>NC_091058.1:28194619-28878905 GCF_000393655.2 Nicotiana sylvestris
TGACAACCACTACTTTGCAAAGTTTTGAAATGTCACAGAAAAAAAGGAATAAGTGCAAACCACATTCAAATATTGTGGCAATTCAGGAGGTTGCAATTAGAGTGCATGTTTTTTTTTCTCCTTTCCTTTAAGCATGTTTAGATGAATCCAAGAGGCCTAACTACACAAAAGAGAGAAATGGCTACAGATTGCAAACCTTCTGATTTTCTGAAAGAGAATCAACTGAATGATACTGGCCACCAGAGATTAAACCACATAACTCGTAGATATTGTTAAAGACAACACCAACATTTCTCATATCATCATGATAGTAGACATAAAGCTTCCCACCTAGAACACAGGTTTTTGCATGCTCCACAAGAGCATCCCACATCTTATTTGACATTCCACTTCCCAGGATCTGAGATAACAAGATGAAAAAACAAAAAAAAGAAACATTAATATACAACCAATATTATCGTTCTAATCTTCAACTTGTCAAGTTTAAAAATCTTACATTTCGGAGCCTCTGCGAGTCTCTCACAACAAGTCGCAGGAAGTCTTCCACTTTATGTATTCCAGCTTTATTTAGCCTCTTGTGAAAGGATCCATCTTTCCCTATCTTTTCCAATCTCCAAACCTCATCATCTAATGCAGGTGGATAATGTTTCTTGTACACTGCACGGAAACAGTCACAAAGAGTTACTACAAACCTCAGTAAACATAATTGTAATTTCCATACAAAAGGGCAAATATTATATGGACTTACATTCTCCTCTATGATCCTTGACAGTGAAGGCATCCGTTTTTGCCTCACGAATGCGAATTCCCTCACAACAACCTGATGCAACTTTTAAGCCTAGCCTGAACTTTCTGCTTCTGATCCAGCTGGAGTTGTCAGTAAACGTCAACTCACCAAGAGTGCCAACACCCTCCTTCAATATCACTTGCAGTTCTCCAGTAAGAAGAGGCCTTTTTCCTTCGCGCTCCTTCACTATATGAGACTCAAATTTTTCTTGAGTCCAGCCATCATCATCCTCGTCATTGAAATCTCCTTCAAGCACAACAATATCTAGTTTAACTGAGGACTCTGGCCCTGATGTTACAACATGGTTTGTATTTCCATCAATCAAGACAATATGTATCGCAGAACCCTGCTCTCCTTCTACTTTTCCTCCTGTGAAGAGAGGTAGTGACAGTTTCGACCGAAACTGAAGCTGCAAATTTCTCCCATCAGGTCCTTCAATTCTTTTCGGAGAAACCCTGCATGGTTATCAAAAAATTCAATCCCAAAACAGAGTGGACAGCCAACTAAAACAAAATACATTAGAAGCTCAACCAAGCAAAGGGCACAAACTTTTCAGTCATGCTAATGCTTGTTATATTAGTTCACAATGGAACATTCCCCATACATAAAAATATACTTGAAAACTGTTGAAAATAAGAATTATGCTCTGAAAGAATTAGTTAAGATATGTGAAGCCATACCTTGCATTAAGTTTAGCAGGACCAAGTTTAGCCAAAGCACGCTCAACTTCCTCACTAACCTGTGAATACAAGTGGACGTTCATAAATAAGAAAACAAAAGCCTAGAAGAAAGCTTGTGCAAGTACAACAAGAACGGACAAGTTTGCAGAGTCTCGCCATCCCACAAACACAGAAATATGAGCACCATTCTGTGCCCTGTACTGTCTCAAAACAATGTAGAGACTCATGGGCTGGTCAACAACAGGGGCGGCCCTTCCATAAAGCAAGTAAAACAAACCGCTTTAGGCCTCATATTTTTGGGGGCCCAGTTTTTGTTACACCTAATAAATTATGTATAACTTTTAAAAAAAAGTCTGTAAAGTGAAAAAGTTTGATTTCTTTCTTTAACAAATATAGATAAGAAGTATTTGCAACTGCTATGATTTCTACCAAGGAAATTGCAATTGAAATGAAAATCAAGCCCAAATTTCATAAGAAACGTGTGATATATAGGAAGTAACAATTTAATGCGAATGTTGATAATGAAATCTCAAAATCTTTCGAAGAGTACTTTAGAATTGATTACTTTTATACATAATAGACAAGACTATTTTTTCACTTCAAAATATATTTGAACAATTTGCAGCATATGAAAATATTTTTGGTTTTCTATTTGGTGGTAAAAACTAAGATCACTACATGTTGAAAATTTGAAAAAATATTGCCTTAATCTTGAATGTTCCTTAAAACATAATAATCAATTTGTATTTAATGGTTTAGATTTATTTTCTGATAAAAGTATTAAGAACAATTGTACAATTAGAAGATAGCAGTTTAATTAATACACTTAATAACATAACAAGATTTAATTCTTTTCCAAATGCCTAAATTGCTTATGGAATAATGTTAATAACTCATGTTACTGCTGCTTCAGCAGAAAGAAGTTTTCAAAATTAAAATTGATAAAATCTTATCTAAGATCAACAATGTCACAAGAAAGGTTAAATGGATTAGCTATATTGTCAATTGAAAAATATTTTTTAGGAGTTATTGATTATAAGAAAATTATTAGCAACTTTGTATCTGAGAAAAGCTAAAAAAAAATAGACTTCAAATAAATAATAAAAAAAAAAAAATTAGGCCCCTCATAAAGTTTGGCTTTAGGCCACAAAATTGGTCGGGCCGTTGCTGGTCAACAAGCCCATGGAAGACATAAATAACTCAGCTTTTACAGCTATAAGGGCACAACCTTGAGTTGATGCCACGTTAACATGCATGAGTCCAACAAAAGAACTGCTGAAAGAACAACTGGAGTGCTAATACACTTAAAATATGTTATCCTATCAAATATAAAACGTGGAAGTATATTTGTGCACCCAGTAAGCATTTTACATGAAAATTTAAAGCTATTTTTCTCCAGACATTATGCACACAAGCAGGATATGGGGACAGCTCTCTTTGATTGATCATTGAGAGAGAGAGAAAGAGGTTCTCAGTGAAAATTCTACAATGATCAAAGCATATAAAATTTTTAGTAGAAGTTTCAGCATATGAAATAAATGGTCTAATACTTAATAATCCAGCTCATTTTCTTGCACCGGCTTTATTCCCAGAGAAGTAAATACCTGTCGCACTGAGTCATACTGGAAATATGTAACTGCCCCAGTAGTTATATAATTAAGAATCGAACTTCCATAACTACTAATTGGTTGGTTGTCTAAGTGAAACTTCACATAAGTAATGTCCAAGAATAGGAAGAGAATTTTGAAGGGCTTAATAATCTTACAACTCTTCGAAGAATTGGCTCCAGTGATGAGCAGAGTTTTTGCAGACTGTCCACCTTTAGCGCTTCAACAATGACACTGCAGTAACCATGTACTTTTCAAAAAACGGTGCTACAGTTACCATGAATAGGCACAGAAAGATGAGTAACTCTATAACAGGTACTAAATTTCAGCTTTTAAAAAAAAATATGAGACATCCAGGTTACATCATTCCACGACAGATGACACCACAACAAACAATCAATAGAAATAAAGACTTCTAAAATGAGAAGCTTTTACTGGTTACTTCATAAGATAAGATGAACACAGTTGATGGACCATAACAAATAGGCCATAGTTAGAGAGGCATCTGCCACTCAGACACTCAGAGGAAACTAAAGCGTTTGGAGGATTACAAACACCAGGTGACGACTTCCCTTGGGAAGCTCAAGTATGTCCATGGCTACAAGATATAGAGACAACTCTCCCTCTGAATGATGATTGAGAAGAATGAAATATGGATAATCCTATTGACAACTAACGGTGAGGAATCCCATTTGAAAGCTGACTAGTGCACCACTCCCAGTCCAGTGGGACTGTGGCAGAGGCAGTCCTTAAATATTCATTGCGAGCCATTTGTCACAAGCTCAAAACCTTTCAATTCACATCCTAGAGTGACAAAATTCTTAAAATGATGTTTATGAATTAGGCACTATGAGCCTCTTCTCATTTTGTACTCTCAGCATACAGCACTATGAACCTCTTCTATTTTGTATCATAGACGATCAAATAAATAGGGTGCTTGCACTTATGAACCAAAGAAAAAGAACGAGCTACTTATCGAGACAGATTCAATTAAAATGTTCCTTCTCTTGCAGTCAACATCCTTATCCTCAATCTTGCAAATTATAAACAATCAATAAAGAAAGCTCTCACTATCTTCCCATCCAAGGATCTTGATAATTATACCTCATTTTTTATAGGTATCTTGATAATAATACCCCATACCTCAAACATATTCATCAAGATCAGATTTTTCTTATTAAAAAATACAATTTCCTCTACCTCGCAAAACATAACCATCATTCTCCACATCCTCACGACAATTCTCACAATACCCTCACTAAATACTCTACAATTGCTTATTATCAAATTCAAAATCCCAGCAAAGTTTACATGATGACCAATTACAACAACAAACCCAACTGTAAGTACAGTACTAAGATTTGCTAAATCATAAAAATTAACTAAAGAAAAAAAAATTCCTTAACAGAAAAATTTAAATAAAAAAAACTATTTTTTGTGTGTGAGTAAATTACCTAGCAAGAGCAGGTCTTTTCCTTTCAGGTTGACCTTCCTCACTACTACTGGGATCCAAAGCACGTTTGTCCATATACCTCGTTTGCATTTTCTTACTAAACACTCTTCTTCTTCAACTATATCTGTTTTCAGATCTGATCTAAAATAAAGTTTCTTTATTTTTTGTTTAATTTTTGAACTGTTTGTAGTGAGGACTTTCTTTTTTCACTGGATAAGATTCCCAACGGCAAAAAGGAAGAGAGGAAAAGGAGCGAAAAAGGGGAAAGCGGGAAAAAATTGAAAGAAGATGAAGAGAGGTTTCTCGGAAAGTTCAAGGAAATAACATTGGACTTTCGTATGATGGCACTAGCTGTTAGCTAAAGTTTCTATTTTGATGGCTGCTGGTTTTGGTTTTGGCTTGTAAACTCGATCTTGCTATATATATATCTAACGCGTGGGTTTTCTACTTGACGCGCTATTTTTGATCTGTCACTTTTGTCCTTTTCAATTTAAATTATCCCTACTTGACCTCTTCTTTTTTTTTTTGGAAAACCTAATTATTTTCTAAGCTGCAAATTTTTTCAATTCATCAAATGTGTGTAGTCAGTAGTGTATGTGATATATAGCTTTGACCCGAGAAGGCAAATTAGAAATTAGATCAAATGCTTAGACATTTCGTCCATAAAATATTTTCAAAAAAACGTGATGAATTTTTTCAGAGGTCATTTTATGGCTATTATATCGACAGAGATAAGAAACATCAAAATTTCGAACCAGTCTCTAAATTGAGATTTGAGAAGTGTAATTGATTATTTTATAGGAAAAGTGAAAAGTCATTTTATTAGAGCAATTTATGCATAAGTAAAAGAGTAGTCCATTGGTGGTCCACCATTAGTGTGCTTTCCACAACAAAAATGATGATACTAGAAATAATAATTGTCAATCAATGATTATTATATTCAGCATTATTGATTACCTTAAACAAATGCTGTTGAGGGAGTATAGTCAAGTAATTAGAGCTAGTGAGTGAAGTAATTTAATATTTAAAAATGCGTGGACTTGAGGTAGGCAATTGGGAATTGCCAATAAATGGTGATAATATTTGGTTGTTAATGAACTACTTACTCTCTGGTCAATGCTCCTTTCAGTTTGTAAATTAAAAGCTTAGGATGATGCTAGAAATTATTTAGAAAAGAATTCGTTGACAGCTGAACAAATGTTTTTAGTGTTGGCTTTCTGAGTTTCATGGTAGTTAAGATTCATAATAAAATGTAGTCAATTCAATTTTATATTTGTCATCATTAACAATATGAAGAAAAAAAACTACTACGTATTATTTTGGAGCCACAATAAAAAATAAAATAAGAAAACTGTAAGTTATAGTATATCTTGTAATTTTCAAATACGTAACACAAAACAAAAATTTTGAGTTAACACCTAATATTAGATGTTTTTACCCTTGTGTTCCAAACTCTATGATTCTATTTGGAAATAAGAAAAGGTATTTAGAAAAATAGAACATAAAGGGTCTGATTTTTTATACATTCATTTGCTTTCTTTCTTTTCTGTTTGGTGTGGGGGTGGGTGGGGGGTTTGGAGTTTCAAAGCCAAAACATTAGTTTTCAGAAACCAACAAATTGTTAGTACAGTGTTTTTTTTCCTTTTTGGGGAGAAAAGAAACAAACAGAACCTTTAATTTCAGTCTATAGTGAGTGGGCATTATTTACTTCCCTGGGGCCGAGAGTCTATCAGAAACAAGATCCAGTATTTTTAAAGTCATGGGTGTTTACTGATAAAAATTTCAAAAGAAGAGAAAAATGGATTTTAGTTGTGGGTGCTAACTCAATATTTATTTAAATATTTTTATAATTGCTAACGCAAATTTACTAAATCTGATCAAGATAATGGGTGCTTGAGCACACACAAGATATCATGTAGATCCGCCATTGAAAGTAGGGGTAAGGTCTGCGTACCCACTACCCTCCCCAAACTCCATTTATGGGAGTATACTGAGTTGGTTCAGAGGCGGACCCAGGATTGAGCGCAACGGGGGCACCACTAACCATAAATATGTCGATAATTAACGATAAAATTTCGCGTGCTACTCTTTAAAAAATTGAAGTATGATAATTTATCCATAAATATAAACGACGAGAAATTTTAAAAGAAAGAGAAAGCACTAAGCAAAGAGTGAAAGATTACTTTGCAAAATAGGTGCTACAGGAAGCAATTTTGATACTTGATACAGGCGACACCGTTTCATTATATATATATATATATATATATATATATATCAGTTTTGTCAAACTGTTTTATAACAAAGCACTGATAACAATGTTTATTTTGCATATTACTTACCTATATATATATATATATGCAGTTTTTATTATAAAACAGTAATGATTTAATAGGTCTGTAATGAAGTTGCGGGGGCGAGTCAAAAATAGAATTGTTCCATTTTCCTTCTTGTTCATCAATCGGAAATCAAGACAAAGCGGGCACTACGGTAAGACGTGAAAACACCCGATCCCATTCCGACCTCGATATGTGGAATCGTCTTGCGCCATATGTACTGAGATTGTTCGGGAGACATGGTCCAAGCCCGGTGAAAAAAAAGCATAAGAAGAGTCCGATAATGGCCGGTCTTTAAAGGCCCTTAAGAAAGAGGCTTAAGTCATCGATGGAAATCCGATAACGCTTTTCTTTTTGCTCCGCGAGCAAGGAGCGAGCTAAGTAAATCTTACCTGAAAATGAGTGAGATTCGATTATTTTTCCTTTGTAGTTTTTGTTTTGTCATTTTTTTTTCCTTCTTCTCTATGATCCCAAAACTTCACATAATACGTATCATTAAATTCTTATACAGTGCACATATATCTATATATACATGATTTTTGCAGAATCTAACGGGTCCCGGTGACCTCGCACCCTCCACCGTAGGTCCGCATCTGAGTTTGTTGTTATTGATGTTGTGGCGAGAGAGCATTATTTATCTCTTTAATTCTTTTGATTCATTTTGATAATTTTCCCTTTTATCATTTGCTATCTTCAAAGTGCTAAGTATATTAAAAAATAGGCTTATAGCAGACAACAAAATTGACCCAGCTTGGTCTTCTGTGTTTCATATTCTGTTTGAAAGAAACGTAGTCACTTAAATTGAATGATTTATTACTTCCTTTTGTACCCAAAAAAAAAAAAGGGAAGAAAGTATAGCACATGCTTAGCAGTGCTAATGTATTGGCGGGTGTAATTAATTAAGTGTCTAATTGCTTATCCAGAGAATAAAATAAGTAGGTGGACGGCGGTAAGGATTAATCGTGGGCGTTGGTTTAAAGAACGGAGCGACAGTTAGTCATAATTGTTGGATCCCGCCCACGTGACATTAATTTTTGCATTCGATTTTGTGTCTAAAGTTGATTCCTTTTTCTCTTCCAATTGTGTCAAATAATGTGACGTGGGATATAAGGGTTCCAATTATTAGTCAGTTAGTACTAGTCCAGTTCGCTAGCAGCCTGGCAGAACTTAGCCCACTCCCCGTCTCATTCTAAGTTTATCCCACGCGCAATCATCTTATTGGAACAAGCAAAACTTCAATTAATTTGAATTTGAATTTATATCGCGTGAGGCTCGTTAAAAAACAAGCATTCTTTATCAAAAAAATTTATATTCAAGGATGGAACCGAAATAACCTCTTATATAACAGATCAGTGATTCTTTTCATCTTACTATAATCCTTTGATAGTTCAAGCTTAAACCAGGAAGTCATGAATAAAGCATAGGTCTTATTAAAAGATGGGGCATGTATGTCTCCAGACTCCATTTCTCTTAGATTGTAAAGTTTGCTCCATTTCTCTTATAGTTTTTTCCTTCTTATATCATATATGAAATTTTATTATCAAATATGTGTATAGTTTCTATTTACCCGCTATGTTCACACTTTTCTACAATTATTATAATATTCATTAAATACTAATTATTAGTAGCTGAATCTTTCTAATTAGGCGCGCTACAAATCAGGAACAGAATATTCTAATTGATTTAGCGACCTTCAGATCAAATTTGCAACGCAAATCTTATATCTTCAATTTTAAAATCAAAGTACATAGACTCTTTTCTGCAAAAACTTTGTTCTTCGATATTTTTTCTTAAGCCACAAATCAAAAAAAGATAAAATCGTCAACAAATTCGAATCAAATTGTAGAAAACAGTTCTGCAAAAGCTCAGTTTGTCGACATATTCTCTACATCTCTCTCCATTTCTCGATCGCAAATTTCAGTAATACAAAGCAAATGAAAATAGAGCAGCAATTCCACCATTGACATCCATTAAAAAGCTTGAAAGCATTGAATTCAAATTTGGGTTTTCAAAAATCATTATTTGTTTGGCTTGGGTGTTGTTAAAAATAATCGGGAATATGGTTTGGAGTTTATATTTCAATTTTGAGGGGTTTTGGTGAAGATTAGACTTGGTTTTGACTGAACTTCAGATTGAAACTCGAAGAAGAAGACATATTGCAGAAATTGTAGATAAATTGTAGATTATTTGTATTCTGATTGTAGATGCTTTATTTTCTGTTTTCACAAATAAAAAACGACTAAAACTTCTACAAATCTTCTGCAAGAAACGCAACTATGTCGAAAATCTCAATTAAACTACAATCGAATGGGAATTGGGATATTAAAATTCAATATACCCAATTTGTAGATATTTTGTAGATGAATTGTAGATTATTTGTATTCTGATTGTCGATACATTGTTTTCTATTTTCACAAATCCAAAACGACTAAAACTTCTATAAAATCTTCTACAAAAAACGCAATTATGTCAAAAATACCAATTAAGCTACAATTGAATGGGATTGTTGGTTGTTGAGGAGTAGTCAAACTTGGAAGACTTCATATTTGATTGAATCTTTTCCTATGTGATCTCATACTTTAATATCATGATATATATCAAGTACAATCCTAATTCGTAAATGGTTCTTTGAGGTTTTTTAGACAGTCCCTACTATTTACCATTTGTCACGATCTCAACCCCGGTCGTGATGGCGCCCAACACATTGCTAGGCAAGCCCGGCCAACAATCAATCTCAACCCTTTTCTTTTTAAAATTGTTACCAGTTAACAGTGTTTCAATACCAATTTAACATAATATAAGTCTGAAAACTGTAGATTAAATGTGCGGAAGTCATAATAATATTGCCACATAGCCCACCGATCCGGTGTCACAAGTCTGAGCCTCTAATACTAGTTTACCAACCTAATACATATCAATCTAGGAAATGCGGATAAAAACAAAGGATAGAAAGGAGAGATCAGAGTTGCGGACGCCATGCAGCTACCTCGATGCTCCCGGATATTCGCTGCTCAACTGAAAATCCTCACTCAGCCTCAGATGTACCTGGATCTACACGCAATGTGCAGGGAGTAATGTGAGTACAACAAATAAGCAGTTAAGTGACAGACATATAAAGGAAATCAACACATAGAACGGTACCCTGTAGTACCCGCTGCGGCGCGCAGCCCGATCCATTTATTTATCGTCGACGACGCTCACTGGGGGTGTGCAGACTCCGGGAGGGGCCCCTTACGGTCCAAGCACAATATCAAGCCATCTCGTGGCATCAAATCTAGGCCCTCGCCCTCATATTAATCTCAGTATAACACTGCTGCGGCGCGCAGCCCGATTCCATAGTATCCTCACATCTGGCCCTCGGCCGTGTTCAGTCCAGAAATCATATAAGCCCTCCGGGCATTAGTAAAACAGTAGTTCTCATCCCAAAACATCATTTAATATATCATTTTAGTTTCAAAACTGAGTAAAAAGTGGCTGAGTTGTAAAATAGTGGAAAAACGATACGACTGAGTTCAAATAGTAAGTCAAAACAATGAGGAAATAGTGATAAAAATTCCCCGAATGGTTCAAATAGTTGGTATGAAGCCCAAATATGGCAATCAGTTCAAATAATGATGATAACAATTATACTTCAATCAAATACGCGGTAAATCATCACTCGGGACGGACCAAGTCACAATCCCCAACATTAAACGACCCCACGCTCACCATCAAGCGCGTGTCTCACCTCAATATAGCACTACGATGTGCAAATCCGGGGTTTCAAACCCTCAGGACATCATTTCCATTCATTACTCACCTCGAACCAGCAAAAACTCTAGCTCGCGACGCCTTTGCCTCTCAAATCGGCCTCCTCGTGCGTTGAATCTGACCAAAACCAGAATGAATACGTCACAATATGCTAAGGGAACATAACCCAAGCGAAAACAATCGAAAAATATCAAAAATCTCGAAATTAACAAAACCCGAGCACCGAGTCCACTTCTCGAACTCAGAAATTTTCACATCGTTAGATTCCTTATCACTCCACGAGTTCATACATACCAAAAGTTCTCAATTCCGATCTCAAATGGTCCCTCAAATCCCAAGTCAAAGGTTCAAAGTCCCAAGCGCTAATTCTTCTAAAGTTTAGCTTAAATTCCATGAATTTCTAGGTTAATTTCACAATAGAATCACGTTTTTTTGGTTCATAAAACTTATCTCCAATCAATTCTTCTTGAACCCCTCTTCAATCTCCCTCAAAGAGCTCTCAAAATGATCAACTATGGTGGAAAAATGGCTCAAAATCGCGGAGGAAATGTCTTATAAACTTTCTGCCCAGTTCTGATATTCCTTCTTCGCGAACGCAGTCAACGTCTCGCGTTCGCGAAGCACAAACTTATGTTGACCAATTTTTGCCCTACGCGAACGCGTCACACCAATAGCGAACGCAATGCTTCTCCTTCCTACACCTTCGCGAACGCGACAACCTTACGCGAACATGATGAACAAAATGCCTTGGACCCCAATTTGCTCTAAGCGATCATGAGGCACCTCTCGCGAACGCGAAGGCTTAATTCCGGTGTTCCTCAAATCCTTCTACGCGAACGCGACATACCCCTCGCGAACGCGAAGGGTTATTTTCAGCAACACCTGAACTCCCAAAATCTGCAACTTTTCAACTTAGAAAATGGTCCGATTGACCACCCGAAACTCACCCGAGGCCCCCGGGATCTCAACCAAGAGTACCAACATGTCCTAGAACCTCATTCAAACTTGTTCCAATCATCAAAACACCTCAAACAACACCAAAACCATCAATTCTCATCGAATTCAAGCCTAAGTTTCTAAAAACTTCCGAAATACGCTTTTGATCAAAAACCCAACCAAACCACATCCAAATGACCTGAAATTTTGCACACACATCCCAAATCACATAACGAAGCCACAACAACTCTCGGAATTCCGTTCCGACCCTCAGATCAAAATCTCACCTATCAACCGGAAATCACCAAAATACTAACTTCGCTAATTCAAGCCTAATTCTACATCGGACCTCCAAAACCACTTCCGATCACACTCCTATGTCACAAATCACCTTCCGAATCTAATCGAACTATCGGAACTCACATCCGAGCTCTCTAACTTATAAGTCAACATCCGGTTGACTTTTCCAACTTAAGCCTTCTTAAAAGAGACTAAGTGTCTCATTTCTCATCCATTCCACTCCAAACGCAAACCAACCAACTCGACCACATAAAACACAGCTAACGAAGCATAAAGAAGCATGAATGGGGGAAAATGGAGCGGTAATTCCTGAGACGACTGGCCGAGTTGTCACACCATTATTCCGTAAATGCATTTTCTTTCCCTCTTTCCCACTTATACATGTAGAATCTATTGTCTAATGGAGATTGTTTTGTTACTTCTGGATTTTTATGTTTGTGATAGTATTAGACTATTAGATCTAAAGATTTCTAGTCCGGGATGGTAGCCACACTGGTGTTTGCGAAGATGACTTTAACGACATGGGAAAAACGAAGTGTTGGACTTGGAGCTGAACTGATGACTACATAAACCTAATGTTGCAAATCTATGTTTCCATAATCATAGTTTTTTATGTTTAATAACAGTACATAAACGTGGGTGAGGGTGAGGGTTTGGGAGAGAGAAATGTGGGAGGGGTGGGATATACAGTACCTTGAATTAAGGAGGGATATACGCTGCATTAATTGTACCCTTAAAATATACTATGATATAGATTTGATAATTTGGTATACTAAATTAGTGCATATCAATTTCTCACTTCCTCGTTTAAGAATAAATGGAAAAAATATGTGTATGCCTTCATCCGTTCTACAAAGAATGAAAAGTTTGAAGTTTATATATATATCATTGCTTCACTAAATTTGAAGTAAACATTATAATATTAGAAATTATATTAAACGTTATATAGATCACGAGCTTTTAAAATAAAAAATATAATAGTCAAAGGAAAAATGCTAGAACTCTCATATATAATTTTATTCGTTTTGGAGTTGAAATTAAAGAGTGTCATTTTTACTTTCATCAAACTATACCAGGCAACCAATCGCAATATCTATTTCCTATCAACTCGGGACAACTAAACAGTGTAAGACTACTGATACATAAATCCTAGGGTTAATTTCATCGATGGTCGCTCAACTATGTTTCAATTTCACTAAAGTCATTCAACTATTTTTTGTCACTTAAAAATAATTAAACTTTCACATGGTCACTTAAAAGACATTTTGGCTCCAAAACCCTACCATAAATATGACATAGCATAAAATTTAATGAAAAAATTAAAAAATAAATGCCACATAAGCTTAAATGGACCATATCCACTTTAGATTCATTTCTCTCTTAATGTGATTTGACCCATAACCCAAATAGGTTTCAATAGGAGGAAAAAATACACACTCCTAATAAAATTAGGTCTTGCAATTTTTTGTGGGGTTTTTTATCGTACAAATATAATATTTCTTTTGTCTAAACAATTGCAATAGATTGTCCGTAATTGCATGTTCATCGTGAAAATACTCTTATTAGCCTTATTATTATTATATGCTTATGATACATTAATATGTTATGTAAGATGAATACAATACTATTTAATTTTACTAATAAATATGTTATGTGAGTTGGATACAGTCGTATTTTAACTTCAGTAGAGTTATAAAACGACTAGGATGGGGTATATAAACAAGATAAGAATTTTTTTAATATAGAATAATTATAAATAAGCATTATGTAACAGAAAAGACAAGAATTTTGTAATATAGGATAATCATTTTAAACTAATGTAAACTTTAATATTTTTTTTTATTGAAAATATTTAGGTTATGGGTCAAATCACATTAAGGAAGAAATGGATCTAAAGTGGCTATAATCCATTTAAGTTTATGTAACATTTATTTTTGGATTTTTCTCATTAAATTTTATGTCATGTCATATTTATGGTAGGGGTTTGAGCCAAAATGACTTTTAAATGACAATATGAAAATTTAGTTACTTTTAAGTTACAAAAAATAGCTGAGTGACTTTAGTGAAATTGAAACATAGTTGAGTGATTATCAGTGAAATTAACTCATAAATCCTAACTATCGAATTGCCTTATAATTAATGCTGTGAAGCAAGAACAAATATATATAATTAAATCCATACTGGGCATGCTTGTATCTCAAAGTCTATTCAAAATTGCGTTCAACAAGCAAGAAAAGATCCAAGTATGAAGTAGAAAATGTAGCTCATAATAATTTCAAAAGCTGGACAGCCTTCACTTCTGTGTCAATTAACAGTAGGTCGCTGAAGCAATATGCGGCCTAGCTGTTTAAAATTTTTTATCACATTTTGCTTGTAGCTTAGATTTAATTACATTATGTTTGAATTGAAGGGGTATAATTTCTTATTTAAAATATAGTTTTAATTTTTTTATTTAATTGAAATTGAGTTAAAAGAATAGATTAAACTGAAGTGAATTTATTTTGGTTTAACTGGTTCATAAGAAAATGTTTCATGAAAGAACTTAAATTAATCCAAAGCACATTTAACGAACCGTAACCATATTTTTTCTTTGGCGCCAGTGATAGGTTTGTAGTAAATAGAGTAATATTTTGTGATCTTCAAATCTCAAATTTGCCTCACGTTGTCATGTTTTGTTAAGAGTTGGATCCAAGGATTTAAGTTTATTGATTCCTATAATAATCTCAAGTTAATATTCGATAATCAAATATTTATTGATATTGGTCTTTATGTTTGTGAGAGCAGGGTTGAGAAAAGAGGGCTCATTAAATGTCCTTCATTTGAAAATTATATGTACTATACAAATATGGCCAAAAAAATTAAATTATATGCGCTGCTAAATTTTCTTGACTTAATTACAAAAAATTCTACTGAAGCAACATGGAAATTTTAAAATATCTTATGTCAAATATTACAAAGTGCACGTCAAAAGTAAGTAATATATTATTCTCAATCAATCAAGAATGCCTTAACTAGATAAATTCACTTATTTCATACAATTCTTCTGATCATATCTTTTCCTCTTTACTTTCTATATTCCTATATGCAATGAAGGAGATGGAGTATTTGGAATAAGCAGAATTCTAAAACTATGGAACCAAAACATTGAAATTGTTGGAGTATATCGAAGCAAAAGAAAGAAAAATGAATATATAATGAAGTATCATACCAAATTAAAGTTATAAGATGTAATGTATTAGGAAAAAAACGAAATCACAAAAATAAAAAGAGAAGCGAAAAAATCTTAGAATGAAATTCTCTCCGGTTTAACATCTTGAGCAAAGTATGCTGATAAAAATATGTCGTACTAAAAAAAATAGTACATTAATATTTAGTCAACAATCTTTGCACTAAATAGTATAGCTAACCAAATCCATATTCATAAATTTAAATTGCAAATAGAAGATGCACTAGAAAAATTGAAAAAGCTTAAATATGAAGCCAAAGAGATGGAGGTCTAAGCAGTCCTTTGGGGTGAGAAAATGATTGAAAAACTTATGTGACTTATAGCCCGTTTGGCCAAGCTGCAAAAATCAGTTTATTTTGAAAAATACTTTTTTTTAAAAGTGTTTTTCTCAAAATTACTTTGGGTGAGAAACAATTTGTGTTTGGCTAATTAGTTTGAAAAACACTTTTAAGCAATAATTAGTGTTTGACTAAGCTTTAAAAAACTGCTTTTAAATATATTTTTTTCAAAAGTGCTTCTCAAAAAAAGTACTTTTGAAAATAACCTACTTTTTTCTGCTTCTCCAAAACTGTTTCTGCTTCTCCTCAAAAGCACTTTTTTTCTTCCAAAAAATTGGCCAAACACCTTAATTTTTAGCCAAAAGTGCTTTTGAAAAAAAAAAAACACTTTGATCAAAAAGAAGGTTGACCAAACAAACTAGGACTGGCAATATTTGCCGTTCACATGTCAACTTGTGGGTCTCATGAGTAGAAGATTTACGTGTACACTTTCCTTGGAACGCGATTTACAAGCAAAATTCCTCAAAATCTACGTCTTATCTCATGGTACACTGAACCGGGTTTTCAGCTTACAAATAAAGTGGACGAGCCTTAATTAGCAGGAGAAAACGATGGACCCGAAGGACACCGGAGCTCCCGTACTGTCGGACCGGGTTCAGATAAACGGAATTGTCGTTCCCTTGACTCTGACTGCCGGAGGACAACTCCGATGGCCTGACCGGTGTTTATCAATTGAGAAAGATGTCCTAGGGTTCGTCGTCGAAGGTTCTCGGATCAAAATCAAGGCTGTCATTGAGAGCGGAGCCGGAATTTGCTGCGCCGGTGACGGCGGAGCTCCGTTGAGGAAGACTTTCACTTTTGAGCCATTATCTGAGGATTCTCTTCGGCTTTGGAATCAAAGACTCCAAGCAGTCCTCGATTCACTCGGTAACAACTGACGACATAACCTTTGAGGAATGCAGTAGTTTATGTTCTATTAAAACTACAGTATTACAATTTATAAAGTTACTGAAATGTTATTTGGAACCATATGAAAATATTAATTCATGTTTCCGAATAATTCTCTTATAATGCGTGATTATTCATTCAGAGTAACAATGAGCTTTGGTTGAATTACATACAGGCAGGGGCGGCTCAAGAACATTGGAGGCCCGAAGCCAATTTTTTTTGTAAAAATAGCACGGTATAGCCAGTTTTCGGACTAGTCATTCAAAAATAGTCAGCGTTTACTAAGTCAATGAAAAATAGTCACTATTTTGCTGCAACAGAGACTGGTCCAGCATAATATATTGGAGTTCGGTGCACCTGTGTATGAACTCCAGCATATTATGCTGGACCGGTATACTTTGCTGACTCCAGTATAATATACTAGAGACTGGAGAGTCTAGCATAATATATTGGAGTTCGGTGCACCTGTGTATGAACTCCAGCATATTATGCTGGACCGGTATACTTTGCTGACTCCAGTATAATATACTAGAGACTGGAGCACCGGTGCTCCAAACTCCAGTATATTATACTGGACAATTATACTTGCTGGAACTCCAGTATATTATGCTGGAGTTCTAGTGTACTTATGCGGGAACTCCATCATATTATGCTGGAGTTCCAGCATACTTATCCTGGAACTCTAGTATAATATACTGGCGTATTTTTCGGGTTTTGAACAGTTCGCTCAGATTTATCTTTACATGAAAAGTGGCTAAATTTCGATTACTTTTGAAACTCGACTATTTTTGAACGACCAGTTGTAAATCTGGCTATTTTTGATTTCTCCCAAAAAAAATTTGAGGCCTTAAGCTTTAAAAAAAAATCATATAGAATAACCTGATTCATATGTCAAATTATAGTTGACATATATGAATTCTTATACATAATAATAAAAAAAATAATACTACTATGAGGTAAAAATATCAAAATAATAAATTTTAGAACAATAATAGGAAGTTAGAACAATAAAATCTAATTCTTGTCCATAACTTGATATCAGAATAAAATATCATTGTTGTTGCAGTGCTTGAAAGAATGAAAAAGAAGCAATTTAAATTTATTCAATGTCTTTTCATCCTTAAAAACTCATCCGCACTGAGAGTTTATACTTAACTATGTATTTAACCTTAAGAATATAATGAATAAACTAAAGTGAAAATACATATCACTCAACCATGATTAAGTGTTAAAAATTATATATGCAAGACAAATTTCTTCAATTTATTGGCTTGGTATAAACATCCAATGCAAATAAGTTTTTATCGTCTTTCATCCCTTATTATTTTTAGAGAATAGAGAACTTAGTTAGAGGAAAAGAAAGAATATAAAATACAAGTTTTATTATGAGAAAGAGAAAAATAATATTAATATTAGAATGTAAATTTACTATTAGTCGCCACAAATCACATTGGCTAAATAATACTCTTTTTTAGAAGATTGTTATATACTATTTTACCATAAATATTCAATATATTTTGGAAAAAAAATTATCATAGAATTAACCTATAGTATTAATTAAAAATGGGCCCTAAATATTTGGGGGCCTAAAGCCATTGCTTCATTGGCTTTACCTTATGGCCGGCACTGCATCCAGGTGAGTCAAAATAGTTTGATAAAATAGTTTGGATTATCAGGTCCTGCGGCTTTATGTGAGGGGGAAAAATGTTCATTTGAAGAAAATGTAAGATTTTTAATACTTAAGCATCAGAGATTCAATAAGTTAATCAGCTACAAAGTTCTTTTTCCAAAATTAAAGATTGCTCTTTTCATTTTGTCTTAAGTCTTGATCTGATGTGTGATAGAACATGAATATGACAGGGCCTACTAGCATATATAGTAATAGTATGTAACATAGAAGAAAAGTTAAAGCAAATGAGTGCTCACCTAATTTAAAAAAAGGAGTGCTTCCAGCTTGCTTTTCCTTAAATCTAAGAAGCTGTCTCTTACTCTCTTTAGTTAAGTTGGCGCTTCTGCGTTCTGGCAAGCTTTGCTTTTCGTCTTGCTTAAAATGATATTCTGTTCTCTTAACTACAGATAGTGAAGGGTATTGTTATATCATCATTATTCTGGTTGTTGTCGTTATTATTATTATTATTGTTATTATTTAACTCTGTCCACCAAGACTTGGACAGATAGAAATCACCCAGTGTTTTTCGCATTCACTGGGATTTGAACTTGAGACCTCATGGTTCTCAACCCACTTTTTTTACCACTAGGCCACACCCTTGGGATCTTCTTCTGTTTGTTTTTATTATTATTTATTTTGGTGTTTATACATGATATAGAATACTTGACATCATGGAATTTTAGGTCGTCCTAAGAAACTTTTTGTACTTCTGAATCCATATGGAGGAAAGCGATCTGCATCAAAGATATTTCTTGATGATGTAAAGCCCCTACTCGATGATGCAAATATTCACTACACACTGCAAGGTTTGAAATATTGAATCTTCTTATCCACGTGTGGCTGGTGTTTGTTCAATGATTTTACTTGAGTCTATGATCATGCCTTATACTCTTAATCTTTCACTCTCAGAAACTAAATATCGGTTACATGCAAAGGAAGTCGCTCATTCATTGGATCTTTTGAGCTACGACGGAGTTCTTTGTGTCAGTGGGGATGGAATTTTGGTTGAGGTAGGTTGGTCATGTTTTTTTTTTCTTTTTTTATCTTTTGTCTGGCCTATTGTTGTCTTTCGGACAATGTGGCGATGTTTCATCCCACAAAATGCGGAGATGCGGCAATATTGATTTTCAATAGAGGAAATAGGCAATGCTTAGCCATATGCGAGAATGAAGGAATGCAGTGCTTAGCCTTGTGTGAGATGAGGGCAGTGCTGAGCCCTATACTGATAATGAGGGCAGTGCTTATCCCTATGCGAATGAAGGCAATGTTTAGCCTTGTGCAGTGATGTCTTAGCCTTCCATCAGTCCGGCTCAAACAATTTTGCAGTATACTCTTCTTTTGACATATAGTACTTGATTATGGAATACCTAGCTTGTTTATTGAATGGAAGGTTATCCTTTCCTGTTGTAAGGCTCAAGATATTTTAATCTATATAAAATTCTGATTTAAAAGATGTCAAAGATGAACCCTAGTGGAAAAACTGATATGTAAATTTTACTACTTAACCAGTCAGTTCTTCCTAAGACTTTTACTCAGGTGCATTAGAGAGTGCATTAAGATCTTCAGGGTAATTATTTGTTAACTTACTGAAAGGAATTGCTAATGCCAAGAAATAAACTCATAAATTTCATGATTAAATGTAAAACAATCAAAGATCAATTTATAGTACTTATTAATAAACATTAAAAAGCTTATATATAACTATGTTGTTCTTATGCTTCATATGTATACATAGAAACATCTGAACATCATTTAAAAAGAGAAGCACAGATGCTTTGTACATTTTCCCCCCTTCCCCAAAAAGAGAAGAGAGAGAAAATAAAAGAAAGTCAAAGAGTTATGTTGAGCTTCTAAGACACATCGCACTGAAGTAGATGAAATGTCTTAGAGGTGAGTCCTGGAACAACTTCAGAGTTGCTCCACTATGATTTTGAAGGAATCCACAACAAGATTACACGCATCTCTGTTCTCCAGTTATCCTGCGTTTTAAGAGGCTTGTGCCCGGCTCTGTCTTTTAAAATTTTTGGCTATTCGTTTCTGAGGTGAATGATGATAATCATACAAGTGATCATCATGTTCTTACTTTCTTGATTTTCAATTTTTAGTAGGTAGTGAATGGACTACTTGAAAGGGAGGATTGGAGTTCTGCAATAAAGATGCCTCTTGGAGTAATACCTGCAGGTCTGTTTCCTTCTCTTGCTGGCGTTTGTATATTTTGATTAGCTTTTGTTGTGGAGCTTGATATACATGATTATGGTCTGTCACATTAAGCTTTTTTTTTTTTTTTTTTTTTACATGATTTATACCTGTAGTTGCTAAACTTCTATATACCATTATTCAAAAGGAAAAAAACCTATAGTACGCTTAATTACCAGATTAATTCTTCACTCTATCTTCTGAAAGGTCGTCAGGAGCACATGGTGCTGACACACATTTCTATGACCTACATATCTAGAATAGACGTGCGATGACACACATCAGCAAAGACAAACTATGTCTTGTCATTTTGGATATTCTTCTGCTTGGGGTGTGTGTATGTGTATGTGACTCCTTGTGACTTATAAGTCACGGGTTCGAGCCGTGGAATCGACTGCCTACATCATACCCCTTGGGCTGCGGCCCTTGCCCGGACCCTACGTGAACGCGAGATACTTCGTGCACTGGGCTGTCCTTTAGTAGGAGAAGCCTACTTGGGGAATCGAAGGGAGCCCTAACTAACAAATTATTAACAGAAAATGTGTGCACTTCAAGGACACCTTAGGATGTATATAACACTTAACAACTTATTCCAGCAAAGAAAATGCTTCAACTGCCAACAAACCAGATTAATAGCTGCAAATATATGCTAACAATTTTCAGCTTTAACCTTTTCATTCTTAGTAGTTAACTGATTAAGACCTATCTTGTTGTTTCAATAACACTGTATTTGGTAGAGGCAGCTGGATCAGGTTAGAAACTTCTTACCCCTAATATTCTAAACAACACACCCCACCTTCCCCTCCCCTCGCGCGTAAGGAACTGAAATTTGCATTTACGTTCAAGAGAGAGATTTGGACATCCTTATGAATTCCCTTCACCAGAATCTTTCTCTGATCGCAAATATTCCACATAAATTCTAATCTTGGTAGATTCGTTTTCAGCTTTGAATTTCGTTTTGGCTTTAAATGTGTAAAAACCTGAGATCCACTTGATGCTCAAGGATTTTTGTTTATGGGACTTACTGCTTCGCTCATCGTCTGTTCATTAAAGTTTTACAATATAATGTGCATAGTTTTTTTAATAGCTTTTGACCAAAACTTTAGCACATGTAAGCAATGTTGTTACTTTCGTCCACTGTCTTATAGTTGCATTTTTGTGTATGCAATGCAGGCACTTCAAATGGGATGGCAAAATCTCTTCTAGATTCTGTCGGTGAATCTTGTACTGCATTTAACGCAACTCTTGCTATTATTAGAGGTAAATAATTGCTATCCTTTTAAACTAAAATGGTGATTGCCGAACTGATGTTTCAATTTCATTTCTTTTTCTGTTGAACCAAAGAAGCTCTTTAATTCTCTATGCATGCTTTGATCAATGGCAGGGCATACAAGATCACTAGATGTAGCTACAGTTTCACAGGGGCAGAAAAGGTTTTTCAGTGTGCTAATGCTTGCCTGGGGTATGTATATTTGACATTGGCTCTTCTGGCTTTGACACTGTTTTTGTTTCATATCTGCTTAAGTTCATTGCAAATTGATATATGATTAAACTATCTGACAGGACTCTTTGTTTTTCAGGTCTTGTAGCTGATATAGATATAGAGTCCGAGAAGTATAGATGGATGGGTAGTGCTCGAATGGATTTTTATGTATGTTTTGCATCTGTTTCCTCTATTATATATTTTTCTTATATTTCAGACAGAAGTTAAAATTCCTGATTGTATCACTCGATTTATTTACAAATTCTCTAGCTTGCTATACAACTTCATTCCATGGTTTCTCTCTCTCTCTCTCTCTCTTTACTCCTTGCTCCTTCTCTTTCCTTGGAAGGTTTGGTCTCATTACGATATTTGAGCTTCACTGACCCAGAAATTTGGTCAGCTTTTTGTGTACCCGGATTTCTTCATGGACACCATTTCCGTCCCCCTTGCATCTCTCTTTTCGTATGAGGACAAAAAAAAGAAAAGAAAAAGTAGAATGCCTCTTCAGTTGATCACGTGCTTAGTGGTTCTTGTAGCCATTAAAGTATCATTGTTTGCTTTTTAATTGCTAGTCTCATAGACTCATACTGTTTTTCCAGGCAATACAGCGGATATTTTGTCTTAGAAGGTATCATGGCTGTATAAAATTTTTGGCTGCACCAGGATATGAAAATTTTGGAGAACCACTTGAACTTGAAGGTGAAATTAATGAACTTAACTCGAATCGGGTTCAGCAAAATTGCTATTGTGGTCCAGCTTTTGACATGAAGGGTTTCAACCGCAAGATTGAGGGGCCTTTTGTCTCAATCTGGCTTCATAATGTTCCTTGGGGAGGTGAAAATGTTCTCGCAGCACCCGATGCCAAGGTTGGTTGAGTTTCTTTGGACATAATTGTAAATGTTGCCTCCATTAAACTTGTGATCGGATTCCTCTCAGTGCTACTTTCAAAGTATACCAAATAGAATGGCTTCTGTAATATGTAGTTTGAATCTAGGGCTTATTTCGAATTACTTTAAATCAGGGGTTACCTTTAAAATATAACTGTGAGTGTCTGCATCTTTCATGCCAAACTTTTTAAAGGTAACTCCTGATTTAAAGTAATTCTTGGGGCATCTTCACTATACTGTTTTTTTTTTTGGGTAAGTAATCAAAGATTTTTACAAACTTTTGCACCAAGCCAGTGCAAACATAACATCACTGCTAATTGTTTTTTTTTTTTTTTTTGGGTGTAATAAGTAAGCAAAAAATTTTGTCAATCAATTACCTTTCCACATTTTGAATATAGAGTCAAAGATAAATATTTTGACTTAGCCGTAAAAAGATGAGTTTCTTTCTGTAGGCTAAAAGTAGGCTTCCTACAATACGGGCCACGATATGGGCCTAACTTTACTGATTAAGTTTTATGATGCTCTAGAGGTGAAAACCCTCTGCTTAGACTAGGACTCTTGCAGGTAGTAACTTGACATGGTAGTTTTCTTCTTTTATCTTCTCCTAACCATAAGTCTGCATTTTATGTGTAGAATATTCTGCAATAATGGCTTCATTATAGTGCCATTGCTGAAGGAACATGTCTAATCCCATACCTATAAAAGGCCCTGCACTTGCAGATGCATATACCAAGCTACTACATTTCCTCTGTTCTTTCTTTAGAAGCACTAAGCTGTGGATACTTAAATTGCGACTTTCCCGCTGCATGTTTCATTGTTTTAGCATATCTTGAAGTTCCTTTTTTCTTTTTGCGCTCATGTGCAGTTTGCAGATGGTTACTTGGACTTAGTTGTGATGAAAGATTGCTCAAAATTATCCTTGCTGGCATTGATGAGTGACTTAAATAAAGGAGGTCATGTTAGATCACCGCATGTCTTGTATTTGAAGGTTAGATTCATCATCTTAGCTCTTTAAGTAACTTCTATTATGCAAGTTCTTGTCGCGTTTATTTTTTCTTCCTTTTCTTTATTATATTTTGGAACAACTCTTACAATTCATTTTATTGTCGCCAATTAAAATAAGACCTGAAATTTTATTTTTTTCATTTTTCTGAAAGTTTCATAGATGACATAATTAAGTAAATAAAAGTGTGCTATTTAATCAGCTTAAGCTTTTAGATGAATTGATCATACACACTTCAACATGGTACCAAAGCAGGTAGAGGTCTTGAGTTCGAGTATCACTGCCACCCATTATCAAAAAGAATTTTTATGTGCTTGGCCCATAAAAAAAAAAATCAAACATGCACGTGAGCGGGCATTTAAAAGATACAATTTAGTAAATAAAGCCGTGCTCTCTTTAATAACTTAAGCTTTTAGATAAGATGGGTACCCATTTCTACAGTTTCAAATTCTGATGTTTGTCTGGTAGTGCAATCAAAATGTAATGTAATTCCTTGACCAAATAGGTTTTGGTTTTGTAGCAGCTGATTTAAACAATGACACCCTTTGCCTGAATAATCAGCAATACAATAACCCAGAGGCGGACCTATGCAATAGCTAGAGGGGTCGCTGGCACCCGTAAAGTTTGGCAAATTTTTTACGTATACATGTATATGTCTTTAGAAAATAGTGATATATTAATAGTGGGAACCCTATATACAAAACAGATTTTGGTTGAATCAAAAAGAGCATCCGCAACCTTCAAATCCTGAGTCCGCCTCTGCAATAACCCCAACCCCCAACCTTAACCCGTGCATATTCGCGTTTATGTGTTAAAATTAGAGATAAGTTATTTTTTGAAAACTCAACTATTTTGAAATTAGAGACAAGTTTTGTACATTAATTAGGATTTAACTTGAGGCTTCTCATTGATTTAAAACAACCACAGGTAAAGGCTTTTGTTTTAGAGCCTGGTCCACGATCAGATGATCCAAACAAGGAAGGGATTATTGATGCAGACGGTGAGGTCCTTGCCAGAGGTAGAGGAGCTTACAAGTCTGAGCAGAGGACATTGATGGCCTATGACAAGCTCCATATTGAAGTAGATCAAGGGTTGGCTACAGTATTTTCACCTGTCTGTTAATTTTTGTCTGGTTCAATTTATTCACCGAAAGAGAAATTAGTTCTAGTTGGTGTTTTCTGTATAGCATGATGGCGAAAGAGTGGTTAAATGAAGGAAGCATATGAATCCATTTTTTGGTGTGTGGGGCTGTGTTACTTCTGAACTTTGTCTTGAGCGCTTTTGGTGCTCACAAGTGGACTGATCTTCACCTATACAAGGTTGCCATTTTATTCTTGTGACTCCGGCTTATCCGACTGGAGACCACAAATCATTCTAGACTATTTTTGACTGTACGAACCTAATTATTTCACTCTGCCGCTTGTTGTCAAATGATATCATTTTTGAATTGTTCGCTTTATATGTCATTTTCATCTATTCATGAAAATTGATCCTTCGTCTTCTGAAACGTTGGTTCTTGTCTTCTTTGATTTAGTGTTGCTACACATCTCTGGTCATGAGTGTCATTGACCCAAATTTATTCATATTCTAAATGGGCGGGTTGGGTGGGAACCAAAGTGACATTTTGCTAATTAAAGAGCTGAAATCAAATTAAAGACAGGAAATGGAATAGATAGCGCTGCATTTACGTAAAAATAATTCAGAACTACATATAACTTATTTGTTTTATATATGCAAAGAAATACTCTTGAAGTTACGGATAGTAGATTTTCTAGTATTTTATTATGCAAGGTTTTGCTTGTATATCAAGCCTGTCCTAGTTTCTAGCTAAAGTTCGAATACAGACACTACAACTCCATCAATGTACTCCACCCTATGTAGACTTGAAATTCACTCATTTGTTTCTTCCAAAATACCTGAATACATTGAGAAATAGACAAATCACATCTTAAATACTTTTGACTTTCCAAGGAAAAAGAAAGCTAAGAGAATTGACTTGACATATAGAACAACGCCCGAATTACTGGTTTAATGATAAAGGGTCTAATAGTAAATTCAAGGTCCAGAAGTATAATCGAATTCCGCCTTTTACCTAGCATGCTAATTGTTACGCAACGCCTTCCTGATGATCTTTGGAAGGGCAACGTAAGGCTAAGCAACCGATGTCAGTGCGGTTGCTGTCCGCCAATGAGGTCCTCGCCGCACGCTAGACTAGATTGTCAGTGCCGTGCGGGAAAACCAATGTCGTAAGCAAATTGCGGAAGCTGAGAGAGAATTGGGTTTTGAATGATGATGATGATTTTATTGCTGAATGAAAATGCTGATTACAATGATGTGGTGTCGAGGGGGAGAGACACCAGAAAATGCTGATTGAAATGTTTGATTGTTTGGTCCCCCTTAATAATGCTTAAAAAAAATAAACCAACATTACAAGACTAGTCCTAATAAAGCTGTAGAAGCACACTGAAATGAAAATGATGTAAACTAGCCTATGATTACAATGAAAAGGACTTAGATTATTACAAGGAAAAACTAAGTCCGATGGCAGCATCTTTGTCTTGCGGGTCAGGGTCTGCGCGCGCGTTGCTGTGGGCGCGCGCGACACTTGATGTGCTGGCCTGAGGCTGGGCACTGGTGCTTGGCATCAGGGTCTGTGCGCGAGGCGCTGTTGGAATGGGCCTGCAGCTGGGCGCTGGCGAGGCATCAGGATCTGCGCGCGCGGCATTGTCAGGGCGCGCGGCGCTGTTGTCAATGACCAGCCCTTGGGCGCTGGCGAGAGGCATCGGTGGGGCGACAGAGGCACATGCGCGCTTGTCACTTGGCGCAGCCAAGACCACGGGGCCGACCATGGCGCTAGGCATTGTGAGGCTTGCTAGGCCGCCATGGGGCGCGGCCAAGGGGTCATGGGGCATGTCTGGAAAGCAGCCCATGACATTCTCCCCCACCTGAGTTGGCGCCGTCCTCGGAGCCTTATGATGATGATGATGATGATGATGATTCTGATGGTTGTTGGATGGGAGGTCTGCGCCCCTCTGTTCTTTGAGCTTGCTGTTGTAGCGAAGCAATGATTTCATGCGGCTGACATGGAAGACTGGATGGATCTTCCACCAGGATGGAGTTTTGACCTGGTATGTGGACTTCCCAATGCGTTTTTCAATGGGCAGGGGCCCGATGTATTTTTGTTGCAGCCGAGGGTCATGGGTCCTTTCTGCAAACAAGTACCGCTTTGGGATGCATAGCATTACTTTGTCCCCTGGTTGATGTTGGGCAAAGCAAAGATTTTGTTCGGTGAACCTTTTTGCCCGCTCTTGGGCCCTGATGAGATAGCTCCGCACTATCTCCATGTTGCGCTCCCATTCGCTCGAGAAGTTGGCAGCTCGAGGAGATTTCGGCATGGTTGATGCATTCACCGTTTGCGGGAGAAGCGGTTGCTGTCCGGTAACAATTTCAAAAGGGCTCTTGTTTGTATGATGGCTCTTTTGAGAATTGAAACACAGTTGAGCAGCATCCAGGAGCTTCACCCAATGCTTCTGTGATCCGGTTGCGAAGTTGCGGAGATATTCCTCCAGCATGTCATCGAACCGGTCTGTCTGGCCATCCGATGGTGGATGGATGTCTGTGTTGTGACTCAATGTTGACCCAAAGCACCTGAAGAGATGGGTCCAAAAGTTGCTAGTGAAGCGTGAGTCGCGCCTACTAACAATGTTTTTGGGCAGGCCCCAATGTTTGACAATGTGCGAGAAGAAGAGTCGAGCTGTATCTTCTGCTGAGATGTTTTGCGGGGCTGCTATGAAAGTTGCATAGTCTGAGAACTGATCTATGACAACCATGATGGATGCAAGATTGCCGACTTGGGGCAATCCCGTGATGAATCTGAGGGAAACACTTTCCCATGGTCTCTGAGGGACATGTGATGGCTGCGAGGGTCCCGGCTGTGATGAGTGATCCGACTTGTCCTTGTGGCATGGCTGACAAGTCTTCACACGATGATGAGCGTCACCAGTCTTTTGAGGCCGATGACATGATGGCTGATTGTTGCTGCGAAGGGTAGCCTGAACCTGGGGTTCATGTCTGTTGACTACCTTCTCCAACTGCATGGCCGAGATGTTTTCAGCGGCCATCTTTATGGGAAAGCATGGTATGGTGCAGGGCTTGGCCCCTTTTTCTCCCATCATCAGGAGCATGTTGGCATATGGTACCGGAATGGTGTTGGTTTGCCTCATGAAATCCAAACCCACTATGATGTCGAAGTCATCTATGATTGCGATGCGCAGGTCGATGCTTCCTTTGTATGGGCCAAGTTTCACTGGGACATTTGTAGTTGTTCCACCCAATGTCTGAGGTGGTGAGTTGATAGCCTTGACGCGGCCTTTGCTCTTTTGTACCACAAGACCTAGGCGCTCTACTTGCGTTGATGACAAGTAGTTATGGGTGGCACCCGTGTCTATCAATGCGTGAAGGGGCTTGCCGTTCACTTTCAATTCGACGAACATTAGGGTCCTCGCTTGCTTAGGAGGTCCTTCGTCCATCTTTTCTTTCCCTTTCCTGGTGATCGGGACTGATGTTTTCTTAGGAGGACATGCACTGGTCCCCGCTAAGGCATGTGGGATAGAGCCAACAATTGCATTGAAGGCGCCTACCTGGTTGTCTTCAGATGTGTCTGATGCATCTGTCTCATCCTCGACAGTCTGATGAGCATTGACCTTGATGTTTGGGCATTCATTGTTCCAATGTGCCCCGCCGCAATGACGGCATTCTGAGGGAGGCTTTCTCCCCTGATTGTTGTTGATGGATGCAGCACTGTTGCTGTTGGAGGGAGGAGTCTTAGTTTTGGATGCACTCCGATCTCCCCCACTTTTGCTTGGGCCACCATTGCTGGGATGGTGCCCGTTGAATCCCCCTCGGACAGACGGCTGGGGCCTGTCGTTCTGAGTTCCCAAATGATAGTCGCCAAGGCATTCTGCAGCTTGAATGGCCTTGGGCAGGGTGTCTACCCGTTGTCGCTGTAGTTCCATACGGGCATGAGGTTTCAAACCTTCTATGAATGCGAAGAGTTTGTCTTTGTCCCCCATGTCGCGTATGTTTAGCATGAGTGCGGAGAATTCGCGCACGTACTCCCTCACTGATCTGGTGTGGCGGAGGTCCCGTAGCTTTCTCCTTGCGTTGTATTCCACATTTTCGGGAAAGAACTGCAGGCGTATGGCTACCTTCAATTCATCCCATGTCTGGAGAGTATCTTCACCGGCCTTGATGGCTTCGTATTTGACCCGCCACCAAAGTTTGGCATCGCCCTGAAGATACATGGCAGCAGTCGCTACCTTTTTGGATTCCTCCAAATGGCCCACGGCATCGAAGTATTGTTCGATGTCGAAGATGAAGTTTTCCACTTCTTTAGCATCCCGGGATCCGTCGTATGGCTTTGGCTCCGGTATCTTAAGCTTTTGTGGAATGGGGGTGAGGTCTGCTGCACCCCTGATGTGATGGTTGCCTTCTCGAAGTAGGCTCTGTAAGGCAGCATTGACAACGTTGAGCTTGTCTGTCAAGTCGTTTATGGTTTGCTGCATGGCAGTTAGTCTGTCTGCCTCATGTTGCTGATGGGCTAAATCGTCGGCACGCTCCTGTTGGAGGTCCTCAAATTTGCCATGAATATTGGCAGTTTCGATGGCTGCCGTTTGTCGGTCCTCGTCGGAGTCACGACTGATGTTTGCAATGTCATTTTCGGCCTGCCGCATTCGGCGGTCCAGGTCGTCCAACCTTTGCACTAGGTTGTTGCTTTGATCAGGCACCGTTTCTACGATGGGTCGTAATCGGTCAACCGTCTCTTCTAGGGATGCTAGACGCTCCCCATGATTCACCATGGTCAGAAATGGTGATGATGGCAAATGTTCCCTCGTCCGATGTCGAGCCTAGGCTCTGATACCAACTGTTACGCAACGCCTTCCTGATGATCTTTGGAAGGGCAACGTAAGGCTAAGCAACCGATGTCAGTGCGGTTGCTGTCCGCCAATGAGGTCCTCGCCGCACGCTAGACTAGATTGTCAGTGCCGTGCGGGAAAACCAATGTCGTAAGCAAATTGCGGAAGCTGAGAGAGAATTGGGTTTTGAATGATGATGATGATTTTATTGCTGAATGAAAATGCTGATTACAATGATGTGGTGTCGAGGGGGAGAGACACCAGAAAATGCTGATTGAAATGTTTGATTGTTTGGTCCCCCTTAATAATGCTTAA
This sequence comes from Nicotiana sylvestris, assembly GCF_000393655.2. Lineage (NCBI taxonomy): Eukaryota > Viridiplantae > Streptophyta > Magnoliopsida > Solanales > Solanaceae > Nicotiana > Nicotiana sylvestris. Next base: position 28,224,386 of record NC_091058.1, read on the forward strand.
AAAAAATAAACCAACATTACAAGACTAGTCCTAATAAAGCTGTAGAAGCACACTGAAATGAAAATGATGTAAACTAGCCTATGATTACAATGAAAAGGACTTAGATTATTACAAGGAAAAACTAAGTCCGATGGCAGCATCTTTGTCTTGCGGGTCAGGGTCTGCGCGCGCGTTGCTGTGGGCGCGCGCGACACTTGATGTGCTGGCCTGAGGCTGGGCACTGGTGCTTGGCATCAGGGTCTGTGCGCGAGGCGCTGTTGGAATGGGCCTGCAGCTGGGCGCTGGCGAGGCATCAGGATCTGCGCGCGCGGCATTGTCAGGGCGCGCGGCGCTGTTGTCAATGACCAGCCCTTGGGCGCTGGCGAGAGGCATCGGTGGGGCGACAGAGGCACATGCGCGCTTGTCACTTGGCGCAGCCAAGACCACGGGGCCGACCATGGCGCTAGGCATTGTGAGGCTTGCTAGGCCGCCATGGGGCGCGGCCAAGGGGTCATGGGGCATGTCTGGAAAGCAGCCCATGACAGTAAGTATGAACAAATTCAGACTGTGAAACTGCGAATGGCTCATTAAATCAGTTATAGTTTGTTTGATGGTATCTACTACTCGGATAACCGTAGTAATTCTAGAGCTAATACGTGCAACAAACCCCGACTTCTGGAAGGGATGCATTTATTAGATAAAAGGTCGACGCGGGCTTTGCCCGTTGCTGCGATGATTCATGATAACTCGACGGATCGCACGACCATCGTGCCGGCGACGCATCATTCAAATTTCTGCCGTGGTTTGAATTGAAAATTCGAAGTAAAACCTGAACATGAAAAAAATGATATGTGTATCACACTATGTATCATTTGTGTATCACATATGTATCATATTTGTATCAATTATGTATCACATGTATATCCATGTATACCTGTGTGAGAGATACATGCGTGATACATGTTTGATACATGTGTCGCAGAAGACTTTTTTGAACTCGATTTAATTACGAATTTTGATACAAAACCAGTCCAAATCACCTCCAATCTTTCTCAAATTTTGTATATTGACTTATCTATATATTTTCAATAAATTTCAACTATACCCATTGAAAAAGTTTCTTTTTGTCTAGATTTTTGGAATATTGTATATATTTTTGTATTTCATCATCTTATTTGCTACCTCATCCATGAAATTTTCTTTCCATCTTGTATCTAGTGTTGCTAATCACGCTTAAAAATATGGAAGGTGATTTTTGCATGTGATTCTTTGAGAGAAAGAACCCTATTATTTGGTTTTTCAACTTTTGTTGGCTAGTTTTAGTAAGTTTATGACTAATGGTTAGAGGTTGGTAAGTTGAGATTTATTTGGGACATTTATGTAAGTTTCCCAAGATTTTCTCCTTATGGAATGGGGCAAAGTCTCTATACAAACACATCAACTCATAAAATAAAGAGAAATTTTCACAAAGCACTATCTTTTAATTGTAATTAGTTATCTATAGATACCATTTGCTATATTACGGATTGCAGATATGTTTTCTGTTATTATAAGATGTATTAAATGTATTTAAGCTACTGTATTTATGAATACAATAGCAAAAATAGGCGTAAATCAGGGAAGACCAGCTAATCAGTTATTGTATTCGAGTGTATTCGACTGTATTCATGGCGTGAAACATGAGATTGCAGCTGGACAGATTATTGTATTCAGATGTATTCACAGCGTGAAATAGGGGATTACATTGTTTTTAAACGGAAAGTGAATCAATTAACATAATAGACTCCTAATATAACTCAACAAACTCAATTATAACACACAAAATTTGTATTTTCAGTTATAAAAAAGATTCTCAACCGAAAAATACCCCAAAAATATAGCAATCTCAAAGAAATTATATAATACATCTGAATGCATAAATTATATTAATTAAAAAAATATATGAATACATTCATGGAATATAACGAGACATTGAATACAATGAGATACATAGAATACATCGGAATACATTGGAATACAATGAAAAAAAGACAGTGAATACAATGAAATACATGGAATATAACGAGATACATTGAATTACGATGAAAAAAGACAATAAATACAATGAAATACATGAAAATACAACGTGATACGTTGAAAATACATTGAAATATATTAACAGAAAATCAAGTTGCTCCGCCCCAAACTTCGTCGTCTTTGTTCAAGAACAAACCCTAATTTCCGGCGAATCCTCCGTCGAGCAAAAACCCTTGTGTTGTGTGTGCCGATCGGAAAAAACAGTATATTGCTCAAAACAAATCCCACAATTCACATTATCAGAATCCAAAACACTTAGTTTCTTCTTTTTCCAATATTAACATACCTATAGCTTTCAAACAACAACAAAGAAGAACGGAGAAGAAAGAAAATAAGAAAAAGAGAAGAAGAAGGAAGTGGAAGTAGTGTCTGAAGTTTGCTCAAATCAGGTATACATTAAAAAATTTAAGAGAAAGCAACGATCGATGGAATTGGAGAAATTAGGATCGGAGGGAACGTAGGTAATGTGGGTGAGAAGAATTTTGAGATTGAGCATTGTGTTTTCACGGAATGGGGGAAGAGAATGTCATGTATCAAAGTAGAGAGAGAAAGAAAATAGTGTAACTGAATAGCGTATTTAGTGGCTTAGGGGTAGGAGTTAACCAAAATTAGATATTTTGCTATAAATATTAAAAGGTATCTATAGAATATAATTTTTTTAAATGGTATTTATTTAAAATAAATAAGGTGTTAACCTTTGCTATATGAGGTAAAAATTCCCAAAAGAAACAACTAACAATATATAGCAAGGAGAGAAATGAAATTTATATATGAGCCATTTTCTGCTTAACAAAATTTGAGAACTAAATTATCGGATCAATTTTAGGAAATGATTTAATAGAAAAGGGATAAAACTCAAGAAATATAGTAAGAGTTTAAACCGATTTATCTTTTTCGGTTAATCTAAAAAGGAGATCCCTAAAGAAGACTATTTGTTGGGATTTTTGCATCTATACCCGGTTTTGGGGTAACAATTGAACCTATACCTACTTTGTAAAAGAATTTGCAAGCCTACCCACTTTTCGATCAACTTTATACTTATCGGGCCTAAAGTTAAAAAAATAGGTTGAAGTGAAAAAATTGCACTTCATATGCATTTAAGGCCAAATAGGTTTGAAGTGCAATCAATGGTTACATGCACTTAAGGCCAATAAGTCTGAACTGAAAAATTATACTTCAGATGCAATTAAGGCCAAAAGGTCTGAAGTGCAACAAACATTTTCTACACTTAAGGCCAACAAGTCTGAAGTGAAAAATTGACTTAAGATACACTTAAGGCTAAAAGGTCTGAAGTACAACCAACATTTTCATTTACTTAAGTCCAAATATGCCTGAAATGCAAATTTACCAGAAGCAGAAATTTGTTCTTCGAATTTTAACAATCTAATATACTATTTAATACCTAAATCTACTCCAAATGAGCTCAAATTTGAAACATAACATCCAAATATCATCAAGAACAAACCTCAATCATTAATTTGTCAAAACAACAATAAATCTAATAAACCCATTTTGTAATTAAGAAAAAAAAAACCAAACAGCTCACCATTATAAAACATCATAAGCTAACTTAATATATGTCATAAACACCATATAAAATAAGCTACCATATAAAATTACTGTTACCCGAAGAAGAAGAAGAAGAGAAAAGTAAGACTAGTGAGACTAGGAGAATCATTTGTTTGATAATAGGCCCAAGTTAGTTTTTGGTTCTTCTTAGACAAGAAAAACAAAACGGGGGGGGGGGGGGGTATAAATGACTAATTTTATAAAGTTGTGCTAAATTTGGATTTTTTTTTTCGTTTTCTTTTGTCAACATAAGTGCTCCTTTACATGACTATTATTTACAATGGTCAATATAGATAGCTAAAATATCTAAGATATAACTTTGTTGAAAATTAATGGCATATATGATACATTTAAGATGTGCACAGACCAATTAATTGTATCAGTTATATTTTTGAATTTGGAACAAAAAGAGGAATAATACTTCCTGGCATGTGACGCAAAATCAGACCATTTAGATCGGAATAACATTCATTGAGATGTTCCAACATAAAATATAATCGAGCATGAAAGAGATATATTGACAACAATTAATTAAAAGGTGGGTGCATGTTATAACGACGAGGTCATTTTAACCAAATTTTTAAGAAAGGGCATGAATGACTATTTTCTAAAATTCAAGGGTAAATTTGAATTATTTTTTATTATTATTATTAATGATAATAATAATAATAATTTTTAACATTAATACAACATCTCATATATTCTTTGAGCATAGAGAATATTCTATTTTTGTAAATGGCAAATGAGAAGAATTCATCTATTAGAGTTTTTTTGCTGGAATTCGAACTTGGATTCCAAAATTATTACTCCAACTTTTCAGCTACTACATCACTTGGCTAAAGAAAGTCCAAAGTATCTTTTTCATCAATATATCGTTACTACTTTATGGGTGATTGATAATTTTAAACTATAGTTAAATAAATGTCATTGTTAGATCATGGTTACTCGGGTGGTCACCGGCGATTTCGAGGAATTCGGTCATCAGAGTTTTCAGGATTTTTTTTGGTTAAAAGTGGATGCATTTTATAATAAGAAATCTACATGTTAGGACTTACAGACGGACTGTTTGTAGGTGGATATATCAAATATCCCACTACCTGGCCATTATTAATAATATTACAGTCCATAATTTATCTTTGGAAAGCAGTTCCCGCAATATCTGCCCAAATAACATGCGTGACAAACACCGGAGGAACTGTTGTTATAAAAATATTTTCAAAAAAGTTTCTTGTTAGTGCCCTCCTTTGCCAGTAGGTAAGCAACTCTGTTAGTCTTCCTGTAGCCGTGTTTTACCACCACGGCTTTGGACGATTGACCTGCATTCATGAATAAGTGAGTCAAAAAGAAGATTCCCATTGAATAGCATTCTAATTACCTTAGTTGAATCGGTATTTATTTCCAACGGTGTTAACTATCTTTCTTCTACAATTTGCAGCCCTTTCAGAATCGCTAGCAGTTTTGCCTGAGTGTTAGTGGTGTGCTAGATGGATCCCATGTAGTCCAATACCCAGTTCCCACTTGCATTTCTGAAGACTCCTCTGAGTCCTCTCCTTCCAGGATTCCCTGTTGCGGCTCCATCAGTGTTGAGCTTGTAAGTGTTGATTTTTGGGTGCTTTATTCAACATAATGGTTACATATTCAGTTGCCTTAGCTATAACACTTTTGGTGTCCACCCTTTCCTTTCTATTGTTGAATAGATTGTTGTTCCTTGCTAGCCAGACTTTCCAGAAGCAGAAGGATAAGAGTTCTTCCCAGGTGATGATGCTGTTGTAATGTTCTTTCTTGAGTGATGCCCATGTGTTTGGCCAATCCCTAGCTGTGAATGATGGTAAAGTAGTAGTGTTGTTGTTTGCGCTTTGTGAGAGGATTGCTGGCCAGAAAAGCTTGGAGTTTGTGCATTTAAAGAAGATGTGTGCTGATGTTTCAATAGCTTGATTGCAAAAGCTGTATGTAGGATCTGGTTATATCCCAACATGATGGAGAAAAGCTCCAGTGGGGAGCCTATCATGGAAGAGTAGCCAAAAGAAGGATTGAAGCTTCTTATGGACTTTTAATTTCCAGATCCATAAGTAATTATTACTTATGATTTCATCTCTTTGGTGTTGAAGGCTATCCAGGAGGGAGTAAGCTGATTTTGTGGAATAGATTCCATTTGAGGTGACTCCCCAGATCATTTTATCTTCCTTGGTTGGTTTGGGTGAGATGAAGGTGTTGTGAATGGAGTTTATGATGTTTTGAGGGATGGTAAGAGAGATGGTAGAGAGGTCACAAGTCCCATGATTATAAATAGAAGCTACAGTTTTAGCCATGTCTTCTCTGGTCAGAGGTCCTTCTATTAAGGACCTTATTGTTGGGAGGTTATTTAGCCAAGTGTCATTGAAGAAGCTGACCCTGTCGCCTGAATGCACTACCTATATTTTTGCTTTAATGCAAGTTTCCACCCCTTTAAAATGCATTGCCAAGTGCTGGACTTAGATTTCTTAGGGGGTTCCTCCAGTTGCAGTGCTTTGCAATGAGGGTTTTTGCCCAGATGGATGAGGGATTCTGATATAGCCTCCAAGCAAGCATTGAGTGAAGGGCTCTGTTTTTCAATTCAGCTTTCTGAATTCCCAGCCCACCCTTAGCCTTAGTCATAATGATTGTTTCCCAAGAGACAAGGTGCATCTTTCTTTTAATAGCAGTAGTACCCCAGTTGAAATTCCTTTGGATTTTATCAATCCCTTTGGTTGTTTTTGCAGGGAGTTTAATGTATTGTATTATATGATTGGTGATAGAGTTCAGGGATACTTTTGCCAAAGTGGTTCTCCTAGTCATGTTAAGCATGCTTGTTTTCCATCCTGCCATTTTAGTATGGAGATTATCAATAATGAACTGGAAATCACTATAGGGTGGTCTTTTGTGGAAGATTGGAAAGCCCAGGTATTTTCCATAGTTTGCTGAAGCTTTAATAGCAAGAGTGTTTGAAATGAATTCCATTTGATGGGTTGGCAATTTGCACTGAAATAGACCTTGGACTTAGTAAGGTTTATCTTTTGCCCAGATGCCAAGTTGAAAGAGTTAAGAGTACTCATGATTGTGTTGCAATTGGCTTGGTTCGCTGTTGCAAAAAAGGTTAGATCATCAGCAAAGAAGAGATGAAATATCTTAGGGCCACTTCTGCTAATGCTGATGGGGTGCCACTCTCCCTAAAGGACATTTCTGCCAATGTCTTTGGAGAGTTTTTCCATACACAGAATAAACAGATATAGGGAAAGAGGGTCACCCTGTTTGATGCCCCTAGTAGACATAAATGGGTTTGTTTTCTCTCCATTAACAATGACAGAGATGGTGGAGGAACTGACACATGACATGATGAGATTGGTGATGGTATTTGGGAATTTGAAAGCATGGGGGGTTTGCTTGATAAAAGACCATTCTAGTCTGTCAAAAGCCTTTTCCAGATCAATCTTAAGAATCATGTTAGAGGATTTGCCTTCCATTTTTCCAAAGTGGGTGATGTATTCTTGGACTATGCTGGCATTGTCTAAGGCTTTCCTGTTGGAGAGGAAGCTAGCCTGGTTGGGGCCAATGATGTAAGGAAGGTAAAACTTGATTCTATTGACAATGATTTTGGTCATTGTCTTGTAGACTGTATTACATAAACATATGGGCCTGTAATTCTTGATCATTGAAGCTTGGGGACATTTGGGGATGAAGCACAAGAGGGTTTCATTCATGGCTGTGTTCATTGTTGATGTGGTGAAGCAGTTTTTGCAAAATTGGATGACATCCTTCCCTACTATGTCCCAATATTTTTAGTAGAATAAAGGGTGAAGGACATCAGGGCCAGGGGCTTTGAAGGGCTTGAAAGAGAACATAACACATTTAATTTCACTATCCCTAAGAGGCATCCCAATTGTTGTTTGATGGATTTGCGAGAGGCATTGCCCCTGGATTTCAGAAAGGGACATGCAGTTCTGGGACTGAGGAAGGGATGTTGTGTAGAGCTTTTGGAAAAATTTAGAGATTGATTCCTTGATTTCCCTAGGCTCAAACATCCACTGTCCTGAGTCATCCGTGAGAGATAGGATTTTGTTCCTCCTCCTTCTATTCAGAGTAGAAGTATAGAAGAATTTTGTGTTTGCATCCCTATCTGAGAGCCAGCTTATTCTAGACTTTATTTTCCAGAAGTCCTCTTCATTCCTTAGAATTAAGTTAAACTCCTCAATATGGGTGTTCTCAAGGGTTTGTAGGAAGGTGTTGATAGTATAGTGAGGGAAATTTTGAATCCCTACTATCCTGGCAAGCAACCTTTTCTTCTTGTGGAAGATATTACCGAAGGTAGTTTTATTCCATTTGAGGGCATTTTCCTTGAACAAAATGGTAGATATGATTAGAGAAGAATCAGGATGGAAAGACTTCCTAATTAAGTTTTGAAACAGAGGGTGGCTGCACCACATTGATTCCAACCTAAAGGGTTTATTGAGTGGAGTGTGATTGGTATTGCTTAGATTGACAAGCATGGGGCAGTGGTTAGAGTGGATCCTGGGGAAGTGTGTAATGCTAGCTTTAAGGTATTCATTTACCCATTGGTTATTAGCAAAACACCTGTCAATCCTTTCTAGAATTAGGCAAGACCTATTTTTATATCGCTTATTTGACTAAGTATATTTGCTACCTTTAAACCCTAGGTCCACTAGGTGACAACTATTAATACAATTCCAAAATAAGTTACTCATGTGGGTATTGATAGGGTTTCCCCCAAACTTGTATCTTGCTTTCAGGACTTCATTGAAGTCTCCACCCACAAACCAACTCCCTTTGTGGTTATTTGAGATATCAATTAAGTTATCCTAGAGGGACTTTCTATCCTCAATGTAATTACTAGCATAAATTGCAGAAATTAGCCAAGGAGGGTTTCAAGGTAATACCTTAACCATTGCATGGATACCCTGGGAATTAACAATCACTTCATCTACTTGGAGGGAAGATTCCCTCCATAATATCACTATACCTCCAGAATGGCCTACAACAGGGAACTGGATATGCATATCATATTGAAACTCCTCAGTTAGCCTTTTATGATCAGCCATTTTGGTCTTTAGGAGTACCAACATCGCGGGCTTGTGCATTTTAACAATCTCCGAGCAATGCCTCTTAAACTCCGCACTGTTTGCCCCTCTAACATTCCATATTATGAATTTTATTAGACGATTTAGGGTTGGAGGGCTGTTGCTCGTTGATGCCTTGTCCCTGCCCTGGGCTTGCATCATTTCTCTTCCCATGTATTGAGATTGTTGGGATCTCATCACTGAGGTTAAAGTTAGGAGAGGTTTAAGGGTACCTTGACTCTGATGAGATGAGAAGTCCATGCCGCACCTGACTAGGTTCTTGGGGCATGGGAGTATCAATATATCGCTGTGGTCCACGCTGAACTCCACCGCTCGAACTGCTTCCAGCCATAGTGAATCCACCCTTACTAGATTGTCGATTGGGTTGTTTCCTGTTCCATCGTCACCTCATGATTCTTCAGTAACTCCAAGGCTTTTGATATTCCTTTGGAGATATTCCACAAAGGTGATTACTGTTGTTTCTCCAGAGGTGGTTGTTGTTGATTCTCTTGCACTGAAAATGAAGCTTTCTTGGGTGATCCCTGCTGGAGGATCTTGAACTGTGGGGTTGCATAGGGGTCCTCTACTGATGGATCTGGGAAGAATGGCATGCTGTTGAAGATCGGTTGCATCATGTTATGGACCGATGAGTCGCTGTTTTGTTGCATGTGACTTGGGTTTCTCTGTGCTATCACTGCCTGCCATAGCTGCGCTCCAAACATCCCCAAACCCCTGTTTAGGGCTTCTGCAGTTACCCTTGCCAGAAGAGCCAGGTTCTGTCTGATTAGAGATATTGGTTGATCGCCCAACTGAAAATTGTAGCATAGGGCTTGGCCATGGAGGGCTAGTTCCAACCACGACGCTCGTATGTGGTCTGGTGGTGGTGGGGTGGAGGTTAGGAAGACTGTAGGGTTGGTAATAGGTTCCATTTTTGGGTTTCTTCTGTCTGACCTTTTTTGGGTTAGTAATAAGGGGTGGGTTATTGGGGTAATCACATGTTTTTGGGGGGTTGTGGAAGTGAATCGACGGTCATGCTTGATGTTTTGGGGTCTGTGTCTTATACACAGATTATGGGATTATTGTGATATCCGGTTGAGTTGATGGGTTGCGCCAAATCACTTAAAATCTTTTGATTTCTCAGCTTTGGCTCTTGAGCTTTCATGGAGTGGTTTTTTCCGGTTGGTGTTGGTAGAGAAGACGTAGCGTTGTAGGAATCATGATTAGGGTCCACCGTGAAGCCTAGTTGTTCAGTTGCGGGGGAGGACCCGGTCTGAATTTTCTGACTTTCCCCTTGGCCCTTTGGTTTAGTTGACTTTGGGTGTAGGGTATTGTCCATTGGATTCTGCTTGGTGTGTGGGGGGTTCAATTTGTTTTTGGCTAGGGGCGTATGCCCTTTTTCAATATTTGGGTGTTGGTCAGCAGGGCCTGGGTCCGCCTTCATCTTCACACTTGTATTGGGCCTTTCTTTTGTGGGCTGCCCGGTTGTAGCTTGCTTTTCTCATTGTGGTTTTTTTGTGTGTTTATGGGCTGGGCTTGGTCCATGTCCTGTAGAGGGTTAGATTTAGAGGTGTATCGAAATGTCTGAGTGTCAAGAAACTTACCGGATACAACATCGAACATTCTGACTTTGATGCCATCTGATTTTGCTGTTGGTTTGCCCTTTCTACTCTGGTCCGTTGTTGTACTTTGCTGTGTGGGGTTTTACTTTTTACGCCTTCTTGGAAATGAAATAACTTTCCATTCCTCTTCTTCCTCACTATCTTGTTTTTGACATGGGTCACCGTTTGGCTTTGTATTTGAGCACTCTGGGTTATCTTGCGTATTTGTTGTTTGATGTTGTTTTTGTCTGTGTGAGCATCCTCTTATAGTATGCCCTATCCTTCCACACCCAGTGCACAGTACGTTTTCTCCTTCATAGACCACCAATTGTTTATGGTCCTCTATTGTAACAGAGGTAGCAACTGGTGTTTCCAAGGGTACTTGGATACATATTCTGGCATATCTACCTCTCAGTGTAGCGGAGGTGCATGTATAAATTTTTAGAAGCTTCCCAAGTTTTCTGCCTACTTTCTCTAGGACTTCTTTGTCGTAGAATTCAGTGGGTAGTTGTGGGAGGCGTACCCAAATTTTGGGTATGTTTGGTATTTTGGGTGGGTTTTCCATTAGCTTCGTTTTAGTGATGGATGAGAGTTTCTCTCTCTACAAATACTAGCCAACACTCTCTAAGTTTTCAGGATATCATGTGATGGTAATTGATACAATTTAAAAAATATGAAGTAAAACAATTACAAAGCTGATATTCTATCTCAAGCATGAGAATTCATGATATCTATATATACACCCGTCACCTCACGTAGGGACAACTATATGTAAAATATTACTTTTATAATAAGATTGATGTAGTTTTTAACATTTTAAAACTTTTAAAAAAAGAATCAATATCGATTTTATTCCAAAGATTACATGAGTTACTTTTTAATTCGAACTGGTAATAGTTTTGGACGAAAGGAGAGTACGTGTTAGAACTGCATGTTTTTTCCAACGCTCCCGTGTACATGAAGTCACTAAACTCACAAGTCAACTAATTAACATACATTGATTTTCTTCACAAAAGTGACTTTACAAAAATGTTCGACCATTTGGAGTCTTATTCCAAAGCTAATTTGTAGTCAGATATTTATCTTAATAAACTTTGTAAATTGTCCAATATTTTTTTTTGAAATAACATATAGTCGCCCAAGACCCAAGTAATTAACATGATTGTGACATTTAGCAAAAGCTAGTTTATTACTTCCTTTATCTAAATAAGAAACAATGACAAAGTTTTATAGTGTGAGAATCTGTACATTTAATTCCAGTGGATTCCAACATTAATTTGTTTTCATTTTAAAACAAAACTTACTTGTTTAGAAACGGAAAGTTAATAATATTGTAAAAGTATTTATATTTATACTATATTAAAAGCACGAAGGCCCTTAGCGAAATATCGTTCGCCTTTTTTACCCTTTAAAAATAGGTTTCACGTTAGATAAAATTGTAATTTAATTAACTTTCCTAATATCTAGCACTTTAAAATCAACTAAAATTTTGACTATTAAATATTTTCTTATTGAACTAGGTAAAAAGTCCTAATATTTAGGACCTAACATTTAAGGATTTAAAACCAAATAAGATTTTACTTAAGTAAATTCTTTCCTTATTTACTTCATAATTAATTTGTCTTCGTTAGATTTCTTATGTTTATGTTTGTTCTATATAAAGTTTAGGTTTGGTTTATATAAAGGTTGATTCCCATTTAAATTCTATCATTAAATCTATCTTTTCCTTATATAATTTTTTAATTTAAATTTTTAATATCTTACGTCTTATTTTTACTTTGGGGGAAATTATTCTTGCATATAATATATTTTTCATCAACTCCTTTTAAAAGTATAACGTTAAATATGAAATTATTTTCATAATATATTTAAATTCTAGAAAAAGGTCTATAGTTTCTATTCTATTTACTATTTAGTTAAAAATAAAATAAAGAATATAATATTATTCTATTGTATTCTTTTATTTATGTTATTCCTTATACAAATATGAATATATACAATAAGTTTTATTATCTTCTATAAGCCAATTTTGTATATTTTTATACTTATTTTGTTTAATGTGTAAGAAGCTATAAGCGATTATTAGAATACATAGAATTTTTTTTTATATTATGCTAGCTGGCATAAAGGACCAATGCACAGCTATGGACGAAAGGGTAGCCTCATTTCGCCTTACCAACCCCATGGAAACTCCGAATACATGCCTAGATTGTTTGTACAGACAGACTTTTTGGTTGCTAAAAATCCAAAGTCGAAAGGAAAACAGTTCAAAATCAAACAATAAAGAGGTATAAGATTATCATTTTCAGTATTAGGTAAACTATGGTATATTATTTTAATAAAATTATAAAATTGGGAGAAATATTAAGTTGAATATAGTAATTGAGATGCATGATTGAGAATCTCTATGAGGTAGAATTTTTTTTCTTAAGTAATTGGCTAAATTAGATCAACTATTATTATTCTCAAGAATTATTTTTTTGTAAAATTTTATTTTTGTAACTAATAACAAGCATATAATTCATTGAGACATATACACGCGCAAACTAAATGAACAAAGAATCATATTATTAGTCAAAATGGCAGTGGTGCTACTTTGACCTATAACTATCCCAAGCAAAATGCCCCTGCACTTGGGCTCAAAATATCTTAGAGCTCAGGTGAAACCGTGAAAGGGATAAAATGGTAATTTCAGTTCTTCAGATAACGTGGAATTTTCCTCCAATGAAAAGGACGACAACAACGAGTTACGAATTGAGAGTAAAAGCACATACGCCAAATACACACACACACACACAGTGCATAAGGGTGATATATAAAATCCAATGCCACTTCACTGCTTGCTCTTTCCTCTCTCTAAAATCTTTCAGTCTCTGCAAATTAAACCCTCTTTAGCTCTCTCTAATGGCTATAATCTCTCTATCACTCCATCGCTTCAATTTCTCTCTCTAAAATTCCTCCGCTCCCTCTCTCTAGGGTTTCAACTTTCAACATACCTTCTTTGTCCATCTTTAATGTGAATTTTCTACTCTAATCATACTTTTTACTGTTGACGAAAAACTTTTACTTTCCTTTTTCTTTTTTCGCACGCTTGTTTGTGTATACGTTCTTTTTGGGGGGATTTATATGTTTAGGTTTTATATGTAGTGGTTTTTTCGTGAGTTTGGTGAACTCAGATGTCGTCGTCCGCTGCGCCGTCGTCGGCTACGAAGGTTTGCTTCAACACCAACTGCAACCAATTTATTGAACGGCCGAAGAAAGGTTGGCGCCGTCGCACCGGCGAGTTAGCTGACCTTTGTGATCGTTGCGCGTAAGCTTTTCTCCTTTCTTTAACCTTTTTCGAATTTTGAATTTTTTGACGCTTTTTTTTTCTAGCATTATTTCAAAAGACAAATTATTGAGTAACTGAATTGACAAGTCTAAATGGAAATGATATGGTAAAAGAAATATATCTTTGGTTATTATTTACAAAGATTTGATTTTTTTTCTTCTGGTTTCCGAGTATTATATAGTAAGGCTTACTTTAGATTTAAAGTTTACCTTAATTTAGCTAATGTTACTTGGTCTGCACTGCTTTAGGTCTATGATGTCTTTATTATGTTTCATGTGATTCAATTATGTGGATGCCGACAAAGGAGTGGTTTTGCTTCTGCTTGGGTTAATAGACTGAGGATATGCATTACAATTTCAAGACTCTTTCCTTTTCTTGCACCGAAACATTTTAGATGGAAAACTATCCACGTAAAAGTTGTTATTTTTATATGGATACCCTCTTTATACCATTTTTGATTGCTGCACTTCACATTCCGCCAGCCTTGTTTTGACCAATTTTTTTTGATAAGTTGTTTATGACCAAAATTATGATAAGGTATTTCCTTATTAAAACAAAATATTTTAATAAGTTATTTTTGACCAAAATTCTTGATCAACTTTATGGTTAAGCGAAATTGGAGATGTAGTAATTGTTTGTGTGTTTTATAAATAGTTGCAGAATGTGGAACCACATAGAGATACTGCAAATTACAATCCCTTTTTGCTTTGAAATATGTCTAGTACCTGACGAATGCTCGTCAGCAAATAAATTAGTTTACCTCCACTAGGCAGAAAGTAATAATCTTTTCTGGGGGTGCTACAAGTTTGTTCTCTCAGTAAAAATTTCAGAAAATAAATAAATTTAATGGGAATTTATTTTTTAGGGCCATCATCATTCCATGAGTTTGTTCCTTCTTACATCAATCAATTTATTTAATTTATAAAAAAATATGACCCCATGATTTTGGTCTGAACTTTGTCCTAACTAAAATCACCGTCTTGGGATTAGGAAACATGTTTTCCTGTTAACTCAGTTCTGTGCTAAATCCACTGAAGAAAAATGAGCTCAACTTTGTTTAATAAAGAGACATATCAAGGATTTTATTTATATCATTTGCTGTACTGTGCTATTTAGGTACTAAACTATCCGTAACCATATGTAACCTGGCATAGAATGTGCTTACCAGGAGAAAACATTAGGTTTCGTAGTAATGATACCTTTATGCTAGCTGTTATCCTATGACTAGCATCAAGTCGTACTTAAGGTGTGACCTAGTGGTCAATGAATATAGAATGAACCATGACAAACCTTGGTTCAAATCCCAGCAAAGGCAATAAATGCTAGGTGATGTCCTACTATTTATATAAACCTTGGTGTAGAGTTGCCCCATACCTATGTTGCTAAGAGGTAGTAGGTAATCAATAAATTAGTCGAAATGCACGCAAGGTGGCCCATAGACCATTATTACTAAAATAATGAATCATTGAGTCTTATTCCTTTGGGTCACTAATTCACTGTTGACATATTAAGGTAGATCACTTGAAAATACGGAACAGTAAAATTTTGTTTCTTGTTACTTTCAAGGTTAGATCTTATAGATTCCCTATAGGAATAGGTTAGAGATGCAGTCTGAATCGTGGTTTGGCTACGGATGTACACACTTTGTTAGCACTTTCTTAGTTTATCTTAATACAATCATTACCTTCTAAAAAAGGAGAGGTAACCATAGATAAAGTAGTCAAAGGACTTAATCCCCCGAAGAACTGACCATTTATCTCTTCTTTTATGTTGTTTTCACATATGTGCTTCATAAGTATGGGACTTGAGTCATGAAAAGATGGTCCTACTATGATGACCATTTTCGGTGAGCAGTTAAATAGAGATTTGGTTAAACTTATAACCTACTTAAATGTTCAGTTCATATGTGGAAAGAAAGTTTTAAAAACTGCTTCTAGTAGAAAAGTTGATAAGTAGAATTAAGTTGAAATTCAGAATTCAGTTCTCTCGCTTTTATTGGCTCCATTATGGTCATGTTTGGACCTCATTTGAGCTTGAAATTGATCTTGTGAAAATTAGCTGTAAGATATTCTTTTGGGTACACAACAGTTTGTTAGCTTTATTCTTTTATCTCCTTTTTATGACCATAAATCAATGTTTATCAAGTGTCGACGACATGCTCAGAAAATACAAGCTAAAAAGATGGCACGCCTTAACTGTTGAGTACCTGGCTGAATGTCCTAATTGATTATTTTATGATGTAAATCGATCTTTTGGTCAATGGTATATGTTGTACATTACCTTATGCTAGTGATAGTCCATTGGACATCTCAATTTTTTATAATTTTGATTGGAGTTAATGTATATTAATGTTCGCGTAGTTCTGCTTATGATGATGGCAAGTTTTGTGAGACTTTTCACCTCAAAACTTCTGGATGGAGATCTTGTGAGTCTTGTGGAAAGGTGAGTAACACATTTTCTTTTTCATTACTTGTTGCTGTTATGAAGTTCCAACTCTGTTGGAACTTTTTTTAATCCTTATACTGGACATGGTCATGCTACACCTTTGTGTTTCATGCTTCTCCTGTTGCAAGAGTTTCTTTGAGTCTTGATAGGATTTGTTTTCCTTATGCAGCAAATTCATTGTGGATGCATTGTCTCTTTCCATACATTCGTTCTGTTGGATGCTGGAGGTATTGAGTGCTTATCCTGTGCAAGGAAAAGTTTTATTTTGGTAAGAGTCATCTATCCTCCCTTGGATCCAGTGGATGTGATGCTAGTTCCTTTTTAAATATTTATATTAAAATTTCACCAAGATGTGGCAACTTTCAGAAGTATGGCACAACAAACAACTACAAATTCAGCCCAATCAATCTAAAGGAAACAAGCACAAATCGGAAAAGGAAAAACTATGACCCTTCCCTCCTGCATTTGGTCTTGTCTCAAATCTTAACTTAAACCAAAATTAGGATTTCCACTAACCTACACTAAAAATAAAACCATAGTTCTGAAGCAGGGTTCATATCTCAAATCTTAACTTAACCAAAGCTAGGATTTCACATGGGTTAGGATAAGTCCATGTGAAATCCCTACCATATAGCACAACAATCCATCTTCGACTGGCACAGAGTTTGATCTGCCTCTGTTCCTGGTTACCATTTAACTATTGACAGATATGTCAATGTGAAATTTGCATAATTTCATCACTTTGAAGAACTCTATCCGCCGTAATGACCAAAACATTCTTCTTGTCCAACCCAGTACAGGCTGTGGTAAAAGTTCATCGTCCCAACACTAAGAATAGCTTCGCCCCTGCAGTGATTACCTTCCATAAGCATTCTTATGTCTTACATCAAATTACATACCTTTACAGCCCAATCAACGGTTATATCTGTTGTCCATTACAAATATTGAATCTTTCAGCCAAACAAGTTTTGAGGAAATTCGATAACTTAACATTTCCATCTATTGAGACTGGAAAATTTCTTCATTTCCCAGCTTCGATTACCAAAGGTCACCATTGAGATAGTGCTTGCCAAGGGTCTTGTCTGAATGGCCTTGCTGGATACGTGTTCCTATGTCTCAGAGAAATAATTCAATCTGAAAAACAATAATCTTAGTGTTCATCGGATTTGGCGGGCTTGTTGGAAAAGTGGTCGCCAACCTTCTAGAACTATAACTTGTAATGTTACTGTTTATTCAAATTTTAAAATCTAGCAAAAAGAGGGAGCTTCTCTCTCTAGATCACGGGTCAATCGACAATATCTTTTGATGCACGTCCACTTTCGTCACGGAGTGGAGGGGGCTTGTCGTTTTGGATGGAGGAAAAACTTTTAAACTTTGGGAATTTTTTGGGTGTTTCTTTTGAAGGAAAGGAGGATAGGGTGTTAGAACTGTTGAGGGAGATTGAGCAATAGTCTTTCTTTTACGGTAAAGGGCGAGAGTCGGGTCAAGGGGTCAGGCAACAAAATTTAAGGGATGTAGCGGTGTACCAGAGAAGGGGCCGGGTGAGCGATGGGGAGGAAGAGAGTTCGGCAAGGGGGGCCGAGGGAAAGGGGGACACGTTGCTTATGGAAGTTAAGATCCTTTCATGGAATGTGAGGGGGATGAATGACCCAAACAAAAGGGCCATCCTCAAAGTGGGAGTTAGAGAGGGGTGCCGATCTAGTTTGTTTCCAGGAGACGAAAATGGAAGTTCTGTCAGATGCGATTGTGAGGAGTGTCTGGGGAGGTAGTTGGGTAAAATATGATTGGGTTCCAGCAGTGGGAAGTGCAGGGGGCATTATTCTTATGTGAGATGATAGAAGTTTGGAGGTAAAGGAGGTTAAGAAGGGTTTTTTTTCTCTAGCAGCCCTAGTTAAAGATAGGGCGAGTGGAGTGGAGTGGGGGTTTGGGGGAGTGTACGGTCCGGTGGGAGAAGGGACCAAGGCGCCTTTCTAGGAGGAATTGGCGAATGTTATGGGGGATTGGGACATTCCATGGGTCCTAGGGGGAGATTTCAACACTATTAGATTTCCGGAGGAGAGATTAGGATGTAATCTGATCTCGAGGGCCATGGAGGAGTTTTCTGACTTTATTAATGATCACTTTCTCATTGATCTTCCTCTGTCAGGGGAAAGATTCACTTGGGCCAGGGCGGAGGAGTCAAATTCAAGGTCTAGACTTGATAGATTTCTGATTTCGACATCCTGGGACGAGCTGGTTCCACATGCACTTTAGTTTCCTTTACCAAGGCTGACTTCGGATCATATGCCTATTATGCTAGATGGTTGCAGAGGGAGAGGGGTGCGTGCTCCTTTCCTCTTCGAAAACATGTGGTTGAAAGTGCCAGGTTTTTGCGACAAAGTGAGAGAATGGTGGACAAGCTACAGCGTAACAGGAACACCTTCATTCCATCTTTCAATGAAACTATAGCTGCTCAAGGAAGACATCATTAGGTGGAATAAGGAGGTCTTTGGGAGGGTAGAGGTTAGAATGAGGGAGCTCATGCATGAATTGGGGGAATTAGAGAGAGGGGAAGGGGCGAGGGTGTTAGAAGATGCCGAGAAAGTGAGATTGAGGGAGGTCAAGAGGGAAATAGTCGATTTAGCAATAGCTCAGGAGACTAGTTGGCGGCAAAAATCGATGGCACTCTGGTTAACGGAGAGGAATTCAAACACTAAGTTTTTCCATAGGGTTGCGGTCTCAAATCGAAGGAGAAACTACATTAATTCTTTAGATGTGGATGGGGTGAGGGTTGAGGGAGATGAGGAGGGAAAAGAGGTGATAGTGGGGTTTCATGAGAATTTGTACAAAGAAGAAGAAAGCTGGAGGCCTACTTTGGGCGGGCTAGATTTCAGTCACATAGGGGAGGGAGACAGTGAATGGCTAGAGAGGGGTTTCGATGAGGAGGAGGTTCACAATGCTGTATCAAGTTGTGCTGGTGATAAGGCACCTGGGCCTGATGGTTTCTCGATGGCTTTCTTCCAAATATATTGGGAAGCCATTGAATACTTCCACGAGAATGGTATTTTCGAGCGAAGTATCAATGCTTCTTTTATTACCATTGTGCCTAAAAAAGAAGGCTCATCCTTTATCTAGAGATTACAGGCCTATTAGTCTTGTAGGGAGCACTTACAAGATTATATCTAAAGTGCTATCCAACAGACTAAAGAAGGTCCTTGATGTGACTGTCTCGTCACCGCAGAACGCGTTTGTGGAAGGTAGGCAGATCCTGGATGCCGCCTTGGCGGCGAATGAACTTGTGGACTCCAGAAGGAAAATAGAGAACATGGATTACTATGCAAGCTGGATCTTGAGAAAGGCATTTTACCATGTCAATTGGGATTTTCTGGATTTCATCATGATGCGGATGGGTTTTGGGGCAAGATGGAGGGGATGGATAAAAGTTCTGCATTTCCTCAGTCAGATTCTCACTCCTGGTAAATGGTAGCCCGTGCGGTTTCTTTGGCAGCTCCAGGGGACTCAGACAAGGCGATCCCCTATCCCCAAAGTTATTCATTCTAGTGATGGATGCTCTGAGCAGAATGATGGATCGTGCGGCGACAGGTGGTTTTTTGATAGGATTCTCAGCTCCAATTGGAGCTATCAGCGACCGAAGAGTATCTCATTTGCTTTTTGCCGATGACACTCTGGTTTTCTGTGATGCCAATATGGATTAATTGACAAATTTGAAGCAGATGATTCCAGATTGTATCCGGACTCAAAATCAACCTCGGCAAGTGCGAGATTTTCCCGGTGGGTGAGGTTGCTAACATCGATGCTCTGTCCTATGTTCTCGGTTGCAAGGTGGGCTCCCTTCCCACTACTTACCTGTGACTTCCCTTAGGATCCTTGTACAAAGATACTGCAGTTTGGACTCCAGTGATCGAAAGAGTGGAGAAAAAATTAGCAGGCTGGCAGAAATAGTATTTGTCAAAAGGAGGTAAGGAAGTGCTTTATCGAGTATCCCCCACCTACTACTTGTCGCTGTTGCAAGCCCCTGCGAACATCATAGAAAAACTGGAGCGACTACAAAGGAACTTTCTCTGTGACGCGGCAGATGGCACTAGAAAGTTTCATCTAGTGAATTGGGAGACAGTAACCACCCCAAAGAAGTGGGGTGGACTTGGAGTAAAAGACCTCCGGATATTTAACAGAGCATTGCTGGGAAAGTGGATGTGGAGATTCGGGGTAGAAGAAAATGCTCTATGGAGAGAGGTAGCAGTAGAAAAGTACGATTCCACAGTAGGGGGTTGGGGGACCAAGGCAATCACAGCGCCTTTCGGATGCGGCATGTGGATGAGCATTATGAAGAGTTGAGAAGCATTCAATGCAAACATAACTTACAGGATGGGCGATGGAAGGAGAATAAGCTTTTGGAATCAAAGGTGGTGTGGAGAGAATACTCTGAGGGCCTCTTTCCCTAACGTCTTCAGTGTCGCAAACCAGAAGGAAATGACAGTTCAACAGATTCGCATGGAGCATGAAGGGGTGGTAGTGTGGGACCTATCTTTTAGAAGGAACATGCAAGATTGGGAGATCGAGGAACTCTAAGACCTATTGGCACTACTATACGGGCAAGGCACGCACCACCAATCTAGTGATTCTCGGAGATGGGGGTTGCGTGCTGATGGTTTGTTCACCGTCAAGTCTTTCTACCAGAGTTTGCTTGTGAGGGGGGAGACCACTTTTCCTTACTCATCTATATGGATCCCTAAAGCGCCCACGAAGGTGTTTTTTTTTGCATGGTTAGCAGCGTGGGGTGTGATCTTGACAGCAGAAAATCTCCGCAAGCGAGGAATTACACTTGTGAGTTGGTGCTACATGTGCAAAAACGCAGGGGAAGAACTGGATCATCTTTTGTTGCACTGCCGTGTCTCCTCGACCTTGTGGAGGGTTATATTACATCTTTTTGGTGTCCAATGGGTGATGCCAAGCACTGTTAAGGAAATGCTACAGAGCCGGGCAGGTCTACGCAGGCGAAGAAAACAAAAGGCGTGGAAGTTCGCACCGCTAGCTCTCATGTGGATAGTTTGGAGGGAGCGAAATAGGAGAGTTTTTGAAGGAATTGAATTACCTTTTTCAAATATTAGTAATAGTCTTTTATCTTTGCTTGCTTATTGGTGTACTCATGTAGCCCCACTTGTGTGGACCTTTGGGCGTCTTTTGTAGAGAATCATGTTCTGATGTAAATTCTCTATTTTTCTGTGTAACTCTGTTAAAAGGGAATTTTCCCTTTCTATTGGATTAATACAATTTACCTTATCAAAAAAAAAAATAAAATCTTTTGATGACTATGTTGATGCTTATTATTCATGCTGATGCTGCTGATGGAAATCACTGATGCTCGCGCTGGAACTTAATAAAGCTCTAATGACAATGTCATCCTCACAATACTGACCAACAACAATATGGAGCTCCTCTTTATACCGATCAAAGATTTTTTTTTTTTTTTTGGAGCTCCTCCTTGTACTTGCCTTTCTGTCCCCAGCTCCCCAGCAAATGCTTCTGGTAAATATTTTAGTTGTTTTGGAAGTTTGAGGAAGGGGTCAAATAATTCCTTTCTCGGCCTTTTGGCTAAGATGAAGTGGTCGAAGAAAAATACAAGTATCTTGCATTAGGGTGAATTTATTTTTCTGCTTCCAATTACCCAGGTCATTGCTGCCATTTGACCTATCCTTTCACAGGGTGGAGCTAAGCCTGGTCCTCCAGATGTCACACTTTGATCTCTTAGTTGAAGTTGTTTGTGTACCTAGAATGAGCTTACTGAATTGGTATTTTTCCATCCTAGGCCTCGTGTAAGTTATACAGCTGAGCCACTAATATGCTAGCTATGGTCAAGGTAAATAGGAAGGTGAGTGATGGCCCTATCTAAGAGTGTTTCCCTGTGATCTTGGGGAATTCTTTTCTATAATTGACAGTTTATGTATCGGTAATTTTCTCACTTTCATGTTTTGCCCCATTGAAATTGCTTACACTGACCGGATGAACAATATCAAAGCAAAAAATGCACCCCTCCTCCTGCACAAACAAAAAATAGGAAAAGAAAAAGAATAGAAAGGAAAAAAGAAGATTGTGTATCCATATTAGATAACCTCTTAAACAAAATGTGGTGCACTTTAAAAAACTCTCTTGCAGACGTAGAAGCAAGCCAATGATACTGTCGACATTGTGAAATGCTCTTCATTTTTACTTTTTTTAATTTTATTTTAGAATATTTCCTAATTTTAATAGTATCATTGGCTTGATTTGTGTGTATGCATAAGAGTTTTTTTGTTTTCATCACATATTGTCATTAAGTAAAATTGTTTTCTTAATTTTGACTTCATATTCATATTTGATCAGACCCCAAATCCTGCCTGGCCTCCACCTTCACTTTTCCATCCTCTGCAGCCTGAAAGAATTAAAGACGTCAATAATTGGAATCCAATAGCTGGTTCTGGTCCTGTTCCATGGCGACAAGCACCAAGTTTATTTAATGGTTCCGCCATTCAAAATGAGTTGCAGCCCAGGACACCCTTTCTTGATGCCACAGGCAGCATCGACAGACTTTGTCTTGGTGAGAGACCGTCTGCCTTGTCCTCCGACAACAGCAGGAAGGACTCTTGTGAAAAGTTGATGAATGGAAAGCTGAAGATTGGTGTACCAGGAACACTTGAAAATGGATATGCTGGTACTGATATTCACTTACCACATAGATTTTTTTTTAAAAACTGGAAATGCTCTTGGTTTACTCATATCTAAGATGTTCTACTACAGTGATAATTACAGGTTTAGGCTGTTCTAATATGGAGTAACCATTGTCTTACAGGTCTTAATCATGAGGAGCCCCCTAAGTCTTGTATAAGTGGTCCACCACAATTATCTTATGCAAAGAATGATCTTTCTGCTCCCAGTTTTTCTTTGACTATCGGTTCTTCTTGCAAAAATGAACCAACTGATCACAGTAAGGTGTCTATTAGTCTCCAACAACAAACCACACTTTCGACTCCATTGGGGAAGCAGCTTGGTGGTCATGCTACAGTGGATTACGCTGGAGAGACTCAAGTCCGCAATTCGAAAACCCGTGTAGATGGGAGAGGAAAGCATCATTTACTTCCTCGTTACTGGCCTCGCATAACGGATGAAGAACTACAACAAATATCTGGAGAGTATCCTTTGTTTTTAAAGGACCTTTTGAACTAATGGAGATGTCTTAATGAAATAATTTCCTGTGGTTATATTATGCATGGTTGTACAATATAAAATTCGTTTGGGATGCACTGCGTCTTTGCTGATAGCTAATGCATCTGGTGCAATGCTCGTTTGCCAAAATTACATGGATATGTTTATTCGCCAAGTGGCTGGGTGCAAGTCAGCTAATTGTTTACAATCTTGACAATGCTTTAGCTCAAATTCTGTAATTACTCCTTTGTTTGAAAAGATGCTAAGTGCTAGTGACGCTGGCAGGATAGGACGGTTAGTATTGCCGAAGAAATGTGCTGAGGTGAGCTCCTTTGCTCTACTCTTTTTTCTTTCCAGATCTGTTATTCCTTCCAGATTGAACAAATCCAAGAAAAAACTTGGTTATTGAAACATTAGAATATCTAAGAAAAATTTTGTATTCAATAGGGGTTAGAAAATACAAGTGTTCTATCAAATGACTTCCTGTTTGGACAATATTTGGGTGAATTTAAAAAAATTTGTATATGAAGCTGAAAAAGTGTATTTGGAAGTTAAATTTGTGTTTGGACATGAATTTCACTTAGAGAGAAGTAGAAGTTTTGTGAGCAAAAAACAACCTATATATCACCTGAAATACTCAGCAGTTTTTCGACTTCAGATTCTTATTTCAAGTTGAAGTTGAAATAATGAACAAAATTGGAAAACATTGATTTGCAAATAATATTTCTGTATTTGCAAATAAGTGTATATCCAAATGCCTTAATGGTTGCTTTTGTTTTGTAGGAAGGGTGTGGTAGTGAAAGTACATCGAGTGAGTTGCGTGTGTCTCTGTAATCTAGGAAGGGCTCCTGTGCGCATGCCTTTCCCTAAGGGGTAAAGGCACACAAGTGAACTAGAAAATAATTCTAACTACTTTGGGCCAGGGGTGGTATAGGATTTGCTCGTCTTTGATAAATCTATTTCATTATTTCTGTTCACGGTATATAGCTTTTGATATTGTCTCCTAGTACCAATTCTTTGCTGAAGTTCTTGCTTTCTCCATTCGTAAGCTGGTTGAGAAAAAAATTCACCGATCAAATTCGTTGAGGATTATTGCGTAATTGATTAATCTATGCATATTTTCTCCCTTTTAACTGAAAGGTATCACATTCTTTTCCTGTTCTGACAAAGTTTTTCTTTGATGAAGGCCTATTTTCCACCAATTTCTAATCCAGAAGGGCTGCCTCTCAAGGTGCAAGATCTGAAAGGGAAGGAATGGATGTTTCAGTTCAGATTTTGGCCTAATAATAACAGTCGTATGTATGTCTTGGAAGGGGTGACTCCTTGTATACAGTCGATGCAATTGCAAGCAGGTGACATAGGTAATTTCATCTGTTCTACAACTAATTATTTTCTAGTTTATCTTCCTTGATGGATCTGGTGGGGAAGGTGAGAAAGATTGCTCTTAACGAAAGAGAAAGATTTTTGTCGTTAGAGCGTAGTGGCTTATTTGATATTTTGATTGTTTGGGTGGCTAACTATTAAACTGCCATTCTTGGCTTGTGATATCAGTAGGAAATTGTCTGTAGGCCTTAAATTCGTTTACTTTTCTTAATTTCTGTCCGCGTGTTAGAGGCATCTTGCTGACTGAGTGTGTTTTTTCCATCAGTAACATTCAGTAGGATAGAGCCAGAAGGAAAGTTGGTCATGGGGTGCAGAAAGGCCTCAACTACTCTTACAGCAGATCAGGTTTGCCAATTCCTAATTAGTAGCTTCTTCGCCTCCTCATGGTGTACTGTCTTAATTTACAAGCTCTGAGATTATCTGGAAACAAAAGTTAAGACCTCTACGCTAAAAAAATTAAACCTTGGCTAACAAGAAAAGCATGTCAGAATAGGGATAATAAACCATATGGATCCTTTCTGCAATTTCTTTCTGATTTCAACACTTTTATGTGTCTCAGTTAGTCATGGTGCTCATCGGGTATAGATTCTGAGCTTCTCATGTCTCTTTTGGAAAGCTGTTGAATTCAGACCTCCATTTGTTCTTACTTGGTCTTCTATTAACAGGGAAGTGAAGCTTGCAGTAACAGTAACGGTGTTGTTACAAATGGGAATGTCAATACTCAAAGTACCAAGTTCTCTGAAGAAGTTCTGGCAAATTCTACTAAAAAAGGCTTTTCATCAACCACTCATGTTGCTCCAGCAGATTCAACAATTGGCTGGGCTGAAACTAAATTGTCCGATGATATGGCTATGGAATTTTTAGGAAACAATCGTTCTATTCGTTGTAAGAGGAAGAGTAGCACCCTGGGTTCAAAAAGCAAACGCTTGAGGATTGACAATGAGGACTTAGTAGAGCTGAAGGTCACAGTGGTGCAAGCCCAAGGGTTGATGCGTCCACCTTCAAGTGATGCTCCTACAGTAATCGTGATAGAAGGCTGTGAGTTTGAAGAATACGAGGTACCATGGTTTTTAGCAGTTTATTGTCTACCAATTCTTGCTGGTTATAGATCTGAAGTTCTAAGTTGCTATGTGCTTTTGCATATAACTAGGATAGATGATCAGTTTTCTTTGTTATGCATGCTTTATGGTGTTTGTAAGCACTCTCTTGATTTTTCCATTCAGAAGATGTGCAGCTATCACTTCCTGCTGGAAATGTGAATCACATATTTCTTTCCAAGGTTCCGTAAGAAATACTCCCCCCAACCCACCCCAACCCACACAACACACACCAAAAAAAAGAAAAGTATTGAAATAGTGTATGCATTGGAAGCATAGGGTATATCACATTGAAAATGGGGGGAGGGGGGGCACCTAAAAGAGTCTTATCAGTTTGGATCCAAGGGGCCAATACTGACAGCTGAGAACTTGAGAAGGAGGAGGATTACATATGTTAGATTGTGCTTTATGCGTGGATGCTTGAGCGAAGTCGTGGGATCCCATCCTGTTGCATTTTCAGGTGCAACATGATTGTATGGTTAGTATTGAACTGGTTCGGAGTACAATGAATGATGCTGGACCTGTGAAGGATGTACTGCATATCTGAGCAATATTGCGTTCCTAGCCCCTTGTGTGGTCCTGTTGAAGGAGAGAAGTTGGAGAGGTTTTGTGGGGTTGGAAATGACTTTGTACATTTGAGAAATAGCCTCTTGTTCTTTGTTAACTTTAGTGCGCCCATTAAGTCTTTGTTTGTATAGAAGATTGTGTCTCTTTTGTTGAGAACCATATTCTATGTATGCTCTCTACTTTGTGCTATGCTGCTAGATGTGGGAGTTTACCGACATTGATAAAATCACCTACCTTATACAAAAAATTGGGGGTAAACCGGTAAAGGCCAATATATAGTCCAATATACTTTATCTTCCATAGCACCACAAATTAAAACCACGAGGGGCACCACTTGATGGATATACTTATTTTTGAAAGTTTTAAGTGTCTTCTATATACACATATATAGCATAATAAACCTTGTGTGCTGGAAACCTTATATGCTGGATCCCCCTCTGCTTCTGTTCTCATTGGACTTTGAAATCTGCATTGCTTCTAAATCATTATGTCAAGGCAATGCTGCTTCCAATTGAGTACTATCAGTATTTTTACTGTGTGAGCTTTCCGGAGCCCCACTTCTCTGGCTGGCCCATCTAAAACTGGCTTGTGTGAGGACTTTGAGGAGGACTCCTACTTCAGAAAAAAAAGAAGGAACTCAAGGTATGCAGACACTTATTATGTCACCAAAACAAGATGGGATCTAGTGATGACATACTTCTTACTATGCAATGAGTTATGTTTTCAATAATGAAATTATTTGCTTAGTTGATGTTTCGGTTGAGTAATATTCTTCAGTGCTTATTTTACCCTCATTTCTTTCTGAGAGGTTATTGTTGGCATTTCTTTCAGTGGTTGTAAAAACTCAGCAATTATTTTGTAGCTAATACTGAAACGTGCAATATGTGTCCAATCTTCCCTCCACTTGTCAGTTCGTGTTGGTAGTCCTTGTAATATTTGTTACTGATATTAATCCTGTCCTATTTATCCTTGACTTGTTCCTCTTAGCAGGATGCACCAATTATTGGCAGGCCTGCAATCCCTTCTGTGGATCATTTGGGGTAAACTGCTAAACTCTGACTATTAGTTGTATATGCAACTAGCTCTGCATGGTATGTATCAAATTGCATTGAATGAATGAATGCTGATGCTTTATTCATCCTATCCAGTGAAAAAATACAATGGGTACAATGTGAGGACTGTTTCAAGTGGCGAAAAGTTCCTGACAGTGCTCTCCTTCCATCAAGATGGACTTGTTCAGAAAACTCATGGGACTCCGAGAGGTATGATGGAAATTCTTTATTATATCTACAATATGCACTTAAATGACAATAGAATATATGAAGGAACTACCCAAGGCATGATTTTGTGAGTGTAAACGCTGAAGAGGATTGCAATAAGCAATCCCGGGAAGTCCACAACCTCTAGCTCCAGTAATCAGCTTGTTATAAAAAGAGAATGTTCTGTAATGGCGAATCATAGGGATGTCAGAGGTTCTTTGAAAACCGACGGAACCGATAAATTTATTTGTAAAAAATATACTATTACTTATAATATTAAGTTTAAAAAAATTCTTGGACCTTGGGATGGATCTAGAGGAAAACAGCTACATGTAAAACTCAATCCTACGCTGCTACTATTGAAACTAAATTGATCCAAAATTTTCATTCACAAACTACCAAGGAATATTTTTTCGTTTTTTTCCTTCCCCTTTATATCCTTTGTACTATTTGGGTCAAATCTCAATTCTATTTTTTCAAAAAATTGTACTGATGCTACCTGTTAGTTATTTAGACTTTATGTCTTTTGAGTTTCAAATTTTCGGTTAACAATTCATCAATTGTTCTAAGATAGAACAATATTTGTTGTTGGTTTGGGAGTGCACAACCTGCAGTAATGCAACCTCTGCCATGTAAATCAAAATCTCGCGTATTACCCTATATTTTATGTTTTATGTTGGAAGAGATTTCTTCCTTACTCTATATTTTATGTGTTGTATTTTTTTTAACAGCGGGATCCTCCTTCAGAATCCCTCTTAAAATAATTGGCGTATGCCACTATTTGCGGCGAGCACATGATATTCTTTAGTTAAAAGGCGAAAGAATAGTTCGCTTTGTGCTCACCGCGTGGCTGAGTTTATGTGTTATATATTAAAACCTGCTATTATCTTATACATAACAAATGAGACATCCTAATAACAGCGTGACTCTTATGCGATGTTTTAAAACTAAATTACTGAAAGTTAACAGAACCTTACCGGTACCATATAGAAACCAAGTTGATTATGACGGTTTCGAAAAGTCTAATTTTGGTTATATACAATTGAGTTACCGAAAATTGGTATGGTATAAATTTCTTAAAATAACTGGCCGAACCGAGCCATTGACACCCCTGGTGAATCACTCGTGATCAAATGGACTTCAAATGGTAGATATTGAAAATCGTTGAATATATTGTCATCTGGACACAAATTGATCCTTTCCTTGTTCTGAAGGCCGTCTTAACCTTGCTATCTGGAATTCGCCATTGATGAGGTTTTCTATGTTTGGTTGGTCTCCTCTCTTCTCTCAGCAGTTTGTCCGTTTAATCAACTCTATAGCATTTTTCTCATGTCACCTCCTGTTTTCTGTTCTTTAAAAAAAGTTGACTTTGAACCAACCTTCATGATATGTTCTTGGCACCTTTGCTAGAATTTTACAACTGAGTGTCCTGCATTATATGAGTATTGATCATTTAAGAACTCCCAGTTTTCCATGTTCTGTGATTGTTGTTCTGCAAATGGCACCTGGCTTTCTTTTGCATTAACGTAGATATCAACTAATGTCAGTTCATTTCCAAAATAGTTTAGTCAATACCTGAATTTCATGCAAGTTTTCAATTGCAATTAAGTTTTGGCTTATGATTTTTCTGCTTTTTAGGTCTGTGTGCTCGGCAGATCAAGAATTAACTGCAGATCATCTGCGAGACCTCCTGCCTCGTATTAATAAAGGCGAGTGTTTTGGTCCCTGTCGGTCATAAATTTCTACACTAGTGAGCCAATACTTTCTGTCTTTGCCTCATATTGATCAATCAATTGGGGGCCCTTCAGGTTTGTTGAAATTACATGATCTTTGTGCAGCTGCCAAGAAAATGAAGGCTTCTAAACAGGAAACAGACGTTGAGGCTCTGGATGGGCTTGATGCACTTGCTAATCTCGCTATTCTAGACGAGGGAGAGACTCTTCCAGCATCATCACAGGCCACGACGAAGCACCCACGTCATAGACCTGGGTGTACCTGCATTGTCTGCATTCAGCCCCCAAGTGGAAAAGGTCCTAAGCACAAGCAATCATGTGATTGTATCGTCTGTAAATCAGTAAAGCGTCGTTTCAAAACATTGATGCTGAAGCGTGAAAAAAAGTTATCAGAGAAAGAAGCAGAAGCTGCTTGTCAAAAACTGCAGCCACAATTGGCTGGACAACTGCTTGATGCTGGTGACATTCAAGAATCTAATGATGACGCAGGGCATTTTAGCCCACAGCGGGGAGAGCTGAACAATGAGGGTTATGCGGATGATCCCAATTACCCTAATGAGAAGAAATCTTCTGCTTTGCCATTTAAAGGTGAAATTGACCTGAATGCTAAACCAGAGAGAGATGATGAGCTTTCACCAGGCTCTGATTCTGGCAGCATAATGCGCATACTCCAAGTTGCTGCAGAGCAATATGTCAGGCATTGTGAGAATGGAAGTTTCACGGGTAATCATGAAAATGGAGATGGTACTGGAGAGACAAATCCGAATAATTGTGTTATTGTTGGTGGTACTAATCAAACTGATGTAGACCATAATAGGCCTTTATCTATAGGCACGGCTGCATCTTTGGCACCTAATGACCAGTAGGATACTCCTCCATCCAGCACCTAATATTAGCTTGTGCTATATAAGAAATCAGAGGTGCTATTGCAGCATAGTGGTAACATGTATATTTAGGCTTTACAGGTATCATGCATTTCCAGAGTTGTACATAGGTAGGTGTAGTAAGTGATGCAACCTCTCCGCACAGGTTACTTTTTTAATGGGTGCGAGGTGCTTTGCATATTATTATAAATGGCCGGAAGGGTTTTGGAGTGTTCAATCTTTGTGTGAAAAGTGCTTGTTTCTTTTTTTATTTTGTTGGTGCCTCTGGAAATGTCACAAGTTTTGGATAGAAAGGCTCATGGACTGACTTTGCGCTTGGGAAGTTGCTTAATGCCAACAATGGCACGAGTTATTTTGGTTTTCCTTCCATCTCGAGAACAGGCATTCTATTATGTCTATGACCGTAGGCTTATTAGCCCTGATACGGATTCGAGGATTTGGGGTTGTCTAAGCATGTGTGGCCAACTTTGGCTTGCTATGGGTGAAGTCATGGTTCCCAAAGGTGACAGGGAAATCTAGTTTGATGATTCTAAAAACGAGTAGAAAAATAGACTGATTAACTGTAGACTGATTAGAGCCTTATTGTTCGTTGGAGAAGATCGATTTGACTTAATACCTCCTGCTTTTTGGTTCAGCCAACTATGAGGATCCCCTATCCAACAACCCAACTTATATAAAGGTTGGAGCCATAAACGTTAACCTTATTTCTTATTATTACAAACATTTTGTTCGTGCTTAATTGCGAAGAGCACAGCCAACATGAATAATGGGTAAATTAGAGGGCTAATTTGAAGAATGGACTCTTAACGGCGTTTCTATATCTTATATCATATGTAGGGCGATGAAACGCTGAGAGTATTGTTGTTTGCGTCCAGTTTAACTCTCTTTTTCTCTTTTCCAACGTTATTCCAAGATTAGGATCCATTTTTTTAAATTGGCATGCATTGTAAGGTAGAATGAAAATTTCAAATACGGGATTTCCTCCAATATTTAAAAGGTATGTGAATTAGAGAAAGAATAAGGGTGGTCTCCTTGCAATATCATGTCAATATGGATATGGCATGCAATACATCTAAAAATAACTAAATGAGACGATTTTAGAGCCCGTTTTGCTTAGCTGATTTATAGTAGCTGATAAGTATTAGGTGCTGAAAAGTACTTTTAAGTGCTGAAGCTGATTTAAAAAATAAGCAGTTACGTGTTTGGATAAAAGTGCTGAAATTAATAATAAGCAGCTGAAGAACCGGGTTTACGAAGAGTTTTGTTTTAAAAAGAAGTATTTTAGGGATAGAATAATAAATATTTTGGTCAAACCTAAAGTGCTTATAAGCTGAAATTTGATAAGTTGGGAGAGACCAACTTATGACTTTTGGCTTATAAATACTTAACTTATAAGTACTTTTAATTTTACCAAATGCGTAGATAAGCCAAAAAGTGCTTATAAGCCAGTTTGACAGCTTATAAGTTTAGCCAAACACTCTCTAAGGGGTCGTTTGGTAGGGTGCATAAGAATAATGCTGAATAGGATGTATTAGTAATGCTGATATTAGTTATGCTGATATTAGTTATGCTCATATATTTCTTATCCATTGTTTGGTTTGATATATTAAAGTATTGCATAATTTCTAAAAGAATTATTTGTTTACAAAAATGCCCTCAAAACTAGTCCACACTCTAACTTTTTAAAAGAAACATATGTTGAGAAATGTTTTTGTATGAAAAAATTTTAAAAAATTATTTTATTTGTCTACCTATATTGTAAAATAAAATAAAATATTTATTTATAAATAAGGAAATATGCTAAGTATTTATTCATTTACTAGGGATATAATTTTATTTCTCACTATTTGGATTATTTTGAACTTGCATTAATATACTAACTAACATATTTTAAACAAGCATAAATTTTGAAGGATAATTTTGTCTTTAACTAAGCTAATGCATGCATTAAAACCCATTGCATTGCTAATACCATTGTTTTCTCTGCATTAGTTATGCATAGGATAATACCAAACAGGATGTATAACTAATGCTTGCATAACTAATGCATAGATTCAAAATGTCTACCAAAAAATATATTATTAATACACAAAACCAATGCATGCATTAACTTATCTAATGCATCCTACCAAACGATCCCTAAATGTATTAGTGCTATCGCCTTAAAGGTGGAGAATATTTCCCTGGTTTCGACTTACCTTCTCTCTTCTCTTCTCTTCTCTTGCAGCTGACAATCTTACTCAACCTTGTCACGAGCCTTTCAAATATTATAATTGGAACTTCTACACGCTAATGTAATTTTTTTTTAATTCTCTCTAATAGATTGTCATTATCTGAAAAGGAAAATTTGACTTTGTAGTGCTGGTTACGGAATTTGACACCCTTTCAGTTCGATCCTCAGAATATACCACAAGCACAAAAGTACAAGGTAACTGAGCTACAACTTGTGTCTAATAACGTGATTTTATTTCAAAAATATAATTCTGACAATCATGAATAAAATATGAAATTCTACTCTTAAATATTCACTATATATCTGATGTAACGTGAGTTTGGCTTTTTTTGCTGTGCAGGAAAATTTGACCCAAAAGATTGAGGCAGTTGCAAGTAGGAAAATCTAAGGTTAATCCAAATTCACCGACAGTTCGTTAACTCCCAAACAACAATGTTATTTTGGTCCCCATATATATCTTGTCACTGAAACATATGTGATTCAAGCTTCCAAAACACCCATTTGCTCTAATAATCAAAGAGGAAAAAATGAATGGTCGGGATCTTTCTAGTTAATCAAAAGTTTCAAATTCCAACGTTCGAAATAAATAGTAGCGAGTGCTTTAGTAAAATAATCCAACTATATGCAAAATACAAAAATTATACTTTTAAATGATAGTGATAGTGCGAGTTCTACATCTTATTATTTTCTTTTTCCATATAAGAGAATGAAATTTTATATCAATTCGGTCATATCAAGTCATGTTCTTGAGAGTAAAATGAAAATACTTTTTGTCACATAAAATAATTAAGACAGAAGGAGTAACATATTTGGCATGCAATTAACAGCATTATATTGGTTGCGGAAAATAATACTATTACTAGACCTACTAGAGCAGCATTATATTAGTGTTGTGAAAAATTACTGAGTCTATTACTCAAACAGTCACTCAACTATACCAAATTATCTCCTAAAGTCACTTTACTTTCGTTTGTAACAACAAAGTCACTGAACTATGCCTATTGCACTCAGAAGGCCACTCAACTAGATTTTCCAAATTTTGGATCGCCAAATACTTATTTTTACCCTCTAAATTATAAACATTTATCTTTTTTTTTTTTGTGTGCATATTGCACTCAGAAGGTCACTCAACTAGATTTTCTAAATTTTGGATTGCCAAATACTTATTTTTACCCTCTAAATTGTAAACATTTATCTTTTTTTTATTTTTTTTAAAACTTTTTAATATTATGATTTTTCCTTTTTAATTTATATTAATGGACTTACCAATAGAATAAATAATATTATTTACAAATTAAAAAATAAAAAGTATTTAAGCAAATATAATGCTGGAATAACAAAATAATGAGCATAATAAAAAAATTAATTAGAATAATTTGTTAGTAATAATAATTTTAGTATTAACAACAAAAATTCAAAAATTTATTTACACAATTCGGAATAAAGAAAATAAAGGTTGTAAAAAATATATTTCATGCACGTAATATACAAATAATTATTTAAATAAAGGTATTTTTATAATATACATTATATATTCTTAAAAATTATGCTCAATTATATTATTATGTTTCTACTAACTTTCCGATGACACAAAGTTATGTCACCAGAAAGCAGGGGGACTATCTGTATAGGGTAAAATATATTATGTTAAGTCGTGCATGGAATATATATAATATAATTGAGCATAATTTTCAAAAATATATAATGTATATTCTAAAAATACTTTTATTTAAATAATTATTTTTGTATTACATGCATGGAATATATATTTTACAACCTTTATTTTCTTTCATTCTGGATTGTGTAAATAAATTTTTGAATTTTTGTTATTAATACTAAAATTATTATTACAAACAAATTATTCTAATTAATTTTTTTTACTATGCTCATTATTTTGTTAGTCCAGCATTATAGATGCTTAAATACTTTTTATTTTTTTAATTTATAAATAATATTTATTTATTCTATAGGCAAGTCCATAATATAAATTAAAAGGAGAAAATCATAATACTAAAAAATTACAAAAAAAAAGAAAGATAAATATTTATAATTTAGAGGGTAAAATAGGTATTTGGCAATCCAAAATTTGGAAAATCTAGTTGAGTGACCTTCTGAATACAATAGACATAGTTCAGTGATTTTGTTGTTACAAAATGAAAGAAAGTTGACTTTAGGAGATAATTTTAGATAGTTGAGTGACCATTTGAGTGATTGACTCAAAATTACTTGTTACTTGGAGCTCCTACTTGCCTTCAACGAAGGGATCAAAATTAAAAGCAATCACTTGCATTTGAGTCCGATTTCTGTAACCCCTTTTTGTTTTTGTCTTCCCACTCCACTATGGTAGTATTCCGTCAATATGTTCATAGATATATATATATATTCGGAAATTTATGTGCACAAAGTACGAATATTTTTGGTTAGAGAATCTGCAAGTAATCGTCTTGAATTGTCGTTCTTAAATGAACAAAATCTCAATTTTCCAAATAAAATTACATACTTTTAGAACTTGTTACAACAAATATTTGAGAAAAGAATTCCAATGTCAAATGGGAAATGAAACATGTAGTATTAACATTATGCCATTATGGTACCAAAGTACTACTAAACGAGCTACAACTTGTGCGTCTAATAATGTGATTTTAGTTCAAAATATAATTATGACAATCGAAAATAAAACATGAATTCTAATATTCTTACATACAAAAGCACTAATTTATCTGATGTAACATGAGTTTGGCTTTACATAAGAATTTTTTTCTTGCGGGAAAATTTGACCCAAAAGATGGGGACAAATTGCAAGTTGGAAAATCTAAGGTTAATCCAAATCCACCGACAGTTTGTGAAGAGCCAAACAACTATGTTAGTAGTAAGTTGTTACACGTTTTGGTGCCCTTTCCTCCCCCATATCTCCTCACTCAAACATATGTCTCAACTCCGAAGCTTCCAAAACGCCCATTGGCGGAAAAAAATATGACTTTTCTAATTTAATTTTTATGCATTGACGCTATAAAAAGGAGCATTGGAGTAACATTAAAGTTGTTTTATATGACCTATAAATAACGAGCAGAAAAACACCACTTGAAGACGCTGAAAATAGCACAAAATTAAAGAACCCTACAAACACAAAACTATAAGGAAATCTCCATTTAGCTGTTAGGAGGCTTCAACATGCACCTGATGTTTGCTCCAAAAGATGAAAAAACTCTTTACAAAATTAAATTCTATTGTCCTAGGCTACACAAGTTTCATTGACATGCACAACCTTTTTCTTTTTCCATGGTAAAGAGGTGGGTTTTACTTAATCAACTTGAAATACAACTTTTTCGAATTGAGTCAATAAATTAGCGTTTAGACACTTAATCTTGAAAAGTTTCTGAGTTTGTAGACCTTCCACCGTATATGTCAAGTATTCTATATCTTCCACCGTATTTAATTCCTACCTTTTAGATGATTAGGATATTAATTCCAGTATAAAAATTTAAAATTGTATTTATTCACTGTTTAATTATTGATATTAGCTAATCCAAGTATAAATTCTATACTAAGGCACCATCCGCAATAATTCTAAGTCATTAAACGAATTAAATAATGAAGTTCATAAAATATACACTAATACACCATCTGCAACAACTGTAACTACACTATATTCGATTTTCTTCATTTAATAAATTATATCAATAAAAGAACAATTCACTGTATTTGATTTATCCACTTTAATTTGTACAGTAAGAGGTTCCCTATACTTCCTATTTTCAATACATGAATATCAAACAAGAACTAGTCACCCAAAAACCAAAAAAGTTAAATCCATATTGCAAACCCCTTTCTTTTTTGTTCCCTTTTTTTTTCTTTGTCAACCTTTTCTTTTAAAAGGAAAAAAAACCCTTCTTTTTTTTACTGGAAATGAAGATTAAAAAAGAGTAATTTACTAAGACGTTACTTTAGACGCCACGGTTAATCATCTCCATGTACTGCTGCATAGACTGTTGTCTCTGCATTCTCATATCTTCATTGAACTTCTTGATAAACGCCTCCACTCGCCGATTCAACTCGTCGGCACTCGGTGACGGCTCTTTCACCAGCTTCGCTGCCGACGGAGACGGCGAAGCCGACGGCGAGTCGTAGTTTGTTCGGTCCTTAAACGTCTCCGACTTAAGCACGTGCCTCTGCTGCTGCGGCTGTTGAAAGGTGGTGGAATTCTCGTTTTCCTCCGGAGCGTCCACCGTCACGTGACGTCTGTGGTCTTGAAAGGTGTCTGATTTCTTCAGGTGTCTCGTGAGTGGCACGTGACGCCCCTCTGTTATCATCTTCCATGTGTTCTCTAATGTCTCCGGCTTTTTCGACCTTGCCACCCTCAGTGCCTTCAGCCCTGAAATTATCCATTTATTTAATTTACTGATATTAATTTCAAAATTTTATTTAATAGAAGTGGCAAAGATAGATACTTTTATCTGAATAAATGGATAGGAACAAGAGATAAGGGTTCTAGTGTGACGTCGACGCGATTTTCAGATGACACCATTTACTTTATATAGCTAACAATATACTCATGTACTTTTTCTCGTCACGTCCCGTTTTATGTAAGGATTCGGGAAAAAAGGGATGAAAATACCTTATTTTTATGTGAATTGGAAATTGGAAAAGGCTTTTTAAATAATAAATTTTAAACTATTGAATATATATAACATAAAATACATTTTTGTTTACTTTGTTTCATGAATTTATGTGACACAATTAATATTTAAATGTCAAAAATTAATTTTTGCTTTTACTATTTATAAAAATATTTTAAATACTACCTATTTCAAATTACTATATTTTTTTTCTTATACCAAAAATTCAAACATATAAAAATATTTGAAATTCTTTTATGCCAAAAAGAAAATGTCGTGACTTCAAATATAGTCTAGTAGTAAATGAGCACTAAATAAAAAGGTTAGTAGTTTTCACGTACCTTCTGGACTCGTTTTCACAGGCGGTTTCCGGTTACCAAACCTAGAAGAAACCAGAGGTTTCTCCGTCGCCTTCAGTAGAAGAAGCTCAGTTTCAGTGTCAGCTTCCGGCGCTGGAGCCACAACAGATTTCGAAATCACAATCGCATCACTGTCAACAGGCTCATCATTCACACCTTCATCTGCAGGATTCACATCCACAACACTAGAGCCGTTCACCACCACAGGCTTAACCTCCAACACCAGCGGTTCGTTCACCGGCAGCGGCGAGGCCGCCTCCAACACTTCCTTCACTTCACTTTGGACTGAATGAAGCCCCGAATGAGCAATCGCTATCAAATCTGACTGTGGAGGTGTTCTAGCAGTAATCAACGGCTGAAATTGATCGCTGGAGCTGGACTCCTTATGGTTCGAGGAACGAGAAGTGGCGGCGATGATGATGATAATACCGTTGATCACAACGTAGAGATACGGAGGCTTAAGCCAAGCTATAACGGCACTCCAAATAGTTGGGAGTTCGTAAAACACTAACGGAATAGAAGCTTTTAATACCATCGCTAAGGAAACTGCACCAATTGATATTAGTACAACCTTAAGCGATAGAATTAAACTGTTCGTCGACGGCGCCATTTTAATTTCTTTGATAACCTTACCGAAATTATTTGCTTTCCAGTGAGTGTTTTGAGTTTTCCGGTGAGTGTTAATAACTGTAAAGGAATCAAAGGAAGAGCAGGTGAAGTGGATTGGTTATGGAAAAGTGCTTTGGGGGTTGAGGAGTATAAATAATCGTGGAGGCTCGGGGACGCGGTTTGTGGGTTATGATGAAATCTGGACCGTTGATAGGGGTAAAAGAGAGGTTTGATTCTGGGCTGAGCTGGATCAAGAGTTGCCACTTGTGAAGGATGAAGGCTGGCCCACGTGTTTGCTGATTTACGGTATTTATTATTATGGATAAAGCAATTTGTTTTGTAATTTAATTTAATGGTTTTTATTAAATTTGCTGTTAATTTTTCTAGAGATAACGAGCTTTTAGTTTTAGATATCTTGGGTGGAGCTCGAAAATGATGTTTGAAAATGGAATAATTTATATCTAAAGAGTATTAGATCATTAATTTTTTTTTGACAAAGTGAAAAAGAATATTCAAACGGGTATATTAGGTGAGCTGTGTTTTTGTCGCTGGCAAAAGGGAAAAGGAAAAGAAAAATAAAACAAATTGATGTGCTTAAGTCTTGTCAATGTCAAAATCGAACTCTTGAGCTATTTTATGTAAAAGGAAAAATAAGTAAGCCGTATATCCAAAACACTCCAAAGAAATTGTTCATATTAGAAGAAGAAGAAGCAAATTGCACCTAAAAGATGCATGCACTTGTATCATTTACCTTTCTTTTCAGTCATCTTTCTCATATTAAGCTCCCAAGTTGGCTGCAAATAAATCTTATGTATAAGAAAACAAAAATAAAACGAATTTTCTAACGAACTGGATGGAAGTTTTATTTAAGTATTGGTCATTAGGCTATTACAAGAGTCATGTGAATTAAGGTGCATGTCAAAAAATAAATAATTCTGAACTGTTTCGTATAGGTAATTTTCTTCAGTCTTAACTATGCAGTTTGCATCACTAACCTGAATTATTTTGAGATTTGGCACAGATTCAAAGTAAAGCTTCTTTCTTTAATTTACAAGTGGAATGGCGTGTGGGGTGTGGCAGTGAAATGAATGCAAGTGTAACTCAGAGCTGGCAGAAAAATCTTTCTAGAAATGTAAAGTTTCCTGCTAAAGTCAGGTAAATTTTCTTAACATGCAAGTAGTACTTCAGAGTTCTATATTATTCTTGACGTGTCAACAACTTTTTGAATATTAAATATTCAGCGACACCCACACACATACACACTTTTATAACGGTCAATTTAAGGACCGTTAGTAGCGGAACTTTGGTAGCGTGATTTAGAAGCCCGGTCCTATGGCCGCGCTGTTGGCTCCATTTCTCATTCTCACAAACACAACTGACTTATGGACCCGACAATGGGGTACACCCCTAGCCGACCAACTGCTTATTGCTACTTTTCTTTCTCTATCTATATTTTCCCAAAGGCAAACGAATGCTTGAAGAGGGAGTGAAATTACCTTATCCTAAACTTCGCAGGGAGGGTAAATTACAACAACGACAATTACATATGCAGTGTAATTTCATAAGTGAGGTCTAAAAAGGATAGTGTGTACGTATAGATCTTAACCTTACTTATCTTGTGAAGATAGATAGACTGATCATGTTTCCGATAGACCCTTCGCTCAAGGAAAACATAATCATATCAGTTTAAAAAAAAGATACGGCGGTGAAGAAGCCATGAGAAAAAACATAGTAACTACAACCATAAAATAAGATAACCAAAGCAACAGAAACAACAAGTAATAATAGAAATCTAAGAATATGAAATACTAGACTACACTAGTATTACTTGTACAGAAAAGCAATGTAGGTATAAAAGAGAAATGCGTTCGACTACTTACTAATCTACTACCATATTCCTCTAAATCCTTATTGTTAGAACATGCGCAGCGGAAGCAAGCATACAAACCAGGCATCAAATACATGTAAACTAGACAATGCAATAATAACGAGATTTGAAGCACTAACCTCTTGAAATAGTTGCACAAATCTTCCAAACAGCAAGAATTCAGGACTGCAGTCTTCTGCTATTTGCCTAGTAAAACCTTAGACGATTTTGCTTTTGGATGGGCAAGAACAATACAACTCTAAAAGGTGAGTTATTGGGTGAAATTAGTCTTCCTTTAATAGAGCTATTTTGACCGAAAATCCTCCTCCAAAAACGTGTAGGATTCTCCTTCTACAAGAAGAATCCTACTTCAACTCTATTAGATGATATTTCTGCCAATTTACTTTTTACCCAAGTCTTGTCCAGGTTTTTACTAGGTATAGCTGTATGGGTCTGAATTTGACCGACCACGACCTGCAGTGAGCACGACAGATGGCCGAGCACCTGTGAGTCGATGCCCAGAAGGGTATGACCTTATAGTAAGAGAAATAATAATACGACCTCGGTGGTAGAGGAAGCATATTAGGGGACATTGAGAATATTCCTAAAAGAAGATCTTTTGCATGTCGTTTCTACGCTACGAGGGGGGGGATTCCTCAATATATAAGAGGAATGAGAGCCTTGTAAGGGGGGGGGACTCTGAAAAATTCACGAACCTTGAATGAAAAAGAATCTTTACCATTCTCTTCTCTCTGTTACTATCATCCCAGAGTTTATTATCTTCAACTACGATTTACCCCTTCATCATTGATTGATTTGTTCAAAAAGGTATTAATATCTTTTGAGTAAAACAATTTGGCACTGTCTATAGGGATTTCCATAGTTGAAATCATAGTTCTCATCTAGGTTCTTGAAAGTGACGATTACTGTTCTTCAAACCTCATAAAAACCAACAATGGCGGAAAAAAAAGTGAGGCTTGTCACACCTCCTTTTTCCGCCCCGGCGGGGGTGCAGGGAGTTTTCTCCAATTAAAGGACAGTCGAAACGAGATTTGTTTGTTTGTTTCAGAGTCGCCACCTGGGAATTTTAAGGCGTCCCAAGTCACCGGTTTTAATCCCTGAATCGAGGAGAATATGACCCTGTTTATTATTCTGGGAACCAGAAATCCTGAGTAAGGAATTCTATTAATCCGGAAGAAGGTGTTAGGCATTTCCGAATTCCGTGGTTCTAGCACGGTCGCTCAACTGTTTTTATTATTGGCTTAATTATCTTGATTTTACTAAATACGTTTTTATTGCATGATTTTACTACCGCTTTTACTTATTGTTTACAATTATATAAACGAACTACGCGTACGTATATTCGTATTATATACCTTCTATAATTACGGGGATCATGTCACGCATACGTGTATACAATATAATTGACCATATTATATACTTTATTACAAATTCATATGTTCGTGATTTAAAATAGAATTAAGGACGTCACCACCCTTATATTTAAACAATGAACTGCACATCCCGGGTTATATGAAATTATTTTACATCCTCGAAGAAATCCCTTTTATTAAAATGTTCAGTCGAAGTTGCGCGAACGCATAATTCGAATTGCTTTTAGCAATATAATCAGGTTACGCGAACGTATTCCTAATTACGCCAAATATTCTTAATGGTATTATGGGTTTTCCACGAATTGTTTATTATATCTACACATTTTATATGAAAATCCTGAGAAATTCACATTTAAGGGATGCCTTTAAATTTTTTAAAAAGAATTCACAACTTATTAAATGTTGCCCGTCGATTATAATTTCCGAGTATAAATTATATTCATCCAAACTATTCAAATTCAAAGAAAAGAATAAAAATATGATTAATACTATTTTTAGCAAATACAACATATATATATATGCCAAAGAATGAATTGTATATGAAATTAACAAAAATGATTTATGAAGGGAAGAAGTATTTTTGAACAATTTTTCATTATTTTTATTTAGTGCAAATTCTATTTCTAATTACCATTGATATAAAGTGTTGCAATTTGTGCTTGTACATCTCATCTTATTCTCATATGCTTGCTTTTAATCTAATAGGCCTAATTATTTTGTTAATTCTGCTTACGATGGTAGCTAGGCATCAAGTTGATAAGAAAGGAATTAATATACAAACCTGATTCGATAAAATTGTCTTACATGCAACCCAACTGTACGTTGAAAACATTCATAACATTCTAACATCGTAACGAGTTATATCAAATCACTTTTCACTAATGGTTATACATACATCTGTTATCTTATACATGAAAAACACCACCAACACCATTTTAACCTTATTTAACAATAGAGGTTACTCGTGTAGTTTTCTTGATATTTCTACATTACTCTTTATAACACCAAAAAATAATGGCTAATCTTCATGCCATGTTCCCTACCTTGACAACTTAATTATATCTTCCCTTAATGAAAATTTGGGAATAGATAATACTATTACAACACTTATATGAATTTCAAAAGAGAATGATCAACTGATAATTATCATGTCAAGCATAATACTATATTAACCAACATGAAACAAAACTGAAATTTACAATAATGAACTTAGATAAATGAAAAATAGAATTGCAATTCAAGCTTCATTGATTTGTCATGAAGAGTCTCTTTCCAACATAGAATTTAAAAGATATGTACCTGGAAATGAAGGAGTAAATTTCAGCAGTTGCAGCAGTAATAAAAATCAGCAGAATAGCAGTATTTCCACAATTTTGAGCAATAATAAGACCCGAGGAACCCAGATGCACAGTAACAGTATTCTTTTGAGAAATTTCAGATTTGAACAAAAAAATGCCACTAAAAAATTAGACCCGGGCAGATTCAGAAATATGTTTTTGATTTTTCTTTTCTTCTTCTACATATGTTTCAGATTGTGTGTGTATATGTGTGTTCTCCTTTTGTTTCTTTTTCTGTTTTTCTTCCTCTTCAGATTTTCATTTCTGATTTTTCTGCTTATGATTTTCCACACTCAAATTTATCTTTTCCCTCTCTTAAAAACTCTCTCTGAAAACTGATATTCAGTCCTAAAATCTGTCCTTCAAATCAGATTTTTTCTCCTTTTTCTTTTTCATCTCTGTCCAGCTCCCTGTATTTATACAGGCCTGCCCCTTTTTTTTTAAGTGCTGCCTGGACCCCTTTCTTCTTTTAAAATCAGAAAGTTCCATTAACATCTGCTTTTGAATACTTTAAGTGATCTTATCCTGATTCTAAGCAGCCCCATTACCCTTTGTTTCCCATTATCACTTTAAATAATAGCCATTAACTTCCACTTTCAGCACACTACTATTAACATATTACCCTCATTGTTTTAACTGTTTCATTCCCGGAAATGTCCCAGATTTCCTACTGTAATTACTGTCCCAAATTTTAACAAGTTATCTGAATTTAAACTTGTCTAGCAGCTAACAACCAATTCCTAATGATTAACCTCCTAATACAATTGTATTTACCCAACCTTTGTAAACTTGAATTCAGAACTAACATCATAACAACATTACACTGAAATTATTATAACAATTCAAACTGAACTTCAACATTGAACCAGAATCAAACAAACACAGGAGCATTGTCAATATACTGACAATGCCCTGAAACTCAATGCTCAGAAATCAACACTCATACAACATCCATTTGACGGATTTTATTGAACTATAAACAAAGATGTTTTAATTGTCGAGTATTAATTAAACTGATTATCAAATAAGAAACAACTGATTACAACAAAATAATCCATTCAAAACAGGTTGTTTCAGTCAATATTTTCAGAAACAAGATTTACAATACAACTAATCGACGAACTTAATCGAGTCGATTACACACATTGTAATTAATCACAACCAACAGAAACAATTCATATTTGGATTAAGTAGACGGGTAGGAGACAGAATCCATAGAACAAATAAACAAAAATATGGAAAAAATTACACAGGTTATTAAAACAAACAAAATACACGTAGAATACACAAAAGAAATAGAAAAAATACCTCTGAACCTTCAAATTCAACCGGACTTGAACTCAACTTGAATTCGGGTTTTTGAAATCAAACAGACCTTAGTCGAAGTATTTTCAACTGAAAATACTTTGACTAAGGTCGATTAAACCTCAATCCTTCGTTTGAATTAAAAAAAAATTCCAAGATTAGAAAATTTAGGGTTTCAGATCTTGGATTTTAAATCCGAACATTTCCGGGTAGATTCGAAGGGAACCAAAGATGACACAAGGGTGAGGGAAGCCTAAGGGTCATTTGGTGTTAATTTGGAAGGAATCTGAGTAGGGTTAGGTTTCATTCGAATCTTCAAAATTAAGATTCGAGTGTTTCCATGAAGATTCGAACCATGCTACTAACAGATCGGTGATGAGGATGGATAAGGGGATGCTATGGTGTTAATTAAGGGCTGTTTGGTTTAGATCCGAGTTTGGCTCGAATCTTCAAATGAAGATTCGAGAACCTTCAGGAGGATTCGAGCCAAGTGGCTAACATATTTGGATAGAGGATGTTCAGGGGGTTCTGGGATGTTAAGGTGGTGACCGGCGGCGTTGTTGCCGCCGGGTTTCAGGCGGTGGGGAATGAGGGCGGCTAGGGTTAGGGTGTGATTTCGGAGGGGATGATGAACAGTAGAGAGGAGGGGGGGGGTGTTTAGTTAGGGGCCGGGGTAGGGGTTTGGGCCTTATATAGGGGTGGGATGGATTGATCTCATCCGTTGGATC
Source organism: Nicotiana sylvestris (assembly GCF_000393655.2). Classification (NCBI taxonomy): domain Eukaryota; kingdom Viridiplantae; phylum Streptophyta; class Magnoliopsida; order Solanales; family Solanaceae; genus Nicotiana; species Nicotiana sylvestris. Next base: position 28,269,024 of record NC_091058.1, read on the forward strand.
AATTAAGATGCACGGTTGAGATCAATTCACTAACCAAACGTTGTCGTTTGGTTGAAATTCGGGGTCAGGCTGGATCGGGTCAAAGGGTCGGGTATAGGGTTACGGGTAAGGGGGTGAGATCTCCGCCGTTGGATTGATTCAATCCAACGGTCCTTGATGAAACGTGACCAAACGCTGTCGTTTTGGCTCGTGTAAATTGGACCGGACAGGTTTGTTTGGACTGGGCTTATGGGGCTCATTTTGTTTGGGCCTGGATTTAGGTCCAGGTCCGATTTTCTTTTTACAACTTATATTTTTTTATTTTCTAATTTTATTATTAATCATTAAAATCTTAATTAAAATTATAAAAACAAAAATTACCCTTCCAAAGATATTAATTACCTTTTAACAATTATTTAACACACAGACCAAACATTAATCACATAGTGAAATATTTAAAATAGAACAAATGCATATTTTGTGATTTTATTTTGAATCAATTATTAAATGTATAATTAAATCCTAGATATGCATGAAACATATATTTTTATTTTTATTTTCATTTTGTTATGACAAAGTAAACATTTACAGATATAACACAAATATTTAACAAACACCACGCAAATTCAAAAATTACACAGTAAAAGAAATTTATTTTATTTTTGATTTATTTTGGAGTAGTTTTCGTGAGGCAAAAATCACGTGCTCACAGCTGCCCCACTTTGTGCGGAAACTCGACGAGTTTTCGTGCAAAGATAAAGTGAGAGGATGCGAGCGATTTTTGCCCGTTCAAATACTCCGTGGGTAGCATTTTTTGAAAGATTTGACCGAACCCCTGCTTCAAAGGTTTCCTATATATCCTTGGCTATAAAGGAATCAGGTCAATGTAGTTCGGGAAGTTTTGGGTAGCTGGGACTACCATGGGACTGTGATGTTACTGCTGCTTCGTGCTGTTTTAACTGCTTGCTGACCTCCTTATTACACCTTGCTTTAAAGTTAATACAAAAAGCTAAACTAGACTATGGTACATGAATTATAAAATCTTATCTAGATCATGCCCTTGCGTTTCTTGTTGTCTTGATATCTTGGTGACTCTTGGGCATTTGGCTTATTCCGTATTCCTTTTCATTGTGTCCCGTACTTTCTTTATCTGTTTGGGACTCTTGTTGTTTCCTGCTGGGGACTTTGTTGGACTCCTCTGCTTTATTGACTCTAAGTGTGCTCCTTTCTCATATGAGCGGGCTTTTGACGTCAACACTTCAATTGTATTCCCTTGTTCTCCAGGTGGGTGCCTGACTTCGGCTGTTTTAATTGTATTCCCTTGTTCTCCAGGTGGGCGCCTGACTGCTTCTTTTCTTTCTTCATCCTCATTCTCCAGGTGGACGCCTGACTTTTTTAATTCTCATCCTCATTCTCCAGGTGGACGCCTGACTTCTTCAACTCTTTGTCCTCATTCTCCAGGTGGACGCCTGATTTCTTCAATTCTCATCCTCATTCTCCAGGTGGACGCCTGATTTCTTCTTCATCCTCATTCTCCAGGTGGACGCCTGACTTCTTCAATTCTCATCCTCATTCTCCAGGTGGACGCCTGACTTCTTCAATTCTTATCCTCATTCTCCAGGTGGACGCCTGACTTCTTTAATTCTCATCCTCATTCTCCAGGTGGACGCCTGATTTCTTCAATTCTCATCCTCATTCTCCAGGTGGACGCCTGATTTCCTCAATTCTCATCCTCATTCTCCAGGTGGACGCCTGATTTCTTCAATTCTCATCCTCATTCTCCAGGTGGACGCCTGACTTCTTTAATTCTCATCCTCATTCTCCAGGTGGACGCCTGATTTCTTCAACTCTTTGTCCTCATTCTCCAGGTGGATGCCTGACTTCTTCAATTCTCATCCTCATTCTCCAGGTGGACGCCTGATTTCTTTAATTCTCATCCTCATTCTCCAGGTGGACGCCTGACTTGTTTTTAACTTCTTCATCCTCATTCTCCAGGTGGACACCTAACTTTTTCTTAATTTCTTTATCCTCATTCTCCAGGTGGACGCCTGACTTCTTTAATTCTCATCCTCATTCTCCTGGTGGACGCCTGACTTCTTCTTAACTTCTTTGTCCTCATTCTCCAGGTGGACGCCTGACTTCTTTAATTCTCATCCTCATTCTCCAGGTGGACGCCTGACTTCTTCTTAACTTCTTTGTCCTCATTCTCCAGGTGGACGCCTGACTTTTTCTTTAATTCTTCATCCTCGTTCTCCAGGTGGACGCCTGACTTCTTCTTTTCTCATCCTCATTCTCCAGGTGGACGCCTGATTTCTTTAATTCTCATCCTCATTCTCCAGGTGGACGCCTGACTTCTTTAATTCTCATCCTCATTCTCCAGGTGGACGCCTGATTCCTTTTTTAATTCTTCATCCTCGTTCTCCAGGTGGACGCCTGATTCCTTCTTTTCTCATCCTCATTCTCCAGGTGGACGCCTGATTTCTTTAATTCTCATCCTCATTCTCCAGGTGGACGCCTGACTTCTTTAATTCTCATCCTCGTTCTCCAGGTGGACGCCTGATTCCTTCTTTAATTCTTCATCCTCGTTCTCCAGGTGGACGCCTGACTTCTTTTTTAATTCTTCATCCTCGTTCTCCAGGTGGACGCCTGATTTCTTTAATTCTCATCCTCATTCTCCAGGTGGACGCCTGACTTCTTTAATTCTCATCCTCGTTCTCCAGGTGGACGCCTGATTCCTTCTTTAATTCTTCATCCTCGTTCTCCAGGTGGACGCCTGACTTCTTCTTTTCTCATCCTCATTCTCCAGGTGGACGCCTGATTTCTTTAATTCTCATCCTCATTCTCCAGGTGGACGCCTGACTTCTTTAATTCTCATCCTCGTTCTCCAGGTGGACGCCTGATTCCTTCTTTAATTCTTCATCCTCGTTCTCCAGGTGGACGCCTGACTTCTTCTTTTCTCATCCTCATTCTCTAGGTAGACGCCTGATTTCTTTAATTCTCATCCTCATTCTCCAGGTGGACGCCTGACTTCTTTAATTCTCATCCTCATTCTCCAGGTGGACGCCTGATTCCTTTTTTAATTCTTCATCCTCGTTCTCCAGGTGGACGCCTGATTCCTTCTTTTCTCATCCTCATTCTCCAGGTGGACGCCTGACTTCTTTAATTCTCATCCTCATTCTCCAGGTGGACGCCTGATTCCTTCTTTAATTCTTCTCATCGGGTTTTTCCTGACACAAATGTTGTTTTTGCCCCTGTTTTAAAATCAAAGAAAACTTTGTTAGTTTTAAAACAGGAGGGTTAACTGGGCATTCTCGCCGACGGTGGGGCTTCTCTGTCTTGTTTTGTTGCCTTGAAATGGTTGAAAGACTGTTTGTCCTTGTAATTGATCCTTAATTATAGGATTCCCCTCTGTATGTTTTCCTTCAAACCCTTTTAACCGTAATCATATGTTCTTCTGACATTGCTGATCCGCTTTTGATTCCATTTTCTTACACCCATATCTTATTATTTTTATCTCCCGCCTTTCATGGCCGTATTTTGCATCATGTAACCTTGAATCTTGGTAGTATACCTTGACATTCCTTCTTATTTGTTTGGAATAAAACTTATCTCAAAGCTTTAGAAAAGTAAGATTATTAGTGACGAAACACGCTGATTTCGACAATTATAGAATGAAAAAGAAAAATCCAAATTTGGATGATCGTTGACGAAGGAATAAAGGACTTATCTGATTGGAGTCACTGGCGCCAATGATCATGGTATGCAATTTGGATTAATCAACCCAGTCTTTTAATCAATCTCCTTTCAATTGTCTCATTTTTGTTTTCCCCAAAATTTCCGTAATCCAACTTCATTTTTCATTTTACAGACCTGTTGGACTTGCAATATCTCAAAGAGTTTTCACCGATAAACCTTCCTCATTTGTTCATTTCTTACTTCTTTTTCGCCTTATGGTGCCTACGAAGGTTTTCACCAATAAGACTCTCTCATTTTACTTTCTCTCAACTTCCATCGCCTTATGGTGCCCGTGTGGGTTTTCACCTATAAGACTCTCTCATTTTTACTTTCTCTCAACTTCCATCGCCTTATGGTGCCCGTGTGGGTTTTCACCTATAAGACTCTCTCATTTTTACTTTCTTTTCTTGTTTGTACCAGAGTGTTATGAACCATCTTCATTTGTTTGACTCAGCATTTTTCTAAGATTGGTCGAAAGGTCTTTTTGGTATGTGGTGGGAAATGGAAAGGTATCAAAAACTAAACAGTTTTGGTATGGGTTTAAAATTACAACTCTTGAAATCTTTTTCTTATTTCCAATACAACTCCTGCCCCAGTTTTCTTGATTGGGGTCTCTTGATGTTTCTTTTGTACACATTATGCATATTGTACACCCTATGACCGAGCCGTGAGGCGCCTACGTATCCTTCTTTGAGGAATCAGGTCAAACGTAGTTCACCAAATAATAGTGATTTTTTTTGATTTGTTATTTCATATTTGATTTTCATTGATTCAAAGAGAGGGTAGGAACGAAACAAATATGGCTCAAAAGGGGAAGCAAAGGCTATAGTGTTTGGATAGCAGAATAAATTGCCTTTGTCATTCCAATCTTCGAAATAATGCTAAATACAAACATTCAAAAGTTATGCATAATATCTTTTTACCGCGTCAGAATTGATCGCCATATCTATGCATTTGCCTTCAATATCTGTTAAGCATAGTGCACCATTCGATAATACTCTGGTCACAATGAATGGTCCTTGCCAATTCGGGGCAAATTTGCCTTTTGCCTCAACCTGATGTGGAAGAATACGTTTCAGCACATGTTGACCCACTTCGAACTTCCGTGGACGCACTTTTTTGTTGTATGCTCTTGCTATTCTTCTTTGATATAATTGACCATGACATACTGCGGTCAATCGTTTTTCATCAATCAAGTTTAACTGTTCTAGACGGGTTTTGACCCATTCATCATCATCAATCTTTGCTTCGGCGATGATCCGAAGGGAAGGAATCTCAACTTCTGCAGGAATTACTGCTTCAGTGCCATACACCAACAAATAAGGAGTTGCTCCTACTGAAGTGCGAACAGTAGTGCGGTATCCCAATAATGCAAATGGTAATTTTTCATGCCATTGTCTTAAACCTTCTACCATTTTCCGAAGTATCTTCTTTATGTTTTTGTTGGCTGTCTCGACTGCTCCATTCGCCTTGGGCCGATATGGGGTAGAGTTGCGATGTGTAATCTTAAACTGTTGACATACTTCCTTCATTAAGTTGCTGTTAAGATTAGCACCGTTATATGTGATGATCACTTTTGGGATTCCGAAGCGACATATGATATTTGAGTGGACAAAATCGACCACAGCTTTCTTGGTCACTGATTTGAATGTCTTGGCCTCAACCCATTTGGTAAAATAATCAATGGCTACCAGAATGAATCTGTGCCTATTGGATGCTGCCGGCTCAATTGGTCCTATCACATCCATGCCCCAGGCAACGAAGGGCCATGGTGCCGACATTGTGTGCAACTCGGATGGTGGAGAGTGAATCAAATCTCCGTGTATCTGGCATTGATGACACTTGCGCACAAAACTGATACAATCTCGCTCCATGGTAAGCCAATAATAACTAGCTCAGAGGATTTTGTTGGACAGTACATATCCGCTCATGTGGGGTCCGCAAACTCCTGAATGTACCTCAGACATGACAGCCGTAGCTTGTCTGGCATCTATGCATCTTAATAATCCAAGGTTTGGTGTTCTTTTATACAAAACTCCTCCGCTTAAGAAGAATCCATTTGCCAATCGCCTAATGGTCCTCTTTTGATCTCTTGTGGCTTGTGCGGGATATATCCCCATCCTGATATACTCCTTGATGTCGTGTAACCATGGTTCGCCATCAAATTCTTCTTCAACCATATTACAATAAGCGTGCTGATCGTAGACTCGAATATGTAGTGGATCCACATAAGCTTTGTCTGGATGGTGCAACATTGATGCCAAAGTAGCCAATGCATCAGTGACCTCATTATGGATCCTTGGAATATGCCGGAACTCCACTGATTGAAACCGCTAACAAAGATCATGTAGACATTGTCGGTATGGTATGAGCTTCAAATCTCGGGTTTCCCATTCTCCTTGAATTTGATGTACCAGAAGATCCGAATCTCCCATGACTAAGATTTCTTGGATACCCATGTCTGCGGCTAGCCTTAACCCCATAATACAAGCTTCATATTCAGCCATATTATTGGTGCAATAAAATCGCAGTTGAGCCGTAACAGGATAGTGATGCCCTGTTTCAGAGATGATTACAGCTCCTATCCCGACTCCTTTCATGTTAGCGGCTCCATCAAAGAAAAGTTTCCAGCCAGGTTTTTCAATTTGCTCGATCTCGTCGATATGTATTATTTCTTCATCAGGAAAATAGGTTTTCAACGGCTCGTATTCCTCATCGACCGGGTTTTCGGCTAAATGATCGGCCAGTGCTTGGGCTTTCATTGCAGTCCGAGTCACATAGATGATGTCAAACTCTGTGAGCAAAATCTGCCACTTTGCAAGTCTTCCCGTTGGCATAGGCTTTTGAAAAATATATTTCAATGGATCCAAACGCGAAATGAGGTAAGTAGTGTAGGACGACAAATAGTGTTTCAACTTCTGAGCCACCCATGTTAGGGCGCAACATGTCTTTTCCAGATGAGTATACTTAACCTCATAAGCTGTGAATTTCTTGCTAAGGTAGTAGATGGCCTGTTCTTTTCTGCCAGTGAGGTCATGTTGCCCCAATACACAACCAAATGAATTTTCCAAGACCGTCAAGTAAAGAATCAAAGGTCTTCCTGGCTCTGGCGGGACCAACACGGGTGGGTTCGACAAGTATCCTTTTATCTTGTCAAACGCCTCCTAACACTCGTCGGTCCATTCGACCGCAGCATCCTTTTTCAACAATTTGAAAATAGGCTCACAGGTTGTTGTAAGCTGAGCAATAAACCTGCTGATGTAATTCAACCTTCCCAACAAACTCATTACTTCAGTTTTGTTCTTTGGAGGTGGCAATTCTTGGATGGCTTTGATTTTTGATGGGTCTAGCTCGATGCCTCGTCGACTGACTATGAATCCCAGCAACTTTCCAGATGGAACTCCAAATGCGCATTTGGCAGGGTTAAGCTTGAGGTTGTACCTGCGAAGTCTTAAGAAGAATTTCCTCAAATCCCCAACGTGGTCGGCCTGATGCTTTGATTTTATGATCACATCGTCCACGTATACCTCAATCTCCTTGTGTATCATATCATGAAACACTGTGGTCATCGCTCTCATGTAGGTTGCTCCGGCGTTCTTCAAACCGAATGGCATTACCCGGTAGCAATAAGTTCCCCATGGTGTGATGAATGCCGTCTTTTCTGCATCTTCTTCATCCATTAGAATTTGATGATACCCGGCATAACAATCCACGAAAGACCCTATATCATGCTTGGCACAATTATCGATCAAAATATGGATATTGGGTAATGGGAAATTATCCTTCGGACTTGCTTTGTTGAGATTGCGGTAGTCGACGCATACTCTAATTTTGCCGTCTTTCTTTGGTACAGGAACGATATTAGCTAACCAAACAGGATATCGAGTGACTCGAATGACCTTTGCTTCCAACTGTTTGGTGATTTCTTCCTTAATTCTCACACTCATATCAGGCTTGAATTTTCTCAGCCTCTGCTTGACAGGAGGCACCGTTGGATCGGTGGGCAATTTGTGAACCACTAAATCAGTGCTCAGGCCCGGCATGTCGTCATATGACCATGCAAAAACATCTTTGAATTCTATGAGTGCTTTAATTAACTCTTCTCGGATCTTTGGTTCGAGATGGACACTTATTTTAGTTTCCCGGATATTACTCGTGTCCCCTATATTGATGTCCTCGGTATCACTCAAGTTAGGTTTGATTTTTTCCTCAAAGTGAATTAACTCTTTACTAATCTCTTCAAAAACCTCATCTTCATCATATTCTGATTCATAATCACAATATATTTCTTGAATTATTACTTCGGAACCAGATTGATTTTTAAGACTGGGCTGAGGATTCCTCATGCATGCCATATCACTAGAGCCAGCGTAAAAAGAACTGTACAGAAAAAAGAAAAAGAAAAGAAAACTATCAGGAATGATAATGAAAAAGGAAACTGTATTTTATTGGATGATGAAAGATAACAAGGTTTGCACACTTCAAACAAACTGTAAGATAAGCATTGGGATTACAACCCTGAGGTAACCCAAACAAACTGAAAGAAAATCAAAATAAACTACCAAGACTCCTTTCGAATGGGGAGAGGAGTGGCTTTCCAATTATTAAGCTTTGTTTCTGGCCCAACGAATTGAACTTCTGCGTTGCTACAACCTTCCCCGCTTTCCACCATATTCACATCGTCAAACAATTTCTCGAATCTTTCAATTAATTCCTCCTCAGGATTGACCAGGGATTTAGGAATTGTTGTTATCGGGCGATTTTTAGCACCGGTCTTGACAAAAGACTTTGATAGATGTGGGACTGGTTTTGGAAGAACCCATGCCTTTTGTTTCAGCTTTCTGGCCTTTCTCACGTCGGTGACAGTGGGTATGAATCCCAAACCAAATGTTCCCCAGTTCTCGGGGAGAGATACTGGTTGTATAATTCCTTGCAAAGATGAGCCCAGACCTTTGCCGGGTATAAAACCATTTTTTAACATTTCATAGGCTACCATGACTGATGCAGAGGATATCTTTGGATTCGGAAGGTACTTCCCCTCTGGAATTTTCTCTACCGACACTGTGTTGGACACTTGGTATACCCATGGTCCCTGGTCATTTTCTATTCCCTCGACCGGTACAATGGCCCTGCTGCGAGCATTTAAACTTTCTTCCCCATGCACAACTATTTCTTGATGATCCCATTCAAACTTGACAGCCTGATGTAGTGTTGACGGGACTGCTTTAGCAGCATGGATCCATGGTCGACCCAACAACAAGTTGTAAGAAACAGTTATGTCCAACACTTGAAATTCCATTGTGAATTCAACTGGCCCTATTGTTAGTTCCAACACTATGTCGCCAAATGAATCTCTGCTTCCACCGTCAAACCCCCGTACGCAGATACTATTTTTCTGGATCCTCTCTTCTTTGATTTTCAATTTGCTTAAAGTGGAGAGAGGGCAGATGTTTGCACTTGACCCATTGTCAACCAATACCCGGGTTACTACGGAGTTTTCACATTTCACGGTGAGGTAAAGAGCTCTGTTGTGCTCGGTACCTTCCACAGGCAATTCATCATCAGCAAATGTAATTCTGTTTGCCTCAAAGATTCTGTTGGCTATTCTTCCCAAATGATTTACAGAGATTTTTCAGGAACATGAGCCTCATTCAGGATTTTCATCAAAGCCAGACGGTGCTCCTCTGAATGGATCAGTAATGACAACAATGAAATTTGAGCGGGCGTCTTCTTCAATTGATCCACAACAGAATAGTCATGGAGTTTCATTTTTCTTAAAAACTCTTCCGCCTCTTCTTCCGTCACAGCTCTCTTTATTGGTGTTGGATCATTTTTAGTTTTTCTTAACTCTTCGGGCGTAAAACATCTTTCCGAACGAGTCAAGCCTTGCACCTCACACACTTCTTCCTTGACTTCTTTTCCCTTGTACATTACAGTCACCCGTTCATAGTTCCATGGGATGGCTTTGTTGTTGATCATTGACAGCTGGGTTACAGGTGTGATAATAACCCGATCTGTACGGGCTCCTTCCACGAATACAATGGGTTTGTTGGCAACCCCTGGTACTATCACTTTTGGCCTTTCTTGTTTTGTGGCAACTTTGCTTGATGGTCCCTTCTCGACTACCATAAATGGTTCATCACCATTTTTGTCCTGCTTAGGTACCAGCTTCTCCTCTGTTAACTGCTTATCTGGCTCGGCTTCATGAGACCTGATCATCATGACAGTTTGTGACATCTTCTTTGTCTCCCCATCAGCTTGTATGATTTCTATCATATTGGCCTCCTGATGGGCTGGCATTGGATTTCTATTGATATTGGGAGCTTCGGGGGTTTGAACCTCGATTTTATTAGTATCAATCAGCTCTTGTATTGCATTTTTCAAATGCCAGCATTTCTCCGTATCATGGCCTGGTGTACCGGAGCAATACTCACAACTAATGGTGTAGTCCAGATTCTTTGGAGGAGGATTGGGTAGCTTGGATTGTATTGGTCTTAGCATGTCCAGCTGTCTCAGCCTGTGGAACAGACTAGTGTAAGACTCTCCCAATGGAGTGTAGGTTTTCTTTTTCTGTTCCCTTTCTCCCCTGAATGCTGGCCTAGGCCTGAAACCTGGTCCGGGATAGGCTCGTGGGTAAGTACCTGGTATAGTAGGAGCACGCCAATTAGCGTGAAAAGGTGGCTGGTTGTATGCTTGTGCATGGTTAATGGAAAAATGAGGCTCCGAAGGGTGATAGTAGTGTTGGGATGAGTTGTGGTGGTAAGTTGATTGGCGAGGTCGTTGTTGATTATAGTAAGGCGGTGAACCTCTGGGTCCTGACCAAATTCCTGAATCAAATACCGCTGCCTCCTCCCTCTTCTTTCTTCCGATTCCTCCTACCCCGCCTTGAATAGCTTGAGTAGTCGCCTTAATCGCTGAATAGCTCATGATTTTATTTGTCTTGAGGCCTTCTTCCACTATACCTCCCATCTTTACTACTTCGTTGAATGATTTCCCAACCGCTGAAACCAAATGGGCATAGTAAGTTGGTTCCAAGGCTTGGAGGAAGTAGTCTACCATTTCGCTCTCCTTCATAGGAGGATCCACTCTTGCTGCCTGTTCTCTCCACCGGAAGCCGTACTCTCTGAAACTTTCATTGTGTTTCTTCTCAAATTTTGTCAAAGATAGTCGATCTGGGATGATTTCCAGATTGTATTGGAAATGGTATGCAAATGCCTGTGCCAGGTCATCCCAGGTGTACCATCTCCCATGGTCCTGGCGTGTATACCACTCCAAAGCTGATCCGCTTAAACTTTGACTGAAGTAAGCCATCAATAATTCGTCCTTTCCCCCAGCTCCTCGCATCTTGCTGCAGAAACCCCTTAAGTGGGCTACTGGGTCGCCGTGCCCATTGTATAGGTCAAATTTAGGCATCTTGAAGCCAACTGGTAATTGTACATTTGGGAACAAGCACAAATCTTTGTATGCTACACTGACTTGCCCACCTAATCCTCGCATGTCTCTGAACGATTGTTCTAGACTCTTGACCTTCCTGAACATCTCTTCTTGTTCAGCATTTTTGGCTGGCTTGTCAATTTCGGTTGGGAGATCAAAACGAGGAGCAGTTGAATGGATTTCGGAGGCTTTGAGGGTGGGCTCCGGGGGGTAATATTGGTTGTCCTGGGCCTGGAATGTAGGCTCACTAGGAGATTTGTGGAATGTAGCCGGGGGAGGTGCTACGAAAACAGGAGTCATAGGTGGAGGAAAATATGGAACTGGTTTCGGAGGTGGAGACTGCGGTGTCTGAGAGGTGGTTCCTCGGTAGTGTTGGTAAATGGGGAAATTTGGGGATAATTCAGTGGTAATATTATCCTGAGTTTGGGTCATTGATGGAGCAGGGTTAGTTGGGTAAGATGGGGGTAACTGTCCTGTAGACCAGGCTTGGTACATCTCAGCCATTTGCTGCTTGAGTTTAAACATCTCTTCTTTCATTTTCCCGACATCCATCTCCTCTAGCTCCATACCTGTGTCAACATCTGGGATAGACATACTTTCGGGTATTGGTCCTTTTGATCTTGTGTGATAATGATAATATGCCAGTATACTCTTTAGAGAAACTAACTGCTTGAATTCTGGAAATGAACAAACTTGTTAGTCTTGAGAGTTTAACACATATATAATTACACGTTGAGATGCAATGCTCCTAGACAAATATCCCCTTTCTATTATGCATTTGCTCGGCCGCTTGTGTCGTCCCAGCTTTCTTGAAATTTTTATTGTTACTCACTTTTATTTTATTTATTATATTCCTTATTGTGGTGGTCGAATCTTATAAAGATTGCCTACGTATCATGCCCCCGTATGAATCAGACCTTGCGTAGTTCGGACATGAGGCAAACACTTTTATTCATTATACAAAGATGAACAGACATTACATTTGAAAACTTTGTAAGAAAATGGCTTGAAACACACACACTTAAATCAAAATAAAAGATACAATTCTTAACATCTCACAACGTGCCCCACTTTCCACTTGTGTTGTAAATTATTAGATTATTTGCTCAATGTGGGGCTTGACCTGGATGACCTCCCAGCGTACGATACATCCTTTCCAACTCCATTGCTAGATGACGGGCAAAAATGGGTGCATGCTCTGTAAACCTTTCATAATCCATTCCTTGGCAGTTTACGTAACTTTGAGAGGTGTAGACCGCCAGGTCGTGGATTTGTGCCCTGAAATCTTGGAGACGTTGGTCTCGGTCCTGCAATTGCTGCTGGCGAGTGGTGGCTATATCTCTGACATGGTTTTCACGATCTAGAGCTGACTCTAATAGAGCTCGGAGTCTGGCCTGCTCTAATCTTGCATGCGCTCTTTCCCTGTCGATGTCTGCTTGTTGATGTTCTCTGTTGCATCTTCTTGCCTCTTCTAGTTGTGCACGAAGCTGGTCTTCTGATCGTATCCAATGGTCTTTTTCCTTCTTGAATTGTGCCCTGTCTTTTTCGGATTGCTTATCTTGGCGTTCCTTATTAGATCTGGCTTCTTCGTTTAATTGTTGGATCCTTTCTTTTGCTTTGCTCAACGCCCTTTCGTTTTCCGCAAGAATGGAATCATAATCTTGCATTCTTTCAAAAAGATTGGCGATGGTTTTTTGATCCTTCCAGCTCCTCTTTGGTGTTTCAGAAACTCTTTTCATTTTTTGGAATCGAGCATGAAGATTTTCATTCTCACAAGCTAGACTCTTCTTCTCGCCTTCGGCTTCTTGTGCTTGCAAATCTTTCTCCAGACTGAGGCTCCTTAGATTTTCTTTTAGGGCATGGATAGTTGCTTTGTACCCTTTTTCCTTTTCTCCCCAGATCAACCGCTCTTGGATTTTATCGTTAAAGTTTTGAATATGGGGTCTTTTTGTTGGCCTTCTTAGCTCAGGTTCTGGTACATCATCTACGCGAGACCGTTTTTCAAACCACCTTGCATATCCAGGATTTATCTCACCCTTTGTAGTGTCTGGGACTTGAGTATCACTTTTCAAGTATCGACATCCATTCCACATCTGCTGAAGTAGAGCCTCGGGAATAGTGGCTTCTGGGTGTAATTCGATTACTTGCATACTCAAATCTTCATCATCAGGAACTACTTGATATCTCCCTAGTTGTCTTAGGACTCTTAGTGGCGCATACGGCTGGATGCTTCTCAATCCCAATAGTAGCAGATAACTATTTGAGGTTGACATGTGTATCACTTCCCTCATCGGGAGCCATCCCAAAGTCCATTCAATTTGATTTGCCGTTAAAGCCCTTAGATGAGATACTCATGCTTCTATCGCTTCTGGAGCCTGATAATTTTTTATTCTTCCTCATAACTCTCGATGTAATTATCATTGTTTGGCCCATACTGTATGATCTTGGGCTGTTGTTGGAGATGTTCAATCACCCACATTTGCAACAAAATTTTGCATCCTTCGAAGACTTTTGCTCCTGATTTACATAAAGTCAAAGCCCGATAAATGTCTGAGAGAATGATGGGGACAAGGGTGTGATTTTCTTTGGTGGTGAGGATTTGCACAACTTTCGCGGTGCGAATATCAATTGTTCGCTCTTTGTTTGGGAAGACCATGATTCCTAGAAAAGCCACCATGAAGGCAAAGCGACGGTGAATCTGCCAAGTGTCTTTGTTTTGCCTGTTAGTAAGGCCTTTCTCATGAATTTCAAACCCATCTGACTTTCCGAACCTTGAATACAAAAAGTTGAAGGAACAACATCCATTGATGACATTGCTTTTCCTGATTTGACTGCTGATGTTCAGAAGACCGAAGAATCGATGTACCGAGGGAGCCTTTGTGAATATCAGGCTTTGATTTCTTAGACTTCCGTCAAAACCAGCATATCCAGCTATCTCCTCTAATGTAGGAGTAAGCTCGAAGTCAGAGAAACGAAAGACATTGTGAACAGGGTCCCAAAAAGTTACTAACGCCGCAATCAGATCATCACGGGGTTTAACTTTCATGACATCCGTGAGACTTCCCAAATGCTTGACGACCCATTTTTGACCATCTTCTCCTAAATCATACCACCACATTTGAAGCTGAAATAGAAACTCTTCTATATTCGTGGATGGGGGGTTTTGTGTGGTGCTCATTTTGTATCTGAAATTTAATTTTAATAAAGTCAAGACTCATTTTAAAAATATACACTAAAAAAAATTCAATTTTTTATTTATTAAATACCCTTATTTCAAGATTTAAAACTATTTTTGGTAATTTTTAAAACAACCCATTTTATTCCTCGGTTCTCACCATGATTTCATTTAAGCTGGTCAACAAGCATGTTCGAGGCAAATGAATGCACAGGTAGCAAGTAGGATGCATCAGGATGGTCTTTTTGTTTCGGGTTCACCTGTCCTAGACAGACCCAACCCCTGTGTTGAGTCTCCAAGGCCAAATGTACATGATGCAAATAGACGTTCCTACTAGGGATCCGGTACATGGCTGAGTTATTCTAGGTGAAAAACCTGAGGTTGATTGTTCTAAACCTGGCTTACCCAAACGGACAGTTTGAGCCGAAGTGGGGGCAACGTACCGGGAGCACGAAAGTCTACCCGGCCTAGTTACTTGTCCCAACTTCGTCTTATTTGGTATGACTTTAACAGAAAGGTGGGCCACGCGCACGTGTGCACCATAAATTCAGAAGACTCAGAAAGAAGGAGGTTTCGTAGCAATTGTATATGCATAATTCAAATAATATTAAACGGTAAAAAGCAACATTTAGCATATTAGCATATAAACAGGTGAAAATCATATAGTAAATAAAGCCAATTAACACAGATATTTTAAGCTCGAATTCTTTAAACCCTGAACCAATGGTTCTGGGTTACAGTTTACACTGTAGTACTTTTGTCCCCAGCAGAGTCGCCAGAGCTGTCACACCTCCTTTTTCCGCCCCCGCGAGGGTGCGTAGGGAGTTTTCTCCAATTAAAGGACAGTCGAAACGGGATTTGTTTGTTTGTTTCAGAGTCGCCACCTGGGAATTTTAAGGCGTCCCAAGTCACCAGTTTTAATCCCTGAATCGAGGAGAATATGACTCTGTTTATTATTCTGCGAACCAGAAATCCTGAGTAAGGAATTCTGTTAATCCGGAAGAAGGTGTTAGGCATTTCCGAATTCCGTGGTTCTAGCACGGTCGCTCAACTATTTTTATTATTGGCTTAATTATCTTGATTTTACTAAATACGTTTTTATTGCATGCTTTTACTACCGCTTTTACTTATTGTTTACAATTATATAAACGAACTACGCGTACATATATTCGTATTATATACCTTCCATAATTACGGGGATCATGTCACGCATACGTGTATACAATATAATTGACCATATTATATCCTTTATTACAAATTCATATGTTCGTGATTTAAAATAGAATTAAGGACGTCACCACCCTTATATTTAAACAATGAACTGCACATCCCGGGTTATATGAAATTATTTTACATCCTCGAAGAAATCCCTTTTATTAAAATGTTCAGTCGAAGTTGCGCGAACGCATAATTCAAATTGCTTTTAGCAATATAATCAGGTTACGCGAACGTATTCCTAATTACGCCAAATATTCTTAATGGTATTATGGGTTTTCCACGAATTGTTTATTATATCTACACATTTTATATGAAAATCCTGAGAAATTCACATTTAAGGGATGCCTTTAAATTTTTTAAAAAGAATTCACAACTTATTAAATGTTGCCCGTCGATTATAATTTTCGAGTATAAATTATATTCATCCAAACTATTCAAATTCAAAGAAAAGAATAAAAATATGATTAATACTATTTTTAGCAAATACAACATATATATATGCCAAAGAATGAATTGTATATGAAATTAACAAAAATGATTTATGAAGGGAAGAAGTATTTTTGAACAATTTTTCATTATTTTTATTTAGTGCAAATTCTATTTCTAATTACCATTGATATAAAGTGTTGCAATTTGTGCTTGTACATCTCATCTTATTCTCATATGCTTGCTTTTAATCTAATAGGCCTAATTATTTTGTTAATTCTGCTTACGATGGTAGCTAGACATCAAGTTGATAAGAAAGGAATTAATATACAAACCTGATTCGATAAAATTGTCTTACATGCAACCCAACTGTACGTTGAAAACATTCATAACATTCTAACATCGTAACGAGTTATATCAAATCACTTTCACTAATGGTTATACATGCATCTGTTATCTTATACATGAAAAACACCACCAACACCATTTTAACCTTATTTAACAATAGAGGTTACTCGTGTAGTTTTCTTGATATTTCTACATTACTCTTTATAACACCAAAAAATAATGGCCAATCTTCATGCCATGTTCCCTACCTTGACAACTTAATTATATCTTCCCTTAATGAAAATTTGGGAATATATAATACTATTACAACACTTATATGAATTTGAAAAGAGAATGATCAACTGATAATTATCATGTCAAGCATAATACTATATTAACCAACATGACACAAAACTGAAATTTACAATAATGAACTTAGATAAATGAAAAATAGAATTGCAATTCAAGCTTCATTGATTTGTCATGAAGAGACTCTTTCCAACATAGAATTTAAAAGATATGTACCTGGAAATGAAGGAGTAAATTTCAGCAGTTGCAGCAGTAATAAAAATCAGCAGAATAGCAGTATTTCCACAATTTTGAGCAATAATAAGACCCGAGGAACCCAGATGCACAGTAACAGTAGTCTTTTGAGAAATTTCAGATTTGAACAAAAAAATGCCACTAAAAAAATAGACCCGGACAGATTCAGAAATATGTTTTTGATTTTTCTTTTCTTCTTCTACATATGTTTCAGATTGTGTGTGTATATGTGTGTTCTCCTTTTGTTTCTTTTTCTGTTTTTCTTCCTCTTCAGATTTTCATTTCTGATTTTTCTGCTTATGAATTTCCACACTCAAATTTATCTTTTCCCTCTCTTAAAAACTCTCTCTGAAAAACTGATATTCAGTCCTAAAATCTGTCCTTCAAATCAGATTTTTTCTCCTTTTTCTTTTTCATCTCTGTCCAGCTCCCTGTATTTATACAGGCCTGCCCCTTTTTTTTAAGTGCTGCCTGGACCCCTTTCTTCTTTTAAAATCAGAAAATTCCATTAACATCTGCTTTTGAATACTTTAAGTGATCTTATCCTGATTCTAAGCAGCCCCATTACCCTTTGTTTCCTATTATCACTTTAAATAATAGCCATTAACTTCCACTTTCAGCACACTACTATTAACATATTACCCTCATTGTTTTAACTGTTTCATTCCCGGAAATGTCCCAGATTTCCTACTGTAATTACTGTCCCAAATTTTAACAAGTTATCTGAATTTAAACTTGTCTAGCAGCTAACAACCAATTCCTAATGATTAACCTCCTAATACAATTGTATTTACCCAACCTTTGTAAACTTGAATTCAGAACTAACATCATAACAACATTACACTGAAATTATTATAACAATTCAAACTAAACTTCAACATTGAACCAGAATCAGGCAAACACAGGAGCATTGTCAATATACTGACAATGCCCTGAAACTCAATGTCAGAAATCAACACTCATACAACATCCATTTGACGGATTTTATTGAACTATAAACAAAGATGTTTTAATTGTCGAGTATTAATTAAACTGATTATCAAATAAGAAACAACTGATTACAACAAAATAATCCATTCAAAACAGGTTGTTTCAGTCAATATTTTCAGAAACAAGATTTACAATACAACTAATCGACGAACTTAATCGAGTCGATTACACACATTGTAATTAATCACAACCAACAGAAACAATTCATATTTGGATTAAGTAGACGGGTAGGAGACAGAATCCATAGAACAAATAAACAAAAATATGGAAAAAATTACACAGGTTATTAAAACAAACAAAATACACGTAGAATACACAAAAGAAATAGAAAAAATACCTCTGAACCTTCAAATTCAACCGGACTTGAACTCAACTTGAATTCGGGTTTTTGAAATCAAACAGACCTTAGTCGAAGTATTTTCAACTGAAAATACTTTGACTAAGGTCGATTAAACCTCAATCCTTCGTTTGAATTAAAAAAAATTCCAAGATTAGAAAATTTAGGGTTTCAGATCTTGGATTTTAAATCCGAACATTTCCGGGTAGATTCGAAGGGAACCAAAGATGACACAAGGGTGAGGGAAGCCTAAGGGTCATTTGGTGTTAATTTGGAAGGAATCTGAGTAGGGTTAGGTTTCATTCGAATCTTCAAATGAAGATTCGAGTATTTCCATGAAGATTCGAACCATGCTACTAACTGTCACACCTCCTTTTAACGCGCCCGCCCCGAAGGGTTGAATGCGCGAGGGAGTTTTTCCAATTTAAGTGACAATATTCGAAATGGGATTATTTATTTAATTCAGAGTCGCCACTTGGGAAAGGTTTGGCTTTTGGTGTCCCAAGTCACCGGTTTATCTTGAATCCCAAATCGAGGAAAATATTCGACTTTCCAAATGAAGTCTGCGAACCAGAAATTCTAAGTAAGGAATTCTGTTGACCCGAGGGAAGGTGTTAGGCACCCTCGAATCCCGTGGTTCTAGCACGGTCGCTTAAATTGTTATAATGGCTAGATATCTGATTTATTACATGTTATTACTTATGTGCTTTCATTAAGTTTAAAACCGCTTTTATTATTATTTATTTTTTATGGAATTGCAACATTGTAAAAATGCATTTCGAACCATGTCACAATCAATGCGCCCATGGTTGTTAATACATTCCGACTCCGTTGAGATTTGGATTTGGGTCACATAAATGCGCACCCGAATTTAAGAAGGTAAGATTATTAAAATGCACGCCTGAAGCAATTATCGTATTATTATTTCTGGGTAAGGCCGTGGAATTTTGCTAAACGGCTCATCCCGAAGTCTAAGTAATTTTAATTAAACATTTATCGAGGGCCCCGCAATTTGTGCGTTTTATTTGGCGAGGCTCATCTCATTTATTTTTATCAGGATAATCCTAAAGTGCCTACATTTTCTATTAAAATTGTCTCTACGAAAATGAAAGAGAAAAGGTCTTTAATTTATTTACATGCTTGAGTTGTTATAGTTGAGTTTCGAATATGATTCGTAAATTCTAAAAAATGATACAAGCAAAGCAGTCTGTTGCCAATACGGGCACAGGCTCACGTAGTACTACCTAATTATATTATACTAGGCATGTTCTCAGTTTGTCAAATTAAAAAAGAAAAAAAACTTGGCAATCTAATTTTAATCCTAAAACAATTACATGCTGGAATTAACCAATATTATTTAACTAAACAATTTTCTTACAAGTTCCGAAATGGTCTATTCGTTTGATTTTTAACTTAGACGGAGTTACTACACCATTTATTTATTTTTAAGCAATATATAGATAGTTCATCCGTTAAGCTATCGTTGGATGTTCCACTATATATACATTAAATAGCTACATGATTCCGATTTTTTGTAAGCTAAATAATTTATATATACAAATAAAATTAAGAATATAATTCAAAATAAATTTAGAACTTCAATTCTTCATTTTTTTGTATTCATGCTTCCTGTTTCAGTTTACAATAATCAGCGTGTCAGTTGTGTACCTGATATTGGAAGCAAAAGAAAAGTGAGAGATCAGCAGAAATTCAGTAGCATACAACAACAGCAATCCCAACAACTAGTAACAACCAGCGACGAGAAACTTAGTGACAGATTTTAAAATCAAGACAAAATCCGGAAACAACAACAACCAACGGGCAGAAGCAAAGGGAAACTTTTTCAGATTTTTGAAAGACTAGTTAGTGTTTAACCCTTAATTTCTCAATCCGTATCCCAGAATATTTGGACTATATATCAGGTGTATATTCTTCTTCTTTTGAATTTCCAGAATGTTTTTCTTTTGTTTTTCTAAAATCTTAGTATTTTTTTTTCGGAATTTTTTTTTTCTCTTCAATTTTTCTTCCCCCTAAATCTGATTCAAGACCTCTCTATATATCCCCCAACCCATAAATCTTTTAATCAATTAAAATCAACCCATTTTCTCTACCAAACCCATTATCTTCCCACTCATCCCCATTACATTAAATAAACATATCACACCACCCCATTATATTTTGTCCCCCATGCCTAACATAAATAAATGCAAGATTCCCCACTAAATTTTGTCTTGTCCCCCCTTTATATTAAACAACTATATCACATTTCACCCCATTTCATTTTGTCCCCCATGCTTCATATAAACAATTACAAAATGTATAATTCCTAAACTACCCCTCCGACCCTATTACAAATTACTATTTTACCCCCGAAAGTACTATGAATTACCAAACTACCCATCAGCTATAACACATCAATTAATCAAACTTAACCAAAATATAGACAATATGATTAATTTCTAACAATGTTCAAACAACAAATTTCATGAACATGATTTCTTCAACATTTCAACAACAAATCACATGAACATGATTTCAATCCACAAATCATATGAACACAAATTGAACAACCAAGAACAACTAAAATTTGATTGAACAATATTTAGCAACAAACAATCCTATTTTCGGATTCAACAACAACAACAAACAAGTATATTTAGATTTCTAAATTTAATAATATTGAACTTAAAATCAACTACTCTAACAACATTACAACAAACAATTCCTATCTTAAACTTAAACAAGATTATGAGACAAATTCAAGAAATAATCATAAATGATAAACAAGAAATCAAACTATACAAAATTCGGATTCAAGATCATCCAAACAAAGTATGAACATGAATGAATCTATTTTAACACAACAAACATGATGGATTAAAACGATTAAATCAATATATTTCCTTTAACACAACTAAATTCTTTTTAGACAAATAACAAGATCGACGAATAAACAATTATGAACTTAAGCTTGAACTTAACAATATTAACAATTCCTAACAATACATAAACATATGAAACAAATTGAAGAAACAATTAATTAAATTTCAATTTGAATCTAACAAACATCAAACTAACAAATTCTTACTTAAACAATAAAACAAACATGAAATAAACATGAAGAACCATTAATTAACTTTCCATTTGAAATCTGAAAATTAATTCAATCAAATACATGAACACACTAGAAAATTATTTCAACGATGAACAACGAACAAGACAAGAATTGAATCATTTAACGAGTTTGGATTCGGAAAATATCAAACAAAAATATGGACAAAAATAAAACTTAGAACAACTAACCGTAAATGACCAACGACGAACATCGAACGAACTCTAAATGAAACCAACGAAACTTTGACATAACGAAGAAGACGAAGCAAGAGTCGATGCATGGAACGTGAAGCAGCAGCGCCGGCAGCAGCAACGACGACCCAGCTCCGGCGAACTAGCAACGGTAGCAGCAGCACGATGGAGGGGATGGAAACAACTACCACGACTAGACAACCATGGTTACGAGCAACAGCAGCATGATGGAGGGGACAGAAACAAACTACCACGACTAGGCAGCCATGGTTACGAGCAGCAGCAGCATGGCGGGGGTTTGGACGATGAAGCAGCAGAAGTTGACGCGGAATCAACTGCCATGGAAGCGAGCGGTCGACGAAGGCAATGGCGGACTGCTTGGTGGAACTGGGCAGCCATGGATGTCGAGCTCAAGCTCGAACTTGACGAAAGACGAAGAAGATGAAGTGACGACGCAGAGATAGCTACGCGGACAGTAGTAGCTATGGTTCTTGGGGTCGTTTGGTCATGTCGAACTGTTTGTTGATGGTGTTTGGATGAGAGGGAGTGGGGTCAAAGGCAGCCATGGTTGTGCTTTGGAGTTTTGAGGAAGAAGAAGGAGAATAGGGGGGGGCGGATGCTTTAGGCATTTTTTAGGGTTTTCTTACTTTTTTTTGTTTTATTTTGTTTGTACAATAATAGGGGTGTTGGGTTATGGACTGGGTCGACCCAGTTCGAAGTGGACTGGGTCATAGGGAAGGTTGGGCCATTTTTTGGGCTTGTGGCTTGAAATCAAGGAAGAGGCCCAATTCCTACTTTCTTTATATTTTCGCTCTCTTTTCTTCTTTTATTTTCTAAAACTAAATTATAAAAATACTTAAACTATTATTAAGAACTAAATTAAGTCATAAAAGCGCAAATTAACTCCCAATATCAATTAACGCAGAATTAAATAATAATTAAGCATAAAATTGTATATTTGAACATTAAATGCTAAAAATGCAAACGATGCCTATTTTCGTAATTTTTAAATTTTTGTAAAACACATCTAATTATTAACAATTGTGGAATTAAATCCTATATGCAAAATGCGACATATTTTTGTATTTTATTAATTTAGCAAATAAACACGCACAAACAAATACAAATTATTATTCGAAATATCACAAAATTGCACACCAAAGAAAAATCATTTTTTTATTTATTTTTGGGAGTAATTCTCATGTAGGGCAAAAATTACGTGCTTACAGCTGCCCCTCTTTGTCCGGAGACACGAAGGGTTTTCGTGCAAAGATAAAGCGAGCGATTTTTGCCCATCCGAGTACTCCGTGTGAAGCATTTTTTTTTTTGAAAAATATTTGACCGAACCTTTGCTTCAAAGGTTTCCTACATATCCTGGGCTAAACAGGAATCAGGTCAATGTAGTTCGGGAAATTTTGGTAGCTGGGACTACCATGGGATTGCAATGCTTGCTGTTACTGCTGTTGCTGTTGCCACTACTGCTTTACTGACCTCCTTATTACAACCAAAGGAAATTGAAACTGAACTAACTACTTATGCCTGTCAACCGCTAGTTACAAGATTCCTATCTATAATTCTTTTGCAACTTGATCTTGGGTCTCAGCTAATTCTGCTTGTAGACTTCGATCCGAATCTTGATGCTCGCAAGTTGTAGGCGTTTGTTTATTTCTGCAGTATTGAATGAAACGGGATTGGCGGAGCTCGGGAATTTGATCCAATTTTTGAGCGACCTGCCCTTTGTTTGTTCCAATATGTGGGAACATCTTTTTTTGTTCTTTTGTTCTTTTCTTTATTCTGGATTGAGACTCACCCCGTAGGTCGTCTCGATCCATGCACCTCAGGGTCAGACCTGCTGAGACAACAAAACAAACGAACGAAATTTCTGCCCCAGTTTCACTAGGAAAATTTCGTGAGTTAATTGTCATGAAAATTTACAGCACTGATGAGGGGATTGAAAAAAAAAAAAACCTAGTCTACAAAGCGCAACTCAAGGATTGGAGCCCTAATGTCGCCAAAGGTAAAAGTGCACAACTTAGGGATTGGATCCCTAATGTTGGCTAAAGGAAGGTTGCTCAACTCAGGGATTGGAGCCCTAATGTCGGCTAACAGAAAAAAAACGCTCAGTTCAGGAATTAGAGCCCTAATGCTGACCAAATAGAAACCTGTTCAACTTAAGGATCGGAGCCCTAAATTGGGAGAATTGCCAGGTTATGCTGGAAAGGGTCCACGGGTTATGCCGGGAAGATTCATCGGGTTATGCCGGAAAAGAGGTCCCTGGGTTATGCCAGGGAGGTCCACGGGTTATGCCGGAAAATTCAAAGAGGTCCCTAGGTTATGCCAGGGAGGTCCACGGGTTATGCCGGGGAAGTCATCGGGTTATGCCGGGAAAGGAAAAGAGTACTCGGGTTATGCCAGAAAAGGGAGGAAGTCCTCGGGTTATGCCGGGGAAATTATCGGGTTATACCGAAAAAGGGAAAGAGGTCCCTGGGTTATGCCAGAGAGGTCCACGGGTTATGCCGGGAAATTCGAAGAGGTTCCTGGGTTATGCCAGGGGAATCATCGGGTTATGCCGAAAAAGGGAAAGAGGTCCCTGGGTTATGCCAGGGAGGTCCACGGGTTATGCCGGGAAAGGGACAGAGTCCTCGGGTTATGCCGGGGAAGTCATCGGGTTATGCCGGAAAAGGGAGAAAGTCCTCGGGTTATGCCGGGGAAATTATCGGGTTATACCGAAAAAGGGAAAGAGGTCCCTGGGTTATGCCAGGGAGGTCCACGGGTTATGCCGGGAAAGGGACAGAGTCCTCGGGTTATGCCGGGGAAGTCATCGGGTTATGCCGGAAAAGGGAGAAAGTTCTCGGGTTATGCCGGGGAAATTATCGGGTTATACAGAAAAAGGGAAAGAGGTCCCTGTGTTATGCCAGGGAGGTCCACGGGTTATGCCGGGAAATTCAAAGAGGTTTCTGGGTTATGCCAGGGAAATCATCGGGTTATGCCGAAGAAGGAAAAGAGGTTCCTGGGTTATGCCAGGGAGGTCCACGGGTTTTGCCGGGGAATTCAAAGAGGTTCCTGGGTTATGCCAGGGAAATCATCGGGTTATGTCGAAGAAGGAAAAGAGGTTCCTGGGTTATGCCAGGGAGGTCTACGGGTTATCCCGGGAAAGGGACAGAGTCCTCGGGTTATGCCGGGGAAGTCATCGGGTTATGCCGGAAAAGGGAGAAAGTCCTCGGGTTATGCCGGGAAAATTATCGGGTTATACCGGAAAAGGGAAAGAGGTCCCTGGGTTATGCCCTTTTATTTATCAAAATGTATGAAAGAATTCTGGGTAAACTTCCTTTTGGTCGTTTTCTTGCTGCAAAGCTGTTTCGATGCTCGTGCACTTCATTTCTTTTTTGGGCTACACCTGCTTTTTGCACGGTTGCTTTGGATCGCACCTGTCTCAATTTTCCTAAACAAAGAAAAATTGTCAGTTTGAAATTGTGGTCGGTTTTGTGGCCTTCATTGTTTTTCTTGGTCCCAAGCTTCATTTCTGTTTTGAGAAAATTCGCCATTGATTGGCTTCCAAGGCAACCTCCTTTCAAACTGATAAGACTCAATATTTCAGGATTTCACGCTAATTTGTGCGTGTACGGTTCTGTTTCTTCCGTCTCACTCTACTTGGGGATTTTGAGGTAATCAAACGCCATGATCAGTCGGGATTGGACTGACGCATCACTGAGGCCGGGTACTCTTTTCCAAACAGAGCCCTGTGAAACCGGTCCTGCCACCTTTTCTTTCTAGCATGTTTTGGGGCTTAGGGTTAAACCGAAAAGGAATCCAAAGAAAAGTAAACAAAGAACGAGAAAAAATGAATTTAAAAAGAGAAGCGTCTTTTTTTTTGGGAAAAGAAAGACTTATCTTGGCACATGCTGGCTTTAAATTGACATAACCTGCTTTTTGGACTGGATGCCTGACTCTCACGAACCTACATGGCGAACCAAACGGATCTATGTTTCCAAACCAGGGAACCTTGTCAGAACCTTCTATGGTGAAATCCTCTTTCGGCCGACAGCGCTCTTTGCGAGTTTTCGCTAGCCGACCTCTCTCATTTCTCTTCTTACCGTCGCCTTATAGTACTCGTCATGAGTTTTCACTAACAAGACTCTCTCATTTTGATTTCTCTGCTCGCCATCGCCTTATGGTACCCATAGGTTTTCACCAATAAGACTCTCTCATTTTGATTCTCTCATCCTGACTGTGTCGGATCTGAGCAACTGCGCCTTTTTGATTTTGAAGAAACTTTTGCCGATTGATCAGAAGGACTTGTAACATGTTTGGGGTCAAAATAACTTGGATCGAATTACAACTTTGGAACCGTCCAGGCGGGATTATCGCCGAATTATTATAATGTCTGCCCCAGTTTAACTTTTTTGGGGAGAATTATATTTTGGTTTTGGTGTGACTGAACCCCATAGAGAGGTTGCCTACGTATCCTTTCAGAATCAAGTCAAACGTAGTTCAAGAAATTTTGGTTCTTTTTTTTTTTTTTTTAGAACTTCACTTCCGGGTTTCAAAGAGGGTAATGAAAGAAAGGTAAATGGCTCAAAAGGTTAGCAAAGGATTTGAGTGTTTGGGTAGCGGGAATGAAAGCCTTCGTCCTCTCAACTGTGCAAAAACATCGTCAGAGCAAGTTCAAACATAGTATCTTTTTACTGCATCTGCATTCACGGCTGTGTCGGGATCTTTTCCTTCAATATCACCTAGATATAATGCTCCCCTAGGCAATATCTTCCTGATGATGTATGGACCTTTCCAATTAGGAGCAAATTTTCCTTTCGCTTCCTGGTGATGTGGAAGAATGCGCCTTAACACCAGTTGACCTACTTCAAAATTCCTGGGTCGCACTTTCTTGTTGTAAGCACGAGCCATTCTTTGTTGGTACAATTGCCCGTGACAAACCGCAGCCATTCGCTTTTCATCGATCAGCGTTAACTGTTCCAAACGAGTTTTGACCCACTCACTGTCTTCAATTTCAGCTTCAACAATGATCCGGAGAGAAGGGATTTCTACCTCTGCCGGTATTACAGCCTCGGTCCCGTAAACCAACAAGTATGGGGTTGCCCCTACTGAGGTGCGTACTGTAGTGCGATATCCAAGTAGGGCGAAAGGTAACTGCTCATGCCATTGTCTGGAACTCTGAGTTGTCTTCCTCAAAATCTTTTTGATGTTTTTGTTCACTGCTTCAACAGCGCCGTTGGCTTTGGGCCGATAAGGAGTGGAATTCCTATGCGTTATTTTGAATTGTTCACACACATCCTCCATCAAATGACTATTCAGGTTTGCTGCATTATCTGTGATTATAGTTGCAGGAATACCGAAACGACAGATAAGATTTGAATGTATGAAATCCACCACGACTTTCTTAGTGACTGATTTGAGAGTGACAGCCTCGACCCATTTTGTGAAGTAGTCGATAGCGACCAATATGAATCTGTGTCCATTTGAAGCTTTGGGCTCAATCGGACCAATGACATCCATACCCCAGGCAACAAATGGCCAAGGTGCAGACATGGGATGCAGTTCTGTGGGAGGTGCGTGAATCAGATCTCCATGCACCTGACATTGATGACACTTTCGAACGAAGCTGAAACAGTCCTTTTCCATGGTCATCCAATAATATCCGGCCTGCAAGATTTTCTTTGCCAAAACGTACCCGTTCATATGAGGTCCACACACCCCTGCATGTGCTTCATGCATGATCCTGCCTGCTTCTTCGGCATCAACACATCTTAATAAGTTGAGATCAGGGGTTCTTTTATACAATATCTCACCGCTCAAAAAGAATCCACTTGCCTGCCGCCTAATAGTTCTCTTCTGATCTCCAGTAGCATGTTCAGGGTATTCTTGTGTTTTCAAAAACCTCTTAACATCTTGGTACCATGGCTGGATACTTGGTCCTGCCTCGATGGCGTTGCAGTAACCATGTCTTTCCCTGATTTGGATTTCCAAGGGATCGATGTGGGTGTTGCCTGGATAAGGTAACATTGAAGCTAAAGTGGCAAGTGCATCGGCTAATTCATTGTGACATCGCGGGATATACCTGAACTCTACTGATCTGAACCGCTTGCTGAGATCCTCTACGTGCTGCCGGTAAGGAATAAGCTTGACATCTCGAGTTTCCCATTCACCCTGGGCTTGCCGGATAATCAAATCAGAATCCCCCATAATCAACAAATCCCCAACATCTTGATCAATCGCCATATTCATGCCCATAATGCAGGCTTCATATTCAGCTGTATTGTTCGTGCAAAAGAAACGAAGCCTAGCTGTAGCCGGATAATGTTGACCAGCAGGTGAGATCAAGATTGCCCCTATTCCTACACCTTTGGCATTTACGGCCCCATCAAAGAACATCTTCCAAACGTGAGCATTTTCCGAGACCACTTCTATGGTATTTATTTCTTCATCTGGAAAATAAGTACTCAATGGCTGGTATTCCTCATCAACCGGATTTTCGGCCAAATGATCTGCTAATGCCTGGGCTTTCATTGCCGTACGGGTGACATAGACTATGTCAAATTCAGTAAGCAAGATTTGCCACTTGGCCAGTCTTCCAGTAGGCATTGGTTTCTGAAATATATACTTCAAAGGATCCAGCCTGCTTATGAGGTAAGTAGTGTGAGTTTGAAGATAATGTCTCAATTTTTGGGCAACCCATGTTAAAGCACAACACGTTCTTTCCAACAGAGTGTACTTGGCCTCGTAGCCGGTAAATTTCTTGCTCAAGTAGTAGATCGCCTGCTCCTTCTTTCCGGTTATGTCATGTTGCCCGAGGACGCAACCGAAAGAATTTTCCAAGACTGTCAGATACAAGAACAGGGGTCTCTCTGGCTCTGGTGGGACCAAAACTGGGGGATTTAAAAGATATTCTTTGATCTTGTCAAAGGCTTCTTGACATTCAGCCGTCCATTTGATCACTGCATCCTTCCTTAATAGCTTAAATATGGGCTCACACGTGCTAGTTAGCTGGGCAATGAATCGACTGATATAGTTTAACCTGCCCAACAGACTCATCACGTCTTTCTTCGTTCTTGGGGGAGGTAGATCTCTGATAGATTTTATCTTTGTTGGATCTAACTCTATACCTCTCCTGCTTACTATGAAACCCAAAAGCTTGCCTGATGGGACTCCGAAGGCGCATTTGGCCGGGTTCAGCTTCAAGTCGTACTTTCTCAGTCTCTCGAAGAATTTCCTCAAGTCTTGGATATGATTGTCTCGAGTCCTGGACTTGATTATCACGTCATCCACATACACCTCTATTTCTTGATGCATCATGTCATGAAAAATGGCAGTCATGGCTCTCATGTAAGTTGCCCCAGCATTCTTCAGACCGAATGGCATAACCCGATAACAGTAAGTGCCCCATGGTGTAGTGAATGCAGTCTTCTCAGCGTCTTCTTCATCCATCAACACCTAATGATATCTAGCGTAACAATCTACGAAAGACTGGATCTCATGTTTGGCGCAATTATCAACAAGGATGTGGATGTTGGGCAATGGGAAATTGTCTTTGGGACTCGCTCTGTTCAAATCTCGATAATCCACACAGACCCGAGTTTTCCCATCTTTTTTCGGCACTGGAACAACATTCGCTAACCACGTGGTGTACTGGATTACCCGAATTACTCCCGTTTTCAGCTGCTTGGTGATTTCTTCTTTAATCTTGTCACTGACATCAGTTTTGAACTTTCTTTGCTTTTGTTGAACTGGAAGACAATCAGGGTGAATTGGCAATTTATGCACCACTAGATCAACGCTTAATCCTGGCATGTCATCGTATGACCAAGCAAACACATCTTTAAATTCAACAAGGAGTTGAACTATCGCGTTTCGCGTTCTTTCATCCGTGTGAATGCTTATTTTGGTCTCTCGGATTTCTTCAGGAGTTCCCAAATTAACTGGTTCGGTGTCATTCAGATTCGGCTTAGGTTTGTTCTCAAAGTGTTCCAATTCTCGATTTATTTCCTTAAAAGCCTCTTCTTCGTCGTATTCCATTTCTTGGTTCATTATTTCGCAGTTAGATCGCATGTTTGAATCCGGGCATGAAGTCCGCAAGCATGACATGTTATTTAAAGCTGCATTATTAGAACTGAAAGAAATAAAACAGAAAAATAAAAAAAATCAGAGAGAATAAATAAGATAAAAGATGAAATATTTATTTTATTTCATTGAATTTTGAAGATAATAGGGTTTACATCAGAATTTAAGGACAGGAAACTAAAAGGAAATCATTCGAGTTACACCCCAAAATAACTCGTGATGCAGAAAAGGTGGCAAGACTGGTCTACCAGGATTCCCGCTTGATCGGAAACGGAGTAGCCTTCCAGTTTTGCAATTTGGCATCGGGCCCCATGTAAAGCACCTCAGCGGTGCTCGAGCCTTCTCCCGGCTGAACCATATGGGTTTCGTACATCATTTGCCTCATAACCTCACAGATTTCTTCAATTTCCTCGGTCGTGAAGGTCTCATCCTCTCTTTCTTCATTGTACTTGGGTTTGACGAATGTTTTGTAAAGATGGGGAATTGGCTGAGATAATACCCAACCATTGCTCTTCCGTTGGTTTGCCCACATTACGTCAGCCTTTTTGGCGTAAAAACCAATACCGAAGAACTTTTCAGCGACAGGTAATGCGATAGGTTCGGTGATACCTTGCAATGATGCTCCGAGTCCCTTTCCCAGTTTATAACCATGCCTGATCATTTCCTTGGCAACCATAACTGACGCTTTTGAGAGAAAAGGTTGAGGGTAGGGGCTTCCTTCTTCGCATTGGTCTGCGACCACAACCTCGAAAACTTGATAGACTATGTGTTCACTACCCTCCTTAGCTTCGAGGCATGGAACCGACGGGTCTCGATAAATTGAATGCTCATCCTCTCCGTGGACTATAATCTCTTGATTTTCATGTACAAATTTTACCATCTGGTGGAGAGTAGAAGGTATGGCTTCCGTCGCATGAATCCAGGGCCTTCCTAGAAGGAAATTGTAAGAAGTATCCATATCTAGGACCTGAAAGGTCACCTCAAAATCCACAGGTCCAATAGTCAAAATCAAATCGATCTCGCCTAGGGTGTCCCTTTTGATGCCGTCAAAGGCACGAACACATACGTTGTTGGGCCTGATTCTCCCTGTTTCGATCTCCATTCTTTGCAGAGTCGAAAGGGGACAGATATCCACTCCGGACCCGCCATCCAGCATGACCCTCTTCACATAGTACCCTTCACATTTAACTGTTAGGTGGAGGGCCTTGTTGTGAGCGGCCCCTTCCGGGGGCAGATCATTTTTGCTGAAGGAAATTTGATTGATCATGAAAAATCTTTCTGCCATCCTCTCTAGCTGTTCCACGGTAGTTTCAATTGGGACGTAAGCTTCATTGAGGGTCTTGATCAACACTTTTTGATGCTCAGTTGAATTCATCAATAGAGACCACAACGAGACCTGAGCGGGAGAGTTTCGGAGTTGATCAATTATCTCGTAGTCTGCAGTTTTCATTTTCCTAAAAAACTCTTCCGTTTCCTCGGCGCTAACCGGTTTCTTGAGTGGGAAACGCTTCTTTGTAGAATCATTCAACTCCTCCAGGTTGAGGTATTTCTCAGTTGGGTTAGTTTCATTCACTTCTCCCAGGATTTCTTTTCCTTTGTAGGTTACTACCGCCTTGTTATAATTCCATGGGACGGTAGTAGGATCCGTCATGGGCCTCTGCGGCGCGCGTCCAATAATCACGGGCTCATTCAGCCTTGGTGAAATTATTGGCCCCCGTTCCGCATAGGTCCCTTTGGGCACATACATCTTAGATCCTTTGTTCAGCTCAAACCTTCTTGGAGGGCTCAATGTCACTTGTCCTTTCTTCGAACCTTGGGGGACATAAAGGACAGTATCTTTCGAGGGTACTACCTCAATTTTTGTTTTCACTGCTTTTTCTGTGTTTTGAGGGGGGTTTTTACTCTTCTTTTCCACCTTTTCTTGCTTTGCATACGTCTTGGGCTCTTTCTCAAAGTCGGCGATTGCAATGATGGCTTTCAAGACAGGATCAAACTCTTTATCTTCGCAGATCATCCCAATAATCGGTCCATTGTTGTGAGCCGGTAACGGATTGTTGGTCACATTAGGAATGTCTTCGTCCTTTAACACTATTCGCTTTTGTTCTATGAGGTTTTCAACAACCCTTTTCAAAGTCCAACAGCTCTCAGTGTCATGTCCTTCCACTCCAGAATGATAGGCACATCGGGCACCAGGTTGGTAAGAGGGTGACTCTGGGTTTTGCCTATTTGGGGGTACGGGTTGTAACAAACCCATTTGGACCAATTTGGGGAAAAGGTTGGAATATGATTCACCAATAGGTGTGAAGTCCATTTTCCTGGGCGTCTCTCGAGTGCGGGCGTTGTAGGGGAGATTATTTTGTAGAGGTCGGGGATTATACTGAGCTTGGTAAGGAGGTTGATTTCTTGGAAATTGATCTCGTTTTTGGTAAAATTGTTGTTGTGGCCTAATATATGGCTGTGCATTCATTACTGTGTAGGGCTGAAGGTTCATAGCATAGGCCGCATCTTGATGGGGGTAGTAGTGTTGCGGGGGTCTTTCAGAGAAATGAAATCTGGACGGATGGGGTTTTCTTACACTCGAAGTTGCCATTGTTGCTTCTTCCTTTCTTCTTTCGGTTTGCTCCTCCTCCAGACCCGCCTTGGATTGCTTGGGAGGTGGCCCTTATAGCAGACTGACTCAAGATTCGCCCTGTTTTTAAACCATTTTCCACCATTTCACCGATTTTGATGGCTTCAGCAAACGGCTTTCCCATTGCAGACATCATGTTTTGATAATAATCAGCCTCTTGAGCTTGAAGGAAAACGCTGACCATTTCTGTTTCATCCATGGGAGGTTTGACTCTGGATGCTTGTTCGCGCCATTTGACAGCATATTCTCGGAAGCTCTCCGAAGGCTTCTTCTTTAGATTTGACAATGAATTCCTGTCGGGGGCACTGTCGATGTTATATTGAAACTGCCTGACAAAATCCCTAGCCAAGTCGTCCCAAATGTGCCAACGAGATACTTCCTGATCCGTATACCATTCAGAAGCAATACCAGTCAAAGTTTCTCCAAAGTAAGCCATAAGAAGTTCTTCTTTTCCGCCCGCTCCCCGCAACTGGTTGCAGTACCTTTTGAGGTGGGCTATGGGGTCCCCATGCCCGTCATATTTCTCAAACTTTGGGGTTTTGAAACCTGAGGGCAGATGTACGTGTGGGAACATGCACAGGTCAGCGTAAGATATGCTTTTTTGCCCGCTCATACCCTGTATATTTTTGAGAGTTTGCTCCATGCTTCTCATTTTTCTTGTCATTTCCTCTTGTTCAGGCGTTTTCTCGGCTTTCTCCTGTCCTGCGATAAACTCGTACCGAGACGGCTGAGGGTAAGCATTGGTAGTGAACTGACTAGGTTCCAATGGAAGAGGTGGTGCTTGAAATGTGAAGGATGATGAATCGAAGTTAGGCCTGGGTAAGACAGGTTGTGCCGTGGATGAACAAGGTGGAGCAGTGAATATGTTTGAAACCGCTCCGGAAGCTAACACCTAGGGGCGAGACTCAGAAGGTGTTCCAGTAAAGTAGGTTGAGATGGTAGGAAATCCCAATGGGGTATTTGGATAATTGGTGGGGATGTTGGAGGTCCCACTTGCCCTAGGAAAAAGCTCAGGGAATCCAGGGATCGCACTTGGTGGCTCTTTTCCATTGGCCCAGGCGTCCCACATTTCCATCATGCGGAGACGCAGAATCCTATTTTCCTCGACAGTTGCTGACTCAGAAGTTGGGATGACTGAGATTGAACTTTCCTCCGAAATAGGAATCGTTGGCAGAGGAATTTCTGAAGACATTTCGACACTTCCCTTCGACCTTGTGAAATATGTATGAGTAATTCCTCTTGATTTAGCGAAGGATGGTGGAACGTTTCCTTTTGATCTCATGAAGTATGTATGAGAGGCCAGATTACCACAAAACCAAACCACTTTTCTAGGAACCTGAACTTATCAGCAAACATGACGGTTAGTGTAAAACAAATAACAGACAGGTAATCTCACATTGGGGTGTGATGCACCTATACAGTCAGGGGAGTTTCTACATGCTTGCAACAAAGACATGTGTAATTCCGGCTTCTCCTTAGGCTTTTCTTTTATTTATCACCATTTTTCTTTTTTTCGCTTTTTTTTTATTTTATTATTTGCAGTTAAAAATGTGACCGGATCCGATGAGGATTGCCTACGTATCACGATGCCGCGTGAATCAGATCTTGCATAGTTCGGAATAGAGGAGTGTAAAAGAAGCATATTACTTGAAGCAATCTATTACAACCAACATTTGAAAAAAGGGAAAATAAACAAACCTTGAAAACAAATGCAGACTCAAACAAACTAATGCACCCTGATGCGAAAAGACGGACATAAGAGGCTAAGATACAGACTCGACCTATGAATACATCAAGGTTTCGAGAATTGGTGCCCGCGGGGCATCGTTCGGCCTCGCCGCGGTCTTAGGTGTGAGATCCCTTTCAAGTTGTTCCAGCTCATGCATGGTTTGCTTGACATACACCATCACTGCCGAGAGAACGGTAATGGTGGTCATGTTTTCACACCGTAGACATCTTCTGATGATGGCATGGGCAATGGTCCTGATCTTATCCCTGGTTCGCCTCTTCTCTTTGAGTAAGTGCTCTATTTGATCATTACGGGCTGTCATAACCCGAGAATCCTGGAGGCATTGATTTTGCCACTGCCGAATTTCTACTTCCATCTGGGCTAAAAGCTTGCGGCAATGTCTATTTTCAACTCCTAGGGTTCGGGTTTGCTCAAACGCTCTGTCCACCTTTTCCTTCAAATTGGCAATGGTTCGCTCGTGATCCCTTTCCAACTGCTGTAAGTGCCGATTACATTTTTCTGTCCTTCTTGCCCAGCGTGCCTCGATCCCCGCTATGGTATTTTCTGACTCAGTCCGGCACTCCCCAATTTCCGTCCTTAGAGCTTTTATCAATCGTTCATCCGACCGGCTCCTTTGTTGGTTATCAGCATCTAACCTCATTTGTTTTATCCGGGCCTTGAGCATCTCGTTTTCCTGAGCCAACCTGTTCTTTTCTCCCAGATCGGTAGCAACTTGCACGTTGTGCTTATATTTTAGACCTTCCACTTGTTGCTTCAACTTGCTGATTTCGGTACGATAACCTCTTTCTTTTGCCAACCAATCTCACTGCTTTTGCGATGACTCGGTGAAATTTAAGATGTGGGGTCTTTTAGCTGGCCTTTCGTGTTCGAGTTCTCTTCTGTACCATGCAAGGTAACCTGGCGCCATTTTACTTTTGGCCCGATCCTGCACACAAGTATCTGCTTTCAAATATTGACATTCATTCCAGATCTGGCGGATTTTTGCTTTAGGAAATTGTCCGTCAAGGCTTATCTCAATTGTTTGAGCACTAAGATCTTCCTCGTGTGGCACTATCTGATATCTTCCGAGTTGTCTCAAGACTCGGCAGGGCGCGTAAGGTTGAATGCTCTTAAGTCCCATCAGTAGGAAATGAGTTCTAGTTGCTGGCATATGCATGATCTCATCAATAGGCAACCATCCCAGTGTCCACTGTATTTGGCTGGCAGTAAGAGCTTGAAAGAATGAAGTCCATGCCATAACTCCTTTGGGTAGACTGATCTCTTTGGTTCTCGTGTAAAACTCTTCTATGCAAGTCTTCTCCGAAGAAACATGGCTCAAAAATTCGGAACGATGGCAGAGATGTTCAGTCATCCATATTTGTAGCAGCAAGTTACAACCTTCGAAGAAATTCCCTCCGGCTTTGCAGGCTGTGAGAGCTCGAAATATATCGGATACTACCATAGGCGCGAGAGTACTGTCATTTTGAGTGAGCAAAGTACTGACGACCCCGGATATTTTCAGATCAATATTCCCATCTTTCCTCGGAAATACCAGAAGGCCCAAAAATGTTATCATGAAAGCCACCCGTCTGTGCTTATCCCACTTCTGACGACTTCCTTTGCTGCATAGCTTGTTAATCGGATTGTTGAATCCTCCTACATGACCATACCTGTCGTATATGAAGCATGGATTACAGAAACCGGCGGCCAAATCTGGGTTATGGACCGTCCTGGGTATTTTTAGTGAGTCTAGAAATCGATGCACCGTGACAGCTCTTGGGGCGACCAGGTATCTTTGCCTTAATGGAAGTTCAGCATTTCCGATGTACCCAGCCATTTCCTCCAGAGTTGGGGTGAGTTCAAAATCGGAGAAGTGGAAAACATTGTGCGCTGGGTCCCAGTAAGTGACCAAAGCTCTTATGATATCTCCCCGAGGCTGGATTTCCAGTAAACCCGTGAGACCTTTCAGATATTTCTTGACTTCATCTTGTCCTTCAAGACCTAGATCATTCCACCATAGCCGTAACTTGACAGGGATTTTAGTCATTATCAAAAAGTGCTCATTTTGCATTGTGCTCATCCTGCACATTTTATTAAGGTGATTATGCCAACGAAAAACTTTTATTAGACTCAAAAAAAAAATAAAACTATTTTTTTTTAAAAAGATTTTGTTTTCAAAATAATGGACTCGGTTTTCAAATGCGGCCTTTTAGTACTTCGGGAATGAAGATTTTAAGGCTGCGAGGATCACCGGTCAAAAATAAATACGATGACCAAAGATGACCGTTTATGCAATGTCAGCCTTCCGCCGTCCCTTTCGGGAACATTCGGCTGTTTTTGACAACAAAAACATCACTTGATTTTTTTTTAGAATGGTGACACGACATTGGGAACATGGCCTCACAAAGCCTCGGGGACGAGGATTCCAAGGCTGTCGAGCAAATTAGTCAAAGTTCAAAATGACAAAAAAAATGGTTGTTTGTGCAAAGTCAGCCTTCTGGCGTCCCTTTCGGGAATATTCATCTATTCTTGACAAAACAGCATCACCAAATTTTTTTTTGACATTTTGGCTATTTCTGAAAAAGGGAAGGTTGGACCCGATGAGGGTTGCCTACGTATCTCACACCCTGTGAGAATCAAACCGGCGTAGTTCGGTCAATCAGGCGTAAAGTACAAATAAACTAAACTCCTTCTGACTACAATCTTTTAAAGGAAAAAAAAAATTTGGAATTTTTTATTTATTTATTAATCGTTTTTTTTTTTAAAAAAAAGAAATATTTATGAATTTTAAACTTCTTTTCACCCTTTTTTTTTTAAAAAAAAAAAATCGAATTTTTTTTATTTTAAAAACGGAACAATTATCCCTCTTTCTTTTTTTTTTCTTTTTTTTTTTGAGTTTTGATTTTCTCCCTTTTTTTACTTTTAGATAAATACCCGTTTTTGGATTTTGAAAGTGATTAAAAGGAATTTTTTTTTTGTTTTTGTTTTTATATATAAATCAAACTAAAAGACAAATTTTGTTTTCACTTTGTTTTCTTTTTTTTTTTAGAAAATTCCGGTGAGGTTTTGACACTACTAGGACATTGGTTTTATCTTTTCCAAAATAAGTAATTATCTCCCTACGCTGCTATTTTCTCTTTCCCTTTTTTTTTGATTTTTTTTTTAGAAACCGGTCAGCACGCAGATCTGAAGCAAATAAATGTGCCAACAAACGGGATGTAGCAGGATGATCTTTTCATTTCAGGTTGCCTGTCCTAGACGGACCCAACCCCTGTGTTGAGTCCCCTACGTCAAATGCGACATGATGCAAATAAGCGTTCCTACTAGGGATCCGGCATGAGGTTTCGTTATACTAGGTTTATAACCTGGGTATATGTTCTAGGCTGTGTACTCGAGCGGACAACTCGAGTCGAGGAGGGGGCTACGTACCGGGGACCCGCGAGATCGTCCGGCTTTGTAACTTGTCCGGCCTCTTTCTTATTTCAGGTATTGACACTAACAGAATGGGGAGTCTCGACCAGCGAGCTTCTCCCCGGAGGTAAGAAGAGAGGGGTTTCGGCACAGTTTATATACAGTTCAGATAATATCAAAGTGGTAAAAGACAACATTTAGCACGTTATGCCAAAACATGTAATAAAGATAAGATGATAAAGCCAAATATAACAATTATTCTAAGCTCGAATTCTTGAACCCTGAACCAGTGGTTCTGGGTTTTTCCCCAGCAGAGTCGCCAGAGCTGTCACACCTCCTTTTTGCGCGCCCGCCCCGAAGGGTTAAATGCGCGAGGGAGTTTTTCCAATTTAAGTGACAATATTCGAAATGGGATTATTTATTTAATTCAGAGTCGCCACTTGGGAAAGGTTTGGCTTTTGGTGTCCCAAGTCACCGGTTTATCTTGAATCCCAAATCGAGGAAAATATTCGACTTTCCAAATGAAGTCTGCGAACCAGAAATTCTAAGTAAGGAATTCTGTTGACCCGAGGGAAGGTGTTAGGCACCCTCGAATCCCGTGGTTCTAGCACGGTCGCTTAAATTGTTATAATGGCTAGATATCTGATTTATTACATGTTATTACTTATGTGCTTTCATTAAGTTTAAAACCGCTTTTATTATTATTTATTTTTTATGGAATTGCAACATTGTAAAAATGCATTTCGAACCATGTCACAATCAATGCGCCCATGGTTGTTAATACATTCCGACTCCGTTGAGATTTGGATTTGGGTCACATAAATGCGCACCCGAATTTAAGAAGGTAAGATTATTAAAATGCACGCCTGAAGCAATTATCGTATTATTATTTCTGGGTAAGGCCGTGGAATTTTGCTAAACGGCTCATCCCGAAGTCTAAGTAATTTTAATTAAACATTTATCGAGGGCCCCGCAATTTGTGCGTTTTATTTGGCGAGGCTCATCTCATTTATTTTTATCAGGATAATCCTAAAGTGCCTACATTTTCTATTAAAATTGTCTCTACAAAAATGAAAGAGAAAAGGTCTTAATTTATTTACATGCTTGAGTTGTTATAGTTGAGTTTCGAATATGATTCGTAAATTCTAAAAAATGATACAAGCAAAGCAGTCTGTTGCCAATACGGGCACAGGCTCACGTAGTACTACCTAATTATATTATACTAGGCATGTTCTCAGTTTGTCAAATTAAAAAAAAAACTTGGCAATCTAATTTTAATCCTAAAACAATTACATGCTGGAATTAACCAATATTATTTAACTAAACAATTTTCTTACAAGTTCCGAAATGGTCTATTCGTTTGATTTTTAACTTAGACGGAGTTACTACACCATTTATTTATTTTTAAGCAATATATAGATAGTTCATCCGTTAAGCTATCGTTGGATGTTCCACTATATATAC
The DNA here is from genome assembly GCF_000393655.2 of Nicotiana sylvestris. Lineage (NCBI taxonomy): Eukaryota > Viridiplantae > Streptophyta > Magnoliopsida > Solanales > Solanaceae > Nicotiana > Nicotiana sylvestris. The sequence continues at coordinate 28,307,800 of NC_091058.1, forward strand.
ATTAAATAGCTACATGATTCCGATTTTTTGTAAGCTAAATAATTTATACATACAAATAAAATTAAGAATATAATTCAAAATAAATTTAGAACTTCAATTCTTCATTTTTTTGTATTCATGCTTCCTGTTTCAGTTTACAATAATCAGCGTGTCAGTTGTGTACCTGATATTGGAAGCAAAAGAAAAGTGAGAGATCAGCAGAAATTCAGTAGCATACAACAACAGCAATCCCAGCAACTAGTAACAACCAGCGACGAGAAACTTAGTGACAGATTTTAAAATCAAGACAAAATCCGGAAACAACAACAACCAACGGACAGAAGCAAAGGGAAACTTTTCAGATTTTTGAAAGACTAGTTAGTGTTTAACCCTTAATTTCTCAATCCGTATCTCAGAATATTTGGACTATATATCAGGTGTATATTCTTCTTCTTTTGAATTTCCAGAATGTTTTTCTTTTGTTTTTCTAAAATCTTAGTATTTTTTTTTCGGAATTTTTTTTTTCTCTTCAATTTTTCTTCCCCCTAAATCTGATTCAAGACCTCTCTATATATCCCCAACCCATAAATCTTTTAATCAATTAAAATCAACCCATTTTCTCTACCAAACCCATTATCTTCCCACTCATCCCCATTACATTAAATAAACATATCACACCACCCCATTATATTTTGTCCCCCATGCCTAACATAAATAAATGCAAGATTCCCCCACTAAATTTTGTCTTGTCCCCCCCTTTATATTAAACAACTATATCATAATTCACCCCATTTCATTTTGTCCCCCATGCTTCATATAAACAATTACAAAATGTATAATTCCTAAACTACCCCTCCGACCCTATTACAAATTACTATTTTACCCCCGAAAGTACTATGAATTACCAAACTACCCATCAGCTATAACACATCAATTAATCAAACTTAACCAAAATATAGACAATATGATTAATTTCTAACAATGTTCAAACAACAAATTTCATGAACATGATTTCTTCAACATTTCAACAACAAATCACATGAACATGATTTCAATCCACAAATCATATGAACACAAATTGAACAACCAAGAACAACTAAAATTTGATTGAACAATATTTAGCAACAAACAATCCTATTTTCGGATTCAACAACAACAACAAACAAGTATATTTAGATTTCTAAATTTAATAATATTGAACTTAAAATCAACTACTCTAACAACATTACAACAAACAATTCCTATCTTAAACTTAAACAAGATTATGAGACAAATTCAAGAAATAATCATAAATGATAAACAAGAAATCAAACTATACAAAATTCGGATTCAAGATCATCCAAACAAAGTATGAACATGAATGAATCTATTTTAACACAACAAACATGACGGATTAAAACGATTAAATCAATATATTTCCTTTAACACAACTAAATTCTTTTTAGACGAATAACAAGATCGACGAATAAACAATTATGAACTTAAGCTTGAACTTAACAATATTAACAATTCCTAACAATACATAAACATATGAAACAAATTGAAGAAACAATTAATTAAATTTCAATTTGAATCTAACAAACATCAAACTAACAAATTCTTACTTAAACAATAAAACAAACATGAAATAAACATGAAGAACCATTAATTAACTTTCCATTTGAAATATGAAAATTAATTCAATCAAACACATGCACACACTAGAAAATTATTTCAACGATGAACAACGAACAAGACAAGAATTGAATCATTTAACGAGTTTGGATTCGGAAAATATCAAACAAAAATATGGACAAAAATAAAACTTAGAACAACTAACCGTAAATGACCAACGACGAACATCGAACGAACTCTAAATGAAACCAACGAAACTTTGACATAACGAAGAAGACGAAGCAAGAGTCGATGCATGGAACGTGAAGCAGCAGCGCCGGCAGCAGCAACGACGACCCAGCTCCGGCGAACTAGCAACGGTAGCAGCAGCACGATGGAGGGGACGGAAACAAGTACCACGACTAGACAGCCATGGTTACGAGCAGCAGCAGCATGATGGAGGGGACGGAAACAAACTACCACGACTAGGCAGCCATGGTTACGAGCAGCAGCAGCATGGCGGGGGTTTGGACGATGAAGCAGCAGAAGTTGACGCGGAATCAACTGCCATGGAAGCGAGCGGTCGACGAAGGCAATGGCGGACTGCTTGGTGGAACTGGGCAGCCATGGATGTCGAGCTCAAGCTCGAACTTGACGAAAGACGAAGAAGATGAAGTGACGACGCAGAGATAGCTACGCGGACAGCAGTAACTATGGTTCTTGGGGTCGTTTGGTCATGACAAACTGTTTGTTGATGGTGTTTGGATGAGAGGGAGTGGGGTCAAAGGCAGCCATGGTTGTGCTTTGGAGTTTTAAGGAAGAAGAAGGAGAATAGGGGGGGGGTGGATGCTTTAGGCATTTTTTAGGGTTTTCTTACTTTATTTTTTGTTTTATTTTGTTTGTACAATAATAGGGGTGTTGGGTTATGGACTGGGTCGACCCAGTTCGAAGTGGACTGGGTCATAGGGAAGGTTGGGCCATTTTTTGGGCCTGTGGCTTGAAATCGAAGAAGAGGCCCAATTCCTACTTTCTTTATATTTTCGCTCTCTTTTCTTCTTTTATTTTCTAAAACTAAATTATAAAAATACTTAAACTATTATTAAGAACTAAATTAAGTCATAAAAGCGCAAATTAACTCCCAATATCAATTAACGCAGAATTAAATAATAATTAAGCATAAAATTGTATATTTGAACATTAAATGCTAAAAATGCAAACGATGCTTATTTTCGTAATTTTTAAATTTTTGTAAAACACATCTAATTATTAACAATTGTGGAATTAAATCCTATATGCAAAATGCAACATATTTTTGTATTTTATTAATTTAGCAAATAAACACGCACAAACAAATAGAAATAATTATTCGAAATATCACAAAATTGCACACCAAAGAAAAATCATTTTTTTTTATTTTTGGGAGTAATTCTCATATAGGGAAAAAATCACGTGCTTACACTAACAGATCGGTGATAAGGATGGATAGGGGATGCTATGGTGTTAATTAAGGGCTGTTTGGTTTAGATCCGAGTTTGGCTCGAATCTTCAAATGAAGATTCGAGAACCTTCAGGAGGATTCGAGCCAAGTGGCTAACATATTTGGATAGAGGATGTTCAGGGGGTTCTGGGGTGTTAAGGTGGTGACCGGCGGCGTTGTTGCCGCCGGGTTTCAGGCGGTGGGGAATGAGGGCGGCTAGGGTTAGGGTGTGATTTCGGAGGGGATGATGAACAGTAGAGAGGAGGGGGGTGTTTAGTTAGGGGCCGGGGTAGGGGTTTGGGCCTTATATAGGGGTGGGGTGGATTGATATCATCCGTTGGATCAATTAAGATGCACGGTTGAGATCAATTCACTTAACCAAACGTTGTCGTTTGGTTGAAATTCGGGGTCAGGCTGGATCGGGTCAAAGGGTCGGGTAAAGGGTTACGGGTAAGGGGGTGAGATCTCCGCCGTTGGATTGATTCAATCCAACGGTCCTTGATGAAGCGTGACCAAACGTTGTCGTTTTGGCTCGTGTAAATTGGACCGGACAGGTTTGTTTGGACTGGGCTTATGGGGCTCATTTTGTTTGGGCCTGGATTTAGGTCCAGGTCCGATTTTCTTTTTTACAACTTATATTTTTTTATTTTTTATTTTCTAATTTTATTGTTAATCATTAAAATCTTAATTAAAATTATAAAAACAAAAATTACCCTTCCAAAGATATTAGTTACCTTTTAACAATTATTTAACACACAGACCAAACATTAATCACATAGCGAAATATTTAAAATAGAACAAATGCATATTTTGTGATTTTATTTTGAATCAATTATTAAATGTATAATTAAATCCTAGATATGCATGAAACATATATTTTTATTTTAATTTTCATTTTGTTATGACAAAGTAAACAATTACGGATATAACACAAATATTTAACAAACACCACGCAAATTCAAAAATTGCACAGTAAAAGAAATTTATTTTATTTTTGATTTATTTTGGAGTAGTTTTCGTGAGGCAAAAATCACGTGCTCACAAGGCTGAAGATGATAGCAGATGTCTCAAACAATCTCCTGAACTCCCTCAACGAAGCCGGTAGAGAAGACATCAAGAATACAACACCAAGAGTTACACCGAAGAGGGAGATCTCACCTTCTCCACACGAGGATCTAACGGTCTTGCGCGAAAGGGGAGCCTCAACTTCCACGGTGGGGGAAGTACCACCAACAGTCAAAAAACTGCTAGAAGAATGGTTGACAAGTGCTCTGAGCAACATGCTCGAAAACCCCCTCAAGGAAATGACGAAGACTAACCATCTACAGAAATCGCAGCTACCACCAGCGAGCCAAGCACTATACTCATGGGCAACACCTGCCCTGTCACTGATGCAGATGACGATGCACTCATGGCCATCTTAAAGAAAATGGAAGAGATGGAAAACGAGAACAAATCACTCCGTGATCAAATGAAGGAGCATCAGAAAAGGGTTGACAAAATACCAGGCGCCCCTAAGCTATTACCAAAATGCGATGTTGGCCGATTCGTCGAACAGCCATACAACGACGGGGCTATTCCTCATCCTATTCCAAAAACCTTCAAGATGTCGCCATAATTGAAAATATACGACGGGACCACAGACCTGGAAGATCATCTAATCCATTATGTTACTGCAGTAAAGGGCAACGATCTGTCAAAGGAACAGGTACCATCTGTGCTGCTAAAAAAGTTTGGTGAGACTTTGACGAGGGGAGCATTGACGTGGTACTCCCAGCTACCAGCACGATCAATATCAACATTTGAAGAAATGGCGGATAAATTCGCCACCGCTCATGTAGGGGCAAAGAAGTCTGAAGCTAGGGTCAATGATATCTTCGCCGTCAGGCGAACAACATGCGAGGGACTTCGCAACTTCCTGGCCCGATTCAACAGAGTAAGGATGAGTCTGCCGAACGTGTTAGAAGGGATGGCAGTAGCAACCTTTCAAAATAGGTTAAACAGGAACAAATCAAAGATAACCAAAAACTGCTCAGCAGAGATCTACCACATGGAAAGAGATCCACAATGCCTATTGCGCCGAAATAAGGGCAGATGAGGACGATCTGAACGGCCCAATTTAGCGACTAACATCAGTTCAGACTGAGGCAAGGAGAGATCGATGTAACGATGGGAGAAGGGATCAACCGCCACATTTCAATCAAGAAAGGCATCAGCCCTATGTTCGAACATCTAACCCGCCCCCTCCAGGACATCCGGATGTCGTGCTACGACACACCGCACCCCTTCGAAACGAAAGAGGTATGCCTCCACTGTTATCTGCTCATAACTTTTGTGTTTCCCCTTCAGAGATAGTGTATGCATTGGAGAAGCTAGGCACGAAGGTGCAGTGGCCGCAAAAAATGAAGTCGGACCAAAGCACCAGGAGGTCAAACGTCCTCTGTGAATTCCATCAAGAAAGAGGACACAAGACCGAAGATTGCATAGGTCTGCAGTAGGAAGTAGTTAGGATGTTGAACCAGGGGTACCTAAAAGAACTGCTCAGCGATAAAAGGAGAGCCAACTTCGCCAGAGGACGTGATCCATCTCAAGGACCTCCAAAGCCACCGTCACCAGCACGTACCATACATGTGATCATTGGCGGTGGTGACGACACGGTAATCAACCATGTGAAATTCACCACAACGCATAAACTCAAATGGATGGTCGCCCACAAATGGTATGACGACTTTGAAAACAGTATCATCTTCGATAAGTCAGATGCTAACGGTTTGTCTTTCCCTCATTATGATGCTTTAGTTATAACTTTACGCATCGCTGATACATAGGTAAAAAGAATCATGGTAGACGACGGAAGCAGCGCGTGTATTGTTCATCTGCGAGTCCTCATGCAAATGAGGCTTGAGGATAAAATAATACCGTGTTGCATAACACTAACGGGCTTTAACAATGCAGTAGAGCGGACATCCGGAGAAATAGTGCTGCCTGTCCTTGTAGGAGGAGTCACACTGGAAACAACATTCCACGTCATGAACCAGGAAACAACCGTCCCCTCAAGCTTCTATCAAGTGATCAAATTTCCCACCCTGTGGGGAATATTCAACATTCGAGGCGAGCCACACACCACCCAAGAATGCTATCGGATCGCCCAAGATTGCACGCACACCAAACAACTGAAAGGACCAAGTGCGGAGGCATAACAATCAGCCATGTCGAGAACTAAACCCGACCCACAAGTAGAGGCCGTCAAAGACCCAGATGTCGTAGAAGCCTACAAGGCAACTATACAGGATCTTTACCCCATCCAATTGGATGACGCTGACAACACAAAAAAGGCTTACATAGGGCACAACCTCTCGGAGCCAGGTAAATATCGTGAATTTTTAACTAACAACGCTGATTTGTTTGCCTTCTCCCACTCAGATATGCCAGGAATCCCAAAGGACATTGCCACTCATAAATTGAATGTCGACCCACTCTATCCGCCGGTACGGCAAATGAGGAGAAAGTTCAATGCTGCAATCAACGAAGCAGTCAGCGAAAAGGTGGATAAATTACTCGCTAACGGTTCCATCAAAGAATCAAAGTACCCCCAATGGGTTGCCAATGTGGTCATGGTCAAAAAGAAGAACGGGAAATGACGAATGTGTGTGGACTTCACCGATCTAAACAAAGCATGCCCAAAGGATTCCTTCCCGTTAACCCATATCGACCAACTGATCGATGCGACAGCGGGGCATGAATTGCTAAGCTTCTTAGATGCCTACTCCAGTTACAATCAGATCCTAATGGCTGAAGAAGATCAAGAAAAGACGACTTTCATCACTCACCAAGGAACATATTGCTATAAAGTGATACCGTTCGGACTCAAGAATGCAGGGGCCAAGTACCAGAGGTTAGTCACCAAGATGTTCAAAGAGCAGCTCAGCAAGATCATGGAGGTCTACATCGATGACATGCTGGTAAAGTCGGAAAAGAAGGAGGATAACATTAGCCATCTGAAAGAAGCCTTCGAAATATTAAGGCAGTACGGGATGAAGTTAAATCCCGAGAAGTGTGCCTTCGGCGTAACCTCAGGAAAATTCCTTGGCTTCCTCATATCACAAAGGGGAATCGAAGTCAACCCGGATCAAATCAAAGCCATCGATACAATACCAGAGGTACTGACCAGCAAAAAACAAGTACAAAAGCTAATGGGGCGAATAGCCGCATTGTCGAGGTTCATTTCACGATCCTCGGATAGATGCCATAAATTCTTCAATGTGCTGAGAAAAGACCACGGGCTACAATGGAACGAGGAATGTGTTGACGCCCTGAGAAAACTAAAAGCGTATCTATCTTCGCTGCCACTACTCGTCAAAATAGACCCGGGTGAGTGTCTAATTGTGTATTTGGCAGTTTCTGAAGTCGCAGTAAGTGCAGTCTTGGTCCGCGAAAATAAAGGCACGCAGTCTCCCATTTACTATATCAGCAAAACTTTAATAGATGCCAAGACAAGGTACTCTCACCTTGAAAAGCTAGCTTTGGCACTGGTCGTAGCTTCACGCAATCTTACACCATATTTTCAATGTCACCCCATAAAAGTGGTAACGACCTTCCCCCTGAGAGGTATCATGCACAAACCCAAACTATCAGGTAGACTTGCCAAATGGGCCATAAAATTAAGCGAACACGATATAACATACCAACCGCGAACTGTCATTAAGTCACAGGTGCTCGCCGACTTCGTCGCTGATTTCAACGCAGAGATATTGCCCGAGGCAGAACAAGAAGCACTTTGCACTCCCTCACGTACCGACCTCTGGGTCCTCTACACCAATGGAGCCTCGAATGGCTCGGGTCAGGACTGTGACTCGTCCTCAAGGTCCCTACGGGCGAAGTAATTCGCCAGTCCATACGATGCCCTGAGATGACTAACAACGAGGCCGAGTACGAGGTTGTGATTACAGGTTTGAAGTTAGCCCTCAAATACGGTGCCCGACGACTCGTCCTCCAATGTGACTCTCAACTCGTTGTGAATCAAGTTATCGGGACTTTCCAAATCAAAGAGCAAAGACTACAAAGGTACCAGTCAGAAATCCACAAACTGCTGCCAGAGTTCGATGAATGCCACCTCGACCAGATACCTAGGGAGCAGAATATTGAAGCAGTTGGCCTCGCCAAATTAGCTGCGGCCACAAGGAATATCGACAAAAAAAATGTGGTCACCCTTCATCACTCTGCAATAGACTACGTCGAGGTACATTCTATAATCCTAACTTGGGACTGGCGTAACCGCTTTGTAGCCTATTTACAGGATGGATCGCTCCCACAAGACAAAAAAAGAAGCCAAAAACTCGGGTACAAGCAGCCCAATACATCCTAATAAACCATGATATCTACAAGAGAACGTTCGGCGGCCCCCTAGCCAAATGTCTTGGACACATCAAACAAGGCGAGTACTAGAAGAAGTACACGAAGGGCACTGCGGTGCTCACACGGGAAATTGCGCCCTCGTTCGATGTCTCATTCGCGCTGGTTACTACTAGCCTACTATGAAAAAAGAAGTCGCGAACTATGTCTGAAGGTGCGAGTAGTGTCAAAAGTATGCCCCTATGATACATCAGGCAGGAGAACTCCTCCATTCCGTCACTTCGCCATGGCCATTCATAAAATGGGGAATGGACATAATCGGCCCCCTCCCAGTAGGGCGAGGTAAGGTACGCTTCCTTTTGGTTTTAACTAACTACTTCTCTAAATAGGTGGAAGCAGCTGCATACACTCAGATATGTGAGCAGGAGGTCATCACCTTTATATGAAAAAATATTATATGTCGTTTTGGCATCCCTAAGGAAATCAGCTACGACAACGGACCTCAATTCATTTGAAAAAGAACAACTGAGTTCTTCGAAAAGTGGCACATCAAACGGATACTCTCCACGCCATATCACCCTGCCGCCAATGGCCAAGCTGCGTCCTCCAACAAAGTAATACTGAACATATTGAAAAAGAAGCTCGCAGAAGCTAAATGGCTATGGCCTGAACTACTACCCGAAGTATTATGGGCATACCGCACCATGCCAAAATCCAGCACGGGAGAAACGTTATACTTACAGGTCTACGGGACCGATGTAGTTATACCCATCGAGGTCGGGGAGCCCAGCTTGAGATACTCCAACGAGAACGGAGCAGATAACAACGAAAGTAGGCTACAAGATCTGGATGAAATTGAAGAACGAAGAGACATAGCCTACGTAAGAAAGGTAGCCCAGAAGCAGCAAGTAGAAAGGTCCTACAACAAAAGAGCCAAGGTGCGATCACTCAAAGTGGGCGACTACGTCCTCAAGGACAAAACACAGGCATCAAAGGATCCAAACGAAGGAAAGTTAGGAACAAACTGGGACGGACCGTATAAAATTGTAGCAGCAGCAAATAAAGGAGCATTCCAACTAGAAATAATGGAGGGAAAACTGTCAACTGGAACATTGCCCACCTCAAGTATTTCCACTTCTAAAAGATGTCACTCAAGTCGTACTCTTTTTCCCTCACCCGGGTTTTGTCCCAATCGGGTTTTCCCAGGGAGGTTTTTAACGAGGCGGCAAGAGAGACGCCCTACGGGTCGACACACCATTCATTACCTCCACCTGTCGATATGATCTCTGGATCGAAGTAATAAAGGGACTACATACAGATAATCTAATCTCCATTGTATGAACGAAATCTAATCTCCATTATATGAACGGAATCTAATCTCCATTGTATGAACGGAATCTGATCTCCATTGTATGCACGAAATTTAATCTCCATAGCATGTGCAGAACTAGATCTCCACTAATCGACAGGTGACGTCTTCCTACGGGAACACGGTCAAATCTCCAAACATGAGCTTGACCTCGTTCGAACTACGATGGGATACTACTTCGACGACAGTTCAAAGCAACATCCCCATGGCCAAGGCCATTGACAAAACATGAGTTCGTCCTTGTTCGAACTACGACGAGATACTACTTCAACGATAGTTCGAAGCAACATCCCAACGGTCAAGGCCATCAACAAAACATGAGTTCGACCTCATTCGTACTACGACGAGATACTACTTCGACGACAGTTCAAAGCAACATCCCCATGGCCAAGGGCATTGACAAAACATGAGTTCGACCTCGTTCGAACTACGACAGGATACTACTTCGACGACAGTTCGAAGCAACATCCCAATGGCCAAGGCCATCGACATATATGAGTTTGACCTCGTTCGAACTACGACGGGATACTACTTCGACGACAGTTCGAAGCAACATCCCCATGGCCAAGGCTATCGACAAAACATGAGTTCGACCTCGTTCGAACTACGACAGGATACTACTTCGACGACAGTTCAAAGCAAGATCCCCATGGCCAAGTCCATCGACAAAACATGAGTTCGACCTCGTTGGAACTACGACGGGATACTACTTCGACGACAATTTGAAGCAACATCCCCATGGCCAAGGCCATCGACAAAACATGAGTTCGACCTCGTTCGAACTACGACGGGATACTACTTTGATGATAGTTCGAAGCAACATTCTAATGGCCAAGGCCATCGACAAAACATGAGTTCGACCTCGTTCGAACTACGACGGGATACTACTTCGACGACAGTTCGAAGCAACATCCCAATGGCCAAGGCCATTGACAAAACATGAGTTCGACCTCGTTTGAACTACGGCGGGATACTACTTCGATGACAGTTCGAAGAAAGATCCCCATGGCCAAGGCCATCGACAAAACATGAGTTCAACCTCGTTTGAACTACGACGGGATACTACTTCGATGACAGTTCGAAGCAACATCCCAATGGCCAAGGCCATCAACAAAACATGAGTTAGACCTCGTTCGAACTACGATAGGATACTACTTCGACGACAGTTCGAAGCAACATTCTAATGGCCAAGTCCATCGACAAAATATGAGTTCGACCTCGTTCGAACTACGACGGGATGCTACTTCGACGATAGTTCGAAGCAACATCCCAATGGCCAAGGACATCGACAAAACATGAGTTTGATCTCGTTCGAACTACGATGGGATACCACTTCAACAACAGTTCGAAGTATCCCAATGGCCAAGGCCATCGACGAAAATATCGGTTCGACCTCGTTCAAACTACGACGGGATTCTACTTTGATGATAGTCGAAGCAACATCCCAATAGCCAAGGGCATCAATATCATATGCAATAAACAAAAGAAAAAACGACAAACAAATAAACCGGCGAAAGTAAAATTTACATTGCAGCAAAATATCATTTACATTTGCCTCTACAAACAGGACCTAGTATGGCCCGTGCCAAAAATTCCTAAGCAAAAGAAAAATACAAACCAAGACTATGCATCATCCCCAGCGGGGTAAGCGTCTTCATACCACAAATCTGAAGCAATGTGATTTGCGTGATCAAAATTGATACCTTCCCCGTCAGGAGTAAAGGGGTCGTACCCACATGACTCACGAGCAGCACACGCTTCAGCGTGCACCACCTGAACCTCCGCCTCCAAAGCCCTGCCATCAGCGTGAAAAACCTTATAAACATCAATCCGAGCCTCTGCATGGACCCACAACTCATACAAGAAATGGGGCGAGCCCTGGTTAGTTGAGGCACGAGACGTAGAAGGTCGAGAACATCGATTTGCCTCCTTCTCCCTCAGCGAAGCCATTTGTCCCTGTAATGCGGCCAACTCCGCCTCTAGCTCCCTAACACGCCCTTCGAGCCCTGCGACTTGACGACCAGAGGCTCCCTCTCCCCAGTAAGTTCCGACCTGGAAATGCGGAGAGCATCCTCTAAGGATACTGACTCAAAAATAGTGGCTGCCAGCTTATCAGCGCTGGCGCTCAGCTCGCCCATGAGCACGTTAATCCCCGTTACCTTAGCGTTCAACTCGACAATCAAGTCGGCCACCTTCAGCTGTAAATCGACATTCTCAGCTATTACCCCCTGCTCAACTCGAGCTCATCCTCCTTCGTCTTAAGGAAAGTCTCCAGTTCGCTATTACGGGCGATAGCCCTCACAAGCTTCTCGTCTCTCTCCCTTAGCTCCTCTATCCTACGCTCCAATTGGTCCTCCCGCTGCTTAAGCCCCTCGTGAAACACCTGAAACTCGGGATCCTGATGATAGATGTCAGACATCGCCTGATGTTTAGCACGGTATTACTGATACTTCGACGACATCTTCTTATAAAGACCCATCCTTTTCCTTTCGCAACGCTTCCTCTCCACCTCCAAGACAAGGGTATGACAAAAGAGAAGGGCAGAAGTTAGAAAACAGAATGCACAACGACGACTGTCGCACTAACCTCATGACAAAAAGAGAAGGAAAGGGAACCTACCTGCAAAGCCATACCAACGACCTTCTGAGATAACTCCACGTCGCTCATCGCTCCAAGCATCTCGCGTTCAGGAGCGGCACAAAGAGGATCAAGGGCCGGCGCAACCCGCTCGCTGTTCAGCAACAAGTTGTAGTTCCCCGGGACTACCACATGATGGCCGGACCCGTCCATCCTAACCTCTACATGGGTATGGCGACCCAAAAATTCATTATCGTCCTCTGGGTCGATATCCGAACCCGAGTCATCGCCCTTGATACGAGGTCCTCCAACATTAGATGATGCGCCACCCTTAACGGAGTGCACTGAACCGGCTCCCGAGCCAATTCCCTCCACTTGGGAAGACCTCCCCGACATATAAATACGGGCACCGGAGTCGTCCGGGACGCCCCGCTATCGTCGACATCTGTAGCCACGCTCCAACCTCCCCATTTTCCTCTCTAATGTCTCATCATTGTTAGAAGATTCATCAACAGGATATGAGGCCGGTACCGATGATGCTTCTTCCCTCGTGGCCACAGTTCGAGACGAATCTCCCTGTTGAATAAGTTGAGGACGACCCTCCCGAACAGACTCGCGCAAAATAAATCATGTGCCTGCAGTAGCAACGGTTAGTCTAAAAGCGGGAACAGACGCTCTCCATCTAGAAGCTCCCCGACCTATCGTCACAAAGGGTCGCACTGTTAAGCAGGATCGCATGGACAACAAGGCAGCAAAGCAATATTTACCTGAGGAAACCTTAGGGCCATAACGTTGCACGAAGGCAGGCCAAGTCCGAGTTTTCGCTGCATAAGGCAACAGACGGGCCGCCCAATCCTTGATATCTACAATAGGGCGAGGCGGATGTCCTATAGCTGCAAAACGGCGAGTAAGTAAAAGTTACAATAATTACAGAAGAAAGGGAACTTAACGAACGACGACACTTACGATTTCTGTTCCATCGTTTCGGAAATCTGGAAGATTCAGAAATGACGTGTTCGGTTTTGATGAAGAAATACTTGTGCTAGAACTTATGACTCACCAGGTCATCCATTTCGACCACCAGCCCTTTTGTACCACAAAGTCTCAAATGCACCATGATACCCCTGAGGAAGCCGGGCGCGAATAGGTGCAAAAGATGATGAACCGAGACACTACACTCTACCAAATCTACGTACTTAGTCAATAGCAGAAGCACCTTAAGCGTGTACAGCAAAAGCTATGCTGGGCAAACCTGGTAAAATCTACAAAATTCTTCCGCCAAGAGGAAGAGAGGAAGGGTATAGCCGATCACGAAATGATACTCGTAGAAAGCACAATATCCAGGTCTATGAATGTTAACGTAATCCTCCCCCGCCGGAATCATCTCTACATGGGCAGGGATACCGTACTTTATACGGAGGGAATCAAGATGAACCTGCTTCGTCTCAGAAAACACGAGGAAATCATTCCGGGACAAGGGATGCCTCGGTAGTAGCTCCTCCACCATAAGAATGTTGTCACCTTCTTCTGCCACCACTTCTCTGCTGCCGGAAAGAGGCATTGTGGATGACGGGGTGGCTTCAGGAACCTCTTTGCTAGCACGACGGGACCTTGGCATAAGTTCGTTTAAAGGAGTAGCGACACAAAGGGAGTGAGAAAGAAGAAACTTCTGGCGAAGAATGGAAATAGGAGCAAGGAGGTGTAAGAACAAATGAAGAAGACTGAGAGTCTATCAAGAGGGGAATAGCTAAAGTTTTTCAAAAAATCAAACCCTTCATCTATTTATTGGGTTGGATGGCGCCAGAATCGAGGCGGTAGGCCTCAAATCAGCGCAAGAATCAAAGCGCCAAACCGTCAGTCCTTACCTCGAAAATCCGCGTAATGATGACGCACGTAAAGCTGACATCACTGCGGGTAGCGTGTACTCTACAGTGCTTCGCTGAGTATGATAGCGATCTCGCGTTGGCTGCGTTGCAATGTCCCTACTGGTCAAATTTCTCCCAAAGAAGGCAGAGTCCGCTCATCGAGGACGCACCCGGTCGCAACCCCAACGAGCGGAGGGACTAACTATATGGGTCTGAATTTGACCGACCACGACCTGCAGTGAGCACGACAGACGGTCGAGCACCTGCGAGTCGATGCCCAGAAGGGTACAACCTTGTAGTAAGAGAAATAATAATACGACCTCGGTGGTAGAATAAGCATATTAGGGGATATTGAGAATATTCCTAAAAAAGGATCTTTTGCATGAAGTTTCTACTGGGGGGATTCCTCAATATATAAGAGGAATGAGAGCCTTGTAAAGGGGGGGGGGGGACTATGAAAAATTCATGAACCTTGAATGAAAAAGAATCTTTACCATTCTCTTCTCTCTTTTACTATCATCCTAGAGTTTATTATTTTCAGCTACAATTTACCCCTTCATCATTGATTGATTTGTTCAAAAAGGTTTTAATATCTTTTGAGTCAAACAATAGCAGAGACAACATAAATAATAAGAGGCTACCAATTATAATATTAATTCAAAATTAACATGAATTAATTCTTACTATAATTAATTACAATTTATTCCACTAAAAACCGCAATTGAACTCCTTAATATGAATTTCGAAAATTCAATAACACGTATTTTAACTCCCCATGTTAAGATCTCAAATACCAGTTAATTAAATTAAATCACTAAAAATTTAATTTAATCAACTAATTAAATTCTTTACAATTCCGCTTAAAACAACGGATACAAAATCCACCGGCCGGGTTTTCACATGAAAACTTATAAGCTTACATAAAGGGGTATCATCAAACTCAAAACCGAGTCATGGATTCTATCAACTAATTATTATTCACAAATGTTATTCGTTATTGTCCAATCTATTAGGCATACACTAACTCTAAATAGAGTCGTACCTTTTGATAAATCAAAACAATAAATAAATTATGCTGATCATAATAATTATATCAAGATTAGGAGTATAAGCTCATTTAATAAATTAGAGAAAATATTTTATATATTCAGTACAAAAACATCTTTTCTCTACTTGGTTCGTTCAATATACACTGAGTATACTAGCACAAGAAGTTGGAGTAAAACTACTCCCATAATTAAGACAAATTATACTATAATCTTGCGCTACAATCATCAAGATATTTTATCCAACAATATCTTTGATTGTGAACATAGTTTATTAACTATGAGAACCAACCTTTTAATCTTCTGTGCATGAGCTAAAACTCCATACACTAAATTGTCTACTACATAATTAAAAGGACATACATGTAACAAATTGTCTATTTAAAATAGTACTTTATTGAATTGAATAAATTAAATAAATAATTATTCCATAAAGAATAAAATATAATACTACGTCTAAACCGCATGGTTAATAGTATATCCCAACAATCTCCCACTTAGACTCATAACCATGCGTCTACTACTCTAACACTCATTCCTTCTACATGCTTGTCAAAAATCTTCTGTATCAAGCTCTTTGTAAACGGGTCTGCCAAATTGTCCTCTGACGCAATCTTCAACACTCTTGCATCACCTCTCTGAGTTTTGTCCCGAATTAAGTGATATTTACGCTCAATATGCTTACTCCTTTTATGGCTTCTTGGTTCCTTCGAGTTTGCAACTGCACCACTATTGTCACAATAAAGTACAATTGGTGCTTGAACCGAAGGAACCACATTAAGCTCTTTCAAAAAGTTCCTGAGCCAAACAACCTGTTTAACTGCCTCAGATGCAGCCATATATTCGGCTTCCATGGTGGAATCAGCAACACATGATTTCTTGATGCTCCTCCAACTTATGGCTCCACCTCCTAAGGTAAAAACATATCCTGAGGTAGATTTTCTAGAGTCTCTATCTGACTGGAAATCTGAATCAGTATAGCCAATGGGTGCAAGATCACCTGAGTGATACACCAACATATAATCCCTAGTCCTCTTCAAGTACTTGATTATATGCTTAACAACAGTCCAGTGTTCTCGACCAGGGTTAGATTGAAATCTACTAACCATGCCAACAACAAAGCAGATATCAGGTCTAGTACATAGCATAACATACATAAGACTCCCTACAACAGAAGCATAAGGGACCGCCTTCATCTTTTCTATCTCATCAGTCATTTTGGGGACTGATCTTTTGACAGAGAGATTCCATTTCTAAAGGGGAGAAACCCTTTCTTGGAATCTTGCATGCTAAACCTGGTGAGAATAGTATCAATATAAAGTGCTTGGGACAAGCCTAATATCCTTTGCTTGCGATCTCGCATAAGCTTGATCCCAAGGATATGTGCTGCCTGTCCCAAGTCTTTCATATCGAAACGAGAGGACAACCATTCCTTTACTGAATTCAACATGCTCACATGATTTCCTATGATCAAAATATCATCTACGTACAAAACCAAAAATGTAAATTTATCTCCATTCCACTTCTTATAGACACAAGACTCTTTTTCACATTGATCAAAATCGAAGGTTTTAATCGATGCGTCAAAACAAGTGTTCCATGCCCTAGAAGCTTGTTTCAATCCATAAATGGATTTCTTTAATTTACACAACATGTGCTCATTGCCACTTTTTATGAAACCAACTGGTTGTGTCATATAGATGCACTCATCAAGACTTCCATTTAGGAAAGCGATCTTGACATCCATTTGCCAGATCTCATAATCGTAATGAGCAACAATGGATAAGAGAATCCGAATGGATTTAAGCATGGCTACCGGCAAAAAAGTTTCCTCATAATCGTTCCCTTCTTTTTGAGTAAACCCTTTTGCAACAAGCCTAGCTTTAAAAGTTTGCACTTTTCCATCCACTCCTCTCTTTTTCTTATAGATCCATCTACAACTTATGGGTTTGACTCCAGTAGGTGGTTCTACAAGATCCCAGACTTGATTGGAGTATATGGACTCCATTTCACATTTCATAGCATCAACCCATTTATCAGCATCTGTATCATGTAGTGCTTCGTCGTAATTAATAGGTTCTGTATTAGGCTCTTCAGGGATTTTATCATAAGATTCTCCCAAGAGCGCAAACCGGAGAGGTTTTCTAATAATTCTCCCACTACGACTAGTCACTATAGGTGGAGGCTGATTTTATTGTTGAATCACAACATCATTTTCTAGAACTGAAGCCTCAATGTTATCCTCCACACCTTGATGGTGCTGAGATATCATTAGCTTCTTCCTGGAGTGCAGGCTGCATAACAATTTCAGGTTGTTCAACAATCTGAGGTTGCTTAACATTACTCCCACTACTTTGGGGTAGTGAGATGTCAGGCAATTGATCTTGTGCAATCTGCTGCCTATTGACATTTCTCCCACTACGATAATGAAGTGGTATGTCAATACTGGCCTCTGGGATACGTTCTAGAGATGAGACTTTAGTTACTCCATTATTTAATTCCTGTAAAATTAGTTTACTTCTAGGAATATGGTTCGTTAGATAGTCCTTTTCTAAAAATCTGTATTTGTCGTAACAATTACCTTCTTTTCTTTGGGACAATAAAATAAACCGCCTTTAGTTCCTTTTGGATATCCAATAAAAATGCATACTTCTGTCCTTGATTCCAATTTATCTGCTTTCCCTTTCAGCACATGTGCTGGACAACCCCCAAACCCGAATATGCCGTAAACTTGGCTTGCATCCAGTCCACATTTCTACAGGAGTTGAAGGTACTAACTTTGAATGAACCAAATTTAGAATGTAGTTTGCTGTTTCTAAAGCATATCCCCAAAATAAAGAAGGCAAATCGGAATAACTTAACATTGATCTAACCATTTCTATAAGGGTCCTATTTCTTCTTTCTGCCACACCATTTTGTTGTGGTGTTCCTGGGGCAGATAATTGGGATGTAATTCCATTACCTGATAAGTATTTTATGAACTCTGCAGAAAGGTATTCACCACCACGATCAGATCACAATGTTTTGATATATTTATCATGTTGTTTCTTCGTTTACCGTCTTAAATTCTTTGAATTTCTCAAAGCATTCAGACTTACGTCGCAACATATAAATATATCCATATTTTGAGTAGTCATCTGTGAAAGTCACAAAATACTCAAAATCACCTCTTGCTTGTATATTCATAGGGCCACACAAATCAGAGTGAATTAATTATAGCTTATCACTGGCTCTATTTTCTTTTGAGGGGAAATGTCTCTTGGTCATTTTGCCTTCTAAACAGGATTTGCATATTGGTAGTGACTCCACTTTTAATGAAATCAAAGGTCCATCAGAGACCAATCTTGAAATCATATTAGATTTATATGACTTAGACGTAAGTGCCACAAATAAGTTTGACTCAATTCAGAAATACGTTTTATTTTATGTGGTAGATTAATGTTATTTAGTTCTTTTGGTTGTTGTAGCACATGCGGAGATATATCAAGAATAAAAAGGTCATGTACTCTAGCAGCAGTGTAGATAAAACATTTATTAAACTTAATAACAATAGAGCTATTAGAAAAATAAACATTATAACCAACATCCATTATTTTCGAAACCGAAATCAAATTCCTTCTAATAGAAGGTACATAGAGAACATCTTTTAAAACTAAAACTCTACCACTACTAAACGAAACTCTAATATCTCCTAAAGCTAAAGCTGGTGCTGGCTCGCCATTGGCTTGAAAAACGCAAACTTCATTCTTACTTAGCCGTCGCGTTCCTAAAACCCCTGCAAAGTAGTGCAAATGTGATTAGTGGCTCCCGAATATACACACCAAAACAAGGTAGAAACAGTCACTAAACAAGTTTCAACGACATTTAAATGTGAATTACCTTGCTTATTCAACTTTGCAAGATAGGCAGGGCATTGCTTCTTGTGATGCCCAAGTTGCTTGCAATGATAGCACTTGCCTTTGGGCTTTTTCACACCAGCCGCACCACCAGGTGCCAGAACCTTTTGAGCCTTCTTCTTTTTCTTATTGCCTTTTGACTTAGAAACCGAAGCTTTCTCAACATTGAGTGCCACAACTGGAGCTTGTTGTTTGATAATGGATTTTGCCGCTTGCAGCTCATTCAACAATTTCTCTAGTGACAAATCCATTTTGTTCATATTATAGTTCAAGCAAAACTATTGAAAACTGTCAGGTAAAGTCTGCAAGACCATCTCAACTTGATACTCCTTATCAATCACAGCTCCACGGACCTCCAGTTTATTCAGAAGACTCATCATCTTTAGAACATGGTCCCTAACCGATGACCCTTCAGCCATCTTGGTGTTCAAAAGGGCTTTCATGGCTATCTGCTTAGCTGCACGATTTTGCTCACCGAAAATCTCTTTGAGACTTTCGAGCATATCATAAGCAGACCCCATAGACTAATGCTAATGTTGCAAAAGATTCGCCATAGAGGCAAGAATGTAACATCGCGCCATCTCATCAGCCTTAACCCATTTGTCATTGGCCTTAACCTGATCATCAGTAGCATTTTCAGGTTTTTCGGGCACTCCTCAGTGATTACAAATTTGTAACCTTCAGCAGTTCGGACAATATCAAGGTTCCTTTTTCAGTCAACATAATTCGGTCCTTCTAACTTGTTTTGGTTAAAAATTGAGGTAAGTGAGTTGAATGAAGACATAGTTAATCTGAGAGATATTCACATTAAATAGATCATTAGTTATGTATTTAGAATAATTAAATTCAAAACAACACATTACACATATAACCATGCTCATTGAATAGTTAGATTCATTAGGGAAACTTAACTATTCATGCAAAATATATGAGTAAGGTAAGATATTAACTCCATAAATTTAAACAGGACCAACTCAGATGGAGAGTAAACTGTTAATTTAAGATAGGTAAATATCACTTTTATAAACTCTAGTTTCATTCAATCAACATGTAACTCAGTTGGAGAGTTAATACAAGTAATCAAATAACTAGAGGCAAAACTACATTAATCATCTATAATGAATTTATCCGATGTGGAAGAACACCTATGTCAACGTATAAATTCATTATATTACTGTAAAACATGATTGGAAACAATGAGAATTGAACCCTACCATCACATATTTCTTTTAATTTTTTTTTTCCAGAAAATAGAAAAATAGCCAAAAACCCATCTAAACGACCCCGAATGCCCAAAAAACGACATACCACATGGGCTTTAGCCGATGATTATTGCTCATTGGGCCGTTTCTAATGAACCTACCAAATTTAAGGTCAATCGGAGTTCGACAAAATTTCAGAATTCTAAAATTTCTAGAATTCTGTTTTTGGCGTTTTAAGTTTTTTATTTTTTTTTATTTATTATTTTGACTTGTTCAAATCACATAATATACTTATGTATGTTAACACATGATTTCAGAACTCAAAATAATATTTTTTTATTTAATAAAAACATGTTTAGACAGAATTATAAAAATAATAAGTTTTTCACTAGTCAAAAATGCCACTGTTCATAATTCTATATATTAATCCAAAATTACAGAACTAATATCATACAAAACAGTCAAGTTTTTATTAATATAACACTGTGATTATGGACAGAACGCAACTAAAACAGATTAATGGTATTAATTCACTATTTATGCATATGTATATTAACCCATAATTACAGAATTAATAGCATTCAAAAAAACAGTCATGTTTTTATCAAAAAAATTTCTATTAAGCAAAAATGTAATTTAAACAGACTGTTATTTAAATATAACACCACTGTTTATACATGTGTATATTAATTCATAATTTCAGAATTACAGAATTAAGATACTAATAAATACAATCACGTTTTTAACATAGAATAATCATCCCAAACATGTATCAATAAATAACACGTTTTAATATTACTCTATGCATGTTGTATTACAATATTTAGTTAGATGTAAGACGACGTCTGATACCAATTGTTAGAACGTGCGCAGCGTAAGCAAGCATACAAACCAGACATCAAATACATGTAAACTAGACAACACAATAATAACGAGATTAGAAGCACTAACCTCTTGAAATAGTTGCACAAATCTTCCAAACAGCAAGAATCCAGGACTGCAGTCTTCTGCTATTTGCCTAGCAAAACCTTGGATGATTTTGCTTTTGGGTGGCAAGAACAATACAACTTTAAAAGGTGAGTTATTAGGTGAAATTAGTCTTCCTTTAATAGAGTTATTTTGACCGAAAATCCTCCTCCAAAAATGTATATGATTCTCCTTCTACAAGTAGAATCCTACTCCAACTCTATTAGATGACTTTTCTCCCAAGTCACTTTTTACCTAAGTCTTGTCCAGGTTTTTACTAGGTATAGCAGGGACCACAGAAATAATAAGAGGCTGCCAATTATAGTATTAATTAGAAATTAGCATGAATTAATTCATACTATAATTAATTACAATTTATTCTACTAAAAACTGCAATTGAACTCCTCAATATGAATTTCGCAAATTCAATAACACTTATTTTAACTCCCATGTTAAGATCTCAAATGCCAGTTAATTAAATTAAATCACTGAAAATTTAATTTAATCAACTAATTAAATCCTTTACAATTCTGCTTAAAATATTTCATGTGACGGATACAAAATCCACCGGCCGAGTTTTCACATGAAAACTTATAATCTTACATAAAGAGGTATCATCAAACTTAAAACCGAGTCATGGATTCTATCAACTAATTATTATTCACAAATGTTATTCGTTATTGTCCAATCTATTAGGCATACACTAACTTTAAATAGAATCGTACCTTTTGATAAATCAAAACAATAAACAAATTACATTGATCATAATAATTATATCAAGATTAGGAGTATAAGCTCATTTAATGAATTAGAGAAAATATTTTATATATTCAGTACAAAAATATCTTTTCTCTACTTGGTCCGTTCAATATACATTGATTATACTAGCAGAAGAAGTTGGAGTAAAACTACTCTCATAATCAAGACAAATTATACTATAATCTTGAACATATTTTATTAATTATGAGAACCAACAATTTAATCTTCTGTGCATGAGCTAAGACTCCATACACTAAATTGTCTACTACATAATTAAAAGGACACACATGTAACAAATGATCTATTTAAAATATTACTTTATTGACTTGAATAAATTAAATAAATAATTGTTCCATAAAGAATAAAATATAATACTACGTCTAAACCGCATGGTTAATAGTATATCCCAACACTTATACCTTCCTATCAGGGATCATGTTCTCGGTAAGCTGATATCATAAAATTTTAAATTAGTTTGTATGCAATATCATTAAGCTAGCGCATTATATATTATTATTATTATTATTATTATTATTATAAAGTTAAAATTTCGCTAAAGAGTGAAAGCGGCCTTTATGGTCCTACAAAGATGTAGTGCTTAACCGCTTTATTCCTTTATACTGATTTTAAGGAGGCAACAATTTTCTCTGGGACCACCATTCGTAGAGCATAGTTTATCAAGCAACATTTACTCCAGATTATTCGTTGGAGATGATGATATTGAGGAGAGCTTAAATAAATAAAAAATGATTATATAACCTATTCCAATTTATTTATATTGAAGCATCAAATAAAGCGTACTTATTGTTGTTTGTAGGATATAGTTTTATTCTCCTTATTTATTTTTCCTTTTCTTAAATTAGTGAATTTCGCGTTTTATTGTTTAAGTTATAAAAGAAATTAACTTAATTGCATATGACCGTAAACAATCACCAGTAAAAGAGGCATAAAAATGTAATTTATCTCATTGAAAGAAAAAGCAACGTTTCGCCAATCTAAATGTGAATTTAGGAGCGTGGGATAAAATCTTATTTCACATGAAATAATTAATCTGTGCATAGACGAAAAGACATAACTTGATATGCCCATAATCTTTTTTTAGAACATATCTCTTATGATGTTATTTTATAATTCCGTTAAATATAGCGAGATACAAAAGTGTACACATACATATAACTTGATGGGAATTAGGTATTGATTTAGCCCATAATCTTTTTTATAGAACATATCTCTTAGTATGATGTCATTTTATAATTCTGTTACATATAGCGAGATACAAAAGTGTACACATACATATAACTTAATGGGAATTAGGTGTTGATTTAGACTATCAACCAGTCAATAATGAATACTGCAAGGAATCTCATAATCATATGTTTGACTTCTTAATTATTAGTAGGTCTAGGTTTATTTTATCAAGACATATATATAGTTTACCAAAAATATGCTTAATTAAGCGATGTATACATGCTGCATTAATACCGGGTCCTGTGTCTTTTTATCACTTGATTAGCCCCTTTGCATTACTCTCCCGAAGGTCAAAATTAACTCAGACCAAAATCCCCTCCACGTAATCGTTAAATCATATTTTAACTTCATCCATCTAGGGGACTTTAGTTACATAAATAAATAGTTGAAAAAACCAAAATTTACAAATAAAATTAATTATTTATCCGGCTTAATTAAACTAAAGAACCGCGTGGGAACTCAACACTGTTATTGTTTAATTTATTTATTTGTGGAAAAATCGAGTGCAAGTAAATACTTTCTGAAATTAAAGTTTGATTCTATTCTCGTCAACTTAGAGGTAGAATATAAAGTTCTTGACAAGAGAGGAAGTGTGAAAAGAAGTAAAGTAGCTGGGGAGTGAATTCAGGCAAACACTCCTTATTTGCAGTTTTACAGTTAGCACCGTCCATTTAATCGGTGACTGCCACCTCATTACTTACACATATCTACCTACGGCAGAAAAAAGAAGATAAAATAATACTTTTATCCATAATATCGACCCGCTTATTCTGTGTTTTAAAAATTACTCTATAAATACTCCAATAAGAGAAAACAATATTATAAACGGATAGGACGTAAAATAAATAATAAGCTCCTAATTGTTCAATGCTAAAACTTTGTAATTCTACCGAAAACAGACTTAATTTAGTAATTATATACAACTTCACCTTTCATAGGATAAAAGGTATTAGAATTTCGCAATGTCCCACAAGTTTCGAATACATTATAGTAATGGAGAAATTAATAAATGCATTAATCTAGAATTGAAGTTGATTGACCCTACTTGTAGTGTTTGAGCCTAATTTCTGTTTAATCTACAGTTCTGTTAAACATTTTTTTAAAGGAAATATAGATAAAAAGAAATTTTAAAAATAAGAATAGAATTATCATGACCAGCCGGCCTACAAAAACGACAATATCTTTTATATTCTTTTTAAAGGTTAAGTGAAATATATCGCAATTCTTCGAGAAGAAGTATATACATATTCGTAGCTTAAGAGGGTGATATTAAGTACAGAAAACAACACAAAGTGGTGATAAAATGTTTTTGAAATTTATCTATGAATTTTTATTTTCCCTTTCTTCGCCTCATTCTTTTCCTCGCAAGTGATGCAGCGGGGTCAAGGAAAGTGCTCTGCCTTGTCCTTTCTATTAATTTGAAATTGAATGAATATTGGGTCCACGGAGATGGAGACTAATAAACACAAAGTATCTTAAACTAAAGTGGGACATATATATTGACATTTATTATATATACAATATCTTGTCAATTTGGAAGATCTTATATATTTGTAGAGTTCTTTTGACAAACGAAAAGTATGGGAATCCATCTTCTAACAATTACAAGATTTTAAAATTAGTATGTTCACATAATTTTATGGAGGGGGAATGCATAGATAGTCATTTTAACTTGCTACAAACGGTCAAGTAATTAAATATCTTAATTATCTGAATTTAGCGGTGTTAAATGGATGGGTTGAGTTGATTTTGGGAGGGTCAAGATGGGCTAGGTAAGAACCCATCCAAAAGTTACTTGGACTGAGATGAGTTGGATCAAGATGGACTAAAATTTGAGTGAGCCCAACCTCACCAATCTTACCAAGCTTTAGTTAATGTATATTTTTTTTTACGAATTGTTCAATTACCAAATAAGACTTTTTTTTCTTTTGTTATACTCATATATAACATATCAAACAAAAAAATTATTTGAAAGATAATTCGACAAAGTTACTCATGGATCAACTTTGGGCTGCTGAGTCAAGATATATAGGTTGAGCTCAACAAATGGGCGAATTAATGACACGCCCAACTTTGAGTAGGTTGGGCGGGTCATATTTTCTTGGGCCAATTTTGACACCTATATCTGAAGTAAATACATATAGTGGTGGAGCCACATGCACCCAAGAGGTGTTAGCCGATACCCCTTCGTCGGAAAATTACACTATTTAGCTTGGTGATTTAAAAAAAATATGTATATATACAATGCAATGACACCTCTTGACTTTTTGGTGAGTTTGTTTATTTTTATTTTGACTTCCCTTAATAAAAATCCTGACTCCGCCATAGAATACATATGAGAAAATGCAAAACCTTATCTATGCCAACCAAAAGACTCATCAACTTTGCTGCGCTAAGCCAGTCCAAAAATACGGTTATTATTCGTTGTTGGTCAAGTTCATACT
The DNA here is from genome assembly GCF_000393655.2 of Nicotiana sylvestris. Lineage (NCBI taxonomy): Eukaryota > Viridiplantae > Streptophyta > Magnoliopsida > Solanales > Solanaceae > Nicotiana > Nicotiana sylvestris. The sequence goes on from NC_091058.1 coordinate 28,333,573, forward strand.
ATTTTCTTTGAAATGTCTAATGTTATTGTGAGCACGTAATTTTTGCCTTATGTGAATTACTCCCATAAATTCAAGAAAATAGATTTTTCCCATTATTGGCAATTTCGTAGATTTTTGTAGCATTTTGTTAATTGTTTGCATTTGTCTGCACATATTTAATTTTGCTTAATTCATGAAAATACAAAAATACATTGCATTTGCATGTAGGACTTAATTTTACATTTTAGATTAATTAGTAAATTAATTTTTTTGACAAAAATAAAAAAATCACAAAAAATGACTCATTTTTGCATTTTTTTATCATTTTTTGTTTTTAGCTTTGAATTTTGTAGTTTTCTTTTAATTTGGGAATTAATTAATTGTTGTAAATATTATGTTGGGTAATTAGTCTAATTTGGTAAGTTAATTTAGTTTAAAAATTAATTTAGGTTTTAATTAATTTGAAAAGGAAAAGAAATTGGAGATTAAAAAGAAAAGGGGAAAAGAGATTAAAAGGGATGTTAAAGCCAATTCAATCAGCCCAATTAAATTCCCCCCAAACCCATCCAACCAGGCCCAAACCCAGTCCAAACCCCCTCTTTAAATAAAACAACACCGTTTTGGCTTCCCCATCTTAACCGTTGGATCAATAAGATCCAACAGACCGGAACTCGATACCCTTAGAATATTTAACTGTCCGAACCTAGACCTACCCCCCTCAGACCCTATCCCTCCCATCTTCGTCTCTAACTCCCGAAACCTTAGAGACGCCGCCTTGAAACCCTACGCCGGCAGCGACGCCGCAAACCATCCCATTCACTACCAATTTAACACCCTAGACTCCCGTCACCCCCTCGTTCAGAATATCCAAGCCGCTTCCCTCTAATCCCTGCCCAGGTGTTTGAATCTTAGATCTAAACTCAGACCCCAAAAACCCTAATTTAATCAAACACCCCAAAATCATACCCCGTATTCTTCACACTCCCCTAAACCCTAAACCCCACCCGCTTGTCCCAATTTGGAATCTAATTCCAAGAAGAAATTGAAAGCCCTAATTTGCTGCCCTTCCGAGTTCAAGAGGAGTTGGGGGTTGATTTGGGGTCGAAACTTGTGCCAATTGATTATTCTTATCAAGAGCAATTTATTAGTACCTATTCCGCCCCATTTCAAGGCTCACCAAAGCTCATATCATCAGAGACCAGCAAACTTTTATTCTCACATGCAATAGGTATTTGTTTTCATTTTCTCTTCCCCTTTTTATCCTTCTTATTTTCGTCTCCTTTGTTTCTTCTACATCACTTCGTTTCCCCCTTTATTTTCTGTTTTCTTCAACAAATGAAGGTTTAGGTTTTTGATGTTCTTCTGTTTGCATGTTTAATTAGTAGTGCTAAGGCTCATTAATTTATGCATCTTTATCAGAGTTCAAGTGTTCAATTTCTTTGGCTAGGTTTTGTTTTTGTTTCTGATTTGAGGTTTGTTAATTAGCTTCTGTGCTTAATCGTTAATGTTTGAGTTTTCCATTAGGTCATTAAGGTTTCAGTTTTCAATTTGGGTTTATTTTGTGTTTAAGGAAATTGAAATCAACATGCTATTATTGTTTGATTCCCTATTAGATGGCTGGTGTAATTGCTTCAGAGGTTGAAATAGGGCATTCATTGTTTGTTTCTTCATAAATGTCAGTTTTAGTTGTTCAATTGTTGGTTGATTTCTGATTTCATTTCATGATAAGGCTATTTAGGTTTTAGAAATTGACACCTTTTTGATTCCATTTGCTTATGATTTTTGTTAGAAGATTGTTTGCCTTGGTTTGTAAATGCCTAGGACTTTCAGGGGGTTAATTGAATAACTAGGAATTTAAGGGGATAATTTGGGAATTTTTTTGAGCCGAGGGTCTCCTGGAAACAGCCTCTCTACCCTTCGGGGCAGGGGTAAGGTCTGCGTACATATTACCCTTCCCAGGCCCCACTTGTGGGATTATACTGGGTCGTTGTTGTTGTTGTTTAACCTTGGGAATCTTTAATAACTGATTGGGAAGCTTCCTAAAAGGACAGCTGCTCAGAATTATTAATGAAAACAAGCTGAAAAATGAAAATACCTGAAAGAAAGGGACAACTGTACATAAATCAGTTTTAAAAGATGCCCTGTGAGAGTATTTTGGGGAAATCCCATTGCCTTGCCTTAGAGGGCACACAACAGATTTCTGTTGTATAAATAAGACTCTCCCCTCATTCAGCACACACATACCCTAAAAGACTGAAAATTCTCTGCATTAATTTGGGTCAAAAATTGCTTGGAATTACACTCTAGGAGAACACTAGAAAAATCAGAAAATGGCTGAGAGAGTTATTCTGAAAATACATTGAAATTTCTGCATTTTTGGGGTGGAAGTTGGTTCCAAATTTGCTCTTTAATTTTAAGTGTTAGCTGGAATTCAAAAGCTTCGAAGAACTCTTGTTTATCTGGGTAAAAATGGTTTAAGATCTAAGCTTGGATGTGTTTTGGAGCTGCTGATTCATCTGCTCTGTTACTGTTGCTAAATCCTCATTTTCTTTGGTTTCTTTTGGATACCCATCTTTTTGGACTCTACTCAATGCGAAGCTCAAAATTGAAGAATGTAATTGAAAATGTGGAGTTTATGTATAGTATCAATTCATTTGATTAGACTCTAGCCTTATTTTCTGCACTACACTGTTTTATTCTTTGTATTTTGCTTCTGCTGAAGGGTAGTTTCCTCCTAAGGGTTATATTAGGCCTTTACTTAGTGTGTGAGTCCCGAATTCATGTCAAGTATCTTATAGCTAGATTCTAGTTTTAATGGCTGAACTTTGTCATCATATTCAATATTGGACTGCCAAGATATGGACATAACTTAGTGAATAACCTGTAAGTTGTATGGCGGTGTTGTGTTTTAGGCAATTTCCATGATTTCGTTTGTCATAATTTTGATTCTCAAATGATTTTAAAGTTTACTGTGTTGTTTGTAAATAATAGAGGCAACAGTATGAAGCCCTTGATGCTAGGTTTCTACTGAAAATGTTAGTTTGGAACCTTAAGTTAGTTTTGGGTTTTATTTGGTTTGTGGTGAAATCAATCAGTACTCATTCACTCTTTGAAAGACTTGACAGTTAGATAAGTTTCAGTAGATTCATTCTCTTGACATCGTATTAGTTTTGTTTTGGCTAAAAATCTACCTTCTACTATGTTAAAAGACGGAATGATGGTGTTGGAACTATAAAGCATTAAGATTGGCAACTTATTATGGAATGTGATTTGAGCTTAAGAGTTTTCGTTGTGTATCTGTGCAGAGGTGCTAATACTTGCTAACATTTGTTTTCAAACTCAAGACTTGCATGAAAAGTGTAGTTTACTTCAAGTAGTAGTTTTAAATCATGAAACTGAGTTGCCATCGTTGACCCAGTTGTATTCAATTTATCCTACAACAGTTAGATTATCAATCTGGGCTTTATGTTGAGCCCAGTTGTTTCTCGTGCTGGGTACACAGTATTTGGAAGTCAGCCGTTGGGCTTATGGCCAGCCTAGGGCCTTCAACAATCAAACATTGGTTTGTTTATTATCAGCCCATTAAGTATTAAGTTTAGTGAACGATAGCTTTGAAATAAAAAATGCAAATTCCCTTAGTCTTCTAGTTAATTAATCAGCCCTTTTTGAATTTAGACTTTGGGTGTGTCATAAACAAAACTAGGTAGCCCATGACCCTCATTTAATTAATTTTAATCCTTTAGAAATCGAGGCGTGCTATTTAGTCGAATTTTACATGGCCCTCGCAAACTTGAAAGTGCATAGTTGTTTTAGGCGCTTAATTTAAATTAATCTCCTTAAAGTCGGGTGTGCATTTCATGTGACCCAAATCCAAATCTCAACAACGTTAAATAAAATGTGTCGTGGACTGTGGGTGCATTTCATGTGGTGTGGTTCAAGACGCGTTTTAAATAACGTTGAATCTTCCTAAAAATAACTAAAAGAGGCTAACAAGTTAAAAATGCAATAGGTTTAAAACATGTAAAAAATCAGATAATTAGGCCAATATTAATAGTTAAGCGACCGTGCTAGAACCACAGAACCGATGAATGCCTAATACCTTCTCCCGTATTAACAGAATTCCTTACCCCAATTTCTGTGTTTCGCGGACTGTAATACAGAGTCAATCTTTCCTCGATTCGGGATTTGAACTGGTGACTTGGGACACCATAAATTATTTCAAGTGGCGACTCTGAATTTTAAATAAAATAATCTCATTTCGATTGTCACTTATTGAAAAAAAATTCCCTTTTATACTCTTTTGGCGGTAGGAAAAAGGAGGTGTGACAGTCATTTAATAGAATTTTTACACCTTGTATGTAATTTTCTTTTCTTTTAATTACTATGATGGATCTTTATTGGCGCTCTTAACATACTCCGCCATGTATAATTTTCAAAAGAAGAAGAGAGAGAGAAAAGTTGATGATGAAAAGGGAGGAAGGAGACAAAAGAGGAGTCTATAAATGGATTAGATCCTCTGTACAATTTGTTTTACAGTTGGGAGGCACCAACACAGTAGTGGACTTTATGCAATGGATAATGTAAAAATTGAAAAGATAGTTAATATTCCCAACTAACATAACGACCACCACCTTTTGGATTTGCCCATTTGTCACTGTTCCCATTTCCAATTTCCTTTCCCATAAACTAATCCATTAACTTTAATAATCTGCTACCTTAAATATATATATATATATATATATATATATATAATTAAAAGTAACCTATTCACGCCTGATTCAACGGGATATTTGTGAGTGTTTCTATTGGAATAAAGTATTGACTTAGAATGAAAGAAGTATTTGTAATTAGCTAGGTTTATCCAGAAAAAGAAGTTTTATCAGTGGAGATTTTAAATTCACAAAATTAATTTTCCAAGAAAATAAATTACTTTCTTGACTTTTCATGATTAACTAGACAAGGGAAACTCTTATATACGATCATAATTTATTACATTGTGTAGAAAATTAGTTTGTGTTCCAAGTGATATTTTCTATGAATAGCTTCTCAAGCTGTCACTAATTAATAAAGCGTTCTAGAGAAATTAATTTGGGATATAGTAATAGCTATAATACATTACAACATTGAGCTTCTCATTAATGCATTAATCTCTCGATGTTTAAGTTGTACTTAAATAGTCCATGTTGATATCAAGAAATACAAAAAGCAGATATCACTTCCTTCTCCGTGTTAAAAGAAGAACGTCCTTCATAAATGTAAGAAAATACCATGCACGTACACGAAAGCTACTCTTCAGGCATAACTGTTTATTTTCATGCCACAAAATTCAAGAACATTTATCTTTTAATAAGCATAAATCACGGCACTAGAGTTTCCCCTGAATCTGTGCCATAACATATAGGGTATACTTAGAGGCGGATCCAGGATTTGATGATTATGGGTGTCATTATTTTTAATATAAACCTACCACTAGCGAAGGAGATTGAATTAGGGTGTATATTCTGCCGGTTCAACCCATTTTGAATTAGTTCGGTTCAATTCTATCCGATTCATTAGGAAATATTTCAATCAATTTACTAGATTTTTAGTACATAAATAAATATGTGATCACCGAAACAACTGTCCAATTCGATCTAATTCTCTAAATGCAAATTCTATTTATTATGATTAAAAAACATAAATAAAATTTAAGTTAGCAAATACATCTAATCAACCTACATATAGCTAGATAGTATTACGTTTATTGATGCCATCACTGTAAAAAAAAAATCAAGAAAAATATAACATTAGATGATTAAAAAATAATTAAAATCATATTCAAATAAAATATGAAGATCTAGAATGAGAAAAAGGAAACAATTATATAATTCTAAATAAATAAGAATAATGAGGTACAAAGAGAGTGCGAATACAAAAATAAAGAAAATAGAAGGAATTAAAAAGAGGAGCAACTACAAAAATGAAGAAAATAAAAGAAATTAAAAAAGAGGAACAACTACACAAATGGAGAAAATAGAAAAAATTAAAAAAGAGGAGCAACTAGGAGCACAGGAGAAATAAGCACCAGCTTGGAAATAGGTGAGATTCAAAACTGGGTTTTTTCATGTGGATATTTGGCAACTCAACCATAGCACCCACCGTTATTTTGTTACTTTTGGGTGCCACTCAGAACTTAAATTATGTTTTCCAGTAAAATACCAATACATATATAGAATTTTATCCAAATGTCCAGGTGCCGTATCACCCTAAAGTCTCTACGTAGATCCGCCCCTAATTATACTATAAGAATGAATGAGAAAAAAGACTTCCCACTTGGACTTGATTGTGACTGTACTAAATCCTGCTAGGTGAAGTATATCGAAATATCCAATTTTTAAGCCAAATCATAAGAGTATTAGCTTACTATTGAAGAGTTTTTAAAATTCCAATCGTCATATGTGAGTTATAAATACAACATCACGCATATTCTCATTTGAGGAATAATATAAAGGAAATATTACTATTGATCAATTTTGTTTTATGAGAATCGAAGAGATTTGAGTTACAGTTTAATGAGTTCAATTTCATGTATTCGAGTAAAGATTAGAATTACACTAAAAATCCTCCCCTCTATACCTTTCCTCCCCCACTAATCAGGGATATCATAAAATAAAAAAATCATAGTCTTAATTTTTTTTTCCCTCGTTATTGCTAGGAGGTGGGTCTGTGTCTCTAAATCAACTGTTATTTACTTTTATCAAGGAGTAAGTCCTCATAAAAGGGGAAAAGGTACTCACTTTAGGGGTAGGAAGGAAAATGTTTTCCTAGAAAATGTTTTCAAGGAAAATGAGTGGTTTTATCACTTATTTTTTCTTGTTTGGTTGGTGAATGGAAAACATTTTCTAGAAAATATTTTATACTGTTTGGTTAGAGAGTAGAAAATATTTTTTTAGAAAAATATTTTGTATGCTACTCTCTTAACCCCCAATTCCCCCAAGTCCCCATGTTTGATTGCTCACCCACCCTCCCCAAATACCCAATGTTTTCAGGACTTTATTTAGTTCATGATTTTTTTTTTTTAAAATTCACACAAACACAAAGGAATTAATGTGTTGCTTTACTTTTTTTACACAAAAATATCATTAAAATTTGTGCTCCATAACTAAAAAGAAAATACTTTTTTTTTGATTGAAAAAAAAAATACTCTTTTTACAACATAAAAATTAAGTACTCATTTTATTGAAATAAAAGAAAATACTTTTCCTACATTATATATATATATATATATATATATATATATATATATATATATATATATATATATATATATATATATATATATATAAGTCATTTCTTTAATTTATTAACCGAAATTCACGTCCTCCCACGTCTCCGGTGACTATTGACAAAACAGTTATGGTACAATTAAAATGGCTACTAAGAAAACAGTTATGGTAAATACAAAATTCCAAATGCAATCATTTCCTCCAATTTTCTTAGAGGAAAAAAATAATAATTTGTGGTGAGTCTCATGAAAAAAATATTTTTTTTATATAATGAAAAGAAAATACTTATTTTATTGAAATGAAAGAAAGTACTTTTTTTGTTGAAATGAAAAAAAAAATACTTTTTATATCATGTAAAAAAATACTCATTTGTTGAAAAAAATAAATTTATCTATAATATGAAAAGAAAGTAGTATTAATAATATTTTTATTTAGGGTGGGGGTGGGGTGAAGGGTGGAGTGGGTAGGCGTGAGGGTGGGGAATGTGTTGGGGGTGGGTTGGTGGGGATGGAGAATAGAGTGAGGAAGGTTGAGAAGAAGTTTTAGAAAATGTTTTCCCTTCTCTTGATAAGGAAAACATTTTCCTCCAATTGGAGGAAAATGAGTTGATGAGGAAAATATTTTTCAAAATATTTAAGCCAACCTAACATGAGAAAATTAAAAAATATTTTTCGAATGTTTTCCTTTATACCAAACACACTCTAGTACTCTATTTTTTTGTACTTCGTTATGAAGCATACACGTAGAATTCTGGGTAATTGTTTTTGGTTAACAACTTTGTTGAACTATTACTTGTACACTGATTAATCAAGTTATTAAGATTTTAATTAAGAAGGCATAGCATATTATATGACAGATTTTATAAGTAAAATTTTGTTAGTACTAATTCTCGGGTACGTAAATTCTTCCGTAGTGCATACTGTCTTGAACTTAAGAGTTATTAGGAATAAGTATTTTACCTTGACTGGCCGTTGGAGTTGTTTAAATGATGACACATGCTTACTTATTATTCTACAGTTAACCAGATAATATAGGAAGCTACCGTCTAGCTAAATTGACCCTAACAAATCAATACATGGTTTTGATTTTGAAGATAAGCTCCTCTTGATCATGTTCGAATCTCTTATATATATGTTCTCATTTTTTCTTTTTATCGGTTCCAAAAAAAAAGTTATATATGTCAATCGTGTAAATATTTTTTTATGCTACCAGTCAATTGTTTTAACTTGTGGGCAAACTTTTAGGTATTTGAGTTAAACCTAAGGTCCATTTCTTTGTCACATAATTGTATTGGAAAAAAATGAATTTACATATTAAAGTGGTGTAAAGATGATGTGTCATGACACATAGACTGGTCAAAGAGTTACAACTGACAAAGAGGCATGAAGCTGCAGCAGATACGAGCAGAGACAAAGGAAGAGGCACGAACGACTATAGACTCAACGCTCGTACTTATTTAAGTCCAAGAATCAAGGGGAATGAATCTGACACTATATGAGAGTATAGATACAGTATTTATTGAGCCTTAAATACTAAAAACATTGAGAATATGTATTAAATGCAATGATTATGTAACGTATCATTTAATGTCTTTAATTGTCCATAATGACCTTATTATGACAAAAGCAAAACGCATATCTCCAAAGTAGCTATAAAAGGGAGAGAACAGATCAATTCTAGGGATACATAATATTATCTGAATATACCGATTTACTTGTTTTTCTTCTGATTATCTTATTGCTAGCCAAATTACTTTCTTTCATATATTCTTTTGATTATCAGTAACCCAAGTTCTTCTAAATTAAATCTTTGACAGAAATCCCATTTTTTGGTTAAACAAATTGGTTCTGTTACCGGAAATCTGATAATCTATCCTCTTTTAGCTTAAATTTCCTTGTTGCATCAACCATGTCGAACAACAATGACAACATTCAAGGAAACCAACAACTTCAGGGAAATCCATAGGGTAATCAAACCCCGGTCCCTTCTCCACGAGGCTCTCCTCGGCGGTCTCGTGAAGGCTCTCCTGATGGATCTCATACAAATGGACTCAATTTGAAAATGTTGAAGCTATCGATGAAGCTTTGCAGAAACTAATTGTTGCACAGGTCAATAAAGCTCTTGATGTTTTTGCTAGCCAGTTACCTGCTGCACCACCCACACTCACTCCAAATAACAACACTTTGGAGAACCCTCGCTCCGGGCTTGTTAATTCAGGTAGCGGTGGAACCCCCAGCGAATCACAGGAAGGAGAACCAAGTAACTTAGTCAATTCTGATTTACAAAATTTAGTACTAACATTGCAGAAACAACTCAAGGAGCAAAGTGACCACATAGAGCAAATACCCGGGGTGCCGCCCGTAATCAAAGGGATAGATACGGATAAATACTCGCAACAACCCTGGAAGCCAAATGCTGCTCCCCTCCCAATTCCAAAGAAATTCAAAATGCCTGATATTCCAAAATACGATGGAACAACAAACCTACGAGACCACGTGACTGCATTCACAACAGGCGTAAAAGTCAACGACTTGACCAAGCAGGAGATTGAATCAGTATTAGTCAAAAAATTCGGTGAAACACTTACCAAGGGTGCATTAACGTGGTATTCTCTTTTACCCGAAAATTCTATAAATTCTTTTGCTGAGCTTGCAGATTCTTTCATCAAAGCACATTCGGGAGCTCAAAAAGTCGAAAAAAGAATGGAAGATATTTCAAAATCAAGCAAGGGGACTCAGAATTGCTTAGGGAGTTCGTGGATAGATTCCAATGTGAAAGAATGACATTACCACATGTACCTGATAATTGGGCAGCTATAACTTTCACAAGTAATTTGAATGAAAAGAGTTCAGAAGCTACGAGGCAACTCAAGGAAAGTCTTCGTGAATTTCCAGCTACAACATGGAATGGCGTTTACAACAGGTATAACACGAAGCTAAGGATAAAAGAAGATACTGTTCAACGATTCCAAAAAGAAGAAAAAGTAAGTTCGAGACGGGCGGAAACCGAAAAAATGTCCGGTAAAAATAGGTACGAGCCATACATGGGACCTGTGGGAAAAGATTCATGGTCAAAACAAGACAATCAAAGATATGATCACAGATCAAGGAATAAAGAGTCAGGCTCTTCATCAAGATTTAGGAATGATCGAAACACCCATGAGTCACGAGATGATGATAGAAATTTGAAGGCGAGATTTGGCAGTTACAATTTCAATGTTAGCACTTCCGATCTCGTAGCTGTTTTGAGAAGCATGGGTGACAAGGTACGGTGGCCAAAAGAGATGAGATCGAATCCAAAAAGGCGCAACCTTGATCATTGGTATGAGTTTCATAATGATCACGGACATAAAATAGTAGATTGTAGATTTTTACAAAGTGAAGTTGATCATTTATTATAACAAGGGTATCTCACCGAGCTATTCAATGAGAAAGATAAGCAAGCTTACATGAAGAATAGGCAGGAACCCCCTAAACCACCTTCTTCAAAAAGGGTCGTCAACGTTATAAGCGGGGGTGAAGATATCAATGGCGTAATGTACACTGCATCTAATAAAATTTCTAAAGTCATAATTACCCAAGGGAAACGAGTGCGGCATGTATTAGAGGAAAACAACATTACATTTGATGATGCTGATGCGGATGACGTATTATCTCCTCATAACGATGGCATGGTAATATCTTTAATTGTACATGATACTAATGTGAAACGAGTTTTGATTGATCCAGGTAGTTCCGTGAACATTATTTTGCTAAGAGTATTACGTGAGATGCAAGCTGAGGATAAATTAATACCAAAGGCGCATACTTTATCTAGATTCGACAATTCTAGTGTTGTGACGAAATGAGAGGTAACACTCACCACATTCGCAGAAGGAGTTGTCTGATACAAAGTTTCAAGTAGTAGATATGGAGATGACTTACAATATGATCCTTGGGAGACCATGGATCCATGAAATGGATGTCGTTCCTTCAACCTTGCATCAAGTTATTAAATTTCAATCACCATGGGGAATATGTCAAATCCGCGGGGATCAACTTACATCCAGGAGCATCAACTCTGCAGCAGATTCAAGTATGAAAAAAGAAGAAAAATAGCAATCACAGAAGACAGTTGAGGGCACCACAACACAAACCTCAACTGAACAAGGGCGGACAGATATGGATTCAAGACCTGATACCATTCAAGAACCAGAAGAAAACGAAAATATCAAAACAACAATTGAAGAACTGGAGGTTGTGGTGTTATTTGAACAATGTCCTGATAAGAAAGTCTACGTAGGGGCCAATCTAAGCCAAAGCATGAGAGGTAAGTTAATTGAATTTTTGAAAACTAACGTGGACTATTTTGCTTGGTCCCACTCTGACATGACGGGAATACCACCGTAGGTATGTCGCGCCCCCTTTTTTCTCGCAAAATCGGGTTTATGACATTTAGGAGGACAACTCGTTCCCTTTTGGGAATTGAGTTTTTTTATTTGAAGAGTCTCCACCTAATGATTAAGTGCATTTTGGATACTAGGAAGAATTTGTTTAGAAAAACCAGAGTTTGGGTAAGGTCTAGAAATTATCTCGAGGGGAAGGTGTTAGACACCCCTCAAGATCCACTAGTGTGGTTCCCGGCCATGCTACAATTGTGACTTAAGTACAAATAATAAATAAGAAATTAAGGGTTTCAAATATGAGGGGTTGTCACATTGTGTTTGCAAATAAGTTAAAGTTTGAAGAAACAAGGAAGTTGAAATTTGAGAAAAAGGAGTTTGAAATTTTGAAAGTAATAAAATAAACAAGTAAAGGGAAGGGGGGTCCTAGGTTTATAAATAATATGGATCACATCAATACAATACCCGGTAATCACTCCTCAGAAGAGGGGTTACATGTGGTATTAGCGCACCGGTCATCATATCCATATCTACTCATTCCCACCCCGTTGAGGTATTTAAACGCGGAATGGTTTCGTTACTTATTGCATGCTAGTACCCGCCCCAATCCTATCAGTCCCGGAGGCATTTGGGACTACTAGTCCTAAAGGGAAGGGAGATTTGGGCTTTGTATAGTTTAAAAGGATAAAATTCTAAAGCAACAAACAAAAACACATAAGGCAGATATGGGAAACACATAACAATTTAAGAGTCTCAGATGGGCCTCCTCACTTAAAGACAAATTATTTAGCATGTCTTGCAGAAACTAGTTATGGTCTGAATTAAACTTAAACCTTAAGGAGGCAGACTGGTCTATTACACATTTCAGATAAGAAACCGGAATCAGACCTGCCTACTGGTTGGAATTAACAGAGTCTGATTCAATTAGCTAATTTTACCTTATAGCTTGCCTAAGTGAGACCTACAGGCATGACATCTAATAATGCAAAAGTGTACTGATTTTTACAAGAAGAAGGCCTGTTGATTATAGAAAACATAAGTTTTGCAGACATTGAGTAACGTTACTACTGATTTTAGACTTGTAAACGATTCAGATAAGTTGGTTACTCCTATAGAAGAACATGTTTAAGAGAGAACTCAAACATGTTTAACAAAGAACTCAAACAAAATCCAGAAGAAGGCAACTAAAGACCTAAAAGCTTAATAGAAAATACAGTAGAGGAACATAGGGGTAAACGAACACATAAGATAAACATGTGAAAGCATGATATAGAAACCAGTAGAAGAAAGAACGGAGCATAATAGAAGGACATGCAAAATAAGGCAAACATAAGAACATAAGAGAAGGACATGTGAGGTAGAAAAGAGAACATAAAAACATAACATAGACAGATTCACACAAAGAGAAGAAGAAGAGGAGTCAAAAAATATTTTAAAACCTTTTTAGAGACCCTAAATCGAAGAGAAGTAATTTTTGAAAGAAAATTAGGGAAAACGTTTAAGAACTCAAGTAGAGCACAAACATAGCATAGATATAATAAAACAACCAGAGAAAAACCTCGAATAGCTTAGGGTTTCAGAGAAATACTAGAAATGAGAAAGGCTTGGAAGAAGGTCCGATCTTGAGTCAGAGAGGTCAGAAATAGGCTTCTGATGCTTGAATACGCCGGAGCCAGGCCGGAGAGGCCATAGAACCTTGGATATGTAGAGACCTGAAAGGACACCATCGAGGCCGGACCTCAAAACTTCGAGCACCCAGGGTTTAATGGTGGAGGAGGGTGAGTACAAGCCATCCATGGCCTGAGAAGCCATGAGTTCCGGTGAGATTGCGCTTGAAGGGGGGTGAGAGAGGCTAGGGTTTCAGGAACCTTCGAGAGAGTTTAAGAGAGGGAGAGTATTCAAAGGCGGCTGAGAGATGGAAATGAGGGGATAAGGGTAGGGTTAGTGAATTAAAAAAGGTAAGGGGTAATCGTGATCGTTGATCTAAATGATCAATGGCCTGGATTGAAAGAAAGGGTCGACGGGTTAATTGGTTGGGTCGGGGGTCGGGTTAGATTAGAATTGGGACGGCCCAATTGGATTTCAAAATTGGGTCAATTAGGGGGGTCAATTTGGCTATGATTGAAATAAAAATGGGCCAGATTTTAAATAGCCAGTTTTCCCCTTTTTATTTTATAAAAAATAGTAAAATGATTTTGAAAGTAAATTAAGAGTACTTGATCAGCTAATAATATATAAGTATTTATTTGAAAATGTTGGAACCGATTTTATAATTATAAAAATGCTATTAAATCTTAAAGTAGGCTAGAATTGCAATTATATGCAATTTAGTTTTAAAAATACCAAATAAATTTGTAAAAATATATAAAAATTACCTTAACTATATTATGGTATAAATATGGGAAATAAAATAAATTATCCACCAAAATGATAATTTTCGGAATAATTATTGGTTTTTATACTGCTGAAATGAGCAATAAATTAATTTTAAAAATCTTTAAAAATTGGGAAAAATACTAAAACACTTGGGCATGCTTATATATGCATATATATGTTATTTTGAAAGTATTTTGTATATATAAATAATATACAGGGAAAAATTGGGTATCAACAGCTGCCCCTCTTTACCCGAAAAGCTTGAAAGTGTTGTCGGGTAAAGATATGATGGCCAATTTTGACCGAACGAGATGGTTTGAAGAATTTGACCTTGCTCTGGTTCCTGAGCTGCCTACATATACCTGGTCTTATAGGAATCAGGCCATATATAGTTCAGGATCCATTGGCGGAATATGCTGACGGAGGTTTTACAAGAACGGACGCGGTATTCAGGTCATGAAGGATAGTTAAGGTCTAATCCGGTCTACGGGAACTGGAGCAGGATCGCTCCTGTTGAGACAGTTGTTGATAGCTGGTTTACCTGCAAATGAACAATACAAAAATGTATATTGTGCAAGATTTAAACGTGATGCAAGTTCCCATTGGACCATGAATGTTGTCTCTCGACGGTTAAGATGACGTCCTCAAACTATGATGTCCTGGGCCATGAAGCGTATAATAAAGGATTCGCAGGCCATGAAATGATGCTCTCGGGCTATGAAGATGATGCCTCCAAGCTATGATGCCTTTGAATAATGATATGCAAAAGATAAAATCGGGTCCTCCGGCCATGACATGGCGTTCTCAGGCTATGAAAATGGTGCCTCCGAACAATGATGCATTTGGACAATTTGGTGATCTTTCAGCCCCTGAGATGCAGAAGGAGGTGATCTTTTAGCCAATGCAAAAATGTAAATGTGGTGGCGGTATTTCAGCCGATGCAAGATGTAAATAGAAAATGGCGATATTTCAGCCAAGCAAAAAATCTAAATGAGGTGGCAGTATTTCAGCCGATGCAAGATAGAAAGTGGCGATATTTCAGCCATGCAAGAAAAATAAAAGTAGCGATATTTTAGCCGTGCAAGATGTAGATGAAGGTGGTGATCTTTCAGCCATGCGAGACATAAATAAAGTGGCGATATTTCAGCCATGCAGGTGGAGACAGGGCTTAGTCTCGAAAGGCAGAATGGTAGCCTTATGCAATGTGGAGAATGCAGATGGAGACAGAGCTTAGTCTCGGAAGGCAGAATGGTAGCCTTATACAAAGTGGAGAAATGTAGATGGAGGTAGAGCTTAACCTTAGAAGGCAGAATGATAGCATTATGCAATGTAAAGAATGCAGATGGAGACAGAGCTTAGTCTCGGAAAGCAAAATGGTAGCCTTATGCAGTGCAAAGAATGCAAATGGAGAAAATGCTTAGTCTAGGAAGGCAGAATAGTAGCCTTATGCAATGCAAAGAATGCAGATGGAGATAGTGTATAGTCTCGGAAGGCAGAATGGTAGCTTTATACAAGAAATAAAATGCAGGTGACAGTAGCTTAGGGTTAGCTGATATCTAATTTTGATATTGTGGCTACTGGGAATATTGTGTGCGTATAGCAACTGTGAGTAGGTGACGATTCTAAGAATTGTATTCCTGATCAGTATGAGTGTATAGTATATTCGATGATTTTCCAACTCAGGTGCCTGCATCCAAAGAAAAATCGTGAGTTTTGTAAAGGGGAAAGGTTAGTTCGTACCCCCGCTGACTTTGCTTGACCTGCTCGGCTCTGTTTCGGTGATACTATGCATATCATTAGGGTAGCGTTGCTAAACATAGCAATTTTGGTAACAGACATGCATGATTTAGTAAAAGCATAATATAAGTACATAATTAAGAATAATTTTCTTTAGATGAACCGACGACTCCGACGTGGTTCAAAATATTGCAACTTTGCTTGCTTCAGAATTTTGAGGGTCCTCCTCAAAATTTCACCCCAGTTTACCGGGCTGCTGCTCCTAACGACTGTTAATGATAAATGGCTGGAATCGACATCGGAATTTTGAGGGTCCTCCTCAAAATTCTGCCCCAGTTTCCAATAGCGGGGAAAATGGAAATTTTATTGAATTGTGACCGAACCCATAGGGCTGCCTACGTATCCCCTCTTAAATGAGAATCAGGTCAGGTGTAGTTCAAATTACATCATAAAAGAAAGCATAAAGGTTACACATAGTATCGCTTGACTGCGTCTAAATTGATCAGCTTTGGCGAAACTTCTCCATCCATTTCTACAAGTTTGAGGGCTCCTCCTGTCAGAACTCGGTGAACCATGTACGGACCCTGCCAGTTGGGAGAGAATTTCCCTTTGGCTTCCTTTTGATGCGGAAAAATTCTTTAACACCAGCTGCCCCGGTGCGAATTGTCTCGGCTTGATTCTTTTGTTGAAGGCTCTGGACATTCTGTTCTGATAGAGCTGACTGTGGCAAACTGCATTCATTCTCTTTCTGTCTATAAGAGCTAGTTGCTCGTAACGACTCTTCACCCATTCTGCGTCATCGAGCTTTGCTTCCTGTATGATCCTTAAGGAAGGAATTTCTACCTCAGCGGGTATGACTGCTTCTGTACCATATACCAACATGTAGGGAGTTGCCCCAGTTGATGTGCAGACTGTGGTGCAGTATCCCATTAAAGAAAATGAGAGCTTTTTATGCCACTGCTTATGCTTCTCTATCATTTTCCTTAGTATCTTCTTGATATTCTTGTTGGTAGCTTCTACGGCTCCGTTCATCTGAGGTCTGTAAGTTGTAGAATTCTTGTGTTTGATCTTGAAGGTTTCACACACGGCCTTCATCAAGTAACTGTTGAGATTGGAACCATTATCAGTAATGATTGATTCTGGGATCTCGAATTGACAAATGATATGGTCACGGACAAAGTCTGCTACAACTTTCTTAGTCACTACTTTGTATGATGCTGCTTCAACCCATTTGGTGAAATAATCAATTACCACTAGAATGAACCTGTGCCCATTTGATATGGTCGGCTCGATAGGTCCGATGAAATCCATTCCCAAAGCGGCGAACGGCCACGACGCGCTTGTTGCATTAAGCTCATTTGGGGGCACCTTTATTATGTGTGCATGTATCTGACAGCGATGGCACTTTCGGACATACTGGACGCAGTCCGTTTCTATAGTCATCCAAAAATAACTAGCCCAGAGTATCTTTTTGGCTAAGACAAAATTGTTCATATGTGGACCACAGGTCCCAACATGGATTTCCTCTAGTAGATTGGACGCTTCCCTTGCGTCGACACACCTTAATAATCCCAAATCAGGAGTCCTCCTATACAGGATTCCTCCGTTGTGGAGGAAATTGTTAGATAACCTCCGAAGTGTGCGCTTCTGAGTGGTGTTGGCAATCTCTGGGTATTCTCCTGTTGCCAGGTATTCCTTAATATCATGAAACCAAGGTTTTTCGTCTGCTTCTTCCTCGACATGAGCACAATAGGCTGGCTGATCATGAATCTTCACCGGAATAGGATCAATGAAGTTCTTATCTGGACATTGTATCATAGAGGACAGGGTAGCCAATGCATTGGCAAACTCATTCTGGACTTTAGGAACATGCTGGAATTCTGTCTTTGTGAATCTCTTTCTCAACTCCTGTACATGATACATATAAGGGAGTATCTTGGAGTTCTTGGTTGCCCATTCTTCTCGGACCTGATGTATAAGTAAGTCTGAATCCCCAATTACTAGCAACTCTTGGATGTTCATGTCAATGGCCATCTTGAGTCCCAAAATGCAGGCTTCATACTCGGCCATGTTGTTGGTGAACGAGAACCTGAGTTTGGCGGACACTGGATAATGCTGACCGGTTTTTGATACTAGAATTTCTCCTATGCCAACTCCTTTGAAATTTACTACTCCGTCTAAAAACATTCTCCAACCATCATAGGATTCTGCAATGTCTTCTCCTATGAAGGATACCTCCTCGTCAGGAAAATACGTCTTTAGGGATTTATATTCTCCGTCCACAGGATTCTCGGTAAGATGATCTGCCAAAGCATGTCCCTTGATCGCTTTCTGAGTCACGTAGACAATGTCTAATTCACTCAGCAAGATTTTCCACTTGGCTAGCTTGCCAGTGGGAATGGGCTTCTGAAAGATATACTTCAACGGATCCATCCTTGATATGAGATACATAGTATAGGCACAGAAAAAGTGCCTTAACTTCTGAGCTACCCAAGTCAGAGCACAACAGGTGCGTTCCAACAAAGAATACCAGGCCTCGTATGGGGTGAACTTCTTGTTGAGATAATAGATGGCCTGCTCCTTCCTTCCTGTTTCATCATGTTGTCCCAGAACACAACCGAATGCTCCATCCAATACTGCAAGGTAGAGAAATAGAGGTCTGCCCGGCTCGGGCAGGACCAAGACTGGTGGTGTGGACATGTACTCCTTGATTCTGTCGAAGGTTTTTTGATTGTCATCAGTCCATTTGGCAGCGGAGTCCTTCTTCAACATCTTAAGATTGGATTACAGATGATAGTAGATTGAGCTATGAACCGGCTGATGTAGTTGAGTCTTCCCAAGAAACTCATTACGTCCTTCTTGTTCTTTAGCGGTGGCAACTCTTGAATGGCTTTGACCTTTGACGGATCCAGTTCTATTCCTCGGCGACTCACAATGAACCCAAGTAGTTTTTCGGAAGGAACCCCGAATGCACATTTTGCAGGATTCAGCTTCAAGTTGTACCTTCTTAGTCTATTGAAGAACTTCCTCAAATCTTCCATGCGATCAGTGGCTTTCTTGGACTTAATGATGACATCATCTAAATATTCCTTGATCTCCTTGTGTATCATATCATGGAAAATGGTAGTCATGACCCTCATGTAGGTGCCCCAGCATTCTTTAACCCCAACAACATCATCTTGTAACAATACATTCCATACGGCGTAATGAAGGACGTTTTCTCAGCATCTTCTTCATCCATTCAGATCTGATGATACCCAGCAAAACAATCAACAAATGACTGCAGCTCATGCTTGGCGCAGTTGTCAATTAGAAATTGTATGTTTGGAAAAGGGAAGTCGTCTTTGGGACTGGCCCGGTTGTGGTCTCAGTAGTCGACACAGACTCTGACCTTTCCATCCTTCTTTGGTACTGGCACAATGTTGGCTAACCATGTTGGATACTCTACTACTCTGAGAACCTTAACTTTGACTTTCTTGGTAACTTCTTCCTTGATTTTCAAACTCAGGTCAGGCTTGAAATTCCTAAGCTTCTGCTTTACCAGTGGGCATGTCAGATCAGTTGATAGCTTGTGCAACACAATAGATGTACTCAAACCAGTCATGTCGTCATACGACCAGGCAAATATGTCCTTATATTCTTTCAGAAATTCTATGTATTCTTCCTTTTCTGCCGGTGACAAATAAATGCTGATCCGAGCTTCTTTGACATTTTTTGTATCTCCCAGGTTAACAATCTCGGTCTCGTCCATGTTGGACTTAGGTATGTTCTTAAAATCCTCAACCTTTTTAACAATCTCTTCTGGTATATCATCTTCCTCTGAGTCCGTTTGTCGCGTTGTCTCATTACATGTCACAGTTGTTGGTTCATCAAGATAAGTAATAGTAATAATGTAAATAAAGTAAATGAGAGAAAGTAATAAGAGTAAGATTCATAAGAAAAATCGAAATGCTTTGAAAAATTCCATGACTGTTTTGAACATTGAAGATCTTATTGCGAAATTAAAAGGCAAAAGGAAAGTCAACTAGAAAAAATGAAAAATGAATGATGCTTGTTCAGCCTTGCTACCCCGAGGCTTTTCGGGCTCTGGTGGTTCTGATGGACCAATTGTTGAGGCGCGCTCCTCGGCTCACGGCTTGTATGGAAGGGCCTTCCTCCCCCTCCTCCTCTAAAATGACACAGCAATCCATGTCATCCTCTTCCAAAAATAAATCCCTCATCGCTGCCAGTGCTTCCTCTTCTTTTGACCCATATATAACATCAGCTGGCTGGAAAATCTGCTCCAAGCGAGGTATCGAATGCTCTAGTGGATAATAAGGCCAGGGCCATAGCGGCGACCATTCATTGAACTCTTTCCAGGTGTACTCGTATCCCAGACCGAAGGTGGTACCATATTTCTTCAGCTTGACAGGCTTAGTGATTCCTTGGAGGTTCTTGCCAAGTCCCTTGCCTGGATCATATCCGTACCAGTTCAGTATGCTTTCGATTTTGTTGTCCCACAATTTATCCTTGTCAACGGCATTGACTCGCTCGATGTGATGATAGGTTTCTCCGCTTATCTTCCTTCTTCTCTGATCGCTGGGATGGTCTGGCGACTGTATATGGGATGGCTACCATCACCGTGGATGATCACCTCTTGGTGATTCCACTCAAATTTCACTGCCTGATGTAGGGTTGATGCTACAGCTCTAGCGGCATGAATCTGTGGTCGTCGCAAGAGCAAGTTGTAAGATGTCGGCACGTCTATTACTTGAAAGTCGACATCAAACCAAGTAGGCCCCATCTGTAAACACAGGCTGATTTCCCCAGTAGCGGACCTTTGGAAACTGTCGAAGGCTTTGACATTAATAGCCCAGTCTTTGATCTCATGTAGCCCTTTCCCTAATGTTCTGAGTGTTACCAGCGGACAAATGTTGAGGCTGGACCTTCCATCGATCAGGACCTTGGTGATAAAATAATCCTCGCATTGCACGGTGATGTGCAATGCCTCGTTGTGGCTCAACCCTTCTGGTGGCAACTCATCTTCATGAAAAGTGATTTTGTGACTCTCCAATACCTGTCCCACCATATTTGCCATTTCTCCTCCGGTGATGTTTCTTGGTACATATGCCTCACTCAGCACCTTCAATAAGGCATTCTTATGTGCGTCAGAGCTTTGTAGCAGAGCTAAGATAGAGATCCGGGCTGGCGTTTTGTTCAACTGATCAATGACTGAATATTCTTTGCCCTATATCGTCCTCCAGAGGTCGTCGGGTCCAGCTTCAGTGATGGCTGGCCGTCCCGATGCCTGCTTACTCGACTCAACCAAGTGTTCTGGAGTATAAACCCTGCCGGTCCTTGTCATACCTTATGCCGCAACTACTTCTCCGAACTTGGTTTTCCCTTTCCTTCTTGCCTCGGCTGAGTAATCCCATGGTATGGCTTTTGTGTGGAACGATGTTAAGGCTGTCATTGCTATCGGAATGGGCACCCTTGCTTTGGAAGGTAATACAACAACCTCAAATGGTACAGGTGCCTTTGGGGACCCAAACTCGACCTCAATTGGTGTTGGCGTCTTTGCAGGGGGTGGTGCTTCAAACTCAAGTGGTACAGACATATTTACTTCGGCATCCCCAGAAGGCTGAATCTGTACCACAATCGGGTTAAGGGTGACTATTGATTTCTTTGGCTCGTCAGCCTCTGCGATTAATCCGATCGATCCTTTGTGGTCCCATTCATCCTCTGTCTCAATCATGTGAATGCCTCCACCCTTATGGTATGGTAGAGGGTTGTTGCGGACGTTCGGAACAGGCTTTTTTGCCACAATGATCTTGTTGTCAATCAAAACTTGGATTTTATCCTTCAGAGAGCGGCACTCATCAATGTTATGCACAAGTTTTGTTTGGGTTGACCCATTGGGAGAGGTTTTTGGAGGTTATGGTAGGGATAGGGGTGACATAACCAGCAACTTTTAGCCTTTCATACAGCTGGTCAATTGGTTCGGCAATGGCAGTACACTGTTTGGGAGGTCTGCGGTCAAAATTTGGTTGGGGTCTAGAAAAGTTTTTGCTAGGGAGATGTGATTGATAGTGGGCCTGTTGGGTGTTTTAGGCTTGGTAGACGTGTGCGGGTTGGGAGTATCTGGGTGAAGTAGGTTGATATGTGGGTGGTGGAGGGGATTGGTAAGTAGGTGGTGGAACTTGGTAAAAGGGCGAGGGTGCTTGGTAATTTGGGGTAGGTTGATATGTGAGTGGAGGTATTGGGTAGGTTCGGTATTTGATTGGGGATTTTGTTCTCTGTGCAACCGTCACGACACTTACGTCCTTTTTCTTGGACGTGCCACCAGACTGTAGAGCCTTGTTGGTAGCCTGCAAAGCTTCAAGGATTGTGACCATACCACTTTTGATACCTTCCTCGATCCTTCCCCCAACTTGATGATGTCGGAAAATTTCTGGCTTTCAATTAGCATCAACCTTTCGTAGTACTGTGGTTCTTGAGCTCGGATGAAAAACCTATTCATTTGTTTCTAAAGCCGGTCTGACCTTAGCATCCTCTATTCTCCAACGAGTGTCATACTCGTGGAAAGTTTCTATGGGTTTCTTCTTTAGGTTCTGGATGTAGAACACATCTGACGCATTCTTCGTGTTGAACCTGAACCTGTCCATGAAATCGGACGCCATACTTACCCAATTTGACCACTTCTTTGGGTCTTGGCTAAAGTACCAAGACAGAGCATCGCCTTTCAGACTTCTCATAAAAAGCTTCATGCGAATCTTTTCGTCCTTCCCTACTCCGACCAGCTTGTCGCAGTATGTCCTAAAATGGACTTTGGGATCCCCTGTACCATCAAACATTTTGAACTTAGGAGGTTTGTACCCCTCAGGCAGTTCTACATCTGGTTGTATGCAGAGGTCTTCGTAGTTCAATCCCTCGATTCCCTTGCTTCCTTCAACACCCTGAACTCGGCTAGTCAACTTCTTGAGTTCTGCGGCCAGGCTCCTGATAAGGGAGTCTTTATCATCAGACTCGGGTGTGCTTGAGACAGATTGGGTGGAGGGTGACATGGTTAGCACATAGATGGGGGTGTTATGGTGAGTGTGGAGATGATCATTTACTGTGTTCAGTGGTTCAGGGATTAGTAGCGGGGTGTTGTTGGAAGTGTGGCAAGTGTTACAGTGGTGAAGGGGAGCGGGTTGGTTTTGTGGTTTTAGGATATTTTGTGGAGGTGTTGGGTTTTGAGTGTTAGGAAAGTTGACATCTGGGGTGGTGAGGGAAAACGACAAGCTTGCCAAATTCCGGACTTGATCAAGTTCCTCCTGAAATTTCAGCAGTTTCTGCTCGAGTTAGGATGCTCCTTCTTTGGAGACATGAGTAACCTAATTGATTTCTACCCGTTCAATCGAGTTTTCCTTTCTGATGTTGCTCAAATCTTCCATTTTTTCCTTGTTCCTATTTCTGATGGGACTAGGAGAAGGAGTGGGTGGAGGGCCCTTGGATCTTATGGAGTATGATGACGATGCCAGAGTGCACGAACTAACCTTTGGGGAGGGGAATAAAACAAAAGTAAAAATAAAAAGGTAGCAAGTTAGTGCGGATTATAAGGAAAAGATGTTGCTATATTTAAACACATAGTGCGAGAATATAAACTGTGTCCTAATTTGGGAACCTTATTGTGCCCGAGGTAGGCCTAGTGACAAATTTATTTGGAGAACTTAGAATGATAAATTCCTCATTTCATTGATAAAAAGCATACGAATCCTAAAACGACACTAAATAACAAGGAATAAAATGTCACTAATGGCCATTGGCCTTATTACATTTCATAAAGTAAAAGAAAACTCCTATCTATTTGGTCCCAGAAGAACCTTCCCCAGGTTGAATGCTCTCATTAATCAAATCCTCCAGCTCGCATAGGTTCACCAGTAGAAATGCCTTTGCCATGTGTTCTCCTTAGTTTCCTTCAGCGTTCTGGCAGTCGGTGACTCTCTTCCTCACTTTCCCTTCCAATTCCAGCAGACTGTACTCCAGATATTCCAACTTTTCGCTAGCTTTGGCGGCCCTCTCTTTCCACTCGTTGATTTGGTCATTTGATAGAAGACTCCTCCACCAGTCCAGCAAGAGTGAGGGTGTGCTAACCGTACCAAAGTTGGGGACCACATGCCTCATGTTTCTGCAAGACAAAAGGGTTAGACCCTTACCCCCGCCGGACTCGACTATTTAACTATCAATAATTGGCATAAGCAACATTTAGTTCTCCAAATAAATTCATAGAATGTGGTAATGTCCGTTTGGGTTCCAAGGAAACCTAGTGGAGTTTGGACAAGGCTATCTTAAAGAGTCATTATGTGGACAACATAACTGACTCAGCTAGGTTTTGACAGTGATGCATGCACAATTAAACAGAGTAGGGTTTCTATGGGGGTATTAGACTGGTACCCTTGAGCGGACAACTCAAGAGGGAAAGGCACGGAACCGTCGACTACACCGTTGATTGACTGGTTTTACAGCAAATACGTCTTTGCCAAATTTAGGGGGTAATAAAATTGGAAGGGCGCAACCACTCATTATAAGCGTTGCTATGCTATTTTATTTGGCACGAGTGGAATATGATGTTGAATATACAGTTACAATAATTAAACAAATTATCATGTATTTGCACATTCATTAGGTAATAATTACAATAATTGCTCAAAATTACAACAGTATTAAAGGAAAGCGGTAAAAGAAAGCATTAAGAGAAATAAAGAGAAGAAACGAAGAGCCAAGCCAGTTTTCGAAGTAGGAGAGTAAAATAAATACTTAAAGGAATTAAAGACATTCAAGGAAGCATAAAGTTACAAATAACATTGTAGACATGTGATTTTTGACCCTCCTCAAGATTTTTTATATTTTAGCATGTAAATATTTAATTTAGGCCTAATATAGCTATTTCAACTATTTTTGACTTCTTTACTTTATTTTTGTCATAAAAATGGAAAATTACAAAAAATATTTTAGCTTACGTGTCTTTCATAAATTCAAATAAAAAATATATACAAAAATAGTACCTTTTTTATCTTTACATAATCTTGAAAATACAAAAAAAATATATAATAGTTTCATGTTAGCTTTTGCATTATGTAGTATTTTTATCTTATTTTAAAAGGAGTCGATTAAGGTGTTGGATCATAATTTTAAGAGTTTTAGAACTCAGTTCTTGGCCCAAGTCGTATTAGTCCATTAATCCTAGGGACCTTTCTAGACTCTTCTTTGGAATAAAAACAAACAAAAAGACCCTAAGGACGTAATACACCAAAGACCTAGGGACTAATGGGCAAAATACACAAAAATACACCTAAATCTAGACTCTGCTTATAAATTAATGCTTAAAAAATCAAAAAAGAAGAGGGGAGAACGCTGAACGGAAAGCTGAAAAAGCTGCGCAGCTTTTGAAAAACCCCACCCCAACATTGCATTTTCTTCAGCGTTTTGAACAGAGAACATCCCATCTCCATCATCTTCAAAAAACAAAACCAACACACACTCACCCAGAGAAGGAACCGAAAAATCTTAAACAAAAACGAGATCTTATCTCTCTTTCTAGATGGAGAGAACGCAAACCTAAGTAGCCATGAGTAAGGAGCTTAACAAAGAAGCTCTAAAAAACCAGCAGCCATAGCTGTTTTCCGATTTGAAAACCTATCAAAGTCCTAAGTCTTCTTCTTCGTCGACTGAACTCCATCACCACCGGAAATGGCCGGAAACTAGCGACAGAAGTTTGTTTCATCAATGTAGTTCATTTAAAGCTCGTGGAGAGTTTGTTTGAGTTTGTCAACTGAATTTCAAGTTTGTCGTTCCATTTGGTGTAACGTTCCTGTTGAGATCGAGTCCTGTTACAGCACATTCGCAGGTCACCGGCTCTGTTCGTTAGGTTTGTTCAATTCTGTTCGAGATTCCGGCGAGGTTCCGGCGTTGCAACGTTTTCTGTTTGAGTTCGTGTTTGATTATCCTAGCTTCGAAACAGTATTGTAAAGCTGAGTTTCCAACGTTATGTTCGCTTTTCAGCCTCTGTTTTGGCGTTCAAGCTTCTTTGCATTCCAGATTTCCATTTGAAGTTCGAGTCTGCCAACGAGAACGTTTTTATTCTTCATTTGGTTCCGATTTTGGCTTTCGAGTGTGGGGATGGAGTTAAGTCGAGGTTGATTCCGGTTCAAGTTTCCGACGAAGTTCGATTTGAGATCGTTGTTCTTCGTTTCCGATTTGAGGTTCGAGTTTCAATTCTTTCATATACATGTTTTTGAGTCAATTCATTGTTTGATTGCATTTGGATGTTAGAGATTGTTGTTGTTCATGTCACAACAGAATGTTTGAAATATTTTCTTCCATTTGTTCATGTCATTTGTTAAGTGTTTGAAATATTCTTCTCTATTTTGGCATGTATGGTACTTAACTGTTTGCATCTGATTTGCAACGAAGTTTCCTAGTGTGATTAAAAACCAATCCGATAGTAAACTAATTAAGAAGAAATAGCAGAATTAGGGTTGTTGATACAGTAGCAGGCATAGGCGAATTTTGTGGATGATTTGTTGAGATGAATCGTAGGGTTTGGGATTGTTTGCTAGCTTACTTCTCCTACAACCAAATCTATAATCCATTTAGCAAATTTCATGGCCCTCGCAAAGTTGCAAACGCGTAGTTGCTTTAGGCGCGTATTTTAATAATATTACCTTCCTAAACTCTGGTGCGCATTTATGTGACCCAAATCCAAATCTCAATAATGTTAGATAGAATATTTCGAGAGCCACGAGTGCATTTATGTGACGTGGTTCAAGACGTATTTTAAATAACGTTGCAAATCTTTCTTTAAAAATGGTTAAAAGCGGTTAAGGTTAAAAATGCACACATGTTCAAAATGTTCAAAAATCAGATAATAGGCAAATAATAACAGTTGAACGACCGTGCTAAAACCACAGAACTCGGGAATGCCTAACACCTTCTCCCAGGTTAACAGAATTCCTTACCCGAATTTCTGTTCGCGGACTGTAATATAGAGTCAATCTTTTCCTCTATTCGAGATTTGTACCAGTGACTTGGGACACTATAAATCTCCCAAGTGGCGACTCTGAATCTTTTAACAATAAATCCTGTTTCGATTGTCCTTAAATTGGAAAAACACCCTTATACCCTTACGGGGTGTAGGAAAAAGGAGGTGTGACAAGCATGAAGTGGTAAAAGCCTTAAAGATATCCCCAGCGGAGTCGCCATGCTATAGCACCCCCTTTTTCTCGCGAAATCGGGTTTATGACATTTGGGAGGATAACTCGTTCCCTTTTGGGAATTGGGTTTTTTTGATTTGAAGAGTCGGCACCTAATGATTAAGTGCATTAGGACATTAGGAAGAATTTGTTTAGAAAAACCAGAGTTTGGGTAAGGGCTAGAAATTATCTCAAGGGGAAGGTGTTAGGCACCCCTCAAGATCTACTAGTGTGGTTTCCGGCCATGCTACAATTGTGACTTAAGTACAAACAATAAATAAGCAATTAAGGGTTTCAAATAGGAGGGGTTGTCACATTGTGTTTGCAAATAAGTTAAAGCTTGAAGAAACAAGGAAGTTGAAATTTGAGAAAAAGGAGTTTGAAATTTTGAAAGTAATAAAATAAATATGTAAAGGGAAGGGGGTCCTAGGTTTATAAATAATATGGATCACATCAATGCAATACCCGGTAATCACCCTCAGAAAAGGGGTTACACGTGGTATTAGTGCACCGGTCATCATATCCATATCTACCCTTTTCCACCCCGTTGAGGTATTTAAACGTGGAATGGTTTCGTTACTTATTGCATGCTAGTACCCGCCCCAATCCTATCAGTTCCGGAGGCATTTGGGACTACTAGTCCTAAAGGGAAGGGAGATTTGGGCTTTGTATGGTTTAAAAGGATAAAATTCTAAAGCGACAAACAAAAACACATAAGGCAGATATGGGAAACACATAACAATTTAAGAGGCTCAGATTAGCCTCCTCACTTAAAGACAGATTGTTTAGCATGTCTTGTAGATACTGGTTATGGTCTGAATTAAACTTAAACGTTAAGGATGCAGATTGGTCTATTACACATTTCAGATAAGAAATCAGAATCAGACTTACCTGCTGGTTGGAATTAACAGAGTCTGATTCAATTAGCTAATTTTACCTTATAGCTTGCCTAAGTGAAACCTACAGGCATGACATCTAATAATGCAGAAGTGTACTGATTTTTACAAGAAGAAGACCTGTTGATTATAGAAAACATAAGTTTTGCAGACATTGAGTAACGTTACTACTGATTATAGACTTGTAAATGATTCAGATCAGTTGGTTACTCCTATTGACATGCTTTCTAAGCGTTATTGAGTTTAACCTTTACGAAAATGCAGAATTCCTATAGACATGATGTTTAAAATGCTGATTTTTATTATTTAAGCCTATAAATGCGTTTGCCTAGTGATAGATACATATGCAGAATTCAGGAAACTCTATAGACATGTTCTCTATGTGATAGACAGAAATGCAGAAACCTATAGACATGGTCTCTATGTATGAAATGCAGAAGCTATAGACATGGTATCTATGTATGAAATGCAGAGGCTATAAACATGGTATCTACGTATGAAATGCAGAACCTATAGATAGGATTTGTATATGAAATGCAGAACCTGTAGGCATGGTTTCTATATGAAAAACACAGAAGTGCAGGACTTGTAAACATGATTTCTATATGAAAAATGCAGAAGTGAAAACAGGACATGATTGCAGCAGTAAATACCTATTAACATGATATCTACCCTTATGCATACATGAGTGACCCTCCCCTTTTCACTAAAACCCCATAAGTTATTACAAATTATTACAGCCCAGAATGAATAAAGAAAAGTAAAAATAAAATTACATCAGAAACCTAAAAATCTCAACCAAGGAGAGCCTGATTCAGACTTCTGTCTGAAACATGAAGTAAACCAACTCCAAAGATCAAATTCCAAAGCCTTTATCCTATTCGGGATGTGTCAGAGTTCTCTAAGAGTCTCAAGTGGACTTCGGGCAGTGCTTACACCCAAATATATTGCAGAATTGGATTATAGTGCAGTTTGGAAGGTGCAACCCTCAAATGTCCAAGTTTAGAGGGAGCTCAAGGTCCCAAAGCAAGGCTCATAGGAGGGGGGGGGCAGAACTTAGAATCTAAGAGAGAGTGCAAGTGCATAGAGGGGATTTTAGGGAAAGCCAAGACAGGCTGGTGGCCATACCCAGCAATTGGAAGTGCTGGCACACCCCAACCAGTCTGTTAGCCACATTGCTTGGGAGTTAGGATCCATTAAAGGATCAAGTCTAGACATGAACAACAATTTGGATGTTGCCATGCTTTGAAATTTAACTCAAACACATAGAAGGGAATAAGGGTATGGGGAATTCACACAGCAACAGATGTAAAGAGACAACATATTCAATACAGAACATAAACAACAAAGTAGACAAGATTGTTGAAACTGTAGAGCAAACACATAGGGATGAAGCTGAAAGTTAAATTAGAACATACCAGTTTTAGGGAAATAAGAAGAGAAGATCAGTAGTAAAGCCAAATTGCAAACGCACAACCAGAAGGTTTCAGAAGAGAGTAGAGTGTTGAATTGAGAATGTAGGAGTATTGAAATTGAAAGTGTTCAATAAGTGTTGTCAGAGTATTGTACTCAAGGTCTTAAAGAGTATTGAATTGGAAGTGTGTAAAAGTGCAGAAGGGTCGTGCCCTTTATAGTGCAGAAAGCAAGTAAGAAAATAGTTTCGAAATCAATCACATAAGGTCTCCTTTCAATTAAGGGATTCTGATTTCAAACGGGCAAGATAATTAAGGAAAGAGTTTGATCGAAATCTTTTCCAAGTAGCACAAGAAGGGTAAATACACAGAAGTTATTTAAGGCAAAAGTCCAGTGGTACATGGTTTATGCAAATAAGGAAAGGCGATCACTCAACATCCAGTAAAATCAAAATTGTAGGCTTTGTTCGAATTAACCAAGTCTAGAAAAATGAGGAAAGGGTTTTACTTAAGGAAAATTAGTAACAATCAATCAAACCTTATTAAGAGGAATTCCGAATCAATCACAAGTTAACAAAACCTTTTGAAGGCAAAATTCCTCATATATAAAACATACAGACATATCGAACAAGAAAGAACTATCATACGAAAAAGCCTAGTATAGAAGAGTTCCGGGTCATAACAAAGAGGCTCAAATCCAGTACATATACTCAGAATGAGTTTGAGAGTGTCCAGGGTCCCAAATAGAACCCTAGTCCAAAACACAAGATCAAACTCGCCAAAAAACCCCCAAATCCCAAGGTTTTCAACTCGAGTCAGATACAGAGAAGAGAAGACAAATAACTGAAACAGGCTCAGAGATCTCTTTCAGGGATTCATGTGAAAACAAACAAATAAAATAGCAGGTTCAAGGCAAATAGAATGAAGAACTGATTTGAAGCATAAAGAACATGTTTTAAGAAAGCTTGGAACTTAAACAAGTTTCAAAAGAGAAACGAGATAGTATAGCACTTAAGAGAACAGTAGAGGAAACATGTTTAACAAAGAACTCAAACAAAATCTAGAAGAAGGCAACTAAAGACATAAAAGTTTAGTAGAAAATACAGTAGAGGAACATAGGGGTAAACAAACACATAAGATAAACATGTGAAAGCATGATATAGAAACCAGTAGAAGAAAGAACGGAGCACAATAGAAGGACATGCAAAATAAGGCAAACATAAGAACACAGGAGAATGACATACGAGGTAGAAAAGAGAACATAAAAACATAGCATAGACAGATTCACACAAAGAGAAGAAGAAAAGGAAAATATTTTAAAACCTTTTCAGAGACCCTAAATCGAAGAGAAGTAATTTTTGAAAGAAAATTAGGGAAAACGTTTAAGAACTCAAGTAGAGCACAGACATAACATAGATATAAGAAAACAACCAGAGAAAAACCTCGAATAGCTTAGGGTTTCGGAGAAACCCTAGAAATGAGAAAGGTTTGGAAGAAGGTCCGATCTTGAGTCGGAGAGGTCAGAAATAGGCTTCTGATGCTTGAATACGCCGGAGCCAGGCCGGAGAGGCCATAGAACCTTGGAACTGTAGAGACCTGAAAGGACACCATCGAGGTCGGACCTCGAAACTTCGAACACCCAGGGTTTAATGGTGGAGGAGGGTGAGTACAGGCCATCCATGGCCTGAGAAGCCATGGGTTCCGGTGAGATTGCGATTGAAGGAGGGTGAGAGAGGCTAGGGTTTCAGGAACCTTCGAGAGAGTTTGAGAAAGGGAGAGTATTCAAAGGCGGATGAGAGATGGAAATGAGGGGATCAAGGTAGGGTTAGTGAATTAAAAAAGGTAAGGGGTAATCATGGCCGTTGATCTAAATGATCAACAGCCTGGATTGAAAGAAAGGGTCAGGCGGGTTAATTGGTTGGATCGGGGGTCGGGTTAGATTAGAATTGGGCCGGTCCAATTGGATTTCAAAATTGGGTCAATTAGGGGGGTCAATTTGGCTATGATTGAAATAAAAATGGGCCAGATTTTAAATAGCTAGTTTTTCCCTTTTTATTTTATAAAAATAGTAAATTGATTTTGAAAGTAAATTAAGAGTGCTGGATCATCTAATAATATATAAATATTGATTTAAAAATGTTGGAATCAATTTTATAATTATAAAAATGCTATTAAATCTTAAAGTAGGCTAGAATTGCAATTATATGCAATTTAGCTTAAAAAATACCAAATAAATTTGTAAAAATATATAAAAATTACCTTAACTATATTTTGATATAAATATGAGAAATAAAATAAATTATCCACCAAAATGATAATTTTGGGAATAATTATTGGTTTTTATACTGCTGAAATGTGTAATAAATTGATTTGAAAAATCTTTAAAAATTGGGAAAAAATACTAAAACACTTGGGCATGCTTATATATACGTACATATATTATTTTTAAAGTATTTTGTATATATGAAAAATATACAGGGAAAAATTGGGTAACAACAGCCGCCCCTCTTTACCCAGGAAGGATGAAAGAGTTGTCGGGTAAAGATATGATGGCCAATTTTGACCGAACGAGATGGTTTGTAGAGTTTGACCATGCTCTGGGTCCTGAGCTGCCTACATATCCCTGGTCTTACATGAATCAGACCATATATAGTTCAGGATCCATCGGTGGAATATGCTGACGGAGGTTTTACAAGAACGGATGCGGTATTCAGGTCAGGAAGGTTAGTTAAGCTCTAATCCGGGCTGCGAGAACTGGAGCAGGATTGATCTTGCTGAGACAGCCGTTGATAGCTGGTTTACCTACGAATGAACAATACAAATGTATATGGTGCAAGATTTAAACGTGATGCAAGTTCCCATTGAACCATGAATGATGTCTTTGGACGGTTAAGATGGCGTCCTCAGACCATGATGTCCTGGGCTATGAAGCGTATAGTAAAGGATTCACAGGCCATGAAATGATGCTCTCGGGCTATGAGGATGATGCCTCCGAGCTATGATGCCTTTGAATAATGATATGCAAAAGATAAAACCGGGTCCTCAGGCCATGGCATGGCGTTCTCGGGCTATAAAAATGGTGCCTCCGAACAATGATGCCTTCGGACAATTTGGCGATCTTTCAGCCCATGAGATACAGAAGGAGGCGATCTTTCAGCCAATGCAAAAAATGTAAATACGGTGGCGGTATTTCAGCCGATGTAAGAAGTAAATAGAAAGTGGCGATATTTCAGCCATACAAAAAATGTAAACGAGGTGGCGGTATTTCAGCCGATGCAAGATAGAAAGTGGCGATATCTCAGCCATGCAAGAAAAAAGAAAGTGGCGATATTTCAGCCGTGCAAGATGTAGATGAAGGTGGCGATCTTTCATCCATGCGAGACATAAATAAAGTGGCGATATTTCAACCATGCAGGTAGAGACAGGGCTTAGTCTCGAAAGGCAGAATGGTAGCCTTATGCAATGCGGAGAATGCAGATGGAGAAAGAGCTTAGTCTCAGAAAGCAGAATGGTAGCCTTATGCAATGCGGCATAATGCAAATGGAGGTAGAGCTTAACCTCGGAAGGTAGAATGGTAGCCTTATGCAATGCAACAAATGCAGATGGAGACAGAGCTTAGTCTCGGAAGGCAGAATGGTAGCCTTATGCAATGCAAAGAATGCAGATGGAGACAGAGCTTAGTCTCGAAAGGCAGAATGGTAGCCTTATGAAATGCAAAGAATGCAGATGAAAACAGTGCTTAGTTTTGGAAGGCAGAATGGTAGCCTTATATAATGCAAAGAATGCTGATGGAGACAGAGCTTAGTCTCAGAAGGCAGAATGGTAGCTTTATGCAATGCAACGAATGTAGATGGAGACAGTGTTTAGTCTCGGAAGGCAGATCGTAGCCTTATGCAAGAAATAAAAGGCAGGTGACAGTAGAGTTTTCTTAGCTGATATCTGATTTCGATATTGTGGCTGCTGGGGATATTGTGCGCGTATAGCAACTGTGAGTAGGTGACGGTTCTGAGAGTTGTATTCCTGATCAGTATGAGTGTATAGTATATTCAATGATTTTCCAACTCAGGTGCCTGCATCCAAAGAAAAATCGTGAGTTTTGTAAAGGGGAAAGGTTAGTTCGTACCCCCGCTGACTTTGCTTGACCTGCTCAGCTCTGTTTCGATGATACTGTGCGTATCATTGGGGTAGCATTGCTAAACAAAGCAATTTTGGTAACAGACATGCATGATTTAGTAAAAGCATAATATAAGTGCATAATTAAGCATAATTTTCTTTAGATGAACCGATGACTGCGACGTGGTTCAAAACATTGCAACTTTGCTTGCTCCAGAATTTTGAGGGTCCTCCTCAAAATTCTGCCCCAGTTTCCAATAGCGGGGAAAATGAAAATTTTATTGAATTGTGACCGAACCCATAGGGCAGCCTACGTATCCCCACTTAAACGGGATTCAGGTCAGGGCGTAGTTCAAATTACATCATAAAAGAAATCATAAAGGTTACACATAGTATCGCTTGACTGCGTCTGAGTTGATCGGCTTTGGCCAAACTTCTCCATCCATTTATACAAGTATGAGGGCTCCTCCTGTCAGAACCCGGTGAAGCATGTACGGACCCTGCCAGTTGGGAGAGAATTTCCCTTTGGCTTCCTCTTGATGCGGAAAATTTTCTTTAACACCAGCTGCCTCAGTGCGAATTGTCTCACCTTGACTCTTTTGTTGAGGGCTCTGGACATTCTGTTCTGATAGAGCTAACCGTGGCAAACTGCATTCATTCTCTTTCCATCAAGAATCAGGTAATTCAAGAAGAGGTTCAAAAATTGCTAAAAGATTGGATCTATCCACGAGGTAAAGTATCCTAATTGGTTAGCCAATACTGTCGTAGTTCCAAAGAGGAATGGTAAGTGGCGAGTTTGTGTGGATTACACAGACCTTTATAGATCAGCTAATTGACGCTACTACATGGCATGAACTATTAAATTTTTTAGATGCATATTCAGGGTTCAATCAAATCAAAATGGATCAGTAGATGAGGAAAAAACTTCATTCATAACAGACATGGGGAATTACTGTTATAAAGTAATGCCTTTTGGTCTCAAAAATGCTGGTGCAACATATCAAAGGCTGGTTACTAAAATGTTTAAAGAATATCTGGGAAAAACCATGGAGGTTTATATAGACGATATGCTCGTTAAAACTCAGCATTCGAGAGATCATATATCACACTTGTCTGATACATTTCAGATTTTGCACAAATTTAATATGAAATTAAATTCGGAGAAATGTGCATTTGGTGTCGCGTCAGGTAAGTTTTTGGGTTTTCTTGTTTCTAACCGTAGTATTGAAGTGAATACCGCACAGATTAAGGCCATTGAAGAAATTCCTGATATGCTTTCAAGCAAAAAAGAAGCACAGAGGTTGACAAGAAGAATTGCAGCCTTGGGAAGATTCATTTCTGAATCATCAGAAAAGTGCTTTAAATTCTTTTCAGCTCTTAAAAAGCAAGATCACTTTGAATGGAACGAGGAATGTCAGTAGGCACTCAAAAATTTGAAGACATATTTATCAAATCCACCATTTCTCGCAAAATCAAAGACTGGGGAAAGACTGCTCATCTACCTTGCTATTTCAGAAGTAGCGGTAAGTGTGGTTTTAGTCTGTGAGGACCAAGGTAAACAATCTCCGATCTATTATGTTAGCAAATCTTTGTTAGATGCGGAGACTCGGTACCCTCAATTGCAAAATCTTGCACTTGCATTAATCATGACATCTAGAAAATTAAGGCCTTATTTTTAATGTCATCCTATTGTTGTAGTAACTGCTTATCCATTACGCAATATATTACATAAGCATGAATTGTCAGGTAGGTTAACTAAATGGGCTATAGAATTAAGTGAATATTATATCACCTACCAACCTAGAACTGCTATAAAATCTCAAGTGTTAGCTGATTTCGTGGCTGACTTTAGCCAATGGATGCCATTAGAAGCAGAAAAAGAGTTGCAGGTGTTCAACAGAGCTAACCCAAGAACTTGGACCTTGTTTACTGATGGTTCATCTAACGTAAAGGGTGCTGGTTTAGGGATTGTTTTGGTACCACCTACGGGCGACACCATTTGATAAGCCATAAAATGTTATTCTATAACTAACAATGAGGCAAAGTATGAAGCTGTGATTGCAAGTTTAGAACTGACACGAGAACTTGGCATTAATCAGATTATAATCAAAAGCGATTCACAGCTCGTAGTTAATCAAATGATGGGGACTTATACGACCAGGGAAGCAAGGATGCAACAATACTTAGAGAAGGTACAAGATTTGATAAAGCAATTTAAAACCTCGAAAGTAACACAAATACCAAGGGATGAAAATGTTGAAGCCGATGCCCTAGCTAATCTTGCATCTGCGGCAGATGTGGCAAGCAATGAAAATGCTTCAGTTATTCATTTGTTTCATTCAGTTCTCGACCGCGATAAAAATGAGGTAAATTTTAATAACTTAACTTGGGATTGGAGGAACGAGATTGTTACTTTTTTGCAATATGGTACCGTCCCTGAAGATAAGAAAAAGCTCATGCGCTTCAAAAAGGCTGCTCGGTATTGCTTAAAGCAAGGCAATATTTACCGAAAAATGTTCGGTGGTCCCTTAGAAAGATGCGTCGGACCTTCTCAGATGGAATACGTAATGAGAGAAATACACGGGGGGCATTGTGGGAATAACGCAGGAGGAAGGTCATTGGTAAGAACCTTAATTAGGGCAGGTTATTATTGGTCCAAAATGGAAGAAGAAGCGGAAAGTTTCGTGGCTAAATGTGATAAATGCCAAAGGTACGGTAATAATATGCATAGGCCCGCGGAGTTATTACATCCGATCATTGCACCGTGGCCATTTATGAAATGGGGGATGGATATCGTGGGTCCACTACCGCAAGCAAAAGGACGGGTAAATTTTTTGCTTGTACTCACTAATTGTTTTACTAAATGGGTAGAGGCAGGAGCATTTAAATAGGTGCGAGAAAAGGAAGTTAGAGATTTCATTTGGCGAAATATCATATGCCGATTCGGTGTGCCAAAGGAGATCGTGTGTGATAATGGTCCTCAGTTTATAGGCACTCAAATCACAAAATTCTTTCAAAGTTGGCAGATTAAAAGGAATATGTCTACACCTT
Organism: Nicotiana sylvestris; assembly: GCF_000393655.2. NCBI lineage: Eukaryota > Viridiplantae > Streptophyta > Magnoliopsida > Solanales > Solanaceae > Nicotiana > Nicotiana sylvestris. The sequence goes on from NC_091058.1 coordinate 28,369,996, forward strand.
ATCATCCGGTGGGTAATGGGCAAGCTGAGTCAACAAACAAAGTCATTATCAACAATCTAAAGAAGTGTTTAGAGGAATCCAAAGGTAATTGGCCAGAAGTGTTACCTGGTGTTTTATGGACATATCGCACAACAGCAAAAACAAGTAGTGGAGAAACACCATTTTCACTGGTTTATAGAGCTAAAGCTTTAATTCAATTGAGATAGGAAAGTCGAGTACACGATTCACACAGACGACAGAAGAATCAATGACGAGGAAATGCGTGTAAATATTGATTTACTTGAAGGAAGAGGAAAAGTTGCACTAATAAGAATGGCAGCACAGAAGTAGGTCATAGAACGATACTACAACCGAAAAGCACGCCTCAGATTCTTCAAAATTGGGGACTTCGTGCTCAAAAAGGTTTTTCAATCTACGAAGGCAGCTAACTCGGGGAAATTAAGTCCAACATGGGAAGGACCCTATAGAATTCACGATATTGCAGGTAAAGGAGCATACGAGCTGAAAACAATGGATGGGAAGATACTATCGTCACATTGGAATGCTGTTCATCTGAAGAGATATTATTTCTGAAGAATACCCACGGTCAGGTATCCATATTTTAAAATTTAATTTTTGGATTGTTAAAATTTTACTAACGATTTTAGATGATAGGCAAAACGTTAACCCGTACTAAATGATGAGTCACGACCTGCAAGGCACGTGGAATAAATTAAACTTTCTGGCCTAGGGTTACAATTATTCTGATAGAAATTCAAATGGGTTAAACAGTCTTCATCTATAATCGTACCTCCGAGTCCCGTATGTTTTTCCTTTACAGGGAAAGGACCAAATAAGAGGAACAATCAAGTGCTCGAGGCTTCATACTTCAACGCTCAAACACTTGGGGGACTACATAATATACACGGGCATGTGTATAAGGAAGTCAAAGAAGATCAAGCCCTGAAAAGTTCACTCATTGAATGAAGTACAGAGCAAAGTCACGAGCTAAGGCCAAAGAAAAACCTTACCATAGTTAAAGGCTATGTACTGAAACGGGTTATAGATAAAAACCTCGTGTTTATTACCTTACCATAGTTAGGGTAAAGGCTATGTACTGAAACAGGTTATAGATAAAAACCTCGTGGTTATTTTACTTTTTTAAATCTGTTACAAGAAAAACAGTTACGAGAAAGTTATAGATGTAATTCAAATACCTGTTAAGTGGTATTCAAAACTAAACAAATTTCAAATAAAAACTTGTCAAAGTTATTTCAAAGAAACATGTGTATTCCTATTTCTTTTATCATATGTTAACATCATTATGCAGTTGAGACGTCTTCTTCATTAAGTGTCGAATATAAAAGGGCCCTCTTTTATAAAATTCATGATTAAAAATTCATGAAGTTAGTAGAAGCATTTTTAAAGAATAAAAATAAAAATTATTCTATAAGTCCTTAGAAATAAAGGCAAGAATAAACTAAACGGAAGTTCAAGATAGTAACGAGAAAACTTTTTAATATTAAAAAGCTTAAGACTAAGTACGAACTTAGTCATAAACTACGAATTATTTATACAAATTGCCCCATGAAAGGTCCGGGGACTTGAATTTCCAAAACAAACCCTCAAATGAGACCAAGGGTTTTACCACAATTTTCCCAAAAAACAAAACAACACAAATAAATTCAAATGACTTAAACTTATCACTAAGAAGATGTAAGAACTGAAGTAGGTGCATCAACAGCAGCGGGCTCAACTTGGTTTACTGCAGCGGGCTCAACTGGGCTTGAAGGAGTTGGGATACCCGTATCAACTTCAACATTCACGGAAGCTTCGGCCACGGGAGAAGGAAAATCTTGAGTTTGCTGAGCCTTCTCAATAATTTTATTGATTTTAGCTAATTCAGATTCCAAGTTAAAATCTCTTGGCTAGTTTCAACTGGGGTATCACGACGAGAATTCAAAAACGCCCAACTCACTTCAATGGTAGATTTATCCTCAAGGATTTCATAATCACTTTCCCAGTCAGCAATTTCATTCTTTAATTTCTCATTTTCAGCCAAGGCAGAAGTGTAAGAAGCTTGAAGAGAGGCATGAGAACTTTCCAAGGCACAAACCTTATCAGAAAAAGCTCGGAGGTCTTCTTGTGCTTGAGTCAAATTCTGCACGAGCTCTCCAGCATAAGCCTCTTTCTCACCCAAGAGAGCCTTCAACTCTCTAATCTCTTCATTTGCCTTGGACAGCTGCTCGGAGAAAGAGGTTTCAAGACGAGCCTTTTCTTTATCCGTTTGACTTGAGCAAGCCTTTTCAACTGCCAACTCTGAAGTCAAGGCCCGTACCTGCTGCTCCAAGGTACTCTTACTTTCTTCTAAGTACTTCACATCAATCTGAAGGCTTTCATACTGTTCCTTCCAATTGCACACCTCTAATTTAGAATCACGCACTAATTGCTCTAAGAGAGCAACCCTTTTCATCATCTCCGTGCCGATAAGATTCGCCTATATATAAAAAAAAGAAAAGGAAGGGAAATGAGAATCTCAAAGATAGAAAAAATCTTAAAGCTCAACAAAGGAAAAAAGAAAAGGGGGAATACCTTTAAGGAAGCATGCACAATGTCATTCATCAAGGTCAAGGAACTATGACTCTCTAGCTTGGCTCTTTTAATTGGTCCAATTAAGGGCATTAGCCATACATATGCTTGACCCGATTTCCTTAAGAGATTGCCCTCAGTAGGGACTTCAATGATCACTTGCCTCATAGCACCACTCCTACTTGAGGAGTCAACTTCAGCACGATGAATGATTGGGGGAGGAATTGTTGAAGGAGGAGCAATAGAAGTAGGGAGAGTAGAAGTAGTAAAGACAGTCTGGGGAGGAAAGGAAACAGCCGAGATCGGCAAAGAAGGAGTCACAGACACGGGTGTAGAAAAAGAAGCCAGAGGTGCTTCATCCAAAATTGGGCCTAAGCCTTCACCACCAAATTCGCTGATAAAAAGCTGCTCAACAGAGTCATGAGTAGCAGTTGGAGCAACATCATCGTCAAGAATCACTACCGGGGCCTCAACAGGCTCGGTAAGGAGAATAGAACGACGGGGGGATGCTTCTTCTTCATCATCAGAAATGATGCGTCTTCGAGCCCGTGGCCTTGTTATCAAAGAGCCCTCGTCTTCCTCTTCTTCAGAATCTTGTTCTTCAACGGCTTTTCTCTTCGATGAAGAACTCAAGATTATTTCTTGGGCCCTTTCTAAAGAGATACGAGAAGCCGCGACTGCCTCGGCAGTAACTCCTCGAATAGCAAATCCTGATAGAAAGAAGGATTGAAATTAGTTCAAAGAAATAAAAAAATATATGTAAGAGAAAATAAAGCTCTTACCATGAGTTTTTACTTTCCAACTAAATCGTTGGGAAAGGGTCTTCCAAGATCTACCATCTATTGGAGCAATCTTCAATAGCTTGTCTAACCAATCACGGAAATTGGGAACATCTTCCACAACTCCCATGGTTGCTGAAAGAGAAAAGCAAAATTAGAAGAAAAATCAACAAACTTGAAGAAAAAGGTACGAAAAAGTCGGAAGACACGTGCAAAATTCCACTTCTCAGGGAAGGGAACGTTCTCATCACCCACTAAACCAACAGTGGGGGCAACAACAAACCTGGCATTCCAGCCACGGTCTTTGTCATCTTCAGGGCTCACCAAAACTCTTTTGCTCCTGGCTACTAGTGTAAAAATACCATTGCCAAAGAGTCTAGGGGAGTAAAGGTGGATCAGATGTGGGAAAGTAAAAGGCACACTGGCTGTGTTGGTCAAATGCCTCAAACAGGCAACAACCCTCCATATTATTGGGCCAATTTGACTCAAACAAACATCAAAGAAACGACAGAACTCAAGGATAACAGGGTCAATAGCTTGTTTAAATCCTAAAGTGAAAGGATATGTATAAACAAAGGAAAATCCGGTTAAGTAGGAAGTAATTCTTTGATTCGGATTAGGAATGATAATAGAAAAATCATGACTCCAATGGCAGTCTCTACGAACTATAGAAATCAAACCTTCAGTAATTAGAGTGGGATAGATATCAACACGATCTAAAGAAGATACTTGGTTTCTAAGAGACTCTCTGTCATGATAAAAAGACAGTTCTGCAGGAACTATCTCTTCTACTGAAGGCTCACGAAGAGGTTCAGAAGGTTCTTTACCCTTAGAAGAAGATCTTTGTGAAAAAGAACCTCTAGTTCTAGAAGAAGGGCTAGAACTAGATGAAGGAATAGAAGAACCACGTGCAGATCCTAAACTACAGAGCCTACCTCCTCTTTTGCTCCTACTGGGGGCATTAGGGAAGGTATCAACAATGGGAACCCTTCTAGGGTTAGGGTTTGATGAAGACATGATGATACGATGAAGAAACAAATAGAGATTTGAGAAAATTGGATGTTCAGAAAACTTTATATGGTAAAGACAAAGAAGGAAGTTATATTTATACTGATAAACAACTGCCAATGGAAAAGGTACAATGATGGAAGTACCATAATAATGATAACTGACGCTTCGTGAATAGTGAAGCCGTGAAAAAACCTTAAAAAGTGCTGCAAAACTACAGAATTAATGAAAAGGTAACACGTATGAAGAGCATTAAATGGAAGTGACAATTAAAGCATCGATTCTGTCATAACATTAATGGTGATAAAAAATCCTCATTTTTAATGAAATCCACTTCCCAAATATTCAATCGATGAATAAATGGCAAGTGGGGGACTATCTGTATTGGGAAAAATTGAGTTTACATATTAAAGTGGTGTAAAGATGATATGTCATGACACATAGACTGGTCAACGAGTTACAACTGACAAAGAGGCACGAGTTGCAGCAGATACGAGCAGAGGCAAAGGAAGAGGCACAAGCGGTTATCTAAAAGACTCAGCGCTCGTACTTATTTAAGTCCAAGAATCAAGGGGAATGAATCTGACACTACATGGGAGTATAGATACAGTATTTATTGAGCCTCAAATACTAAAAACGTTAGAGAATTTGTATTAAATGCAATGATTATGTAATGTATCATTTAATGTCTTTAATTGTCCATAATGACCTTATTATGACAAAGGCAAAACTCATATCTCTAAAGTAGCTATAAAATGGAGAGAACGGATCAATTGTAGGGATACATAATATTATCTGAATATACCGATTTATTTGTTTTTCTTCTGATTATCTTATTGCTAGCCAAATTACTTTCTTTCATATATTCTTTTGATTATCAATAACCCGAATTCTTCTAAATTCAAGTTTTGACCGAAGTCTCATCTTTTGGTTAAACAATAATATCATAGTATTAGAAATATTATTTTAACAAAACTCCCTCTTCGGCCAACCAAACAAATTATTCATCTTAAATTAATCTTCATAAACAATTCCAATAATAAAGAGAGTTTTAAGGCTTGCTTGAAGTTTACAATTCTTGATACCAGCGGTGCCCACTGCCCATTCTCCTCAACTTGCAAATTTATTTTTATTTAATTTACTTTTTATAATGCTGCCCATTCTCAACTTGGGTTTTTTAATAAAAAAAAATTAATTCGTTCCTTATAATGCATTTAAATCTTTTTGATAATTCTACTCCTCAGTTTGTGGACGGTGGACCATAAATGTCAACACACAGGTATTGTGAATTTGACGCTCTTAGATCTTTTCCGTTACAGTCAATATATAGTCCACATATATACCAAGAGAAATCCTAAATATAGTGAGGCGCAGGTCGTTTATAGTGGAATCTAAGTGGCATAGCCCAAATCTGAAATGAAGTCTCAATCTGAGGTTTCTTAGCAGTTTGCGGTTTAGCACCTTCACCGCCCATTGCCATTGCACTGCCACCTTCTATTCATTTTGACTATGCCAATTATTGTTATGTATTTTTAAGAATATCTATTGATAATAGTTGTTTGAACCACAATTTTCATTTAATTTTTTTTAACAATTAAATAAAAGATATTTGTATTATCTATATAATATATTTTAGGTATGAAATAGTTCCTCTCCATAATTGCGGCATTAATTAGAAACACCATTATATTACTCACAAAACTATAGCCATCACATTCTGTACCAGAAAATTATACGTACGAACTTTCGCAAATTTTGAATAAATGTCATGATATTATTATGAAAATAAAGGAAGGATGATGGAAGTGGAGAAGGAGATAAAAGAGGAGCCTAGAAAGACGTATTTTAGACTTGTGGAGTTGTTTTACAGTTGGGGGCACATTTGTGGACCTTTTACATGTTTTGAAGATCATGAAATAATGGACGAAAAAAAAAAACAATATAATGGAAATTATGGACTGGAGTCTGGATAATTAGTTAACGACCACCGGCTTTTGAAATTTGCCCATTTCTCCCTGTTCCCACTACCATATTTACTATTTTTTTTTTTTTTTAAAATGTGGATTTGTTTTTTAATGAAAGCTCATTTATGACAGATCCAATGGAAAAGGGTGTTTTGCTGGTCACACTGGCTTATAAGCACCTTTTGATTTTTCTACGCGTTTGGTAAACACTAAAAGTGCTTATAAGCTAAAATCAGCCATAAGTCACCCCCATATTATGACGTTTCATCTTATAAGCACTTTTAGTTTGACCAACACTTTTACTAGTTTATCCTTAATAATATTTTCTAATTCACAAAATACTCTTCCCAAAATAAATTTCTTGACTTTCTCTTCATTCCATATTCGTTGTTAATTCTTCTCTTTACAAAGAAAATTTTAATTTATAATTTTTTGAAAAAAATTCTAGGGCATTTTAGTCATTTTAACAAAAGAATAGCTTATCAACACTTTTTAATCAAATACATCAATTGTTTATTATCAATTTTAGCACTTCTATCCAAATACGTAAATGCTTATTTTCAAAATCAGTTTCAACACTTAAAAAAGCTTTTCAGCACTACAAGCTTATCAGCTATTTACAATGAGCTAATGCAAACGGGTTCTAAATTGTTTATTCACTATATATAAAATGATTAAAAATGGAAAAGAAGAAGTTATTTTGTGATTATCTAGTATATATCAACCATGCCTGGAATTTTAATCAGCTATAAAAGTATTCAAATTACACGTTTTACTCAAAAAGTTACTTGTACGAACGGAAAGAACAAGTTTATTATGGATAAACCATATGCATTCCAAGGATAACGTTTTAGTTTTATTAAAATTACAATATCTCCAAATGTATATTTAAATTTTATGCGACCTTAAGGTAAGGCAAGTAAAGCAGGGGTTTAGGCCCCAAATTTTGGAGTTCTCATTTTTTCACTAGTAACATGTTTATGAATTAATTTTTTCTAAGAAATTGAGTATCTTAAAGTAAGAATAATACAATTTTTAATAAAAAATAAAATAAAAATTCAAAATAGATTCGAACAATTCAAAGCGCATGAGAATATTTTCTAGGACTTGAGATTTTATGGAATAATGTCCATATTGAGAATAAGTTCCCAAAAATATCTCTTTCTTCTCCATGTTACGTAAATCCAAGCCCATCAGTTCCAAATTAATTGGTGAGAATAAAAACACTCAAAGTCCACGCTGATTTCTGGGTTTTGAAGAAGTTTCATAAATGAAAGAGAACCATGCACTTACGTAAAAGCTACTCTCCAGTTGTGAATATTTTCACTTTATTCGTGCCATTAAATTACTGGTGGACGTTGTTGAAACCCTTGTGCCGTGATTTATGCATAAGAAAAAAAGCAACTTAATCTTTGCGATAAAATGGGAAAAAAGAAAGAGAAAAAATAACAGTTGACGTCCTACTACTGGACTTAATTAATTATGATCTCTACTTGGTGAGGTAATAGCTTCTTCTTTTTTCTCATTTATCTTTCTATTTAAATATTTTGGAGTACTGACTTTTATAAACAAATAACCATTTTAGGCTAGTTACGGTCTGAAAGAGGTACAAAATATTCACAAGTCACACACATCTATCTTTTGTGGAGTTATATAACAAATACCGTTGATTAATTTTGTTGCAAAATGATAATGATAAACGATAAAAAAATTATTCAATTAAGAGAGAGTTTCGGTGAACTTCGGGGAAATTACTTGGTCTTTACACAAATAACCGGTTATATTTATTGTTTACTTGTTCTAGCCATATAGGGGCGTATTTACATGGTGACAAGCGGTGTCCTTTCGTCGAATTTTTTTACTTTTATATATATAAAAATAATAAATAAAACAGAAATACAAGATAAAATTATTAAAATTGACACTACTTGCAACAAAACATCTTAGTATTCTAGTGGTTGTTAGCTTCAAGTATTATGTGAGAGGTCTTGGGTTTAAACTCCCTTGGCTCCACAAAATATTTTTGATTGTTATGGCCTCTTTACTAAAAATAGTGACACCACTTATGAAAAATCTTACAGTGCCCACTTTCTATTCTCTCCAAAGCTCGCGAGTTTCTTTGTATTTAATTACTAAAAAATTTTAATACTCGGATTTTGTCTTTGTTTTAATTTGATATTTACAATCTTATCTGTCCGTGGACGGTGGATTGATTCAAACAAAGTTAATGGCAACAGAAGTTATTGTGAGTGATCTTTTCAGTTACTTTAAATTTTCCAAGTATCGTCAACATGGTGACATAGTGGAGTAGCTAAAAAGAGAACCTAAAGGCAAAAAAATCAAATGAAGCTATATAAAGAAAGGACTTAAGTTATATATATTGAAGTGTAATCTCTTTTCTGTATTATTATATTATATTGCCAACAGATATTATATTGATTTTAAGCACCTAGTAATACATAAAAATCTTCCGTTAATCGTATGTTTAATTTCGTACCTAATTGAAGAGAGAGAACTTTTTAAAATTATCTTCCTTTGGATCAAGGAGTCATTTAAACATAATGAATAGTATAATCGATCTTCCAAATCGGTGTTGCTAAACACACAAGCTAATGTTTCCAACCAAAAGAATAACTCATTAAAATAAATAAAGAGCAAGTATTCCGGAAACAATAGAATTATGCAGCTAATTTGACTTTGATCTAAACGTTTACACTTCTTAATAAAACTAATATTAAATTTATTCAAGTATTCTTGTCAGTTATTGCCCATGCACGTGTCTGTTAGTCTGTCTTAATCCTTGTTGGTTACGTTTGATTCCAAAATAGCCACAAGAATCTTAACTAAAACTACACGCTTCATCATTCCATTGATGCACAATATGATTGTTTTTGTTTTAATAAAGAATTGACATCTCAAGTGTATTTTATCTAGTTATTTGTTGGTGAAATTGCAAGTAATTACAGTTGAAAAATAAGATGTAGAAAAATAAATAAATATTCTTCAGGCTCAGATGTGGATATCTCGCTCTCTTTAAGGAGATTCAAGTCTATTGTGGTAGCATCTTCACCGGTCCAGCAGTAATACTCTTGACTTGTCTCCTCCAGGATACAACAATCCCACAATGTCGTATGACTCAAGCAAACTCTGGATAAGTTATTGAATCCAAAGCTCCATCTAAATGAACACCTTCCTTCAACAAAAATAATATTCTCTTTTGTAGAGAATAGGTTGGAGACTTAGATTTTCTCCTTCTCTTAACTCTCTTTTTCACAATAGCAACCACACCCTTTTTATGTACATAATAATACTTTTCTCATTCTCACTAACATATTTTTTTCATCTAAACATAAGGAAGAAACACCACTATTTATAGGTGTAGAATTTCTTCCATGAAATAAATAACAAAGTAGTGGCGTAATAAAGTTATAGAACATGGTTGGTGATTACAAAATTTAACATTCAGTGGGTAATTAGTGGTAGATCATGACATTAATGGTTTCAAGAGTTACATCAAAATAATGACCACATTCTTGCTAATTTATAACCACTATCTCATAAGAAATAAGGCACTTTAATATTATAATTTTAATATTAAAATGCACTAACACCAACATTCCCCCATTCATTTTAATATTAAAATAAGAGACTTTACCATTGAAGGGAGACTATTATGCATTATGAAGATGTGTTCTGCATTGAACCTCCACTTAGTAAAACAACAATCTCTACTCCAGAGTCAGTAGTGGTCTCAGACTTGAACTATGACTGCTTAAGGGAAATAAAGTATCACTGTTTACACATAATAATTAAGGTGTTGACATGAACTTTATTAGCCAGCACATTACGGCCTTGTGCTATCCCGGTTTACATGAGTGTTTTTGAGAATAAGTCTAATTCTCATAGGAAGCGGCCTACTTTCACACTCACATATGTGAAATCTGTCAAGGATGCTCCTGTAATTCTAACACCCCACTCATACAAGCTATATATTTTTATTAAGAGTTAACAAAACTCAACCTCGCATATCATTACAAGAGAATTGCACTCACACCATAGGGATAGAACAATAACAAATATAATAGTGCATTTCAAACCAAGCCATCATATGATTCGTTCTTCCCATTGAACCTGGTTATAGGATCTCTAGTTTCCAGGTTGGGTTTTTTCATATATGACTTATGAGTTTATGGGCTTCAATCCCATCCCCCTCGATGTGCTCCAGACCTTTTCTGTTGCCAAGGCCTTGGTTAGTGGATCTGCAAGATTATCACGAGATTTAACATAATCAACATTAATGGTATCACTTGTCAAATATGATCTCAGATCCACAAGAATTAGTTTTTCAAAATAAGAAATTTGAAATAATAAATCTCTCAACCAATTCGCTTCCTCGCTAGCTGAAGCTAAAGCAATTAGCTCAGCCTCCATGGTAGAGTTAGCAATTATTGTTTACTTTTTGATTTCTAACAAATAGCACTACCTCCCAAAGTAAAAATATATATTGTAGTAGAACAGGAATCACCAGATAAAGTATTCCAATCTGCATCAGAAAAGCCTTCAAGTACAGTAGGATAATTTTATAAGATAAGCCATAAGTTTTTTGTACCAAGTAAATACCTCATAACTCTTGTTATGGTATGTCAATGTTCATTACCTCGCTTGCTTGTAAACTTGTTAAGTACTCATACTGTGTTTGCAATCTCAAATCAAGTGTATTTAGTCACATATTCTCAAGCTTCCAATTAAACTAGCATATTCTTTTGATTTATCAAATCATTATCCCTTTCTACAGGAAATAATTGAACACTTGAATCAAAAGGAGTTACAACATGCTTGCAATAAATAAAATTACTTTTTTTCAAAATTTTCTCATCATAATGTGACTGGTAAAGGAAACTTGCATCACACGTTCTAGTAATTTTCATTCCAAGAATGAAATTTGTCGCATCCAAATCTTTTAAGTCAAAATGGATACTATATTAATATATGTACTAGCTATACATAGACTAAGCTGAGGGATATATGTGTAAAGATTAAAAAAATTATCCTTAGAAGAAAAGCAGTTGAGCCAGTTAGAGGTAGGCTGTTATAAATGCCCACCCTCACATGTATTTGGTCACTATTTCTCAATAGAATAACAGAGCTTCTTCTTCACCTCATTTCATATCTATTTCTACCATAAATTCTTACTCAGATTCATTTGCATGTTGCATTATTGAGTGAATTCAATCGATTTCATAATGGTATCAGAGCAGCGATCGTGAATTCATCGAGATTCAGTCAAAATTCAGAAGATCAGAGCTCCGACGAAGCTGAATTTCAGTCGGCCATGGCAAAAAACAAAGTTGCTTCTCTAGATCACAATCATCCGTTGTTTCTACAACCCTCATATGCTCAAAGACTCGTCCTAATACAACTCAAAATCACAGGGCCAGATAACTATGCTCTGTGAAGTAGAGCGATGAAATTGGCACTTCGGTAAAAAAGTAAGCTAGGGTTTGTGGACGGAACTTGTGTGAAGAGTATGTACAGAGGAGAATTAGCAGATTAATAGGAAAAATGTAATACGATTGTGTTGTCATGGATTGAGAGCACTGTATCGAGTGCATTGATGCCGAGTATCGTCTACACCTCTAATGCAAGGAAAGTGAGGAATGATTTCCAGAAAAGATTTGATTGATCAGATTTGACAAGGATTTATCACCTCTGGACAGATATCGCAACCCTAAGGTAAGGTACTGACTCTATCACTAGCTATTTTTCAAAAATGAAGGACTTGTGGGATGAATTAGATGTGTTAGTACTGTCACGCCTTCTTTTTCCGCCCCCGCGAGGGGTGAAGGAGTTTTTCCAATTAAAGGACAATCGAAACGAGATTTGTTTATTTATTTCAGAGTCGCCACTTGGGAGATTTAGGGTGTCCCAAGTCACCAGTTTAATCCCGAATCGAGGAAAAGAATGACTCCATATTACAGTCTGCGCACCAGAAATCCGGATAAGAAATTCTGTTAATCCCGGAGAAGGTGTTAGGCATTCCCGAGTGCCGTGGTTTTAGCACGGTCGCTCAACTGTCATATTCGGCTTGATTATATGATTTTATACAAATATGAACTTATGTGCAAATTTTAACTTTTTACCGCTTTCATAATTATTATTATGATTTTTACAGGGAATTGCAACGTTGTGAAAATGTATCTCGAACCGTGTCACAATCAATGTACCCGTGGTCATCGACACACTTTGACTCCGTTGAGATTCGGATTTGGGTCACATAAATGTGAACCCGAGTTTAAGAATCTAACATTATTATATACGCGTCTAACGATTAGCGTATCATTATTTTTTTGGGTAGGGCCGTGAAATTTGCTAAACGGCCCGTCCCGGAATCTAAGCAATTTTAAAGCAAATATTTACTGAGGCCCCCACAATTTTGTACTTTTATTCGGCGAGGCTCATCTCATTCTTATTTTTTAAAAGGAATTTGCAACGTCATGGACACGCATCTCAAACCACGTCACAATCAATGTACCCGTGATTAGAGACACATTTCGACTCCGCTGAGATTTGGATTTGGGTCATATAAATGTGCACCCGAGTTTAAGAATGTAATTTAATTAAATCGTGTCTAAAGAGTCAAACGCGTTATTATCTTTGGGGAATGCAGTGAAATTCACTAAATAGTCCATCCCAAATTCTAAGTATTTATTATGACCAATTATTGAGGGCCCCGCAATTTGTATTTTTTATTTGGCGAGGCTCGTCTCATTATTTTTAAAAGGATAATCTTAGTATACATTTTCTATTTTTCGTTTTCTAAAGTAAATAAAGAAAAGGTCCTACTTTCTTTACATAATTATGAGTTATTAAGTTTCGAACGTGATTTGTTGAAAGAGGGACGTGATACGGGCGATCCGTTTGGCAGTTATGGGCCCAGGCCTAATGTGCATAAAGTTGAACTCGACCTGGGCCACCCTTATTCCAATTGGACCTATTCAATGTGTTTGATATATGTTTGACATTTATAAATAATGGGGGGGGGGGAACTGAAATGAAAACCATTTGCCTTAATCAAACCATATTCCTACCAACTTAAAATAGGCCATTTGTTTAAAGCAGGAACTATTGGGTATCTAACATGCTTCTTGACAAAACAATAAGGAACTAATAGAACATGGCTACTACAACGTTAATCACTTTCAATTATAAGCAACACACAGGGTTTTCCAACTAGATTATATGCATAAAAGTTCAGTTACATCACAGCTAACTACATAGTTCTATTAGGGAAAGTAAATTATCATGCTGACAACCTATTTTTCAGTACATTTCTAAAGCTAATTCGAAATACTTCAGTTCTTCCAACTTTCTTTGTATTCATGCTTCAAATTTCAGCTTACATTGACAGTGTATCAGTCGTGTACCTGGTATAGGGAGGCAAAAGAAGAAGAATGATCAGCAGGGCAGTATGCAACAACAGCAACAGCAGCAACAGGGATAGCCCAACAATAGACCAAAACTCAGCAACAACTTAAGTGAAAACCCAACAGAAATTTCAGAAAACCCAACAGCAACAACCAGTAGACTTTCAGTCCAAACAGAGAACCAAGACACTTAACTGAAATAGTTTTTAGCAAGTAAGGAACCCAGGGAAGCTAACTGAAACCCAGCAGTATGCCCAACCAAACCAGACCAAAGCAGAGAAAGAAAACAGGTGCAGAAACACAGTGACTTCTGCTTGTTATGTTCAGAAAATCAGCACTCTTTTAACTCTCAACACTTAAAATTGTCCAGCCTCTCATTTCTGATTTTTCTCTCACCTTAAACTCTGATATCTAACCCTTAAACTTGACCTTCCAACCCTTTAGTTTCTGATTTTTCTCTAACCTTAAACTCTGATCTCTAACCTTTTTCTCCCCCTTAAATGAGCCTATTTATAGGCTAAATACAAACCAGCCCCAGGCTGCCTCGTTTCCCCCCAGCTCTCAACTCTGCCCATATCCCTTTATTCCCCATTATCATGTGTTTTGTGCCCCAATGGTATGGGCAGCTGACAGTCTTTTAATTAACCCCATGCTATCAAGTTTTGTTCCCCACTATTGTATTAGTTTAATGCTATTTTAGTACCCTATGTCAGCCCAACTTAAACTAATCATTTCTGTTCTTTTCACACCCCATACTACCCCTGTTTGCCCCTGATTATTACTGTATTACCCTACTGCAGCAGTAGGACATTTTGAACTTCTGAAAGTTCAAGTTCAAGCTGCCCTAAACTAAACTCTAGCTATTACATTGCAGCTACAAACCATTCATAGATAATGTCAAACAATCAACTAAACGACAATGATTCGATCAGTCATATGAAGCTACACGAATTAGAATATTTGTACATTCAGTCCTATGAAACTAATCGACGACATTTATCTAATCGACTATATTAATCATAACATAGAACAATCAGTCGATTAAATGAACAACATGAACATGGTATAAACTGCCTTCAACAATTTTGCACGACACAGGGAAACTATATGAATTATCGATTCAATGATATTAATCAAATTGAAATATGTATATCACTATATGTATTCAACCATAAATAGAATAACAATCGACCAAATAAAAGGTCTTACGAAGATGGAGAACAATTGAAAGAAAATATCAGAAATAACAAACAAACTAATTAACCATGCTGACAAACTAAAACAATACTAAAACAAAACAGAAAAGAAAAAGTGAACTCACTCTAAAAGCTCAACAACAAACGACCTCAGCTTTGACTGGATTTGCCCATTTTGAGGTCGAACAGACTTTAATCGAGGTGTTCTCAACCGAGAATACTTCGATCAAGGTCTATTAGACCCCAACCCTCTGTTATACTGGCCGGATTCCAAGGTTCTTGTGTTTTAAGGTTCGAACCAGTCCGATTTGGGGCTTGAGGATTTGTGGGTAGATTCGGACCAAACCAAGCTTGGTTTGGTCACGAGTGAGGGAAGGGTAATGGTTGGTATGAATCCGGGTGGGTTAGTGTATATCGGGGTTTTGCTCGAACCTTCAAACGAAGATTCGAGACGATAGGGACTGATTCGAACCCAACGGTTTGCAGATCCGTGTTCAGGGTGGTTGGGTGCATCAAGGGTGTTACTTTGGTGGCCACCGGCATCGTTGCCGCCGGGCTCACGGTGAGAGTGTATGGGGGCGGCTAGGGTTTGGAACGGGGGTTTGGGTTTGTGTTTGGGACGATGGAAGGGGGGTGTTCGGATAGGGGCATGGGGTAAAGGTTTAAGCTTATATACGTAGTGGGCGGTTAGATCCTGGCCGTTGGATGAAGTGAGATCGATGGCCAGGATCTTTCACTTAATGGGGAACGACACCGTTTGGCTTTGGTTGGGGGGTCGGTTTGAATCGGTTACTAGGTCGGGTTTGGAAACGGGTTGCTGAAAGGGATCTTGGACCGTTGGATTGGACTGGATGGAGGGCTCAGATCAAATTCCCTATGCGGCATCGTTTGGGTAAGTGAATGGCCTGATCTGTGTCACACCTCCTTTTTCTGCCCCCGCGAGGGGCGTGGGAGTTTTTTCCAATTAAAGGACAATCGAAACGGGATTTATTTATTTATTTTAGAGTCGCCACTTGGGAGATTTAGGGTGTCCCAAGTCACCAATTTTAATCCCGAATCGAGGAAAAGAATGACTCCATATTACAGTCTGCGTACCAGAAATTCGGATAAGGAATTCTGTTAACCCGGGAGAAGGTGTTAGGCATTCCCGAGTTCCGTGGTTCTAGCACGGTCGCTCAACTGTTATATTCGGCTTGATTATCTGATTTTATACAAGTGTGAACTTATGTGCAAAATTTAACTTTTAACCGCTTTTATCATTTACTGTTTTTATCAAGAATTGCAACGTTGTGAAAATGTATCTCGAACCGCGTTACAATCAATGTACCCGTGGTCGTCGACACACTTTGACTCCGTTGAGATTTGGATTTGGGTCACATCAATGTGCACCCGAGTTTAAGGAAATTAAATTATTAAAGGCGCGCCTAAAGCGACTAGCGTATTTATTTTGGGTAGGACCGTGGAATTTTGCTAAACGGTCCATCCCGAAATCTAAGCAATTTGAAAACAAATATTTACTGAGGGCCCCGCAATTTTGTATTTTTTATTCGGCGAGGCTCATCTCATTCTTATTTTTTTTTTTAAAAAAAAGGAATTTACAACGTCATGGACACGCATCTCGAACCACGTCACAATCAATGTACCCGTGATTAGAGACACATTTTGACTCCACTGAGATTTAGATTTGGGTCACATAAATGTGCACCCGAGTTAAGGAAAATAAATTGTTAAAGACGCGCCTAAAGCAACTAGCATATTGTTATTTTGGGAAGGCCGTAAAATTCGCTAAAATGGCCTGTCCCGAATTCTAAGTATTTTAATAAGGCTCCTATTAGTCCCAACTTCGCTAGCGTATTGTTATTGTTATTAAACCCAACTTCTATTACTAAAAAAAATGAGAAATAAGGCTTTAACGCTAGTAGTCATGATTTTTTCATTCAGACATTCACATACCTATTACAAGGAGAGTACATAATATACGTGAGTACATACGTTCGCAACAATTCACTGGATGTCAAATTGTTCCCTTAATAAGCACAAATATATGCACAAAAGTAAAAATTCTCGTAAAAAACTTAAGCTCACGATATGTTCTCACATTTACTTTAAGCATATGCAGTAACTAACCATGAAATAAACATTTTTAACAAAACAACAAAAAAATGCATTGTTGACATACATCCATATCAAATACTCTCATTCACCTTGAACCATAATATGCGAAACGAACGAAATGAAACAAAGGATGAAGAACAATAACCTTCGAACCTCGACAACCTCAGAACGACAAACAGCGACCCCGACGGAACTCAAGCCGGACCTCACTGAACGAGGAACAACGATGAAACCTCGGACAACAACCTCGACGTACCGGACCTCGACGAACAACGACGACCTCAAAGGAAATAGAAAGCTCGGACCAAAACTGTCAACGACCCGAGATGTTTGGCTGCTGCTGGTTTTTTTTTTTCGACGCAGCAGGTTGGTTCGAGAAGATGAAGCATAAGGGGTCGTTTGGATGTGAGGAAGGAGCAGCTATGGAGGGTCGTTTGGGCAGTGGTCGATGCTGCTACTGGTTGCTGGGAATGCGAGGGGTCGTTTGGGCTGTGGTCGATGGCTGGAGGCGTCGCTGGACTGGGGATGGGGACGGCGAAACAGTAGTGGTCGTCGGGGCTGGACACGATAGGGGGAACTGGTAGCGGGCAGCAATGGTGGAGTTCAGTGGTCGACGGACGTGAAGGAGGGGGTGGTTCACTGGTAGTTTAGTCACGACGGGAAGGTGACGGAGAGGTTTGGAGGGGTGACGACGGGGAAGCAGCTGCAACAACAGCTACTCGGCAACGCAGCAACAGCTGCTCGCTCGACGGGAGATGGTGTAGCAGCAGTGGTCGTGGTTTTCTGGTGACGACAGGGGTGGCGATGGTTTAGGGTTCTTGTTCGTTTTTTGGTTTAGCGGAAGAAGATGATAATTTAGGGTTTTTCTTTTTTTTTTTGGAAGAAGAAGATGAAGTGAAAAAAAATGTTCCTCCAAAAACCAGTCCAACCCCCTCCTGTAGCCTTGTCCGTGTGTTTTTTGTATATGTGCAAAGAAACATTGACCTCACGTGTGTAGGGGTCCAAGATTTGTGTCCCCCATGCGCGGTGGGGCTCCCCGTGTGTGGTGTTCCGTCCGTGTTCCCCATGCGTGTCCCTCGTGTGTGGTGGGCTCGGATTATTATGGGCTAGGTCCGTAAATTAGGCCTAAAAACGGGTAGTTTGAACCCAAATATTATTCTTTTGCCCGGACCCGAGAATAATAACACGTCGTTGTTCAACTAATCCTATGTAAGCAAAATAACTACCAAAATAAGACTAATTATTTAAAACGAAACTATTTCTTCTTTTTCTTTTTCTTAGTATTTTTCAAGACTAAAATAACTACAAAGCATAAATAAAACTATTTTTGTCATTTTCATTTTTATATAAAGATAAAATATAAAGTAATATTTTTATATTTTTCAAAATTAAAAGGACTACAAAACATTAATAGAACTATTTTTTTTGTAATTTTCGAAATCATATAACGTACAAAAATAAGGTACTATTTTTGTATTTTTTTCAAGTTTATGAGAAATACATAAGCTAAAATTTATATATATATTTTTTGTAATTTTTCTTTTGCGACTAAATAAAGTAAAATAATTAAAATAGCTATATTAGGCCCAATTTAAATATTCACGCTAAAAATGTGAAAATTCCCGGGGAGGGTCAAAAATCACACGTCTACAGCTGCCCCTCTTTGACTGGAAACACGAAGAGTTTTCCGACAAAGAACGACTAGACGTGTTTTTGACCAGACCATTATTTGGAGGGACTACACTAAGAAAAGGAAGGGAATGTGACCGAGCCCTGGTATCTGAGCTGTCTACATATCCTTGGTTATAAAGGAATCAGGCCACGTGTAGTTCGGAACTGAGAGAGATGGTAGAGTGTACCGAGGTGAAGAGCCGATCGAGGTGTTATTCCGTTGAGGTTCCGGTCCGCGGTCCTGCTGTTACAAAAATGAAAAAATGAGAAAAAGACTAACTAAGCCTATCAGCTACTAGTTACAAGGATTCCTATCTATAAGTCTTCTGAAACTTGATCTTGAGTCTCGAATGGTTCTTCATATAGACTTTGGATTTGAACCTTGATACTTGCTAGTTGTAGGTGCTAGTTCTTGAGCAGACCACATCTGTTCTCCACTTCTGTTTTTTGAACCTTTTGACTAGCTTCTGTTGATCATCCCAGACTGTTGACTCGCATTCTTGAGGCGAGCTTCTGCTATTTCTAACTTGGATTGAATGTTGGGGATTTTTGTTGTAATCTTCTGCCTTCCAGTGGGTTACAACTTGATCTTGGAAGATATTTCTCTGTTCTACAGGCGGACTCCTGACTTTCATCATCTTGAATTTAACAACAACCTCCGTTTTACGGGCGGGCTCCTGACTTCTTCATCTTCGACATACAACAACCTCTGTTCTACAGGCGAGATCCTACAACCAAAACAAACAAAACAAACAAAATTTCCTAACCCAGTTTGCACTGGGAAGATTTGTGAGTCGTTAGAAAAATTGTAACCCACTTATACTACCGATGCGATGATGAGATTAAACTAAAGACTAGACTAGGATGTGCATCTCCAATGAGTAAAACCAAAAAACTCTTGCTAGCAAATGTGTCTGCTAAAATAAAACCTCAATGACTCAAACTAGGAAGTGCGTCTTCTATGGTTGAATCGGAATGAACTAAACTAGGAAGTGCGTCTCCTAGGGGTGAAAACTAAGAAGTGCGTCTCCTATGAATAAAATTTCAATTTAGGAAGTGCGTCTCCTAAAAGAAAAACTTGATAGACCTTGATTAGGAAGTGCGTCTCCTACAGGTAAAACTTCAATAAACTAGACTAGGAAGTGCGTCTCCTATGGTCGAAATTAAAATGAATCAAACTCGGAAGTGCATCTCCTAAGGGTGAAATCTCAATTCCGGAAGTGCGTCTCCTGAAACAAAATATTTCCTGAAAAATCCAAACTAGAAAGTGCGTCTCCTAAAAATGAACTGTCAATTTTAGGAAGTGTTCCTCCTATGGGTAAAATCTCAATGACTCAAACTAGGAAATGCGTCTCCTACGAATGAAATCTTAAATGAACCAGACTAGGAAGTGTGTCTCCTAAAGCAAAAATATAACCTGAACGACCCTGACTACGAAGTGTGTCTCCTAGGGGTAAAATAAACTTAGGAAGTGCGTCTGCTATGATTTTGAACTAGGAAGTGCATCTCTTAGCAATGAAAACTTAATTCAGGCAGTGCGTTTCTTATGCATAAAATTAAACTTAGGAATTGCGTCTCCTAGGGGTAAAATAAACTTAGGAAGTGCGTCTCCTATGGGTGAAATTTTAATGATTTTGAACTAAGAAGTGCGTCTCCTATGCATGAAAATAATTTAGGAAGTGCGTCTCCTATGCATAAAATTAAACTTAGGAATTGCGTCTCCTGGGGGTAAAATAAACTTAGGAAGTGCGTCTCCTGTGGGTGAAACTTTAATGATTTTAAACTAAGAAGTGCGTCTCCTATGCATGAAAATAATTCAGGAAGCGCGTCTCCTATGTGGTAAAAGTAAACTTAGGAAGTGCGTCTCCTATTGGTAAAACTAAACTTAGGAAGTGCGTCTCCTATGGGCAAAACTAAACTTAGGAAGTGCGTCTCCTATTGGTAAAACTAAACTTAGGAAGTGCGTCTCCCACTGGTAAAACTAAACTTAGGAAGTGCGTCTCCTATTGGTAAAACTAGACTTAGGAAGTGCGTCTCATGTTGGTAAAACTAAACTTAGGAAGTGCGTCTCCTATTGCGTAAAACTAAACTTAGGAAATGCGTCTCCTATGGGTAAAATAAACTTAGGAAGTGTGTCTCCTATTGGTAAACTAGACTTAGGAAGTGCGTCTCCTGTTGGTAAAACTAAACTTAGGAAGTGCGTCTCCTATTGCGTAAAACTAAACTTAGGAAGTGCGTCTCCTATGGGTAAAATAAACTTAGGAAGTGCGTCTCCCATTGGTAAAACTAATCTTAGGAAGTGCGTCTCCTATTGGTAAAACTAAACTTAGGAAGTGCGTCTCCTATTGGTAAAACTAAACTTAGGAAGTGCGTCTCCTATGGGTAAAATAAACTTAGAAAGTGCGTCTCCTATTGGTAAAATAAACTTAGGAAGTGCGTCTCCTTTGGTAAAATTAAACTTAGGAAGTGCGTCTCCTATTGCGTAAAACTAAACTTAGGAAGTGCGTCTCCTATGGGTAAAACTAAACTTAGGAAGTGCGTCTCCTATTGGTAAAATAAACTTAGGAAGTGCGTCTCCTATTGTAAAACTAAACTTAGGAAGTACATCTCCTATTGGTAAAATAAACTTAGGAAGTGCGTCTCCTATGCGTGAACCATTTCCTTATTCCTGAATTATTTACTTACATGTGTCGTCTTCCCTCGAAACTGCTGGGGATAACACTGCTGGAAATTATTTACTTACCTGCTGGGGATGATACTGCTGGGGAATTATTTACTTACCTGTTAGGGGATAGAATGTTATCATCTGGGGATAACGCTATCGAGGATAACACTGCTGGGGGATTCTGATTCCTTCAGAACTAGTGCTTCACTCTTCGGAAGGCTGTTGGGAATGATACTAGCCTTTTTCTTTTCTGAGCACAAGTTTCATCCCTTTGTTCTGTCCGTTGGGGAACAACTTCCTCCATTGAAACTTATGATGTTGGGGGTCACACTGGTTCAAAGACCACTTCCCTTGAGACTGGTGTTATCTTTATTCTTCCCCAAATGGGTACCAGACTTCCAGAAAATTTTCTAAATGAAAGGAAAATTTTCTGCCTCAGTTTGATAATATCCCTTGTGGCATGCATTTTTGTCATCAATGCCATTTCCTTTACCTGTTTCAAATCAAACAAAATTTGTTAGTTTAAAACGCGGTGGTTGGTTGTGATACTCCTACTGGAAAGGTTTTCCCTTTCTCCTTCCTTGCTATGCGTTCCAAACTTGCTGGGGATGATATTGTTTGCTGGGGATAATTCCTTTCTGCTGGGGATATCCCTCTTCTTTTGTGGCATGGCTCGGAAACTTGCATTTTTTTGACCTTTTAGTCTCGCATGAATTTCCCAAATCATGCTCATTGCTCTCCTTGATTTGTCCACGGGCCTTGGCCTTGAGGTTTAATAACCTTTGATTTTGGCAAGGATATCCCTCTTGACACTCGTTGATATTTTTGTCAATCTCCTTTTGCTGGAGATATCTTTCTTGACACTGGCCTCACGCTTGTTCCTTGCTGACTATACCACTTGGATGTATTAGTCAGATCTCATCTTGGAAAGCTGATGGCATATTTTGAAGTCATTTCTCATTTGTTCTGACCAAACAGACTCTACTGGGGAATTTTTCTATAAAAGGAAAAAGATAAAAGGGAACAAAATAAAAAGACAAAGGAAAAAGATGACTCTTTAACAAAAGAAACTATAAATAAAAACCTATCAAACGCAGATACCGACTCTAATGGTCATGACATGCATATGTGGCCTATCCTCCGCCGTCAATCATCTTTCAAGACCTTCAATTGGCAATTCCCCATCTGATTCTCAATCTTATTCGACTTGTAGTGCCCAAAAGGTTTTCACTATCAAGTCTCTCTCATTTTGGTTTTTCTCTCAACTTTCATCGCCTTACGGTGTCCGTAAAGATTTTCACCGATAAGACTCTCTCATTTGTATCACTTTCCAGTTGGGGATTCGGAGTGTTGCCGGTACGATTCTTCCTGCTGGGGATTAGAGTCCTTTCTGCTGTGGAACAGAGTGTTATATTCACCGGTAAGACTCTCATTTATCTGACTTGGCATCTTTTGAAGACTGATCAGAAGGTCTTTCTTTGGACCGTAATGTAGGTTTTTGGATAGGGCTAGAAAGAAAGGGTATAAAAGGCTCAAAAACAAAATAAATTTGGGGTTTAAAATTACAACCTTCGGAATCATATTTGTTTATAGCATACGCAACCCTTGCCCCAATTTCTTGCTTGGGAATTATTTATTTTTATTATTATTTATTTTTAATTTTTTAAAACCATGACCGAGCCGTGAGGCGCCTACGTATCCTCTTTGAGGAATCAGGTCGAACGTAGTTCCCACTTCCTCTTTTTCATTCTGACTTTCTTTTGTTTTTTTGTTATCATTTTTCTTTCTTTCTTTTTTTTCTTCTTTCATTTTTTTTTTCTCTTTTTTCGTTTTGTTGTTTTCTTTTATTTCTTTTTCTTTCTTTTGTTTTCATGTCATGCTTGCGTTTTCTAGTTGTTTTTACTGATTCCGAAAGAGGGGTACGAAAGAAAAATAATAAGGCTCAAAAGGGGTTAACGAAGGATAAAGTGTTTTAGGTAGCAGAACAAAATGTCTTCGTCATTCCAGTCTTCAAAACATGCCCAGTGCAAACAACACATTTAAACAAAGATTTGTAGCCTCTTCCGATGGTGCTGGACTTGACAATTATATTCACATTTGCTTTTTCATTTGTCATTTCTAAAGCACCGTTGGGCGACACTCACATTATCATGAATGACCCTCATGTCAATTTAGCGAATCTTGCTTTTAACGGTTTTCTTTATGTTTTATTTGCCCCAGTTCCACATGACTCGAGCTCCAAATAATCTCAAACCGTTCTTATTTCCTTTAAATGCTTTGATCACCTCCTCAGGGTTTCATGATTAACTTTTAAGATTAGGCCCAAACTGTGTGCGTATGTCATGTCACTAGAATCGGCATTGAATAAAAATGATAAAAGGACTAAACAAAAGAAAACTGAAAATAAAAAAGGACCGGATTTTGCATTAGATTACCGGTGAAATGGTTTGAATAACAAGACAAACAAAACAAACCAGAATAAAATCCTAAAACAAACTGGACAAAACTTAAACAGACCGCTATGACGACATGGAAAGATAAGAAGGTTTGACATGAGACAATATCCGGATTACAACCCTAAGAAT
The DNA here is from genome assembly GCF_000393655.2 of Nicotiana sylvestris. Taxonomy (NCBI): domain Eukaryota; kingdom Viridiplantae; phylum Streptophyta; class Magnoliopsida; order Solanales; family Solanaceae; genus Nicotiana; species Nicotiana sylvestris. The sequence goes on from NC_091058.1 coordinate 28,393,971, forward strand.
AATCCAGATAACAGAAATGACAACAAAATAAACCATCAAAGATCCTCTCCGGCTGACCCAAAATGGAGTGTCTTTCCAACTGCCAAGCATGGCATTTTAGCCATTGAGCTCTATATCAACATTTCCAAGACCATCGCCAACTTCAGTATCATCAACATCAGTCAACAAGTTCTCAAGAGGATTCGCGCGCTCCCTGTCACTGTCATCGATCACAATTGCCCCTTCCTGAATCATTCTTTCTATTTCCTTTTTCAAAGAACGACAGTCTTCAATGCTATGTCCTTGGACATTAGAGTGGTACATGCATCGTACAGCAGGATCGAATCCTTTTGCATATGGGTCTGGAGTATAGCCAAGGAGCGGCTCAATCAGGCCTGAAAGCTTTAGCTTTTCAAACAAACTTGTGTAGGACTCCCCAATTGGCGTGAAATTGTTTCTTTGCCTTTGTTCCCCCCCATGCCCCTATTTTCCAGGGTCGTTGGGTGCTTGAAAACGTTGTGAAGGCAAGAATGCATTATGTGGTGCTGGCTCTCGCCATCGGGGGTGACCTGATGGTTGACCCTGCGACCGGACCTTGTTCGGAGGATAATACTGAGGCGGATTATATGGAGCTCGGGGGCAGGTTTGGGCATGATGGGCTGAAAAGAGTGGCTTTGATGGTGGGTAACAGGGTTGTGGAAGGTTGTATAGAGTGTGTGGATAATTTGGATGACGGGGTATGGGCTGGTAGTGAGGGGAAGGACCTCTGAATTGGGACCCAGTACCTGCTTCGACTGTTGCGACCTCGAGCGCACCTCCCGCGCCGCTCTGAATAGCCTGGGTCGTTGCCTTGAGCACTGAGTAATTTAGGATTTTGTCAGACCTTAGACCCTCCTCTATCATGACCCCTATCTTTACCACTTCATTGAAGTATTTCCCAACCATCGTCACCAAGTGACCAAAATAAGTTGGATCCAGTGTTTGCAAGAAGTAGTCCACCATTTCTCCCTCTCTTATGGGAGGATCAACTCTGGCCGCTTGTTCTCTCCACCGGAACCCAAATTCCCAGAAACTCTCCTCGGGCTTCTTCTCAAGCTTTAGCAATGTGAGACGGTCTGGGACTATCTCAAGGTTGTATTGGAAGTGTCCTGCGAAAGCCTGCGCCAGATCATCCTAGGTGTACCACCTGCTCGGATCTTGTCTTGTATACCACTCCAGTACTGACCCACTTAGGCTTTGGCCAAAGTAAGCTATAAGAAGCTCATCCTTTTCACCTGCTCCTTTCATCTTACTACAGAAACCTCGCAGATGTGCCATGGGATCACCATTCCCCTCGTATAGATCAAATTTGGGCATCTTAAAACCTGCCGGCAATTGCACATCAGGGAAAGGGCACAGATCTTTGTAGGCCACACTAACCTGGCTGCCTAATCCATGCATACTCCGGAAAGATTGCTCCAGGCTTTTCATTTTACGAAGCACTTCATCCTGCTCCGGATTCTTAGTCGGCCTCTCAGTTTCTGCTGGGAGTTGGAGGTGAGGGGTGTAAGTGTATGGTTTGAGTGCTTTAAAGGTTGGTTCAGGAGGATAATACTGGTTATCATGAGCCTGAAACAACGGCTCGCCGGAAGATCTTTGCAGTGTGGATGGTGGAGGTGCCCCGAAGACGGGGACGATTGGCGGAGGAGGGTTTTGTTTGGGTGGTGAAGCTTGGGGATTATAGGATGTTTCGCCTTGGTAGTATTGGGCAATGGGGAATCTTGTTGAAGGGCCGAGTGCAGGGTATTCCGGTGTGTGTCCCGGTGGGGAAGTAGGAGTGACGAATGGTTCGGGCCCCTTTTGCACCTTAGCCACGGCTAGCTTCATTTCATGCATTTCCAATCTCATTTTTTCTATATTGGCCATCGCCTCCTTCAGCATCTGATGTGTCGTCCCTTCCGACTCAACACTATTTTCTGAGTCAGTCATGCTTTCTGGTATAATCCCTTTTGATCTTGTTTGATAATGGTACGGTGCCAGTACGCTTTAACAAACTAACTGTCTGATATTTGTGGAAAACAACAAACTTGTTAGCGTTAGAGTTTAACAAACTTGTGGATGCAATGCTCCTAGGCAGTAAACCATTTCTAACATGCTTTGCTTCAAACCCATGCGTCATCCCGACTTGCTTATTTTCCCCTTTAAAGTACTTTGGGAACCCCTGTATTATTTTATTCTTTTTTTTTTCTTTCTTTTTAACGGCGGTCGAACCTTATGGAGATTGCCTACGTATCATGACCCCGCATGAATCAGACCTTGCGTAGTTCGGCCCTATGAAAGGTAACATCAATGAAATATTTTTTTTTCTTTATCAATTTTTTATAATAAAACAATACTGAGTTTCAAAGGTTGAAAGATGACCAACAAACTCAAAAATCAAACAACCCACATATTCTAGTCAAAAGACTTATAACCTCAAAACAAAAAGGCCAGCTTCCTTTCCCCGTTCGACAAATGCAACCAAGCGGCTATTTTTGCGAATGTGGCCCCTACATGAATCTTGAGGCCGGGGAGGATTATTTTATGACACTTTAAACTTGTCCGTTATTTTACGAAAATAGCCTTTCGACAACTGAAAGATACTCTAAGGCTATTTCGGCAAGAACGGTTTAAAACGCGGCCGAAGCTGGCTCGGCTTATTTTTGACTAAAAATTCAAACGGTATTCACCTGACTGCTGACCCTTTGTTTTTTTTTTCAAATTACAATGAAAACGTGGTGTTGCAAACACGGCCCTTCAGCGCCTCGGGGACGAAGATTTTTAAGGCTGTGTGGGTCAACTGGACCAAAATCCTAAACATGACCCAAAAGGTGGCTGTTTATGCAAAGTCAGCCTTCCGGCGTCCCTTTCAGGAACATTCGGCTATTTTTGACAAAACAACATCACCCGACTTATTTATGACCCTTTTTTTAAAATTTTGACATGTTTTCTATTTATTATTTATTTATTTTTGGTTATTTTAGCAAAAGGTGGGGTTGGATCCGATGAGGGTTGCCTACGTATCTCACATCCGGTGAGAATCAAACTCGCGTAGTTCGGGCAAATAAACTATTTTTAAGAAGACCCTTTTCCATTTTCTATTTTTTTTTTCAAAACAAACAAACAAACTATTATTTTTCATTCATAACAAACAAACAAACTAACGTAAAACACAAAACATTCCTTCTTTTTTTCTTCTTTTTTTCAAAATTTCGACAAAGTTTCGACACTACTTGGACATTGGTTTTTTTTCTAAAAATAAGTAGTTATATCTCTACACTGTTATTTTCTCCTCTTTTCACGATTTTCTAATTTGTGGAAAATGATGACAACATATAAAATCTTTTTTTTTTTGAATTTTCAATGCTCCCTTTTTATTTATTATTATTTTTGTTATTATTTTAAAAAATGTGGCATGTGGGGACATAGGGAATTCCAAGACTTCTTGGATTCCACAAATGGTCCCCATGTGCTTTTCCCAAAAATGAAGTGTGGGGGACATATGAAATACCAAGGCTTCTTGAATTCCACAAATGTTCCCCATGTGCTTAATTAACATAATATCATGCTTATCTAAAAAATCGTGCAACTTTCTTATTTAACGTGATCAGCATGATAATGAATGCCATTTGTCCTCAACTATCATTGGTCCGCCCAAATGAACCCTTGAATAAATACAACATGTAGCACATAGGATGCCTTAAGATGGTCTATTATTTTCAGGTTGCTTGTCCTAGACGAACCCAACCCCTGTGTTGAGTCCTCTAAGTCAAATGCACATGATGCAAATAAACGTTCCTACTAGGGATCCGACATGAAGCTGAGTTATTCTAGGTTCAAAACCTGGGTATGTGTTCTAGACAGTGTACCCGAGTGGACAACTCGAGTTGAGGAAGGAGCTCCTTTCCGGGAACCAAAAGGCCAGTCGGCTTAGAAACTTTCCGAGCCTCTTTTATTTAGGGTATGACACTAACAGAATAGGGAGTCTTAACCAGTAAGCACATCCCCGGAGGTAAGAAGAGAAGGTTTCGGCACAGTTTATTTGTACAGTTCAAATAATATCAAAGCAGTAAAAGCAACATTTAGCACATTAGGCTCAAACATGTAAAAATCAGATAAAATCAAATATAACAATTTATATAAGCTCGAATTTCTAACCCTGAACCAGTGGTTCTGGGTCTAAGTCACCAGCAGAGTCGCCAGAGCTGTCACACCTCCTTTTTCTTCCTCCGCGAGGGGCGTGGGAGTTTTTTCCAATTAAAGGACAATCGAAATGGGATTTATTTATTTATTTCAGAGTCACCACTTGGGAGATTTAGGGTGTCCCAAGTCACCAATTTTAATCCCGAATCGAGGAAAAGAATGACTCCATATTACAGTCTGCGTACCAGAAATCCGGATAAGGAATTCTGTTAACCCGGGAGAAGGTGTTAGGCATTCCCGAGTTCCGTGGTTCTAGCACGGTCGCTCAACTGTCATATTCGGCTTGATTATTTGATTTTATACAAATATGAACTTATGTGCAAATTTTAACTTTTTACCGCTTTCTTAATTATTATCATTATTTTTTACAGGGAATTGCAACGTTGTGAAAATGTATCTCAAACCGCGTCACAATCCATGCACCCGTGGTCGTCGACACACTTTAACTACGTTGAGATTTGGATTTGGGTCACATAAATGCGCACCCGAGTTTAAGAAAATTAAATCATTAAAGGCGCGCCTAAAGTAACTAGCGTATCATTTACATTGGGGTAGGGCCGTGAAATTTTGCTAAACGGTTCATCCCGAAGTCTAAGAAATTTTAAAGCAAATATTTACTGAGGGCCCCGCAATTTTGTATTTTTTATTCGGCGAGGCTCATCTCATTCTTATTTTTTTTAAAAAAAAAAGGAATTTGCAACGTCATGGACACGCATCTCGAACCACGTCACAATCAATGTACCCGTGATTAGAGACACATTTTGACTCCGCTGAGATTTGGATTTGGGTCACATAAATGTGCACCCGAGTTAAGGAAAATAAATTGTTAAAGACGCGCCTAAAGCAACTAGCGTATTGTTATTTTGAGAGGCCGTAAAATTCGCTAAAACGGCCTGTCCCGAATTCTAAGTATTTTAATAAGGCTCCTATTAGTCCCAACTTCGCTAGCGTATTGTTATTGTTATTAAACCCAACTTCTATTACTAAAAAAAATGAGAAATAAGGCTTTAACGCTAGTAGTCATGATTTTTTCATTCAGACATTCACATACCTATTACAAGGAGAGTACATAATATACGTGAGTACATACGTTCGCAACAATTCACTGGATGTCAAATATTTCCCTTAATAAGCACAAATATATGCACAAAAGTAAACATTCTCGTAAAAAACTTAAGCTCACGATATGTTCTCACATTTACTTTAAGCATATGCAGTAACTAACCATGAAATAAACATTTTTAACAAAACAACAAAAAAATGCATTGTTGACATATATCCATATCAAATACTCTCATTCACCTTGAACCATAATATGCGAAACAAACGAAATGAAACAAAGGATGAAGAACAATAACCTTCGAACCTCGACAACCTCAGAACGACAAACAGCGACCCCGACAGAACTCAAGCTGGACCTCACTGAACGAGGAACAACGACGAAACCTCGGACTACAACCTCGACGTACCGGACCTCGACGAACAACGACGACCTCGAAGGAAATAGAAAGCTCGGACCAAAACTGTCAACGACCCGAGATGTTTGGCTGCTGCTGGGTTTTTTTTTCGACGCAGCAGGTTAGTTCGAGAAGATGAAGAAGAAGGGGTCGTTTGGATGTGAGGAAGGAGCAGCTATGGAGGGTCGTTTGGGCAGTGGTCAATGCTGCTACTGGTTGCTGGGAATGCGAGGGGTCGTTTGGGCAGTGGTCGATGGCTGGAGGCGTCGCTGGACTGGGGACGGCGAAACAGCAGTGGTCGTCGGGGCTGGACGCGATAGAGGGAACTGGTAGCGGGCAGCAATGGTGGAGTTCAGTGGTCGACAGACGTGAAGGATGGGGGTGGTTCACTGGTAGTTTAGTCACGACGGGAAGGTGACGGAGAGGTTTGGAGGGGTGACGATGGGGAAGCAGCTGCAACAACAACTACTCGGCAACGCAGCAATAGCTGCTCGCTCGATGGGAGATGGTGTAGCAGCAGTGGTCGTGGTTTTCTGGTGACGACAGGGGTGGCGATCGTTTAGGGTTCTTGTTCGTTTTTTGGTTTAGCGGAAGAAGATGATAATTTAGGGTTTTTCTTTTTTTTTTTTTGGAAGAAGAAGATGAAGTGAAAAAAAATGTTCCTCCAAAAACCAGTCCAACCCCCTCCTGTAGCCTTGTCCGTGTGTTTTTGTATATGTGCAAAGAAACATGGAACTCACGTGTGTAGGGGTCCAAGATATGTGTCCCCCATGCGCGGTGGGGTTCCCCGTGTGTGGTGTTCCGTCCGTGTTCCCCATGCGTGTCCCCCGTGTGTGGTGGGCTCAGATTATTATGGGCTAGGTCCGAAAATTATGCCTAAAAACGAGTAGTTTGAACCCAAATATTATTCTTTTGCCCGGACCCGAGAATAAGAACACGTCGTTGTTCAACTAATCCTATGTAAGTAAAATAACTACCAAAATAAGACTAATTATTTAAAACAAAACTATTTCTTCTTTTTCTTTTTCTTAGTATTTTTCAAGACTAAAATAGCTACAAAGCATAAATAAAATTATTTTTGTCATTTTCATTTTTATATAAAGATAAAATATAAAGTAATATTTTTGTATTTTTTAAAATTAAAAGGACTACAAAACATTAATAGAACTATTTTTTTTGTAATTTTCGAAATTATATAACGTACAAAAATAAGGTACTATTTTTGTATTTTTTTCAAGTTTATGAGAAATACATAAGCTAAAATTTATATATATATTTTTTGTAATTTATTTTTGCGACGAAATAAGGTAAAATAGTTAAAATAGCTATATTAGACCCAATTTAAATATTCACGCTAAAAATGTGAAAATTCTCGGGGAGGGTCAAAAATCACAGGTCTACAATCTCGACCGTTCATTTGAATCAATCAATGGCTCAGGATGGGGATGCTGATACAACATCGTTTGGGGGCGTGCCTGGGAAGCCTGGGTTTGGATTGGGTTGTGGTAATTGGTTTGGGCCTGATTTTTCATTTAAATTTTGGCCCAAATCCGGTATTTTCCTTCTTTACAATTAGACAAATATTCCTAAAAACCAAAATTAAACACACAAATATTAATTAATACCTAACAACAATTATCACATGAATTAAAACATCTAATAAAGTTACCATGACAACAAATAGAATAACAATGCATATTTTGTGATTTTCGCTTTTAAAACCAAATTATGGTTAATTAATTCGTAAATGTACCATGTTCTCTAAATGCATGCAACATGTATTTTTTATATTTTTAAACTATAGCAAGGCGAGCATTTACGGACAAAAACAATTATCCAAAAATGTTATACAAATCCTCAAAATTGTACCCGAAGGTAACCTGTTTTATTTCTTTTCTGATTTCTTTTGGAGTAGTTTCCGTGAAGCAAAAATCACGTGCTCACAGCTGCCCCTCTTTGTCCGAAAGCACAAAGGTCTTTCATGTAAAGATAAAGTGAGCGGATACGAGCGATTTTTGCCCTGTTGGAGTACTCCGTGTGAAGCATTTTTTGAGAAAAAGATTTAACCGAACCTTTGCTTCAAAAGTTTCCTACATATCCCCGGCTAGAGGGGAATAAGGTTAATGTAGTTCGGGAAGTTTTGGTAGCTGAGACTACCATGGAACTATGATTTGGCTGTTACTGCTGCTGTATGTTGTTACCATTGCTTTACCGATCTCCTTGTTACACCGTGCTTAAAGAAAAATCAAGAAGCTAGGCTAGACTACGGATCATGAGATCTCATCTATCTTCAACTTGTTATTGTTGCCTTGATTTCTTGTCAACTTGCGCTTCTTCCGGTGCTTTTCTTCCGAGAACTTGGGGATGACACTGGCCTCTTGCTTTTCTGAATACCAGTTTTCATCATTGTGCTCGGTCCGTTGGGGATATAGCTTCCTTCATTAAGCTTTGTTATGCTGGGCATAATTTAATGTTCACAGGCCACTTCTTTCAAGACGCGTCTTTTCTTCCTTTTGATTCATGTGCTTGAATTTGTGCTGGGACCCCTTGTTGCGACCTTCTGCTTTCCGGTGCTGGGGATTTTTATTGTTTATTGCTGGGGATTCCTGTTGTAACCTTCTGCCTTCCGGTGGGTTACTGATTTCAAGATCTGAAGTACAAGACTGAAAAGTATTCCTCTCGTTATACAGGTGGGCGCCTGAATGCAAAAATATGAAATGTATTCCCTCGTTATATTGGTGGGTGACCTAGGACATGAAATGAAAGCACCAAAATGTATACCCTCATTATACTGGTGGGCGACCTAGGACATGAAATGAAAACACCTAAATGTATACCCTCATTATACTGGTGGGCGACCTAGGACATGAAATGTAAAGACTGAAATGTATACCCTCATTATACTGGTGGGCGACCTAGGACATGAAATGTAAAGACTGGAATGCATACCCTCATTATACTGGTGGGCGACCTAGGACATGAAATGTAAAGACTAAAATGTATACCCTAGGTGGGCGACCTAGGACATGAAATGTAAAGAATGAAATGTATACCCTCATTATACTGGTGGGCGACCTAGGACATGAAATGTAAAAACTGAAATGTATACCCTCATTATACTGGTGGGCGACCTAGGACATGAGATGAAAACAGAAATGCATACCCTCATTATACTGGTGGGCAACCTAGGACAGGAAATGAAAACAGAAATGCATACCCTCATTATACTGGTGGGCGACCTAGGACATGAAATGTAAAGACTGAAATGTATACCCTCATTATACTGGTGGGCGACCTAGGATAGGAGATGAAAACAGAAATGCATACCCTCATTATACTGGTGGGCGACCTAGGACAGGAAATGAAAACAGAAATGCATACCCTTATTATACTGCTGGGCAACCTAGGACAGGAAATGAAAACAGAATTGCATACCCTCATTATACTTGTGGGCGACCAAGGACATGAAATGTAAACAGAAATGCATACCCTCATTATACTGGTGGGCGACCTAGGACATGAAATGTAAAGACTGAAATGTATACCCTCATTATACTGGTGGGCGACCTAGGACATGAAATGTAAAGACTGAAATGTATACCCTCATTATACTGGTGGGCGACCTAGGACATGAAATGTAAAGACTGAAATGTATACCCTCATTATACTGGTGGGCGACCTAGGACAGGAAATGAAAACAGAAATGCACACCCTCATTATACTGGTGGGCGACCTAGGATAGGAAATGTAAACAGAAATGCATACCCTCATTATACTAGTGGGCGACCTAGGACATGAAATGTAAAGACTGAAATGTATACCCTCATTATATTGGTAGGCGATCTAGGACAGGAAATGTAAAGACTGAAATGTATACCCTCATTATACTGGTGGGCGACCTAGGACATGAAATGTAAAGACTAAAATGTATACCCTCATTATACTGGTGGGCGACCTAGGATATGAAATGTAAAAAAAAAAGTATTTGGATTTGTTCCCTCGTTTCCCCGAGAAAATTGCCCCGGTTTTGGTGACCTTCTTTGTGGCGTGTCTTTCTGCCATCATCAACCTTTATTTTCCTGTAGAAATTAAAGAAAATTTTGTTAGTTTTAACATGGTGAGTGATCGTGTCACTCCTACTGCGCGGATGATTTTTCCTCTCCCTTTCCCTTGCTCTTTGCTCCCGTAACTGGTTGGGGATAAAGTTGTTTGATGGGGATGACATGTCTGATGGGGGTGGTATTTTTGCTGGGGACGGTTTTCCATTTATCCCTTCCCCGCTCTTTTGTTTCACAACATGATGTGGGAGTCCCCTTCAACTTCAAAACTACTCCCTTAAACGTTTATTTTCTCCCAGCCCTGCAGGGCATAACATGTTATCACCCGGGGATAACGTTATTGAGGATAGGACTATTAGGGTTATCTTGTTGCGGATTAATTCTCTCTTCCTACTTCCCCCTTTCCGTGGTGTCTAACCACCTTGGACCTTGGTCCGTGATTTATCGCAGTTCTTGCTGGGGATCTTCTTGGAACTTGTTCCACAAGTCCTTCAAACGTCGTTTTCCGCTTTTCTTCATGTTCCCCTTAACTTTATAGGCCAGTTTGTCATTTGGTTTTGCAACAGATGCCTTTGTCCTATTTCCTTGGCTTTGGCCTGTGCCCTTCGTATTTTTCTTTGTACCGTTTTGGCCCTTGGTAGTAAACTCTGAAAAGTCCTTCTCAAAACAAATTTCTGGAAAAGTCTTTTTAGACAAAGAAATGAAAAAGCTAAAAAAAGAGAAATCTTTCTGAACAAATGCTGGGGGAGAAGAAAAAGGAAAGAACTTATCTGGATGGTATGACTGGTCCCTACGATCATGTCGTGCATTACGGATTACCCGACCCAGTCTATTTGTATCAATCAATCTTCCTGATGGCCTTATTTGCTGGGGATGAATAAGTGCCCATCTCTTTGCGAATACGGCTCCTTTTTGCCGATCTATCTTGTCACCTTATAGTGCCCTTCGAGGGGTTTTCACTAATAAGACTCTCTCCTGTCTCTCAGCTCCCGTCGCCTTATGGTGCCTGTGAAGGTTTTCACCTATAAGACTCTCTCGTTTTATTTCTCTCATCTTTCGTCGCCTTATGGTACCTGTGAAGGTTTTCACCGATAAGACTCTCTCATTTTGTTTTCCAGCGGGCGATTGGAGTGCTGCCGATATGACTCTCTCTTTCGGAGATTCTTTCAGCTATCAATTCATTTCTAGTTTATGATCCCCTTCCCTGCTGGGGTTCAGTGTATTATCCTCGACTTTCATTTGCCCGACTTGGCACCTCTCGGATATTGATCGGGAGGTCTTTTGTGGACATCGATATTGGTTTTGTGTGGGTTTAAAGAAAGGCTATTGAAAAATTCAGAAATATCTTCGACGGGTGAAACACTACAACTCTTGGAATCAACCCCTTTTTGAAACTTCAAAAACATAATTCCTGCCCCAGTTTCCTTGCTTGGGGATTTTTATATTTACACTATGTGGAGCTATGCGCATTATGCACAATATGCACACTTGCACTATAACCGAGCCGTGAGGCACCTACGTATCCTCTTTGAGGAATCAGGTCAAACGTAGTTCCCACGGTTCCTTTGTTTTTCTTATGATCTTTATCCTATTTTCATTTTTCTTTTCTTTTCTTTTTCTTTTTTTTTTTCTTTTTTTTTCCATATATTTTTTCCCATTAGTGATTCCAAAAGAGGGGTATGAAAGAATAACTAAGTCTCAAAAGAGGGGAAGCAAAGGTTAAAAGTGTTTGGATAGAAGAAAGAATTGCCTCCGTCATTTTATTATCCAATAAGTACCAAGTACAAACAGACGAACCAATAACTATCATAATCAAAGAAATTACGCGTAATATCCTTTGACTGCATCAGAATTATAGCCATATCGACGCATCTTCCTTCGATATCGGTTAGACATAAAGCGCCATTGGATAACACTCTGGTCACAACATAAGGCCCTTGCCAATTTGGGGCAAATTTGCCTTTTGCTTCGATCTGATGTGGGAGGATCCGTTACAATACTTGCTGCCCTACTTCAAATTTTCTAGGGCGCACCTTCTTATTGTATGCCCTCGCCATTCTTTTCTGATACAACTGGCCACGACACACTGCTGCCAATCTTTTTTCATCTATTAAGCTCAACTGCTCCCATCGAGCTTTGACCCATTCGTCGTCATCAATCCCGGCTTTAGCGACAATTCGGAGGGACAAAATTTTGACCTCTGCCGGTATTACTGCTTTAGTTTCGTATACCAACAAATAAGGAGTTGCACCTGTGGAAGTCCGGACTGTAGTGTGATAACCCAACAAAGCAAAGGGTAATTTATCATGCCATTGTCTAAATCATTCTATCATCTTCCTCAGTATCTTCTTGATGTTTTTATTGGCTGCTTCAACTGCTCCATTCGCCTTGGGACGAATGGGGTGGAATTGCGGTGTGTAATCTTAAACTGTTGGCATATCTCCCTCATCAAATTGCTGTTAAGATTTGCACCATTATCCGTGATGATCACTTTTGGGACCCCAAATCTGCAGATGATATGGGAGTGAACAAAATCCACCACTGCCTTCTTGGTTACTGATTTGAAAGTTTTAGCTTCCACCTATTTGGTGAAGTAGTCGATGGTCACCAGAATGAACCTATGGCCGTTGGATGCTGCCGGCTCAATAGGCCCAATGACATCCATGCCCCATGCAACAAATGGCCATGGCGCTGACATTGTATGAAACTCTATCGGCGATGAATGAATCAGATCTCCGTGTATTTGACATTGATGGCATTTCCTTACGAAATTGATGCAATCATGCTCCATAATGATCCAATAGTACCCTGCTCGGAGAATCTTCTTTGCCAATACATATCCGCTCATATGTGGCCCGCAAACTCCAGCATGCACCTCTGCCATAACCGTCGTGGCTTGACCGGCGTCTATATATCTTAGCAATCCCAAATCTGGGGTTCTTCTGTACAACACTCCTCCACTGAGGAAGAAACCGTTTGACAAATGCCGGATGGCTCTTTTTTGGTCTCCGGTGGCCTGCTCCGGATATATCCCCATCTTGAGGTACTCCTTTATGTCATAAAACCATGGCTCGCCATCCACTTCCTCTTCTACCATGCCGCAATAAGCATGCTGATCACGAACCTGAATGTGCAAGGGGTCAACATACATTTTGTCGGGGTGATGTAATATTGATGCTAAGGTGGCCAATGCATCGACAACCTCATTGTGGACTTTCAGGATATGTCTGAATTCCACTGATCGAAATCGCCTGCTCAGATCGTGTAAACATTGTTGATATGGTATGAGTTTTAAATCCCGTGTTTCCCACTCACCCTGAATCTGATGTACCAGGAGGTCCGAGTCTCCCAAGACCAAAACGTCCTGGACATCCATGTCTGCAGCTAATCGCAGACCCAAAATACATGCTTCATACTCAACCATATTGTTGGTACAATAGAAGCGTAGCTGAGCTGTAACAGGATAGTGATGTCCTATTTCAGAAATGAGTACTGCTCTTATTCCAACCCCTTTCGCGTTTGCGGCTCCATCAAAGAAAAGCTTCCAACCTGGTTCCTCGGGTAATTCCAGCTCACCTATATGCATTACTTCCTCATCTGGAAAATACGTCCTCAAAGGCTTGTATTCTTCATCAATGGGATTCTCAGCCAAGTGGTCGGCCAGTGCTTGGGCTTTCATGGTCGTCCTCGTCACATAGACGATATCAAACTCCGTGAGCAAAATTTGCCATTTTGCTAACCTCCCTGTAGGCATAGGTTTCTGGAAAATGTACTTTAATGGATCCAAACGGGATATGAGATAAGTAGTATACGAGGATAGGTAGTGCTTCAACTTCTAAGCCACCCAAGTTAGGGCGCAACATGTCCTCTCGAGTTGAGTGTACTTGACCTCATATACTGTAAACTTCTTGCTAAGATAATAAATGGCCCGATCTTTCCTTCCTGTAATGTCGTGCTGCCCCAACACGCAGCCAAACGAATTCTCCAGAACTGTCAGATAAAGAATTAATGGTCTCCCCGGCTCAGGTGGAACTAACACAGGTGGATTGGACAGATACCCTTTGATCTGGTCGAAAGCCTCTTGACACTCCGCCATCCAGTCTACCGCATCATCTTTCTTCAGCAGCCGAAATATCGGTTCACAAGTCACCGTGAGTTGAGCGATGAACCTGCTGATATAATTTAGTCTTCCTAATAGACTCATTACCTCCGTTTTGTTCTTTGGCGGTGGCAAATCTTGGATGGATTTGATCTTGGATGGGTCCAGCTCAATACCCCGTCGACTGACGATGAATCCTAATAGCTTTCCTGATGGAACCCTGAAGGCGCATTTGGCTGGGTTGAGCTTAATATCATACATTCGTAGTCTTTGAAAGAACTTCCTTAAGTCCACTACATGGTCTTCCTGACGCCAAGACTTTATGATCACATCATCTACGTACACTTCAATTTCTTTGTGTATCATGTCGTGAAACACAGTAGTCATTGCTCGCATGTACGTTGCCCCAGCATTCTTCAATCCGAATGGCATTACCCGGTAGCAGTAAGTTCCCCATGGTGTAATGAAAGCCGTCTTTTCTACATCTTCTTCGTCCATTAAGATCTGATGATATCCTGCATAGTAGTCCACAACAGATCCGATCTCGCGCCCCGCGCAATTATCGATCAGGATATGGATGTTGGGCAATGGAAAATTATCCTTAGGACTTGCTTTGTTGAGATTGCGGTAGTCGACACATATCCTAATTTTTCCATCCTTCTTCGGCACTGGTACCACATTGGCCAACCAATCGGGATATCGAGTGACCCGAATAACCTTCGCCTGCAGCTGCTTAGTCACCTCTTCTTTGATCTTCACACTCATCTCTGTTTTAAACTTCCTCAGTTTTTGCTTGACCGGAGGGTATGCCGGGTCAGTGGGCAATTTGTGAACCACTAGATCGGTGCTTAATCCCGGCATATCATCATATGACCATGCAAAAACATCTTTGAACTCAATGAGGGTTTTGATTAATTCCTCCCTAATGTTTGGCTCAATGTGGATGCTGATTTTGGTTTCTCTGACATTATCCACATCCCCTAGATTTACAGCCTCAGTGTCATTCAGATTAGGCTTGGGTTTTTCTTCAAATTGGCACAGTTCTTGGTTTATTTCTTTGAAGGCTTCATCCTCCTCATATTCAGACTCATCGTCATAACCGATCTCTTGTATAATTAAGTCGGAGTCAGATTGATTTATTAGACTAGGTTGAAGGTCCGCTGTGCATGCCATGTCATTAGAACCAATAAAAAGAGAACTGTTCAGAAAGAAAAAAGAACAAAACAAAATTAAAATGAGACAGGAAAAGAGAATTTTATTAAAAATGCAGGATAACAAGGTTCACACTTTACAAAATAAAATGGGACTTGGACTACACCCTGGAATAATCCGAAAAAACAAGGAAGAAAAATCAAAGCCTACTACCAGGACTCTCCCCGGATAGGAAGGGGAGTAACCGTCCAATTGTTGGTTTTGGCCTCAGGCCCCACAAACTGTATGTCCGCTCTACTGGAACCCTCTCCAACTTCTATCATATTGACATCAGCGAACAGTCTTTCGAAGCTCTGATTCAAATCCCCGTCCACCCCAATCAATGGCCCGACCATTTTCGGGATCGGTGACCCCTTGGCGCTTGCTTTAATAAAGGATCTTGAGAGACGCGGTATTGGTTTGGGAGGGAACCAAACTCTCTTCTTCATTTTCCACGCTCGCTTTACATCTAACGCAGTCGGTTTGAACCCCAATCCAAAGGTCTCCAAATTCTTGGGCAAGGAGACAGGTTGGACAATCCCCTGAAGCTCAGCCCCCCAGGCCTTTTCCTGGCACAAACCCATTACCCAGCATCTCTGAAACCATCATGACAGTTGCGGAAGCTACCTTGGGGTGTTGGATGATTTCACCCTCGGGAATCTTGTTTGCTGACACTGCATTGAAAATCTGGTAAACCCAAGGCCCTTTGTCATCATTGGTCTCTATGAAGGGCACAATTACGCCTCCCATGGTGCATGCAGTGTCTTCCCCGTGCAGCACGACATCTTGTCTATCCCATTCGAACTTGACCATTTGATGCAAGGTGGATGGTACCGCTTTAGCCGCGTGGATCCATGGTCGTCCCAACATAAGGTTATAAGATACCGCAGCATCTAATACCTGGAACTCCATGGTAAACTGGACCGGACCGATGGTCAACTCAAGTATAATATCCCCCACGGTGGCTGCTCCACTTCCGTCAAATCCTCGGACGCAAATGATGTTCTTGTGGATTCTACCGTGGTCGATCTTCAACTGGTTCAGGGTGGATAATGGACAAATATTGGCACTTGAGCCGTTATCCACCAATGCCCGAGTAACTGCCGAATCTTCGCATTTGACAGTCAAGTAGAGAGCCTTATTATGTTCTGTGCCTTCCACCGGCAGATCATCATCAGAGAATATTTCCCTGTTCACCTCAAAACTTTTGTTGGCAATCGTTTCATGGTGGTTTACTGAAATTTCATTGGGCACATGAGCTTCATTCAGTGTCTTCATCAGGGCCTGACGATGTTCATCCGAATGGATCAGTAATGATAATAACGAGATCTGGGCCGGTGTTTTCTTCAACTGTTCGACCATGGAGTATTCCTGCACTTTCATCTTTTTCAAGAATTCCTCGGCTTCTTCTTCTGACACGGGTTTTTTTTGTTATGGCTGGGTTGGATCTTCTCAACTCCACTGGAGCAAAACACCGTCCTGATCGGGTCAGTCCCTACACCTCACAACTGTCCTCCTCCACTTGCTTTCCCTTGTACATTACCACTGCCTTTTCATACTTCCAAGGCACGGCCTTGCTATCAATCACTGGTAATTGGACTACCGGTTTTATGGTGACTAGTTCCCTGCAGACCCCTTTCAATACAACTACGGGTGTGGATGATATCCCTGATACTACCAATTTGGCTGGCTCTGGTTTCTTTGTTGCGGTGGACGGATTCTTCCCCAATATCACCACTGTATTGACACCCTCCCCCTTCAACTGTACCCCTGGTCTCCCATCGGTCGATTCTTCTTTCGGAGCGGCCTGGATCATCATCACTGTCTGTGAGGGCTTCCTCGGCTCTCCTCCCTCATACACTAACTCGATCATATGAGCTTCGTGGTGTGTTGGAAATGGGTTCTGGTTGATGTTGGGTGCCTCCGGCGCCTGGACCTCGATCTTGTTGGTATCAATAAGATCTTGTATGGCCTGCCTTAACCTCCAATATTTTTCGGTATCATGCCTTAGCATTCCTGAGCAGTACTCGCAGCTTATCGATCGGTCCAAATTTTGGGGTGGGGGGTTTGGCTCTCTAGGCTCGACAAGACTCACCAAACCTAGCCGCCTCAATTCGTGGAACTCGGCGGTATAGGTCTCTCCCAACTCAGTAAAGGCTCTCTGTCTCTGTAACCTGTCATTTCTGGCAGCGTGATTTCCTCGAAAGCCCGCCCCTGGAGGGTTCCTGTATGCTCTTGGTGGAGGGTAGGGATTTTATGGTGGTGCATATGTGTTTTGGGGAGCCGGCGCGCGCCACTGCGGGTGAACCGGAGGCTGAGTGTATGTTTGGGCTTGGTGCACGGAGAAGTGTGGTTCTTGAGTTGGATAGTAGTGTTGTGCCGGGTTGTATGGATAATTTGGCCTGTGGGATCTGGGTTGGTTGTTGTATGGTTTGTCGGACCTGGACCAACTGCCTGCCTCAATCGTGGCGACTTCTTCTTTCTTCCTCCTTCCCAACGCACCTCCCGTGCCGCTCTGAATAGCCTGGGTCATTGCCTTGAGCGCTAAGTAATTCAGGATTTTATCAGACCTCAACCCCTCCTCTATCATAACCCCTATCTTTACTACTTCATTGAAGGATTTTCCAACTGTCGTCACCAAGTGACCAAAGTAAGTTGGATCCAACGTTTGCAGGAAGTAGTCCACCATTTCTCCCTCTCTCATGGGAGGATCAACCCTGGCTGGCTGTTCTCTCCAGCGGAAACCAAACTCACGGAAGCTTTCCCCAGGCTTCTTTCCGGTCCTCAGCAATGTGAGACGGTCGGGGACTATCTCGAGATTGTATTAAAAGTGACCCGCGAAAGCCTGCGCCAGATCATCCCAAGTGTACCATCTGCTGGGATCTTGCCTGGTATACCACTCCAATGCCGATCCACTCAAGCTTTGACCGAAATAAGCTATCAGTAGCTCATCTTTGCCGCCTGCGTCTCTCATATTGCTGCAAAAACCCCGTAAACGTGCCATAGGGTCACCATGCCCTTCATATAAGTCAAACTTAGGCATCTTGAACCCAGCCGGGAGTTGGACGTCCGGGAAAGGGCATAGATCCTTGTAGGCCATGCTGACCTGGTTGCGCAATCCATGCAGGCTCCTGAAGGATTGCTCCAGACTTTTGAACTTACTCATTACCTCATCCTGCTCTGGCACCTTAGCCGGCTTTTCAATCTCCGCCGGGACCTCCAAATGTGGATTATAGGCATGGGGTTCTGGTGCATTGAATGTGGGTTCAGGGGGATAGTACTGCGCATCGTGAGCCTGAAACAACGGCTCACTAGTTGATCTTTGCAGGGTGGCTGGTGTGGGTCCCATAAAGGTGGTAACATTTGGTGGTGGGAAAGGTTGATGGTGTGGTGGAACTTGGGAATCATGGGGGCTTCTCTCCTGATAATAGCAGTGATTCGGGAGGCTTGTTGAAGGGCCAGAGTGAGGGTATTCCGGCATATGCCCTGGTGGTTCAGGGCTCTTTTGTACTTTAGCCAAGGCTAACTGCATCGCATTCATCTCCAATCCCATTCTTTCTATCTTCTCCATTGCTTCTTTTAACAACTAGCTTACCGGTCTTTCTTCCTCGGTACTATTTTCTGAAGTAGTCATGCTTGTTGGTACCGGTCCTTTGGATCTGGTTTGATAAGGGTGTGTTGCCAGAACGCTTTAACAACTAATTGTCTGGTATTTGTGGAAAACAACAAACTTGTTAGCGTTAGAGTTTAACAGATTTTGATAATAGCACATTGGGGATGCAATTCTCCTAGGCAGTTAACCATTTCTAACATGATTTGCTTCAAACGCATGCGTCATCCCGGCTTGCTTTATTTGTGCCTTTAAAGTGTTTTGGGAACCCCCATTTTTCTTTCTTTCTTTATTTTTTCTCTTTTTCTTTCTTTCTTCTTTTTTCTTTTCTTTTCTTTTAGTGGCGGTCGAATCTTATGTGGATTGCCTACGTATCACGTCCCCGCATGAATCAGACCGGGCGTAGTTCTGCCACAAAGTAAAGACGCAAAATTCCTTTGGAATCATTAAATTTATCACCAAAATTTGCTATTACAAACTACTTATTTTAGACACAGAACAACAATAGTACATATTCCAAAATTCTTAACCTGACTCGATAAAAGAAACAAACAAAAAACAACATATGGGAAGATAATGGACATGTGAGGTCAACAAACAAGACTCGAACTAGGGATACATTAAGGATTTCAACTTAGGTGCTCGCGAGGCATCATTCGGCCTTTCCGCGGGTTTTGGTGTAAGACCTCTTTGTAAGCTTTTCAACTCATTCATGATCCGGTGAACATAGCCCATGACAGAGGCGAGTAGGGTATCACGAGGCATCTGCTCACATGCCAAGCATCTCATATAAATGTAGTGCCCAATCTCGTCAATCCTGTCTCGGATGTTGTCCCTTTCTCTGAACAAATGCTCTATTCGCCGGTTTTTCAATCCCAATGCTTGAGCATTATCGGCAAGTCGATCATGGATCTTTTCCATTTGTTTTTCTATTCTGGTCATCACATCATAGCATCGCCTTCTGTCAGCTTGGGCATCTCGGGCTTGTTTGAAGATCCGCTCCTGAAGAGTGGAGTTCGTTTTCCTTAATAGCTCGATGCTCATTTCAGAGTCCCTTGTGACTTGTTGCAGATGCTTCCTCCAGGCCATTGTACCTTTTGCCCATCTGACCCTCATTCTTGCTATGCAAGCTTCAGATCTCTCCAAGTCCTCTCGGCTTTTGCTGACCTGACTCCTTAGCTCTGCTATCAGCCTCTCATTGGACCAATTTTTCTGTCGGTCACCGACATTCTTTCTGTCTTGGCGGATTCGAGCTCTCAGGGCCTTGTTTTCTTGGGCCAACTTATTCTTTTCCCCTTTGTCGGCAGCAATTTGCACATCGTTTTCAAATTCCAGGTCCCTAATTTGTTGCTTTAACTTGCCTATTTCTGCCCTGTAGTTTTCTTCTTTTGCAAGCCAGCCTCATTATTCTTGCGATGACTCAACAAAATCTTGGAGGTGAGGTCTTTTGGTTGGCCGTTTTGGTTCGTCTCTCGCAGTGCTCTTCTTTCTATGCCAAGCTAGATAGGCAGGTGAGACTTCACCTCTAGATAGGTCACACACTCGAGTATTTGCCGGCAAATACTGGCATTCTCTCCATATATAACGAACGGTTTCTTCATGAAATTGGCCGTCGTTGCTGACTTCGACTGCATAAATACTGAGATCTTCGTCTGGGTGTACCACCTAACATCTTCCCAATTGTCTCATCACCCGGTAGTAAGGACCAGTGGCGGGCATATACACAATTTCTTCAACAGGAAGCCAACCCAATGTCCAATCTATTTGTACTGCGGTGATGGCACGGAGATAGGATACCCAGTCTTCAAACCCTTCCGGTAATCTGAGCCCTGAAACCCTCAGGTTATATCCTTCGATGTAGCCTTCGTTCGTAGATATATAGCGCATACACTGAGGATGATGACATAAGTGCTCGATCATCCACATCTGCAACAACAAATTGCACCCTTCGAAGAAATCTGCCTCGGCTTTACAGGCTGTGAGAGCTCGGTATATCTCGGACACTATCATAGGAGCAAACATGTTTTTATCGTTGGTAATCAGGACCTTGTCGATTCCAGCCACCTTCAAATCAATATTTCTGTCTTTTCGGGGAAACACCACAATGACCAAGAATGCTACCATGAAAGCGAACCGCCTATGTTCATCCCACTTTGTCCGATTCCCTCTGCTGCAAACACCGCTTTCCGGATCATTGAACCCTCCTATATGCCCATACCTCTGGTATGTGAATTGCAAGGTAGAAAAACCCCTATCCAATTTAGCGTACGGGACTCCCTTGCTTATCTTCAGTAGATCCATGAATTTGTGCGAATTTACGGCTCTCGGAGCGATCAGATATTTGTGCCTTAACCCTTCAGTAATGTCCATGTAGCCTGCTACATCTTCTAAGGTTGGGGTGAGTTCAAAATTCGAGAAGTGGAATACATTGTGGGCCGGGTCCCAAAATGTGACCAAAGCCTTTATGATGTCGCCTCTGGGCCTGACATTCAACAAACTGGTCAGACCTCCCAGATGCAGTTTGATCTTGTCTTGCTCTGACTTTTCCAAATCCTCCCACCACAAGCGCAACTCAAAAGGGATCTTTCTCCTAACTGTTACCGGCAAACTTGGACGTGTGCTCATTCTGCATGTTTATTAGGGTGATTAAGCAAAACTCCAAACTCATTTGACCCAAAGACAAAATTGACACCCTTTTTCTTTTCCCTTTTTTTCGAAAAATAAAATCCGATTTTGCGAATACGGCCTTTCAACACCTCGACGATGAAGGTTTTAAGGCTGTGTTGGCTAATCAATGAAAACCTTGAAAAATGACCATATGCAGTTGTTCTTGCAAAAATAGCCTTCCAGCGCCCCTTTAGGGACATTCAGCTATTTTTGAAAAGAACGGCATTACCCTAACTATTTTCAAATAAAAGTAAAATTTTTGTTCTTTTGGATTATTTTTTGCAAAAAAGAAGTTGGACCCGACGGGGGTTGCCTACGTATCTCACACCCTGCGAGAAAAAAACTGGCGTAGTTCGGGCAGAGACTATAAACCAAATTTTGGAGACATAACAAACAATGACCATCATATTTTCCAAACCAAAATAAAGACTCTTTTCTATACTTTGTTTTGCTTTTATGAGTGAAACAGACTATATATATAAAAAGAAAACATTTTTCCCTTTTTTTTTTTCATTTTCCCAAAATTTCGGCAAACTTTCGACAGCATTTGGGAATGGTTTTCTAAAATAGGCAATTAACCCTCTATACTATTACCTTATTCTTTTTTTCACAATTTTCAACCCTCCAGATCTTTCAAAACCGGTCAGCATGCTAGTCTGAAGCAAATAAATGCATAACGCAAACAGGATGTAGCAGGATGGTCTCTTCATTTCATGTTGCTAGTCCTAGACGGACTCAACCCCTGTGTTGAGTCCCCTAAGTCAAATGCACATGATGCAAATAAGCGTTCCTACTAGGGATCCGACATGAGGCTTCGTTATACTAGGTTCAGAACCTGGGTGTTTGTTCTAGACCTGGCTTACCCGAGCGGACAACTCGAGCCAAGGATGGGAGCTGTGTACCGGTAACCAAAGGGCCATCCGGTTTTGCAACTCCTCCGAATCCTCGTTCTATTTTGGTATATGACACTAACAGAAAGAAGTCACGACCAGCGTGCACTCCTCAAGAGAGAGAAGAGAGGGGTTTTGGCACAGTTTATATATACAGTCCAAGTAATATCAAAGCGGTAGAAGATATCATTTTGCACATTGAGCCCAAACATGTAACAAAATCAGATAAAACCAAATATAACAATTTATCTAAGCTCGAATTTCTAACCCTGAACCAGTGGTTCTGGGATATTCCCCAGCAGAGTCGCCAGAGCTGTCACGCCTCCTTTTTTCGCCCCCGCGAAGGGTGAAGGAGTTTTTCCAATTAAAGGACAATCGAAACGGGATTTGTTTATTTATTTTAAAGTCGCCACTTGGGAGATTTAGGGTGTCTCAAGTCACCAATTTAATCCCGAATCGAGGAAAAGAATGACTCCATATTACAGTCTGCGCACCAGAAATCCGGATAAGGAATTATGTTAACCCCGGGAGAAGGTGTTAGGCATTCCCGAGTGCCGTGGTTCTAGCACGGTCTCTCAACTGTCATATTCGGCTTGATTATCTGAATTTATACTATGAACTTATGTGCAAATGTTAACTTTTTACCGCTTTCATAATTATTATTATGATTTTTACAGGGAATTGCAATGTTGTGAAAATGTATCTCGAACCGCGTCACAATCAATGTACCCGTAGTCGTCGACACACTTTGACTCCGTTGAGATTTGGATTTGGGTCACATAAATGTGCACCCGAGTTTAAGAAGCTAACATTATTAAATATACGTCTAACGTGACTAGCGTATCATTATTTTTTTTGGGTAGGGCTGTGAAATATTTTAAACGGCCCGTCCCGGAATCTAAGCAATTTTAAAGCAAATATTTACTAAGGGCCCCGCAATTTTGTACTTTTATTCGGCGAGGCTCATCTCATTCTTATTTTTTAAAAGGAATTTGCAACGTCATGGACACGCATCTCGAACCACGTCACAATCAATGTACCCGTGATTAGAGACACATTTCGACTCCGCTGAGATTTGGATTTGGGTCACATAAATGTGCACCCGAGTTTAAGAATGTAATTTAATTAAATTGCGTCTAAAGAGTCTAACGCGTTATTATATTTGGGGAAGGCAGTGAAATTCACTAAACAGTCCATCCTAAATTCTAAGTATTTATTATGACCAATTATTGAGGGCCCCGTAATTTGCATTTTTTATTTGGCGAGGCTCGTCTCATTATTTTTAAAAGGATAATCTTAGCATGACTACATTTTCTATTTTTCGTTTTCTAAAGTAAATGAAGAAAAGGTCCTACTTTCTTTACATACTTATGAGTTATTAAGTTTCGAACGTGATTTGTTGAAAGAGGGACGTGATACGAGCGATCCGTTTTGCAGTTATGTGCCCAGGCCTAATGTGCATAAAGTTGAACTCGGCCTGGGCCACCCTTGTTCCAATTGGACCTATTCAATGTGTTTGATATATGTTTGACATTTATAAATAATGGGGGGGGGGGGAAACTGAAATGAAACGTATCATTTGCCTTAATCAAACCATATTCCTACCAACTTAAAACAACCATTTGTTTAAAGCAGGAACTATTGGGTATCTAACATGCTTCTTGACAAAACAATAAGGAACTAATAGAACATGGCCACTACAACGTTAATCACTTTCAATTATGAGCAACACACAGGGTTTTCCAACTAGATGATATGCATAAAAGTTCAGTTACATCACAGCTAACTACATAGTTCTATTAGGGAAAGTAAATTATCATGCTGACAACCTATTTTTCAGTACATTTCTAAAGCTAATTCAAAATACTTCAGTTCTTCCAACTTTCTTTGTATTCATGCTTCAAGTTTCAGCTTACATTGACAGTGTATCAGTCGTGTACCTGGTATAGGGAGACAAAAGAAGAAGAAGAATGATCAGCAGGGCAGTATGCAACAACACAACAACAACAACAATAGGGATAGCCCAACAATAGACCAAAACTCAGCAGCAACTTAAGTGAAAATCCAACAAAAATTTCAGAAAACCCAACATCAACAACCA
This sequence comes from Nicotiana sylvestris, assembly GCF_000393655.2. Taxonomy (NCBI): domain Eukaryota; kingdom Viridiplantae; phylum Streptophyta; class Magnoliopsida; order Solanales; family Solanaceae; genus Nicotiana; species Nicotiana sylvestris. Next base: position 28,418,244 of record NC_091058.1, read on the forward strand.
GTGGACTTTCAGTCGAAACAGAGAACCAAGACGCTTAACTGAAACAATTTTTAGCAAGTAAGTAACCCAGGGAAGCTAACTGAAACCCAACAGTGTGCCCAACAAAACCAGACCAAAGCAGAGAAAGAAAACAGGTGCAGAAACACAGTGACTTCTGCTTGTTATGTTCAGAAAACCAGCACTCTTTTAACTCTCAACACTTAAAATTGTCCAGCCTCTAATTTCTGATTTTTCTCTCACCTTAAACTCTTATATCTAACCCTTAAACTTGACCTTCCAACCCTTTAGTTTCTGATTTTTCTCTAACCTTAAACTCTGATCTCTAACCCTTTTTTCCCCCTTAAATGAGCCTATTTATAGGCTAAATACAAACCAGCCCCAGGCTTCCTCGTTTCCCCCCAGCTCTCAACTCTGCCCATACCCCTTTATTCCCCATTATCATGTGTTTTGTGCCCCAATGGTATGGGCAGCTGATAGTCTTTTAATTAACCCCATGCTATCAAGTTTTGTTCCCCACTATTGTATTAGTTTAATGCTATTTCAGTACCCTATGTCAGCCTAACTTAAACTAATCATTTCTGTTCTTTTCACACCCCAAACTACCCCTGTTAGCCCCTGATTATTACTGTATTACCCTACTGCAGCAATAGGACATTTTGAACTTCTGAAAGTTCAAGTTCAAGCTGCCCTAAACTAAACTCTAGCTATTACATTGCAGCTACAAACCATTCACAGATAATGTCAAACAATCAGCTAAACGATAATGATTCGATCAGTCATATGAAGCTACACGAATCAGAATATTTGCACATTCAGTCCTATGAAACTAATCGACGACATTTATCTAATCGACTATACTAATCATAACATAGAACAATCAATCGATTAAATGAACAACATGAACAGGGCATCAACTGCCTTCAACAACTTTGCACGACACAGGGAAACTATATGAATTATCGAATCGACGATATTAATCAAATTGAAATATGTATACACTATACGTATTCAACCATAAATAGAATAACAATCGACCAAATAAAAGGTCTTACGAAGATGGAGAACAATTGAAAGAAAATATTAGAAATAACAAACAAACTAATTAACCATGCTGACAAACTAAAACAATACTAAAACAAAATAGAAAAGAAAAAGTGAACTCACTCTCAAAAGCTCAACAACAAACGACCCCAGCTTTGACTGGATTTGCCATTTTGAGGTCGAACAGACTTTAATCGAGGTGTTCTCAACCGAGAACACTTCGATCAAGGTCTATTAGACCCCAACCCTATGTTATACTGGCCGGATTCCAAGGTTCTTGTGTTCTAGGGTTCGAACCAGTCCAATTTGGGGCTTGAGGATTTGTGGGTAGATTCGGACCAAACCAAGCTTGGTTTGGTCACGAGTGAGGGCAGGGTAATGGTTGGTATTAATCCGGAGTGGGTTGGTGTAGATCGGGGTTTTGCTCGAACCTTCAAATGAAGATTCGAGACGATGGGGACTGATTCGAACCCAACGGTTTGCAGATCCGTGTTCAGGGTGGTTGGGTGCATCAAGGGTGTTACTTTGGTGGCCACCGGCATCGTTGCCGCCGGGCTCACGGTGAGAGTGTATGGGGGCGGCTAGGGTTTGGAACGGGGGTTTAGGTTTATGTTTGGGACGATAGAAGGGGGTGTTCGGATAGGGGCGTAGGGTAAAGGTTTAAGCTTATATACGTAGTGGACGGTTAGATCCTGGCCGTTGAATGAAGTGAGATCGATGGCCAGGATCTTTCACTTAATGGGGAACGACACTGTTTGGCATTGGTTGGGGGCCTGTTTGAATCGGTTACTGGGTTGGGTTTGGAAACGGGTTGCTGAAAGGGATCTTGGACCGTTGGATTGGACTGGATGGAGGGCTCAGATCAAATGCCCTATGCGGCGTCGTTTGGGTAAGTGAATGGCCTGATCTGGACCGTTAATTTGAATCAATCAATGGCTCAGGATGGGGATACTGATACGGCGTCGTTTGGGGGTGTGCCTGGGAAGCCTGGATTTGGACTGGGTTGTGGTAATTGGTTTGGGCCTGATTTTTCATTTAAATTTTGGCCCAAATCCGGTATTTTCCTTCTTTACAATTAGACAAAAATTCCTAAAAACCAAAATTAAACATACAAATATTAATTAATACCTAACAACAATTATCACATGAATTAAAACATCTAATAAAGTTACCATGATAACAAATAGAATAACAATGCATATTTTGTGATTTTCGCTTTTAAAACCAAATTATGGTTAATTAATTCGTAAATGTACCATTTTCCCTAAATGCATGCAACATGTATTTTTTTGTATTTTTAAACTATAGCAAGGCGAGCATTTACGGACAAAAACAATTATCCAAAAATGTTACACAAATCCTCAAAATTGTACCCGAAGGTAACCTGTTTTATTTCTTTTCCGATTTCTTTTGGAGTAGTTTTCATGAAGCAAAAATCACGTGCTCACAAGTACCACTATCTTCGTGTGACTGTGAAGAATCCCGACCCTCAGTAGAATATCTTAGATCTCAACGTTTTCTGCAATTTCTTATGGGGCTAAATGAAAGTTATAGAAACATAAGGAGCAATGTATTAGCTAAAAGGCATGTTGTGACTGTTAATAAAGCATATGCTATAGTCACTCAGGAAGAAAGTTAGAGGTCTTTAGGTGTTGTTGATACACATAGAGAACTACTCACCATGTTAGCGGGGAAAGGCTGGGACTTTAGAGCAAGAAGGCCTGGAGTCATTTGTGAACATTGTGGATGTAACAGATATCTTAAGGAGAATTGCTTTAAAATAATTAGATATCCAGCTGACTTTAAGAGCAAGAGGAAGAATCATCCTGCAGGAGGAAAGGTCTATGCTAACAATGTAAATATGAATGCAAATAGTGAGGAAGGGAAACCGATGAATACAAGGAGCAGGACAGTTTTTTTTACAGTAGAACAGTATCAACAACTGGTAAAGTTGCTGTCAAAAACAACAACTGCAGAAAGTTCTAATAATTTTGTAGGTATAGTCTCTCTGTTATCTAATGCAGGCATGTGTAATTGGGTAATAGATGCAGGGGCAACACACCATGTTACACACTGTAAGAATATTATAAACAATATTAGAAGGGCAGATGACCAAGGGAAACATGGAGTACAACTTCCTACTAGAAGTAAATCTCAAATAACTCACATATGAGAGGCCTCCATATTAGGAAATAAGACAGTAACAAATGTCTTATATATGCTAGATTTTAAATTTAATCTGTTGTCAGTATCTAAAATCACAAAGGATTTCTGTTGCTCAACCACATTCTTCCCTGATTTCTGTATATTACAGGATCTTTACAGTGTCAGGGTGATGGAGATTGGTAGAAGAATAATGGTTTGTACTTTCTTAAGAAGAACATAACAGTAGCAGCTCCAGGAGTTTTCCTGAGAAAAGGAGAAGAAACTGAACTTTGGCATTTAAGGTTAGGACATGCTTCAATGAAGGCAATGCAGTATATTCCAAGGTTACAGAATAAAGTTGATGTGCAGGTACAAGAGAACTGTCAAGTATGTCCATTAGCTAATCAATGTAGGCTAAAGTTTCCTATTAGTAATACTAGTTCTACTGGAATTTTTCAACTCATTCACTTAGATGTTTTAGGACCTCACAAAGTACCTACATATGATAGAAAACATTTGTTATTATTGTTGATGACTATAATAGGTACACTGGGTGTGTTTGATTCAGTCAAAAATTGAAGTACTAGTTGTAATAAAAAACTTTGTTGCAATGATTCAAAATCAGTTTGCTATGATTGTAAAGGTGTTAAGGTTAGATAATGGTACTAAATTTTTTAATTCTCAATGTAATGAATTGTTGGCTTCCTTGGGAATAATCGATCAGAGTAGTTGCCCATATACCCCTCAATAGAATGGTACAGTTTAAAGAAAGCATAGGCATATATTGGAAGTGGCAAGAGCACTGAAATTTTAAGCTTAGTGCCAATAAGGTTTTGGGGGGATTGTGTAAGAACAACTGCCTATTTGATAAACAAATTTCCCACAGGAGTATTACAAGGGAAGTGTCCATATGAAATGTTGCATGGAAAACCAGTAGAAATAGACCATCTAAGAGTATTTGGATGGCTTTATTTTGCAAGCAATTTACTTGGAGAAGATAAGTTTGCACCAAGAGCAAGGAGATCCATTCTCATTGGTTATTCAGAAACACAAAATTGTATAGGTTGTATGATCTATAAAGCAGAAGAATATTTGTTAGCAGAGATGTAACATTTAGAGAGCATATCTTTCCTTTCAAGGAAGGAATGCAAATTGAAGAAGAAGATCTCTTCCCAAATGCTACATCATTAGTTGCTCTAACTGAACTTATGCCTGAACAACCTGTTCATTATCCAACCACTGAAGATCAGCTTCCAAATGAGAGAATGACAACAACAAATTCAGAAACCATACCACCAGTAGCTTATTCTGAACAAGCAACTGTAGCTAATTCTGAACAAGCTGTGAGTCCAATAGCAGAGACTGATGATGCAGACGCAGTTCAACAAAATGCACCATTAGTTTAGGAACAAGCAGACACAAGCCAACCACCTGAAGATGACTTGCATACCAGAAAATACAATAAAGTTTCAAGACCCTCTATTTGGCTAAAAGATTATATTACCACATGCAAGTCACAATCCAAGCCACACTGTATCTCCAACTCTATATCCTACAGTCATTTATCTAATAATTACCAGGCTTATTTAGGAGTGTTTGCAGTAGAAGTTGAACCTAAATCCTTTAAGGAAGCATGCAAGAACAAGAATTGGATAGAAGCAATGTCACAGGAAATTATGGCTCTTGAGGAAAATGCTACTTGGGAGATAGTTGATTTGCTTATAGGTAAGAGAGAAATCGGATCTAAATGGGTGTTCAAGATCAAGTACAAAGCAAATAGGGAAATAGAAAGATACAAAGTTAGATCAATGGCTAAGGATTATACTTAACAAGAAGGGTTTGGATTATCATAAAACTTTTTCTACGGTAGAAAAGATGGTCACTGTGAGGACAGTAATTAGCATTGTAACATCAAGAGATTGGACTTTGTTTCAAATAGATGTAAATAATGCATTCTTGCAAGGAGACCTCTATGAAGAAGTCTACATGGACTTACATCAGGGTTTCCATAAACAACGGGAGCACAAGGTATGAAAATTACTCAAATCTCTACATGGCCTTAAACAAGCCTCAAGGCAATGGAACATTAAACTGACTGAAGCTTTACTAGAAGGTGGATACTCTCAAAGTGATCATGATCACTCTCTATTCACTAAGAAGACATGTCCTCACATTGTTATAATTCCAGTGGATGATTTGCTCATAACAGGCAGCAATGTAGAACTTATAGAAGAGGCTAAACAGATACTACACAGCTCCTTTAAGGTAAAGGACCTAGGATAACTTCTATATTTCCTTGGCATAGAGGTTCTGAGATCAAAGGAAGGGATACTGCTCACTCAAAGAAAGTATGCTCTACAGTTAATCTCAGAAGCTGGACTTGCAACAGCCAAACCAATCTCCACTCCCATTGAATTGAATCAGAAATTGACTACCATCGACTATGACAAGCATGTAGGAGTCAAGGGGGATGATGAATTGAAGACATTGGAAGTTATCAAAGACTTATTGGAAAGTTACTCTACCTAACCATTACTAGACCAGATCTTAGCTTTGCAGTTCGAGTACTCAGTCAGTTTATACAACATCCTAAACAATCCCATTGGGATGCAACATTGCGTGTAGTCAGATATGTGAAATCAACACTAGGGCTTAAAATTTTGCTAACCACTGGTCCTAACAACTATCTGCTTATTGTGATTCTGACTGGGCCTCCTGTCCAAATACTAGGAGATGAATCACAGGGTACATCATTAAATTGGGTGATTTTTTACTTTCGTGGAAGTCCAAAAAATAACAAACTGTGAGTCGAAGTTCAGCAGAAGCTGAATATAGGAGTCTAGCAGCAGCAAAAATTACATGGTTTCTAGGACTATTGAAAGAGCTTCAAGTTAATGTCCATCAACCAGTTCCTCTGCATTGCAATAGTAAGGCTGCTTTACAAATAGCGGCCAATCCCATATTTCATGAAAGAACTAAGATTATTGAAATAGATTGTCATTTTGTTCGAGAGAAAATCAAGACTGGACAATTGGCACCACAATACATTTCTACCAGTTTACAATTGGCCGACCTTATTACCAAGGGACTAGGATCAACACAACATCATTTTCTCTTGTCCAAGCTTGGTGTGCTTGATATATTTCACATACCATCTTGAAGGAGAGTATTGAGATATATAATAGTTATACATAGACTAGGGACCTATATGTAAAGATTAGAAAGTTTTGTCCCTAGAAAAAAAAGCAGTTGAGGCAGTTAGAGGTGGGCTGTTATAAATGCCCACCCTTACATTTATTTGGTCACTCTTTCTCAATAGAATAACAAATCTTCTTCTTCACCTCATTTCCTCTCTATCTATACTGTAAATTCTTAGTCAGATTCATTTGCATGTTGCATTATTGAGTGGATTCAATCGATTTCATCATACTAGCATCTTTTTTAGTTTCTCCAATAACATTTATATTAGGGTAAATATTAATGTATCAATATATAGGCAAACAACAACATGTGAATTATTCCATGACTAATCATCGATGCACTTATCACACTTCTTAACTTTCGCTCGTGCATGAATACTCAAATTATTCATGCACAATTTTCTTTTACCCCCACTACTTTTAGCATTATAAAATTTATTTTTCATGAAAAAACATATCACATATTCATGAAAAATATAAGGTAAAAAGTTTATACCTTTCCTTCCCTTGAGTTAAACAAGTAGAAAAATACTTTACCCTTCCATCTCTTAAAGAGAGTGAACTTCTACCTTGATATCCGCTATTTTTTCAACAAAATAAAAAAAATGAATCTCCTCAAAATTGTTGGCGATATTACAAGTAATTACAGTTAAAAAATAAGATGTAGAAAAATAAATAAATATTCTTCAAGCTGAGGCGCGGATATCTCGCTCTCTTTAAGGAGATTCAAGCCCACTGTGGTAGCATCTTCACCGGTCCAGCAATAATACTCTTGCCTTGTCCCCTCCAGTATACAGGTCACGACCCAAAATTCATTTAAAGGTCGTGATGGCACCGGACACCACTGTTAGGCTAGCCAACACTCAGAAGTTAGTTAAATTCTCATTTTAATATTTTTGAAATCATAAAGTTTCCTTCATTTTCACTAGTAACAGGTGAACTTTACAAATGAAATAATAATGTTTTCCAGTATCAACAATGAATATCCCATAATCACTCCAGAACCTGATGTCACAAGTGCATGAGCAATTTCTAGGAAATAAAATGTAATACAATAACTGTCCGGAATACAAATTTGGACAGAAAAGAAAATGCAATACTTTGAAGGAGACTCTGCTGGCTGCGGGTCGTCTCGATAGATGTAGCTCACCTAAGTCTTCGTATCAACCATGTCATTGCGCCCAACTAGGCCACTAGACATATACGTGCCTGTGCAACAAAAGTGCACAGCAAGTGTAGTATGGGTACGAAAACAACGTGTACCCAGTAAGTATCCAGTCTAACCTCGAAGAAGTAGTGACGAGAGGTCGACTCCAACGCTTACTAGTGGTCTAATAATATCAGATACAGTAAAGAAGTGAATAAATATGAAACAGAGTAAATATATGAAATAAGCAAGTATAAAATATACGGTACAAATCCCCTCTCTACAATTAACTCAAGCTCTCAACTAGCAAGTCCCTCTGTAACCGGAGAATATATTTAGATGTAGTGGATTTCATCAAAGAGGTCATAATTTAAATCAGGGAAAACACCCTCAGATACACTGGCTTCTTGCCAAATGTTACGCACGATTCCATGAGGATAATATATGTATAAGAAATGTCGAGGTGTACGGATTGATCAAACATAAAAATAAATTGTGCGCTGCCGAGAGTCGAACGGCGTCAACCACAAATGCATCTATTAACCTGCCAAAGCAAATGGCCTGCTCCCATGAGAGTGTGGTACATAAATTCTGCCGTGGCAAACGACCCGATCTCATAAGAGTAGTAGAAGAAAATGCCCCGCTCGTGAATCATACATGCGATGCGGTCAAATATAAATTTAAGGAATCACCCCGCTCGTGGATCATACTTGTGACGCGGTCAAATATAAATTTAACATTTAAATCATATCTCTTTCTTGATTCTTTTCAAAATCAGGGAAACTCAGCTTGTAGCCTTTTAAGGAAATTATCCCGCTCGCGAAACATACATGTGACGCAATTACACACAAATTTCTTAAGCTATTATAATATTTCTCTATTCTTCTCGGAAATAGAAGTTCAAATGAATCCTTTTAAATCTTATATTCTTCAATTTCACTCCTTTCAAAATATTTTATAAGCAAACTCAATCTCACTACCTCTCAAGGCAAACAATAAATATAAATCAATAATAATAATAACAAGACATGATATAAGCCTAAAACTACCCGGACATAGGCATAGCTAGTAGCTACGTACGGATTCTTGTCACCTCGTGCGTACATAGCCCCTCACAAATAGAAGCACATAATAATTTAGTTCACCAATGGGGTTAATTCCCTCTTACAATGTTAGAAAGGAGACTTACCTCGCTCCAAAATTCCATAACCGGCTTTCAAGCCCTTCAATCAACTCAAATCAATGCTCAATACTTCCACAACTAGTCATTAAATGAGAAAATCCATAAATGTATGCTCTAATACTCACAACAATTCAATTTAGATAAATTCCCAACTCCGTTTGAAAAGTTGATCCTCGGGCCCACGTACCCGGGTTCTAAATTTTTTTGAAGATAAACTTTACACATTACCTCACGAACTCAAATATATAATTTACTCTCAATTTCATGCCCAAATTCATGGTCAAAATCCAAAATTATCAAATTTTAGGTTTTCTACCAAAACCTCATAATTTCCATTAATTTTCATGTTCAAATCCATATATATTCATGTATTTAACTCAAAACTAGGATAAACCTCTTACCTCATGCTTGGTGATGAAAATGGCACTCCCAAGTTGCTCCAAAAATCGGCTCCCATGAAAGATTTGAGATGAAATGAGCCAAAACCCGTCTTTTAAGCAAACACACTGCCCAACAATTCTTCGCACCTGCGGTCACTTGACCGCTTCTGCGGTTCCGCAGGTGCGGACAATATACTACGATCTAGGGCTCCCAGCCCATTTCTGCTTCTGCGCCTTCTCTTCCGCAGGTGCGGTCTCACTTCTGCGGTGAGATGACCGCATCTGCGGTCCCAACACTTCCTGCAAAAATTGCATCTGCGATCCTCATGGCCGCTTCTACGGCTCCGCTTCTACGGCTCCGCTTCTACGGCTCCGCGCCTGCGGCCCAAACCTTGCAGATGTGGTTACACCAGGTGACAGCAGCCCTCAGCCTTTCTTCCAAGTCCAACTCGATCTGTTTACCATCTGGATTCCACCCGAGGCCTTCAGGATCTTATCCAAATATACTAACACGTCCCAAATCACATGACAAACTTAGTCGAGCCTTCAAATCACATCAAACAATGCCAAAACCATGAATCGCACTCCAATTCAAGCTTAATGAAATTTAGAACTTCAAACTTTCACATTCGATGCCGAAACCTATCAAATCACGCCTGATTGACCTCAAATTTTGCACACAAGTCATATTCAACATTACTGACCTAATCCAACTTCCTGAATCGGATTCCAACCCCGATATCAAAAAGTCCACTTCCGGTCCAACTTCTCAAAATCTTCAAATTTCTAACTTTAGTCAAATGATTCCTAAAATGACCTACGGACCTCCGGATCCACTTCCGGTTGCGCCCCAATATCAGAATTACTATACAGAGTTATTCTCACACTCAAAATTCCAAACGGATATCAATAACGCCGAAATGCACTTCAACCCAAACTTATGAAATTCTTCCAAAAATACTAACTTCCACCATAGGCGCCGAAACGCTCCCGGGTCATCTAAAACCCGATCCGAACATACGCCCAAGTCCAAAATCATCGTACGAACCTGTCGGAACCTTCAAATCCTGATTCCCAGGTCGTTTACTTAAAATTCTAACCTTAGTCAATTCTTCCAATTTAAAGCTTCCGAAATAAAAATTCTCTTTCCAAATTGACTCCGAACTTCCCGAATTTCAATTCCGACCACACGTACAAGTCATAATACTTGAAGTGAAGCTGCTCATGGCCTCAAATCGTTGAACGACGCGCTAGAGCTCAAAACGACTGGTCGAGTCGTTGCAATACAACAACCCTACAACGTCATATGACTCAAACAAACTCTGGACAAGTTGTTGAGTCCAAAGCTCCACTAAAATGAACACCTTCCTTCAACAAAAATAATATTCTCTTTGTAGAGAATAAGTTGGAGACTTAGATTTTCTCATTCTCTTAACTCTCTTTTTCACAATAGCAACCACACCTTTTTTATGTACACAATAACATTTTTCCCATTCTCACTACCATATTTTTTTCATTAAAACACAAGGAAGAAACACCACTATTTATAGGTGTAGAATTTCTTCCATGAAATAAATAATAAAGTAGTGGCATAATAAAGTTATTGAACATGGTTGGTGGTTACAAAATTTAACATTTAGTGGATAATTAGTGGTAGATCATAACATTAATGGTTTCAAGAGTTACAAAATAATGATCACTTTCTTGCTAATTTATAACCACTATCTCACAAGAAATAATGCACTTTAATATTATAATTTTGATATTAAAATGCATCAACACCACCAGTTATTAATATGTACCTACTATTGTGAAAATCATATGAATTCGTTGTCGAATTTATACCAAGAATAAGATTTTTTACCATCGTAATGTGAAAATTCCACTACTTTAATTTTCTTGGCCAAGAATAAGTTATGAGTGTTTTTTAAGTGGTCTCAAAAAGTTCCACTTATGAAATTAAAATGCCTGACGAAAAGTTTACACCACACAAGTTTCTGAAATTTTTACAAAGGAAACCTTTTGAAAAAGTATACAGAGTTTTACAAAAGGTAAAGAATTATTTTCTATAAAAGAAGGAAAAAGAATAAACTTATATATGTATGGGAATATTTGGTCAGCCAAAAGATGGTGGACATTTGGGTTTTCAGCTGTTAGTACTCTCCAACGGTATGAACTACCCTTCAGCTGCACCTACTCCTCTATTTACCTTTTCAATCTCATGACTAACTGGAATTGGTAAACAAATTTTGAATTTTTATTTCCCAAGGATTTATAGTGATGATTGTAACCGTTTTTGGATTGAGTTTTAAAAAAACTATTACAATTACTCTAACTGCTTGTCTGATGGATTATCATTTTTTTGGATATAATCTACAAACTCATTTTCAAATATTGCAAAAAAATGAAGAATTCCTGTAAAAACACAGAAACAAACACTACTTTAGGACTTTCTGCTCGTTCTAGTGAACTATGTTTGAATAGATTATTATCCGTCCGCGGTCCATTCCTATTTATGCTTCTCATTAGTGGTGTACAAACTGAACTAGAAAATTGCACCAATAAAAAAAGTTAAATCAAATCGACTAAAAAATCCGACTAGGTTTAATTTGATTTGGTTAGGTATTGAGTAAAAAAAATTCGAACCAAACCGACATATAAATATATAATTTTTATATATACTTTTAAGACTTTTATAGAATTTTCTTTAAAAATGTCTAGAAATATTTGCGATTCTCTTATGGGATGTAATATTTAGTTAAATATAAAGTGCCCTATTTTTATTAACTTTAAATAATGGGTTATATGATCACTTTCTTATCAAGTGTTAGTAAATGCGTCAATCTCTTTGTCTTCCATATTCATATGTCAAGATCTATTAAATTCTTATATTTGTTTTGGAATTTGAAGTGGTATTTCGATAATTTAAAATTAAATAGAATATATCATTATATAGATATCATATTGATTTTTATGTTTAACTATTATATTTGGTTAACCTTGAAAGTGTACATCAACAAAAAATTATTGTCAAACGACTAAAAAAAATATAACTATCATGTGTTACTAAAAAATTTCTCCCATAAGAATATTTTAATAGCTCATATATTTGTTAATTTTTTTTAATTTTTACTAAACATGTATTTACTAAGAAAAAAATTAACAAAGTAAGATTAAAATAATATTCATGTAATAAAAAACTTTGAGAAATCCGATAAATTCGAACCAATTCAAACCGATATAGTTGGTTCGATTTTGATAAAAACCGAACCAATTCTATTCATGTATACCCCTACTTCTCATGACATATATCACTACTATTAATATTAAATACAGTAATATTTCATGAAGTTTGAAAAATGGGTCCAAAGGAGCAGATAAGGTCAACCTTTTGAAGAGAATGAGCATTATTTACAATGAAGTTGAGTTGTAAAGTACATTTTGATAATGCAATAGTGGGGGAAAAAATTACAAGTGTAGAAAAAGAGTTTTCTTTATATAAAACTGGTCACAGAATTAAGCAAAATCCAAGGTTTGAATCAAAGTAGATTTTTTACCTTCCTGTAGCAAATGTTAACACTTTATTTATTTTAAATAAATACCAGTTAAAAAAATTATATTCTATAAATACCTTTTAATGTTTATAGCAAAATATCTAATTGGTTACCTCCTACCCCTAAGCCACTAAATACGCTATTCAGTTACACTATTTTCTTTCTCTCTCTACTTTGATGCATGTCATTCTCTTCCCCCATTTCCTGAAAATACGATGCTCAATCTCAAAATCCTCTCACCCACATTACCTACCATTAGTCACAAACAGTGATTTTGCCTGGATTCCATGTGAGATTCGGTGAAGAATTTCAGAATTTATCTGCAGTGAAGAATTGATGATCAGGAAAATTGTGGAAAATTCAAAAGAAAAAGAAATCAGAGGCTAAAAGGAGATATCTTCCGCCGCCGCTTCCCATTGGTCTCCGGATTTGTCCTCTACTTTGTACGGGGTCGATGGGTGGGGAGCTCCTTATTTCTCTGTTAACTCTAACAGAGATATCTCCGTCCGACCACATGGTACTGACACTCCCTCACTAGGAAATTGACCTTCTCAAGGTTGTGAAAAATCCCTCCGGCCCGAATACTTCAAACCAGAAAAGCAAGAAGAGGCTAAAAGGGAAAAGAAGAAGGTGAAAAGGAACGTTATTGTTAGAGTTGCAGCCCCAGTGATTCAGGGTTTTTGCTCGACGGCAGATTCGCCGGAAATTAGGGTTTGTTCTTGAAGAAAGACGGCGGAGTTTGGGGCTGAGCAACTTGATTTTCTGTTAATATATTTTAATGTATTTTCATGTTCATTTTATTCAATGTCTTTTTTTCATTGTAATTCAATGTATCTCACTATATTCCATGTATTTTATTATATTCACTATTTTTTTCATTGTATTGCAATGTATCCCGTTGTATTATATGTATTTTATTGTATTTATTGTCTCGCTATATGCCATGAATATATTCATATTTTTTTAATTAATATAATTTATGTATTCAGATGTATTATATAATTTCTCTGATGATTGCTATATTTTTGGGGTATTTTTCGGTTGAGAATCTTTTTTATAACTGAAAATACAACATTTGTGTATTATAATTGAGTTTGTTGAGTTATATTAGGAGTCTATTATGTTAATTGATTCATTTTCCGTTTAAAAACAGTGTAATCCCCTGTTTCACGCCGTGAATACAGTCGAATACAATAATATGTCCAGCTGTAATTCAATGTTTCACGCTATAAATACAGTCGAATACAACGACATATTAGCTGGACTTCCCTGATTCACGCCTATTTTTGCTATTGTATTCATGAATACAGTAGCTTAATACATCTAATACATCTTATAATAACAAAAAACGTATCTACAATCCGTAATATAGCAAATGATATCTATAGATAGCTAATTACCACTAAAAGATAGTGCTTTATGAAAATTTCTCATCAAAGTATAAGTAAAGGTAGATGGTCCGGTTTGTGGGCTATGATGTAATCTGGGCCGTTAGATTGAGACGGCGTTAGCTGATCTGGATCTTGGGTTGGGACTTGTAAGGAATTTGGGTCGGCCTATATGTGGGCTGATAGAAGTATATGGTGACCATTATATCATGAAGGGAGAAATTCAAAAATAGCCAGATTTACAAGCGGTCATTCAAAATTAGTCATAGTTTCAAAAGTAATCGAAATTTAGCCACTTTTCATGTAAAGATAAATTCGAACGAAAACACTGTTCAAAATCTGGAAAATACTCCAGTATAATATACTGAAACTTTCTGCGTGTTGGAGTTCTATCATAATATGCTGGAAGTTCATACACAGGTGCGCCGATCTCTAGTATATTGTGCTGGAACTTTCCGTGCTGCAGCAAAATAGTGGCTATTTTTCAATAACTTTGCAAACGCTGGCTATTTTTAAATGACCAGTCCGAAAACTAGCTAGTCTGTGCTATTTTTAAGATAGCCACTATTTTGCTGCAACACGAAAAGTTCCAGCATAATATACAGGAGAACGGTATACCTGTGTATGAACTTCCGGCATATTGGAACTCCAACACACGTAAAGTTCCAGCATAATATACTGAAGATTGGAGCACCTGTGGATGAACTTCAATATGCTGGACCAGTATATTATGCTGGAACTCCAGTATATTATACTGGAAGTCCAGTATATTATGCTGGAATATTTTCCAGATTTTGAACAGTGTTTCGTTCAGATTTATCTTTACATGAAAAGTGACTAAATTTCGATTACTTTTGAAAGTGTGGCTATTTTTCAATTACCACTTGTAAATCTGACTATTTTTTAATTTCACCCCATTATATCTGGTAATTTAGTTGTTTTAAACCCCCCAAAGACCTCTTTAATCCTGTAAGCAGCCAAATTTTCTAGATAGCGTTTAGAGATGTTCTTGGATTAAGTTTACTAAACTAAGCTGCTGTTAAGTTCTGACTAAACAAGAACTAGCTACACAAAGAAAATTAACATTACGACATTCTGATATATTAATCTTTGTTAATTTTCTTTAGGTTCCCCCATTCCTCTAATAGTCTAGTATGTACTTTGTACAAACACAATACTCTTAGGAGGTCCCTCTTCTGAGTTTGGGTCTGTTGATTTTTTATTTGATTTTTCGAGTTTGCCATTTGTTCTTTATGCTTTTCTGGTAATAACAACTTTGTTATACTTATATGCAGCAAAGAGGAGGAACATGATAAAGAAGACGAGAAAAAAGAAGACATAGGAGAATCAAATTATGAGAAAACAAGCGAAAAGTGCGTAAGATCATATGATAAATTGGTCAACAAACAATATATACCTTGTTGTGACATGACTTTTTCAATATTAGCTTTGTTAACTTAACAAGGCTTTTTCAATAATAACATTGTTAATTAATTTTATCAATCAATAAGGAAAGGAGAATTATTATGCTAGTCAAGTTTTTCATAAAGTTCTACACAAAAGTGTAACATTGTAGTAACTCTATATGGATTATCCATCTTTAAGGAATTGAAAGCATTCGATTTAAGTGTGTATGTATTTTAACTAATGCAAGGAAGCTTTTTTTTACTATAAATATCTAATAAATAACTAAAAGAATAGTAGCATTGAAATATGTAGTGTCGCGCCCTTTTTTCCTTAGAAGGATGGAGAAAGTATTTTTATAGTCAGGGGATTTCAATTTGAAAATGACAAAAAATTATTATTTTTTTTAAAAAAATATAGGAATTACCACCTAACAATGGATTTTAATGTGTTAGGTCGCCTTATTAAAACAAGTTTATTTGAAAAGTAAAATATTTCCCTTTTGAAAACAAAAATAGCTCTATTTATTAATTCACGAAAGATAATTTCGATTAGAAGATTCTATAGTTTGACTTGGGGGAGAGTTCAAATTTTTATTTGACTCTCGGGCAGCTACAAATTTATACTTCATTGACTATTGGAAAATCGCCTTTTTGCAAGAATAATCACTTTGGTTCCTCTTTTCAATTTTAGGCCACTTAACAGGCACAACCCTAAAATCTTCTCTTCTGAAGTGAAGAAGGGTCGTATTTGCAAAAGTAGCTGTGATTTGTTTTAGGTCGGATTTTGCAAAAATAATCTTTTCACGGTCAGTATTTTTCACATATTTTAACCAGTCACCCTAATTTAAAAATGTGCAGAATGAGCACTGTTGAGAATGTATCCTTTCGAGTCGTTGATGAAATTCCACTAAGACTCCATATGTGGTGGAATGACCTGGGAGAGGTCAACAAGCATTTTGTGACTAAACCTTTAGGTGGGCTCACCGGTCTTTTGAAGATTAAGCCAGTGTTGATC
The DNA here is from genome assembly GCF_000393655.2 of Nicotiana sylvestris. Taxonomy (NCBI): domain Eukaryota; kingdom Viridiplantae; phylum Streptophyta; class Magnoliopsida; order Solanales; family Solanaceae; genus Nicotiana; species Nicotiana sylvestris. The sequence goes on from NC_091058.1 coordinate 28,434,703, forward strand.
TAATTGAAGCTTTGATACTATTTTGGGACCCGATACATAATGTTTTCCACTTTTTCGACTTTGAATTGATCCCTACGCTGGAGAAGATGGCAGGTTACGCTAGTCTTGACGGGAATCTCAGGCACCAATATCCAGTAGCACCTAGAATTGTAACCCCTCATAAGTTTTTGGACCTTTTGAGCAGCAGGTTACAGAAGAAAATTTGGCTGAAAGATTCTGTACATTCCACTTCCTGTATAGCCGGTATGGAGACCCCCATAAATTTGCGGTTTCAGATACTGGTTTGAGTCACCAGGGAAAGAAAAACAAGTGGGAAGCATGAAGGGGTTTAGCCTTCGTAGTCTCATTCCTAGGTACACTGATATGCCCAGGTAGTGACAGACACGTAGAATTAGGACTTGTAGGAATGACTGACTTTATGGTCAAGAAAGCCAACTATACCCTTATACTGGCGCGGAAATCTATCGAGCTTTAACCGTTAGTCAAAGTTAAAGAGAATGAAAAGGATAGTGTTAGAGAAACTAGAAGGTAGCTACTTAGATGAGTACAACAAGTTGGAGGCATATACCCAAGAATTGAGAGAGAGCAATCATGGTTCTGATGTGGCTATCCAAATATTTAAGGATGCTTTGGAAGAAGGAACAAGGAGATTCTTGAGGATGTAAGTGTGCTTTCAGGCCCTCAAGAATGGCTTCAAAGCAAGTTTGAGGCCTTTTATAGGACTTGATGGTACCTTTTTAAAAGGAAAATGCCAAGGTATGTTTCTGGTGGCTGTGGCTCAAGATTCTGCTAAACATTTTTATCCATTAGCTTGGGTTGTGGTAGACAAGGAAAACAGTAGAACTTGGCACTGGTTTATGGAGAACTTGAAGAGTTCTTTAGATTTGAAAGAAGGTGAAGAAATAACCTTCATGTCAGATATGCAGAAGGTACTTTAACTTTTTTTTAGATTAGTTTTTTCCTTATAGTGACAACTACACTTATCTAGAATTGTTTGACATGCAGGGACTCTTGGATATTGTTAGGAAAGTATGTCCAAAAGCTCATCATAGATTTTGTGTGAGGTACATTGAAGCAAATTGGTATAAGATCTAGCATAGTGATGAGATGAAAAAGCTACTTTGGTAGTCTGCGTGGAGCATATATAAAGAAGAATTTAAGGATATGCTAAGGCAGCTAGGTGATGTATCTGAGAATTGTGTGAAAGACTTGTTGAAGTATCCATCCTCTAGCTGGTGTAGAGCATATTTAGACACCCAATGCAAGAACCCAATAATGGATAATAACTTCACAGAGTCTTTCAACTCATGGATTCTTGAAGCTAGACAACAGCTCATTGTGAAGATGCTTGAAACTATCTGAGTGAAGGTGAAGTTAATTATCTTTACACTATTTTATTATACTATTTCCTTCCATTTTTTTAAAAAAATAATTTGTTTTAATGTTACTATTTGTTATATGAAGGTAATGACTTTGTTAAAGGACTATGGCGATGAAGTAAGTACCTGGAAAGATGACTACAGTCCATATGCAATGGAGCTCTATAATAATTATAGAGAGATGGTGTGAACACCTAATTTTTGACAACATTTAATTTTTTATCACTTCTTTTATGTAAATATTTTAGGGGGTTTTAACCTACTATTATTTTAGCTTTATTACACTTTTTATTATAGGATAAAAATACAAAAAAAAATTAAAAGGTGAATTATCACTATTAATATTTACTTATACGTATATAGATATAGTGAGTGTGCGTGCGGGGTGTAGGTATACCACTTACGAGAAAGAACCCCAAGTCAGTAAAGTAGTTAACCAAACACAAGTAAGAAGTTCGTCAGTCCTTCCTCCGATGCCTCCCGTTCATTCTTCTTCATTTCATCATTTTGTTGTGTTGTTCTGTTCATAGGTCCCAAGCCCTTCTTAGAAAGCCCTCTTCCCTCTCCTTAAGTTAAGAAAAAAAGAATGCTGCTTGATTGAACGAACATTGTAAGAACCTTTCTAAAAATAAAAAGTTTTGTGGAAATTTTAAAAAATTAAAAAGTAAAAGAAGGTTGGAATTAAAAATAAATATAAAGGTATATGAAAATTTAAAAAATTTAAAGTAAATGAAAGTAGCATTTTTAAAAGAAAAAGGAAAAGAAAGTGGTTTGTTTTTTTAAAGAAAAGTTAAATAAAGTGAGATTCTCTTTTAAAAAAATAAAAAGTGGGATTTTAAATAAGATAAAAGTAATTAAAGTTGGAATTTTAAAAATAAAAGTAAATAAAGCTGGGATTTCTTTTTCTAAAAAAATAAAAGAAATTTGTAAGTGGGATTTCTTTTAATTAAAAAATAAAAAAATAAAAAAAAAACAAATTTGAAAAATTTCGAAAATTTTGCTATAAATAGAACAGAAAATTTAGGAAGAAGGGGGTTCAAAAAAGAGAAAAAAAAAGAGACAGAGAGGAAAAAAAAAGAGGGGGCGAAGAGAGCGGTATACACTCGATATACACTCGGGATAAACTGGATATACATGGACAGAATTCATTCTAGAGAGAGTAAAAAAGATAGAACCAAATTTTCTGAAATATTGAGAGCGGAAGAACACCAGAGAAAGTTCAAAGCTAGAAAGAGAAAACAAAGAGAGATTTCTGGACTATTTTTCTTCTCCATTTTTACTAGTTTTCTCTGTGTTGCTGGGATTTCTGGATTGAGGTGTTGAAGCTACTGTGTTGGGCTTTCTGCTGCTGTATTTTGCTGTTTGCTGTTGCTGATTGCTTACCCCATTTTTCTGTTCTACATATCAGGTACACACATGAACTCACTGATGATGTAACTCTGAGATTAAGCATGAAATAAAGTATTTGGGCAGTTGCTCGCTGGATGAGGCGTCTGTTGTTATTCCATTATAAATGATAGTTGAAATATGTTTTGAGATAACTAACACTCGATGAAATTTGAAGCTGTGGAATGTGTACTTAACGAGGTCTATATGGGATCAGTAATCTCACCTTATTCGATTATAGATTTGGTAGTTAAACACTGAATTCAGTGACATAGACTTTCAGGTCAACTGTATACTCTAAATAGTCCAGTATGTTGTAATGTGGTAGCGAATAATGTTAGTTTTCAATCGTTAATTGTTAGTGTTAGTTTAAATGAGTGTTGTTAAGCCTTGAATTTGTTTCCAGTGATCGTAAAGAAGAAAGACAAGTTTAAAAGAGGTCTGTGTCTCGTTGATTCAATTCCGTAGTCCAGCTGGTTCGAAGTATTAATGTGTTTGAGTGTTAATCTAATAGTAGTGATTTGAATAATACCTTATGTTGAATTGGGCCTTTAGCTGGCTTGTATGAATTGGTTATTCTGTTGTGAACTATTTGGGCATATGTGAAGTAATTTGAAATAAGTGTAACAGATCTGGGCCTGCTGTTGGGCCTTACGTGACTGGGCTGCCAATGGCCCAGTTTCCAGAGATGTTTGGTTATAGTTTAGGAAAAACACGGGTTGCCCAGCTCAGGGAATCGATCTCCCGATCTATCCTTCAAAGCCTGGTCAGTTGAGGCGTCTTGGGTCACACAGCTTGGGCCATTTGGGTCTGAGATTAAATGGAAGATGGACTGATAATACCCAAGGGATATGTGGTAGATCTCATTATCTCACAATAATTAATTAGGATTTTATTTTATTTTAGAGACAAATAGAAAATCGTAGTCACTTTTAGGTTGGCTTTTTAACAAAATAAAATGAGACGAGCCTCGCCAAATAAAACTTACAAACGGCGGGGCCCTCAATAAATGGTTATTTTAAATACTTAGACTTCGGGATGGGTTGTTTAGCAAAATTCCACGGCATTCCCCAAAATAATGATACGCTAGTCGCTTTAGGCGCGCCTTTAATAATTTACTTTCTTAAACTTGGGTGAACATTTATGTGACCCAAATCCAAATCTCGACAGAGTTGAAATGTGTCAATAACCACGGGTGCATTGATGTGACGTGGTTCAAGATGTATTTTCACGACGTCGCAATTCTCGTTAAAAATAATAATAATAAAAGCGGTAAACAGTTAAAGTTTGCACATAGGTTCAACATGTATTAAAATCAAATAAATAAGCCGAATATGACAGTTGAGCGACCGTGCTAGAACCACGGAACTCGGGAATGCCTAACACCTTCTCCTGGGTTAACATAATTCCTTACTTAGATTTCTGGTTCGCGGACTGTAACACAGAGTCAATCCTTTCCTCGATTCGGGATTCAACCGGTGACTTGGGACACCATAAATCTCCCAAGTGGCGACTCTGAAATAAATAAATATATCCCGTTTCGATTGTCCTTTAATTGAAAAAACTCCCTTTGCGCCCTTTTGCGGTAGCGCAGGTAAAAAGGAGGTGTGACAGCTCTGGCGACTCTGCTGGGGATCAAACCCAGAATCTCTGGTTCAGGGTTCAGAATTCAAGCTTGGAATAATTGTTATAATTGGCTTTGTTTATTATCTGATCTTTACATGTTTGGGCCTAATGTGCTAAATGCTGCTTTTACCGCTTTGATATTATCTGAACTGTATGTAAACTGCTACGAAACCCTTCTCTTCTCACCTTCGGGGATGTGCTCGCTGGTCGAGACTCCCTATTCTGTTAATGTCATACCTTGAAATAAGAAAGAGGCTCGAACAAGTTACTAAGTCGGATGGCCTTTTGGTTCCCGGTACGTAGCCCCCTCCTCGACTCGAGTTGTCCGCTCGGGTACACAGTCTAGAACAAATACCCAGGTTATAAACCTAGAATAACTCAGCTTCAAGCCGGATCCCTAGTAGGAACGTTCGTTTGCATCACGTGCATTTGACTTTGGAGACTCAACACAGGGGTTGGGTCTGTCTAGGACAGGTATACCAAAAATGAAAAAGACCATCCTGATGCATCTTACTTGCTACTTGTGCATTTATTTGCTTCGGACTTGCATGATGACCGACTTTTGAATATTTTTACGAGGGTTAAAGAGAGTTAATCGCCTATTTTGAAAAAAACCAATGTCCAAATAGTGTTGAAACTCTGCCGAATTTTTGAGAAAATGAAAAAAAAAAAGAAAAAAAAGGGAAAAAAAACAAAAATATAGTTTTATCTGCCAATGAAAAGAGTCTGGTTTTCAAAAAGAAGTTTGTTTTATCGGCCCGAAATACGCCGGTTTGATTCTCACAGGGTGTGAGATACGTAGGCAACCCTCATCGGGTCCAACCTCCCTTTTTGCAAAAATAGCCAAAAATGTCAAAATTTTAATTTTCGTCATAAATAAGTCGGGTGATGCCATTCTTGTCAAAAATAGCCGAATGTTCCCAAAAAGGGACACCGAAAGGCTGACTTTGCATAAACACCACCTTTGGTCATTTTTAAGGTTTTGACTGGTTAGCAAACACAATCTTTAAATCTTCTTCGAAGTGCTAAAAAACCGTATTGACAAGACCGAATATTTTATGAATTTTTTTTTAAAAAAAAAAAAGAAAAAAAAGAAAAGAAAAAAGGGAGTACTTGTCAGTCAGAGTCTGTTAGTCTATTTTTAAGTTATATTACCATTTTGATGACAATGTCTTTTAGAGTCCGTTAATATTGTAATGGGTCGTTTCAATAAACACAATTTTCTTTAATGGAAAATTTGAAAAAAAAGAAAATAAAAATTTTTATCAGTCATTTTGGCACTTATCTATCAGAACTACGCACGGTCTGATTCATGCGGGGACATGATACGTAGGCAATTCACATAAGATTCGACCACCATCAAAAGGAAAAAATATATACATATAGAAAAGAGAAAAATATATATATATATATATATGAGAAAACAAAGAAAATAAAGGAAGGATTGGGAGGCGTTCAAAAGGAGCACAATTATAAGAAGTCGGAATGACGCACGTAACTGAAGCACATGCATGATAGAAAGGGTTAACTGTCTAGTTATATTGCATCCTCAATGTGTGTTTTCCTATCTGTTGAAAACCCTAATGCTACCGGGTTGCTCCCATTTTGTTCTCTTTCAATCTCCAGAAAGGTGGTTGGTTGTGGTACTAAAGTAACGCTTTCCTGCAACACAAAAGCAAAAGACAATGGCAGAGAACAACAGAACTAAGTGGGTTGGTACCAATGCCCGAAAACAGCTGGTTGAACAGGACTACGGGTTGGTAGAAGAGGTAAAAATGTTAAGACAGCATGTGGCAGACATGTATCTGGCATGGATGACTGGGAAAGCACCACCCCCGCCACCGCCTAGCTTCCTGAACTCTATCATTACCCAAACACCTAACACAATAACGGATGATCCTCCATACTCTCCATATCTACCCACTTATGACAGTTTTCCTAGCCACCCGAGAAGCTCCATCACTCGTCGTCCAGCTATATTTTTCCAACGCTACTTATCTCCACGGGACTCCCAAAAACATGCTTCACTCTCCAAGTACCCAGCTCCACAAAATGCCTATCCACCCCCACGAGCACACCAGAAACCCCCTGGAAGGTTTTAGGCCAAATCAGGCATTTAGGAACGAGAGGTTGCTGAAACGAGGAAAGGCTCTCACCCCTATCGGAGAATCTTATGCAAGTCTGTTTGAAAGATTAAAGCATGCTGGCCTGATTGAGCCGCTCCCTGGATATACTCCAGATCCACATGCAAGAAGCTTTGATCCTACTACACGATGCGCATACCATTCCAATGTCCCAGGGCATAGCATTGAGAGTTGTCATTCGTTAAAAAGGGAAATAGAAAGAATGATTCACGAAGGAGTGATTGCGATCGACGACAGTAATAAAGAGCATGTAAACCCTCTTAGGATATTGACTAAAGTTGAAGATGTTGAAGCAGATGGTGGTCTTGATGCGAAGCTCAGTGGCTAAGATGTCGTGCTTGGTAATTGGGAAGACGCTCCCTTTCTTGGTCAGCCGGAGCAGAGCTTTGGTGGTTCATTTTGTTATCATTTCTGTTGTCCGGGTTATTTGCAGGGTTGTAATCCGGACATTGTCTTGTGTCAAACCCTCTTATCCTTCCATTTTGTCATAGTGGTTTGTTCAGTGTTGTCTAGGATTGTTTTAGGTTTGTTCCAAGGTTGTACCCCAGTTATTTTGCTTGTTTCGTTATATGAACCGTTTCACCGCTTGTCTAATACAAATTCCGGTCTTTTGTTACCTCCAGTCATCTTCTTTGTTTAGTTCTTTTTATCCTTTTGTTTTGTCTTTGTTCAAACGCCGATTCTAGTGACATGACATGCGCGTGCAGTTTGGGCCTAATCTTAAGAGTTAATTATAAAGCCATTGGGAGATGATCGGGACACTTAAGGGAAATAAGAACAGTTTGAGATCATTTGAATCCTGAGCCACGTGAAACTGGGGCAAGTAAAACATAAAGAAAAACCATAAAAGCAAGTTATCCATATTGACAAGGGGGGCGTTCATGGTAACGAAAGTGAGAGTATTGCCCAACGGTTCTTTAAAAATGACAAATGAAAAGGAGAATGTGTGGATATGGTTATCAAGTCCGGCACAATCAGAAGATGTGGCGAATGTTTAATTGTGTTGTCTGTGCTTGGAATGTTTTGAAGATTGGAATGACGAAGGCATTTTATTCTTCTATCTAAACGTTTTATCCTTCGTTAACGCTTTGAGCCTTATTGGTTTTCTTTCATACCCCTCGTTCGGAATCAGTAGCAAAGATTAGAAAACACAAGCATGGAAGATAAAGAAAAAGAAAAAGGAAAAGAAAACAACAGAAACAACAAAACAACAAAAGAGAAAGGAGAAAGGAGAAATGAGCAAAAGAGAAAGAAAAAGAAGAAGAAAAGAAAATAATAAATAAGTGGAAAGGAAAACAAAAAAGGAATTGGGAACTACGTTTGACCTGATTCCTCAAAGAGGATACGTAGGCGTTTCACGGCTCGGTCATAGTGTAACAAAAAATCAAAAATCCCCAAGCAATAAACTGGGGCAGAAGTTGTGTTTGATGTAAATAAATCTGGTTCCGAAGGTTGTAAATTTTGAACCCAAATTGATTCGTTTTGAGCCGCTAATACCCTTTTTTTCTAGCCATATCCAAAACCCCACGTTACTGTCCCAAGAAAGACCTTTTCACCAGTCTTCGAAATATGCCAAGTCATGCAAATGGATGTCGAGAATAACACTCTGATCCCCGACAGAAAAGTAATAAAATGAGAGAGTCTTATCGGTGAAAACCTTCACGGGCACCTTGAGGTGGCTATAAGTTGAGAGAAAAACCAAAATGAGAGAGGCTTGATAGTGAAAACCCTTAGGGCACTACAAGTCGAATAAAGATTGAGAATCATACAGGAAAGCACCAGACGAAGATTGTGAAAGGCGATTAACGATGGAGGATAGGCCATGTGTTCATGTCATGGAAAATAGAGTTGGTATCCACATCTGATAGGTTTTACTTTGTAGTTTTCTTATTAGGAGTCATCTCTTTCTTTTTCCTATTACTCTGTTCCTTTTAGCTTTGTCATTTCCTCTTCTTGAGTCTCTTTGGTCAGAATAAGCGAGAAATGATTTCAAAATTTGCCATCAGCTTTCCAATTATGCAAGACGATATCTGACTAGTACATCAAAGTGGTATAAGTCAGGAAAGAACAAGCGCAATGAGCTGGTAATAGTCAACGTGTTTTGAGGTTCGCGCAAAATACCCAAGATGGGTCCATATCAATTCAGGGACAGTGCAACAAAAATAGGGCCAGGGGGATTGAACCGAGGGTATATTCGATGATGAGATTGACAAAAGGATGGACCAATGTCAAGAAGGATATCCCCAACAGAAATCGAGGGTTATAAGGCCAAGGCCAGCGGAAAATCAAGAAAGAACAATGCCGAAAGCAATGGACATAATTGGAAAATTCATAGTAGACTCAAAGGTTGGGGAAATGCCAGTTCACGGACAGTACCGCAAAAGAAGATATTGGGTCTGCACCGAAAAAAGGTATTTCAGTAACACAGACGATGGAGGGAGTGGTTAATCAATGAACATGCAAGATCTTCAAGTGAAATCAGCTGTCAGAAATTTAAATGAGGTCAGATAAGGAGACTGGGAAAATGGTTAAGAGGTTTGTGAATAATGAATCGTCAAGAAGGTCGGAAGGTATCAACCAAGCTTCAAGATGGTTAGACAACGCATAGATGGGAAAATGGTTGATAACATCCCCAGCAGGAGTATCACAACCAACCACCACATTTTAAACTGACAAAATTTTCTTTGATTTGAAGCAGGGACAGAGAATGTTACTGATGACGGAAAGATGCGCCAAAAGAAAGATTGTCAAACTGGGGCAGAAAATTTTCGTTCATTTCGAAAATTTTCGGGAAGTCTAACACAAGTTCGGTGAAAAGCGGTATCCCCAGTAGTTTTTCGGGAGAAGGCAAAACAAGTTTTAAAGAAAGCAATGTCAAGAGGAAGATAACACGAGTTTTAAGGGAGGTAGTCTTCGAAGGAAGAAGATAACAAAAAAAGTGTTATCCCCAGCAGTTCGCAGAGAAATGAGACACCAGTTTTGAGGGAAGTAGTTTTGAAGAAGGAAGACAATACAAGTTTTGAGGGAAGTAGTTTTGAAGAAAGATAATTCAAGTTAGAAGGAAAATGGTTCAGGAGGTAAGGAGAAACAATGACGTTTTATTTTTCGAAGTTGTTGATTGAAGTCAGGAGCCCGCCTGAAGAAAGGAATGGCGTTTTTATTTTCGAAGTTGTTGTTGAGGTCAGGAGCCCGCCTGAAGAAAGGAATGATGCTTTATTTTTCGAAGTTGTTGATTGAAGTCAGGAGCCCGCCTGAAGAAAGGAATGACGTTTTTTTTCTCGAAGTTATTGATTGAAGTCAGGAGCCCGCCTGAAGAAAGGAATGGTGCTTTATTTTTCGAAGTTGTTGTTGAGGTCAGGAGCCCGCCTGAAGAAAAGAATGGCGTTTTTATTTTCGAAGTTGTTGTTGAGGTCAGGAGCCCGCATAAAGAAAGGAATGACGTTTTTTTTTTCGAAGTTGTTGTTGAGGTAAGGAGCCCGCCTGAAGAAAGGAATGACATTTTTATTTTTTCGAAGATGTTGTTGAAGTCGGGAGCCCTCCTGAAGAAAGGAATGACTCTTTATTTTTCGAAGTTGTTGTTGAAGTCAGGAGCCCGCCTGAAGAAAGTAATGGCGTTTTTATTTTCGAAGTTGTTGTTGAGGTCAGGAGTCCGCCTGAAGAAAGGAATGACGTTTTTATTTTTTCGAAGATGTTGTTGAGGTTAGGAGCCCGCCTGAAGAAAGGAATGGCGTTTTATTTTTCGAAGTTATTGATTGAAGTTAGGAGCCCGCCTGAAGAAAGGAATGACGCTTTATTTTTCGAAGTTGTTGATTGAAGTCAGGAGCCCGCCTGAAGAAAGGAATGACGTTTTATTTTTCGAAGTTGTTGATTGAAGTCAGGATCCCGCCTGAAGAAAGGAATGACGTTTTATTTTTCGAAGTTGTTGATTGAAGTCAGGAGCCCGCCTGAAGAAAGGAATGACGCTTTATTTTTCGAAGTTGTTGTTAAGGTCAGGAGCCCGCCTGAAGAAAGGAATAGCGTCTTTATTTTCGAAGTTGTTGTTGAGGTCAGGAGCCCGCCTGAAGAAAGGAATGACGTTTTTATTTTTCGAAGTTGTTGTTGAAGTCAGGAGCCTGCCTGAAGAGAGGAATGACGTTTTATTTTAAAGTTTTGAAGCTGGGAGCCCGCCCATATAACAGAGGAATACATTTCAGTCTTTACATTTCAAGTTTTGAAGTCGGGGGCCCGCCCGCATAACAGAGGAATACATTGAAGTTTGAAGTCAGTAAAGCGGAGGGTTACAACAAAAATCCCCAGCATAAGTTAAAATTCAGAAGTCGGAAGGAAGGCAACACTAGTCAGAAGAAGGCAGTTCAAGCTTCGAAGGAAAAATGATTCGAAGCTCACAAGAAGGAAATAAGCAGTTCAAATTCGGCAATCCAGAGAGAATACTAGTCAATTCAGAAGCAAAGAAACATTAGAGGAAACACAAGGCAACAAGACAGCGAGGCAACAAGGCAACAATAGTCCCATGACCAAGTTTGAGAATAAATCTTTGTAATTCATAGATCATAGTTTAGTATAACTTCTTTATTTTTTATCAAGGTGTAATAAGGAGGTCAGTAAGCAGCAGCAGCAACAACAACATCAGTAACAGTAAAACCACAGCTTCATGGTAGTCCCAGCTACCAAAAATTCTGAACTACACGCGACCTGATTCCCTTATAACCAGGGATATGTAGGTTGTCCAAAACCAGGACTCGGTTGTGCCTTTCTTTTTTATTTTCTTCTTCTTTTGAATAACGATATGATCAAAAATTAGTCGCATTGTTCACTTTATCTTTGCCCGAAAGCTCTTCGTGTTTTCGAGCAAAGAGGGGCAGCTGTGAACACCTAATTTTTGACAACATTTAATTTTTTATCACTTCTTTTATGTAAATATTTTAGGGGGTTTTAACCTACTATTATTTTAGCTTTATTACACTTTTTATTATAGGATAAAAATGCAAAAAAAATTAAAAGGTGAATTATCACTATTAATATTTTTTTTTATTTTTTGTTTTTTTTAATAAACAAAAATACGAAAATATTATTTTTTTTAAAATAAAATAAAATTCGGGAATGATTTAAAAAATAAGAAAAAGGGAAGTATTGAATAAAAAAATATAAAAGTAAAAATAGGTGGAATTCTCTTTTAAAAAAAGTAAAAGAATGTAGAAAATTAAAAAAAATAAAAAGTTTTGTGGAAATTTTAAAAAATTAAAAAGTAAAAGAAGTTTGGAATTAAAAATAAATATAAAGGTATCTGAAAATTTAAAAAATTTAAAGTAAATGAAAGTAGCATTTTTAAAAGAAAAAGGAAAAGAAAGTGGTTTGTTTTTTTTAAAGAAAAGTTAAATAAAGTGAGATTCTCATTTAAAAAAATAAAAAGTGGGATTTTAAATAAGATAAAAGTAATTAAAGTTGGAATTTTAAAAATAAAAGTAAATAAAGGTGGAATTTCTTTTTCTAAAAAAATAAAAGCAATTTGTAAGTGGGATTTCTTTTAATTAAAAAATAATAAAATAATAAAAAAATGAATCTGAAAAATTTCGAAAATTTTGTTATAAATAGAAAAGAAAATTTAGGAAGAAGGTGGTTCAAAAAAGAGAAAAAAAAAAGATAGAGAGAAGAAAAAAAAGAGGGGGCGGAGAGAGCGGTATATACTCGATATACACTCTGGATACACTGGATATACAGGGACAAAATTCATTCTGAAGAGAGTAAAAAAGATAGAACCAAATTTTCTGAAATATTGAGAGTGGAAGAACACCACTGAGAGTTCAAAGCTAGAAAGAGAAAACACAGAGAGATTTCCGGACTATTTTTCTTCTCCATTTTTACTAGTTTTCTCCGTGTTGCTGGGATTTCTGGATTGAGGTGTTGAAGTTATTGTGTTGGGCTTTCTGCTGCTGTATTTTGTTGTTTTCTATTGCTGATTGCTTACCCCATTTTTCTGTTCTACATACCAGGTACACACATGAACTCACTGATGATGTAACTCTGAGATTAAGCATGAAATAAAGTATTTGGGCAGTTGCTCGCTGGATGAGGCGTCTGTTGTTATTCCATTATAAATGATAGTTGAAATATGTTTTGAGATAACTAACACTCGATGAAATTTGAAGCTGTGGAATGTGTACTTAACGAGGTCTATATGAGATCAGTAATCTCACCTTATTCGATTATAGATTTGGTAGTTAAACACTGAATTCAGTGACATAGACTTTCAGGTCAACTGTATACTCTAAATAGTCCAGTATGCTGTAATGTGGTAGCGAATAATACCTTATTTTGAATTGGGCCTTTAGCTGGCTTGTATGAATTGGTTATTCTGTTGTGAACTATTTGGGCATATGTGAAGTAATTTAAAATAAGTGTAACAGATCTGGGCCTACTGTTGGGCCTTACGTGACTGGGCTGCCGATGGCCCAGTTTCCAGAGATGTTTGGTTATAGTTTAGGAAAAACACGGGTTGCCCAGCTCAGGGAATCGATCTCCCGATCTATCCTTCAAAGCCTGGTCAGTTGAGGCGTCTTGGGTCACACAGCTTGGGCCATTTGGGTCTGAGATTAAATGGAAGATGGACTGATAATACCCAAGGGATAGGTGGTGGATCTCATTATCTCACAATAATTAATTAGGATTTTATTTTATTTTAGAGACAAATAGAAAATTGTAGTCACTTTTAGGTTGGCTTTTTAATTAAATAAAATGAGACGAGCCTCGCCAAATAAAACGTACAAATGGCGGTGCCCTTAATAAATGGTTATTTTAAATACTTAAGACTTCGGGATAGGCCGTTTAGCAAAATTCCACGGCCTTCCCCAAAATAATGATACGCTAGTCGCTTTAGGCGCGCCTTTAATAATTTACTTTCTTAAACTCGGGTGCACATTTATGTGACCCAAATCCAAATCTCGACAGAGTTGAAATGTGTCAATAACCACGAGTGCAATGATGTGACGTGGTTCGAGATGTATTTTCACGACGTCGTAATTCTCGTTAAAAATAATAATAATAAAAGCGGTAAACAGTTAAAGTTTGCACATAGGTTCAACATGTATTAAAATCAGATAAATAAGCCGAATATGACAGTTGAGCGACCGTGCTAGAACCACGGAACTCGGGAATGCCTAACACCTTCTCCCGGGTTAACAGAATTCTTTACTTAGATTCTGGTTCGCGGACTGTAACACAGAGTCAATCCTTTCCTCGATTCGGGATTCAACCGGTGACTTGGGACACCATAAATCTCCCAAGTGGCGACTCTGAAATAAATAAATAAATCCCGTTTCGATTTTCCTTTAATTGAAAAAACTCCCTTTGCGCCCCTTTGCGGTGGCGCGGGTAAAAAGGAGGTGTGACAAATGGCACAAGATTGCGTGTGACACAAATCTACCCAGCTTAGAAATCGAAATCGATGCCACGGATATACTTTATCTAATTGATAAAAATAGATGTTTCATTTATGCTAACATTATTAATGAGTGCAGGTCATTACTGAAAAGACTGGGGAATCCGATGATCCGAAATAACTTCCGTGAAGGAAACAAGGTGGCTCACTTTTTGGCGACTGAAGGATCAAAGCAACCAAACATCAACTTCTTGACAACCTTGCACCAACCACCTACTAAGTTTTTTAAGCTACTCTGTGATGAAAAAATTGGTGCTACTACAACTAGAAATATTTCTATAAATGTACCTAATAGACTAGCAGAATTTGGGAATCCTAATGTTAGATGTTCTACTAGTACTAGTAGCTACGATAGTCAGAATACTGGCAATCCCCCTGGGGAACCATCCGTATGTAGTAATGCTTGTTAATGAATGATAACTTCGTCTTTCTACCAAAAAAATAGATGGCACAAGATTATACCTCAATTTTTAAGTGAGAGAGGTGTTATAAAGTATTACAAGGTTCAGATAGACATCTATTATTCTTGAGCTGCAGAAGTGTACATGTAGGATATGAGTGTGAACACCTAATTTTTGACAACATTTAATTTTTTATCACTTCTTTTATGTAAATATTTTAGGGGGTTTTAACCTACTATTATTTTAGCTTTATTACACTTTTTATTATAGGATAAAAATACAAAAAAGTTTAAAAGGTGAATTATCACTATTAATATTTTTTTATTTTTTTTATAAAAAAAATAATTCGAAAATATTATGTTTTTTTAAAAACTATTTCGGGAATGATTTAAAAAATAAGAAAAAGGGAAGTATTGAATAAAAAAAATAAAAGTAAAAATAGGTGGAATTCTCTTTAAAAAAAAGGTAAAAGAATGTAGAAAATTAAAAAAAAAAATAAAAAGTTTTGTGGAAATTTTAAAAAATTAAAAAGTAAAAGAAAGTTGGAATTAAAAAATAAATATAAAGGTATCTGAAAATTTAAAAAATTTAAAGTAAATGAAAGTAGCATTTTTAAAAGAAAAAGGAAAAGAAAGTGGTTTGTTTTTTTAAAGATAAGTTAAATAAAGTGAGATTCTCTTTTAAAAAATAAAAAGTGGGATTTTAAATAAGATAAAAGTAATTAAAGTTGAAATTTTAAAAATAATAGTAAATAAAGGTGGGATTTCTTTTTCTAAAAAAATAAAAGCAATTTGTAAGTGAGATTTCTTTTAATTAAAAAATAATAAAATAATAAAAAAACAAATCTGAAAAATTTCGAAAATTTTGCTATAAATATAACAGAAAATTTAGGAAGAAGGGGGTTCAAAAAAGAGGAAAAAATAGAGGAGAAGAAAAAAAGAAGGGGGCGGAGATAGCGGTATACACTCGATATACAGTCTGGATACACTGGATATACAGAGGCAGAATTCATTTTGGAAAGAGTAAAAAAAGATAGAACTAAATTTTCTGAAATATTGAGAGCGAAAGAACATCAGAGAGAGTTCAAATCTAGAAATAGAAAACAAAGAGAGATTTCCGGACTATTTTTCTTCTCCATTTTTACTGGTTTTCTCCGTGTTGCTGGGATTTCTGGATTGAGGTGTTGAAGCTACTGTGTTGGGCTTTCTGCTACTGTATTTTGCTGTTTGCTGTTGCTGATTGGTTACCCCACTTTTCTGTTCTACATACCAGGTATTCTCTTGAAACTATGTTGGAAATGAAGCCTGATTAAGTTTGTGTAAAGATCTGTGAACCGAGCTGGAGTTTAAAGGAAAAACATTAAGTTCTTGTTGTAATTTCTTCTCAATGCTGTCATTTTATTGTTCATGCTTTCAGTCTAATTTATTTTGGATATTTCATTCCTAGATGTAAATTTGATTTAAATGTTGGGTGAACTTATTTTGAATATAGGTGATTCAGGAATATTGTAAACCTCGTATAATCACGTGTTAATTAAAGATTAAGATCCTTGTGAGCACGTGATTTTTGCCTCACAAGAACTACTCCAAAAGAAATCATAAATAATTTTTTTTTATATACGATTTTGATTTTTTCGTGGCATTTTATCTGTGCATGTTTATTTTATTCTAATTAAAGAAAAATACAGAAAAAATAGTAATATAGGTACATGTGCATTTAGGAATTAATGTTGCATTTTCATAATTAATTAATCATTGGTTTATACAAAAGGATAAATTAAAATAAAAATATATTTAGGAATTAAATAAACTATAGTTGGTTTTAAAAGAGGAAAAATCACAAAAATATGTAATTATTGTAATTTTGTCATTTACGTATGCCTTTGTGTGATTTTATTTTTAATTAAATGTTTAACTTGTGTGATATTTATTGTCAAGTGTTAATTAATATTTGGTTAGTTGTATTTTTGATTTTACAATTTAATTAGGAATTGTGTAAAATTAGGAATTAAAGAAGAAAAAGGAAAAGAGTTCAAAATTAGAATATCCGGATTTGGGCCAAAAGCTTCAAGGCCCAAACGAAATATACCCTAAACCTGCCCAAAAAACCAGCCCAAACCCGGCCAAAATCCAGTCCACCTGCAACCAGTTCAAACGGCGTCGTATTGGCACCTCAAGTCTGAACCGTTGATCAAACTGGATCGAACGACCCAGTTCAGTCCCTGCATAGTTGAAACGACACCGTTTCAAATGTTCAATCTGAGCCATCCATTTTCTTTGATCCAACGGTCTCAAGGCCTCACCACAACCCGATCCACTTCACCCCGGGCCAACCCATCCCCCAACTTAAACAAAACGGCGTCGTCCCCTTTAAGTGAATTAATCTTGGCCGTGGATCGTGATGGATCCAACGGCCAAGATCAAAACACCCCTCCCCTATATAAACTCAATCTCCCAACCCAGCCCCTAACTAAACCCCCCTTGTCTTCCTGTTCATCATCGTCCCTAAGACGATGCCCCTCCCCCAAACCCTAGCCGCCCTAACTCCCCCGCTCCTGAAACCCGGCAGCCACTACGCTGCCGGTCACCAAACCAACACCCTAAGACCACCTGACCACCCTCAATCCAAATATGGTAACCGTTTAGCTCGAATCTTCATCGAGATTCTCGAATCTTCATTTGAAGATTCGAGCCAAACTCAGATCCAAACCAACCAGTTCCTAATTGACACCACAACACCCCCTAACCATCCTCGTCATGGATCCGGTAGTAGCATAGGTCGAATCTTCCTAGAACTGCTCGAATCTTCATTCGAAGATCCGAGCAAAACCTAAAACTACCCTAATGTACCCCAAAATCACACCAGTCACTCTCCTGACCTCACTCGTAACCAAACCAAACTTGGTTTGGTTCGAATCTGACCAGAAAGGTTCAAACCCCAAAATGGAACCTTAAAATTTCAAATCATGGAATCTGTCCAAATTAATTGAAGGGTTGGGGTCTAATAGGCCTTAATCAAGGTGTTCTCAGTTGAGAACACTTCGATTAAAGTCTGTTCAACCTCAAAGTGCTTAGGTCTGAGTTTGAGCCTAGGTCCGTATAATTCTAAAGTTCTGAGGTATTTATCATTTCCTCTATTTATGATATTTCTATCTATGTATTCTGCTTAGTTAGTTTTATTAATTTCCCCTGCTTTTCAATTCATCTGCTCATCTCCAATAGACCTGTTTGTTTGATCCAATTCCGGCATTGTTTCTGTTTGCTGTAATTATTATGAGTTACAATGTGTGTAATCGATTCAAATAAGTTTCGTCGATTAGTTAAGTTTTATTACAAACCTTTGTTTTTGTCAAATGCTGTTTGAATTGCCTAATTGTCCATTTCTGATTGATTGTTGTAAGTGTTGTAGGCAATTGTATAAATAGTTATCATCGATTAATTCAAGTTTTTATTAGTAGTTTCGTCAAATGGTTTAAGGTCGAGTGTTGTATGTGTTGATCTTTAGACAATTAGCTTCAAAGCTTGTCAATATGCTGACAATGATCCTGCCTGATGTTGATTTTGATTTCAATTTCCAGTTTCAGTTTTTAATGATTGGTTCTGTTAAGTCATGTGTGGTGTTAATATGGTTTGGATTCAAGTTGAGTCTGTTGTTTCCAGTTAGAATTCAGCCTTAGTCATTTAGTTATTAAAATTTGGTAGGATGGATTGATTATAGCTGTTTTAGTTTGCTATTTGGTCTAATCTATGAGGTTTGAATTGCTGTTTTGTTTTGACTAAGGAAATTGATTATAGCTGATAAAGTACAAAGGGTTGGGCTAGGACAGTAAAACACATTGGTTTCAGGGGTGATTTAGGATTGAAACAGTTAGGTTTATATTTTAGTGTTAGTTCTTTGTTAATGGGGGTATTAATTAATACATTAATGGAGAACAAAAGGTAATGGGGGGCTGAAAATCAGGAAAAAGGCTTCCTTAGTGGGATTTAAAGTAAAAAGAGCAAATTTTTAGTGGGGAATTCTGATTTTTTGAAAGGGAAAAAGGTCGGGCAGATTGTATAAAGAGGGGGAAAGACTGAAAAAGAGAAAAAGAGAAAAAGGAGAAAGCAGACTGAAAAAGAGAGAAAAAATCTGAAGTAGACTGAAAAAAAGAAAAGAGATCGGAAAATACTGGGAAAAAAAATCAGGCAGAGAGAGAATAATAGACATAATATTGGAAATAATACAAAGCTTTGCATTAAGAGTTGGAGTTCTCAAGCTCAAGAGTTTTAGGCTGCTTTCTTTGAGGGATTGACAAAACAGAAAACTATTGTTTCCTTGCATCTGTCTGTGATTAGTTTTCTGTTGCCATTTCATTACTTCATTGGATTTCTGGACTGTTTGATTGTTGGGTTTGTTTCTGTTGGTTGTCATTCTGTTGGTGCTGATTGTCGCTGTTGTTAGCTACTGGTCTACTGATCTTCACTCTATTCTTCTGTTTCTACTATCAGGTACACTTTCGAATCATTGTGATGCGACTGTTGTAGTGAAAAGAAATAATCAAGTAGTCAAATATTTAATTTGTATTTGCATGTTTAATAGCCAAATGATAGGCAGCTGTATAATCTATCTTTGTAATTCAAATTAAGAATATGGATGATGGAATTTATATTTGGCTAGAACTATTTTCTTTTGATTATAAACTGTAATTTGTAAACTATTAATAGTTTTCCAGTGTATGTTAGTTAGAATTCTATTTCATTTCGAATTAAGTATTGAGTTGTTGGAATTAAACAAGTTTAGGTAATCCTAATTGGAGCCGGCATCAGTCTGAAATAACAAGATAATCATGAACCTGCTGATAAACTTAGTTAAGGCATAAATTTGGACTAATTGTGTGAATTAGGTATTAAGGTTTGGTTCAGGCAGCTTGTTTGTTTTAAAAGGGGATTTGTTTGGTTTGAAGGGGTAATTGTTTTAATAGGTTTAGTTTTGCCAGTTTTAAGCAGAAATAAAAAGGTCATTAATTTTATAGAATCCGTAGGCTTGACATATTTGAAGCGTGATTCAATGTAGAAAGGATAAGAGCCTTAATCCAATAGGTTATTCAAGTTAACGAGTTAGCTTCAACAAACTTTTGTAAGCATCAGTAATTAGGTGGGTTTAGTTTCAAATAGTTGAAAAGCATTTAGTCCCAATGAATCAATTCGTCTAACCATGCGAGTTTAATCTAGCTATAGGTTAATTAGTTTTTTTTTTGAATATGTCCTTTGTCGATGTTGTATTTTATTTATAATTTCAATTTTAGTAATCTTCTCTTCCAATAACATTTGTCTTAGTCTAGCAATTAATATGTTACATTTTTTTAGCATGTATTAACTAGTATTATTTTCTTTTATTTTAGAGAACAACCTAAATAGAATTGTAGTCACTCTAGGACCGTTCTTTTAAAAAGAATGAGATGAGCCTCGCCGAATAAAAATATAAAAATTGCGGGGCCCTCGGTAAATATTTACTTTAAAATTGCTTAGACTTCGGAATGGATCGTTTAGCAAAATTTCACGGCCCTACCCAAAGTAAGTGATATGCTAGTCGCTTTAGGCACGCCTTTAATAATTTAATTTTCTTAAAACTCGGGTGCACATTTATGTGACCCAAATCCAAATCTCAACAGAGTCGAAATATGTCGATAACCACGGGTACATTGATGTGACGTGGTTCGAGATATATTTTCATGATGTTGCAACTCTCTATAAAAATAATAATAACAACAAAGCGGTTAAAAGTTGAAATTGCACTATAGTTTTTAAACATGTATTAAAATCAGATATTTTAGCCATTACAACAGTTTAAGCGACCGTGCTAGTACCACGGGATTCGGGGGTGCCTAACACCTTCCCTCGGGTCAACAAAATTCCTTACTTAGAATTTCTGGTTCGCAGACTTCATTCAGAAAGTCGAATATTTTCCTCGATTCGGGATTAAATTGGTGACTTGGGACACCCTAAATCTTCCAAGTAGAGACTCTGAATAAAATGAATAAATCCCGTTTCGATTGTCCTTTAAGTGAAAAAAACTCCCTTCCGCGCCGTTTTAAGGTGGCGCGGGTGAAAAAGGAGGTATGACAGCTTTGGCGACTCTGCTGGGGAACAAAACCCAGAACCACCGGTTCAAGGTTAGAAATTCGAGCTTAATAAATTGTTGTGTTTTGGCTTTATTATCTGATATTCTCATATGATCTATGCTCAATATGCAAAATGATGTTTTTTACTGCTTTGATATTATTTGAACTGTACATATAAACTGTGCCGAAACCTTCTCTTCTTACCTCCGGGGATGTGCTTACTGGTTATGACTCCCTATTTTGTTAGTGTCCTACCCTAAATAAAAGAGGCTCGGAAAGTTTCTAAGCCGGCTGGCCTTTTGGTTCCCGGAAAAGAGCTCATTCCTCAACTCGAGTTGTCCGCTCGGGTGCACTGTCTAGAACAAATACCCAGGTTTTGAACATAGAATAACGTGACTTCATGATGGATCCCTAGTAGGAACGCTTATTTGCATCATATTGCATTTGACTTAGGGGACTCAACACAGGGGTTGGGTCTGTCTAGGACTAACAACCTGAAATGGAAAAAGACCATCCTGCTGCATCCTGTGTGTTGTGAGCATTTATTTGCTTCAGATCTGCGTGCTGACTGGCTTCTGAAATCAAGAATTTTTGAAGAAAAAAAAAATTGAAAAAAAAGAAAGAAGAGAAAAATAGCGGTGTAGGGAGATAACTACTTTTTAGAAAAATAAAACCAATGTCCAAGTAGTATCAAAACCCTGCCGAAATTTTGAAAAAAAAATGAAAATGTTGGGCGAAAGGAGTCTTGTTTACAAGTTTAGTTTATGTTGGGCGAACTACGCCGGTTTGATTCTCACAGGACGTGAGATACGTAGGCAACCCTCGTGGGGTCCAACCTCCCATTTTTGTAAAAAATTAATAAATAATAAAAATGTCAAAATTTTCATTTTTCTGTCATAGAGTCGGGTGATGCTGTTTACCTCAAAAATAGCCGAATGTTCCCAAAAGGAACTCCGGAAGGCTGCCTTTGTATAAACGGCCACTTCTTATTTTTTATTTTTGGTTCAATCACACAACCTTAAAATCTTCGTCCCTGAAGTGCTGAAAGGTCGTGTTCAGAAATTCTTTTTTAGGAAAAATGATCATATTTTTTTAGTTGAATAAATTTTCGCTTGTTTAAATCTTATTAATAAATGTGCAGAACGAGCACGACTCAAAATAAACCTTTTTCAATCATGAATAAAATTCCCTTCCAATTGCAGCTATGGTGGAATGATTTAGGCAAAGAAGGGCATGACGAAATCAAGAAACATCTGAAAGGTATCACGAGTTTGTTGGATATCAGGCCTCGAGGAGATATTATAAAGGCACTGGTCCCTCACTGGGACCCTGCGCACAATGTCTTCCACTTCTCGGACTTTGAACTTACCCCAACTTTAGAGGAAATAACTGGGTACATCGGTAGTACTGAGGTTCCATTGAGGCATAAATACCTGATTACTCCAAGAGCCGTAGCGGTACACCGGTTTTTGGACTCGTTAAAGATAGTCAGAACAATCCATAACCCTGACTTGGCAAAAGGTTTTTGCACTATGAGTTTCATATACCAAAGATATGGTCACATAGGAGGATTCGACAAGCCAGAAAACAAGTTGTGCAGCAAAAGTAACCATCAAAAGTGGGATGAACATAGACGGGTTGCTTTCATGATAACCTTCTTAGGGCTCTTAGTGTTCCCAAGAAAAGACGGGAATATCGACATAAAGATAGCTAGGGTCGTCAGTATCTTGCTCACTCAAAAAGATAGCACGCTGGCGCCCATGATTGTATCTGATATGTTCCGAGCTCTCACGGCCTGCAAAGCCGGAGGAAACTTTTTCGAAGGTTGTAACTTGTTGTTGCAAATGTGGATGACTGAACACCTATGTCACCGAGCCCAGTTCCTGAGCCATGGATCTTCTGAAAAGACCTGCATAGAAGAGTTCTACACCAGAATTAATGAGGCCCACATACCTGAAGGAGTTTCAGCATGGACCTCATATTTCCTGACCCTCAACGCCAGTCAAATACAGTGGACACTAGGAAGGTTACCCGTCGACGAAGTCATATACATGCCAGCAGCTAGGCCCCATTTTCTCTTGATGGGACTTAAGAGCATTCAACCTTATGCGCCGTATCGGGTGTTGAGGCAACTAGGGAGGTGTCAGATAGTGCCCAAAGATGAGGATCTAAGTACCCAGGTAATTGAGATCAGTTCCGATGGTCAGTTTGCTGAAGCAAGAGTCCGCCAGATTTGGAGCCAATGTCAATACTTAGAGGCAAATACTTGTGTGCTAAATCAGGCAAGAGGGGAAGTTTCACCTGGATATCAGGCTTGGTACAAAGGGGAAATGTCGTCTGGAAGGCCGATTAAAAGATCTCACCTTCAAGAATTTGCCAAGTCCTCATAAGAGCATTGGGACTGGTTGGCCAAAGAGCGGGAATATCTTGCCGAAATAGGCAAACTGAAACAACAGATTCAGGATCTGAAATTTGAAAGCAAAGTGCAGTTTGCTGCCAATAAGGGAGAAAAGAACAGATTAGCCAGAGAAAGCGAGATCCTCAAAGCTCAGATCCGAAAGATGAAAATGGATGCCGACAACCAACTGAGAAGCCGGGCTGATAAAAGGTTGATAGCAGGGTTAAGGAATCAGGTCGCTGAAGGCCAGAAAGACTTGGAAAGATCCAAGGCTAGCATAGCAAGATTACGGACCAGGTGGGCAAAAGTTATAGCAGCACGGAGAAAGCACCTATGGCAAGTGAAAAGGGATTACGAAATGAGTGTTACAACATTGAGAGAAATAAATTCCACTCTCAGTAATCGGGTCCTTAAACAAGCTCGAGATGCTAGAACAGATAGGGAACGCTGCTATGAGTCAATGGCCAGAATGGAAGAACAAATGGAGAGGTTCCAAGATCAGCTCATTGACAATACTCGAATATTGGGACTAAAGAATCAACGAATAGAACAACTGTGCATAGAGAGGGATAGAATCAGGGGTAGGATCAATGAGATTGGGCGCTACATCACCACGAAATGCCTAACATGTGAAGAAATGCCCCGTGATATCCTTTTTGCCTCAGTCATGGGTTATGTCCACCAGATCATGGAGGAGTTAAAAAGCTTGCAAAGAGGCCTAATACCAAAGCCCGCAGAAAGGCCGAATGATGCCTTGCGGGCACCAAAATTCAAGGCTTTAATGTATCCTTAGTTAAATCCTGCACTTGTTTGTTCTTCAGAGTTTGTTGTCTACCCTTATGTTCTCTTCAAACATTCTTAAAAAGTATGGAGTCTATATTTTCGTTTGTTTTTCTTTTAAATGATGGCTTGTAATAGCATATTTGGGTAATAAAAAGTAAAATTGGGACTTTGTTTTACTTATGGCACGAACTACGCTTGGTCTGATTCGTGCGGGGTCACGATACGTAGGCCATCTCTATAGGATTCGACCGTAACAAAAAAAGAAGAAGAAAAGAAAGGTCCCTGAAACACTTGAAAAGGCACAAATAAAACAGGCCGGGATTATGCACGCAGTCGGAGCAAAAGCATGTTAGAAATGATTAACTACCTAAGAACATTGCATTCCCCCCAAACGTGCAAATACAATATC
This sequence comes from Nicotiana sylvestris, assembly GCF_000393655.2. Taxonomy (NCBI): domain Eukaryota; kingdom Viridiplantae; phylum Streptophyta; class Magnoliopsida; order Solanales; family Solanaceae; genus Nicotiana; species Nicotiana sylvestris. The sequence continues at coordinate 28,458,764 of NC_091058.1, forward strand.
TGTTAAGACTCTAACACTGACAAGTTTGTTGTTTTTCCAATCTACTATCAGTTAGTTTATTAAAGAGTACTGACACCGTACCATTATCAAACAAGATCAAAAGGGCCCATACCAGAAAGCATGAGTGGTTCAGACAACAGTGTTTAGTCGGAAAAGATGGCAAATTAGATGCTGAAGGAAGCCATGGAAAAAATGGAAAAGATGAGGCTGGAAATGAATGAAATGCAGATAGCCTTAGCTAGAGCCCAAAAGGGGCAGGAACTACCTGTTACTCCTACTCTCCAACCAGGACACACGTCAGAATACCCCTCTCCCGGTCCTTAAACGAGTTTCCCAAGCCATCACTACTATCAGGGAAGAGAGGCCTATGATCCCCAAGCTCCACCACCCAGTTAAAACCCTCCTCCACCAAATGTTCCCGTCTTTGTGGCACCTCCCCCAGCCCCATTGCACAGATCATCTAGTGAGCCACTGTTTCAGGCTCACGATACACAATATTACCCCCCTGAACTCACATTCAAAGCACCCGAGCCACATACCTATAATCCCCACTTTGAGGTCCCGGCGGAGATTGAAAAGCCGGCTAAGAGCCCAGAGCAGGACGAGGTGATGCGGAAATTTAAAAGCCTGGAGCAGTCCTTCAGGAACATACACGGGTTAGGGCAACCAGGTCAGCGTGGCCTATAAGGATCTATGCCCTTTACCTGACGTTCAATTACCAGCAGGGTTCAAGATGCCCAAGTTCGATTTGTACGAAGGGCATGGCGATCCTATGACACATCTACGAGGCTTTTGTAGCAAAATGAGGGGAGCAGGGGGAAAAGATGAGCTACTAATAGCTTACTTTGGCCAGAGTTTAAGCGGGTCGGCACTGGAGTGGTATACAAGACAAGATCTGAGCAGGTGGTACACCTGGGATGACTTGGCACAGGCTTTCGCAGGACATTTCCAATACAACCTTGAGATAGTCCCAGACCATCTCACATTGCTAAAGCTTGAGAAGAAACCCGGAGAGAGCTTCAGGGAATTTGGTTTCCGATGGAGAGAATAGGCAGCCAGAGTTGATCCGCCAATGAGAGAGGGAGAAATGGTAGATTACTTTCTACAAACTCTAGAGCCGACTTACTTTGGTCACTTGGTGACATCAGTTGGAAAATCCTTCAATGAAGTGGTGAAGATGGGAGGTATGATAGAAGAGGGACTTAAGTCCAATAAGATCCTGAGTTACTCGGCAATTAAGGCAACAACTCAGGCCATTCAGAGCGGCACGGGAGGTGCGCTCGGAAAGAAAAGGAGAGAGGAGGTCACAACAATAGAGGCAGGCAATTGGTCCAGATCTAAAGGTCCTTCCCCTCATTACCAACCCAGACCCCATCATCTAAAGGTCACAACATTTTTCCGTCCATCACGCCCAAACTTACACCCAGCCTCTGGCTCATCCGCAATGGCGTGTACCGGCTATCCAACATACATATCTACATCTACAAAGCACATATCCACCTCTACAAAACACATATCCACCACCGAGGGCCTACAGGAATCCTTCAGGGCCAAACTTCCGCGGAAATCAGGCTTTCAGGAATGAAAGAATGCAGAAGCCAAGAACATTCACTCCGTTGGGAGAAACCTATACTACTCTGTTTCACAAGTTGAAGCAAATAGGCCTACTAAGTCCTGTTGAAACCAAATTGCCAAATCCCCTTCCCAGAAATCTGGACCATTTAGTAAGCTGCGAATATTGTTCAAGTGCTCCCAGGCATGATACTGAAAAATGTTGGAAGTTGAAGACTGCCATACAAGATCTTATTGACACAAATAGGATCGAGGTTCAAGCACCAAAGATACCCAACATCAATGAAAATCCGTTACTGGTGCACCATGAAGCCCATATGATCGAACTAGTGCACGAAGGAGGGAAACCAAAAACACCCTCACAAATGGTAATGATGATTCGCGCCAGTGCTAATGAAGAGTCGACCAGTGGAAAGGCAGTGGTATAGTCGGGAAAGGTATATGACAAGCCCTTTGTGATAACAGGGAAAGGATCGTCTATTACTGCGAAGAAGCCAGAGTCAATCAGAGCAGTGTTGCAGGGAGTAGCAAACAAACCAATGCTGGTAGTAAAAGGGGTCCACGTGGAACCAGTTGTTATCAAGCCGGTCATGTAGTTGCCGATAACAAGTGAGAAAGCTGTGCCGTGGAGTTACAGTCAAGTGACAGTGACGCATAAGGGGAAGAAGGTTATGGAAGACGTATGTGAGGCACAGGGGTTAACTCGATCGGGAAGGTGTTTTGCTCCCGCAGAATTGAGAAGGGTCAATCCTGAAACAATAAAGAAACCAGTAACAGAGGAAGAAGCAGAGGAATTTTTGAAGAAGATTAAGGCGCAGGATTACTCAATTATAGAGCAATTGAGAAAGACCCCAGCCCAGATTTCGTTGCTATCCTTGTTAATCCATTCAAACGATCACTGTCGGGCCTTAATGAAGATTCTGAACGAGGCCTATGTCCCGGACAAGCTCTCAGTGAACCATTTGGAGAAAGTAGCGCACAAGATCTTTGAAGTAAACCGAGTGACATTCTATGACGATGAGTTACCAGTAGAGGGTATTGAACACAACAGAGCACTCTATCTGACGGTAAAATGCGAAGAATCGGTGGTCACTCGAGCACTAATTGATATCGTACTGGAATTAACCATTGGTCTGGTCGAATTCACCATGGAATTTCAAGTAATAGATGTGGCGGTGTCGTACAATCTTTTGTTGGGACGACCCTGGATCCATGCAGCCAAAGCAGTACCTTCTACACTGCATCAAATGGTCAAGTTTGAATGGGATAGACAAGAGATTGTGGTACATGGGGATGACGGCACACATGCCGTCAGCGATGCTATTGTGCCCTTCATAGAAACCGACGATGATAAGGGCCCGTGGGTTTATCACGTTTTCGACGCAGTCTCAGTATACAAAATTCCTGAGGGCGGGGGCCTTCCACTTCCCAGAATCACGGCTGCAACCTTCATGATAGCATCAGAAATGTTGATTAATGGGTTTGTACCAGGAAAAGGTCCGAGGGTTGATCTGTAGGGAATGATCCAGTCAGTTTCTTTGCCCAAGAACCTAGAAACCTTTGGGTTGGGATTCAAGCCTACCGCAGCAGATGTGAAGCGAGCCCGCAAATTAAAGAAAAGAGTTTGGGTCCTTCCTAAACCAGTCCCACGCCTGTCCAGATCATTTGTCAAAGCAGGGTGCAGAAAGTTGTCAGTCCCGGAAGTTCTTGGACCTCTGATGGGGCCAAACGGAGATTTGAATGAAAGCTTTGGAAGAGTGTTTGCCGACGTCAACATGATAGAAGCTGGAGAGGGTTCCAGTAAGGCAGACATACAGTTTGTGGGTCCTAAGGTCAAGGTCAACAATTGGATGGCTACTCCTCTTCCTACTTGGAGGGAGTCCTGGTAGTTGGCTCTGATTTTCCTTTTCTGTTTTCTGGATTATTCCAGGGTTGTAATCCAGATTTCTTTTTATTGTGTTCAATACAGTGTGAAACCTTGTTATCCCATAATTCAATAAAACGAAAAGTTTCTTCTTTATTTCTTATCTTGTTTTTCTATTATTTTAATTTTGTTTCTTTCGTTTCTTTTTCTGAACAGTTCTTTTCATACTGGTTCTAATGACATGGCATGCACAACGGATCTTCAACCTAGTCTAAAAGATCAATCTGATTCCGAGCTAACCATACAAGAGGTCGATTATGATAATGAATCGGAATACGATGAGGATGGAGCATTCGAGGAGATAAACAGGGAGTTAAGCCAGTTTGAAGAAAAATACAAACCCAACTTAAATGACACAGAAGCCATCAATTTAGGGGATGCCGGCGATATCAGAGAAACTAAAATAAGCATCCACATTGCACCAAATATCAGGGAGGAATTGATCAAAACACTTATTGAGTTCAAAGATGTTTTTGCATAGTCGTATGATGACATACCGGGGTTAAGCATAGATTTAGTGGTTCATAAATTGCTCACTGACCCGCCATGCCCTCCCGTCAAGCAAAAATTAAGAAAGTTCAAAACTGATATGAGTGTGAAGATTAAAGAGGAAGTAACCAAGCAGTTGCAAGCAAAGGTTATTCGTGTCACTCGATATCCAGATTGGTTGGCTAATGTGGTACCGGTACCAAAGAAAGATGGAAAGATCAGTGTGTGTGTCGATTACCGCAACTTGAACAGGGCAAGCCCTAAAGACAACTTTCCTTTACCCAACATCCATATCTTGATCGACAATTATGCCGGACGTGAGATCGGATCTTTTGTGGATTGCTATGCTGGGTATCATCAGATTTTGATGGATGAGGAAGATGCAGAAAAGACAGCCTTCATTACGCCGTGGGGAACTTATTGCTACCGGGTAATGCCATTTGGTTTGAAGAATGCTGGGGCGACGTACAGGAGAGCAATGACCACTGTGTTTCATGACATGATCCACAAAGAAATTGAGGTGTACGTAGACGATGTGATCATAAAGTCCAAGCATCAGGAAGACCACGTAGCAGACCTAAGGAAGTTCTTTCAAAGACTTCGAAGGTATAATATTAAGCTCAACCCGGCCAAATGTGCATTTGGTATTCCATCTGGGAAGCTTTTAGGATTCATCGTCAGTCGGCGAGGTATTGAACTGGATTCGTCAAAGATCAAATCTATCCAAGATTTGCCACCGCCGAAGAACAAGACAGAAGTAATGAGTCTGTTGGGAAGGTTGAATTACATCAGCAGATTTATTGCTCAACTCACAGCAACATATGAACCTATTTTTCGGCTGTTAAAGAAGGATGCTGCGGTAGGATGGACAACGGAATGCCAGGAAGCATTCGACCAGATCAAAGGATATTTATCAAATCCACCTGTATTGGTTCCACCTGAGCCGGTGAGACCGTTAATTCTTTATCTAACGGTCTTGGAGAATTCGTTTGGCTGCGTGTTGGGGAAACACGACAGTACAGGAAGAAAAGAGCAAGCCATCTATTATCTCAGCAAGAAGTTTACAGTATATGAGGTTAAGTACACTCAACTCGAGAAGACATATTGCGCCCTAACTTGGGTGGCCCAGAAATTGAAGCATTATTTATCCTCATATACTACTTATCTCATTTCCCGTTTGGATCCGTTAAAGTATATTTTCCAGAAGCCTATGCCCACAGGAAGGTTAGCAAAATGGCAAATATTACTCACATTGTTTGACATCGTCTATGTGATGAGGAAAACCATGAAGGCCCAAGCATTGCCAGATCACTTGGCTGAGAATCCTGTTGATGAAGAATACGAGCCGTTGAGGACGTATTTTCCTGATGAGGAAGTAATGAATATAGATGAGTTGGAATTATCTGAGGAACCAGGTTGGAAGCTTTTCTTTGATGGAGCCGCAAATGCGAAAGGAGTTGGAATAGGAGCAGTGCTTATTTCTGAAACAGGACATCATTATCCTGTTACAGCTCAACTGCGTTCCTATTGTACCAACAACATGGCTGAGTATGAGGCATGAATTTTAGGTTTGCGATTAGCTGCAGACATGGATGTCCAGGACGTCTTGGTCTTGGGGGACTCGGACCTCCTGGTGCATCAGATTCAGGGTGAATGGGAAACACGGGATTTGAAGCTCATACCATATCGACAATGTTTGCACGATCTGAGCAAGCGATTTCGATCAGTGGAGTTCAGACACATCCCAAGAGTTCACAATGAGGTTGCCGATGCATTGGCCACTTTAGCATCAATGTTGCACCACCCAGACAAAATTCATGTTGACCCGTTGCACATCCAGGTTCGTGATCAGCATGCCTATTACAACATGATAGAGGAAGAAGTGGATGGCGAGCCATGGTTTTATGACGTCAAAGAGTACCTCAGGATGGGGATATACCCGGAGCAGGCCACCGGAGATCAAAAAAGAACCATTCGGCGATTGTCAAATGGTTTCTTCCTCAGTGGGGGAGTGTTGTACAAAAGAACCCCAGATTTGGGATTGCTGAGATGTATAGATGCCAGTCAAGCCACGACAGTTATGACATAGGTACATGCTGGAGTTTGTGGGCCACATATGAGCGGATATGTATTGGCGAAGAAGATTCTTCGAGCAGGGTATTATTGGCTCACTATGGAGCATGATTGTATCAATTTCGTGCGGAAATACCATCAATGTCAGATACACGGCGATCTGATTCATTCTCCACCAACGGAATTGCACACAATGTCAGCACCATGGCCATTTGTGGCATATGGCATGGATGTCATTGGGCTTATTGAGCCGGCGGCTTCGAACGGTCACAAGTTCATTCTGGTAACTATTGATTATTTCACTAAGTGGGTTGAAGCCAAAACTTTCAAGTCAGTAACCAAGAAGGTAGTGGTGGATTTTGTCCATTCCCATATCATCTGCAGATTTGGGATCCCGAAAGTAATAATCATGGACAATGGTGCTAATCTTAACAGCAATTTGATGAGATAAGTATGTGAACAGTTTAAGATTATACACCGTAACTCCACACCATATCATCCCAAGACGAATGGAGCTGTTGAAGCAGCCAACAAGAACATCAAGAAGATACTAAGGAAGATGGTAGAAGGATCCAGGCAATGGCATGAAAAATTACCATTTGCATTGTTGGGTTATCGCACTACCGTCCGGACTTCAGTAGGTGCAACCCCTTATTTGTTGGTATATGGAATTGAAGCAGTAATACTGGCGGAAATTGAAATTCCATCCCTTTGGATTGTCGTTGAGGCTGAGATTGATGATGACGAATGGGTCAAAACCCGTTTGGAGCAGTTGAGCTTGATTGATGAAAAGAGATTGGCAGCTGTGTGTCATGGCCAGTTATATCAAAGGAGAATGGCAAGAGCCTACAACAAGAGGGTGCGCCCTAGAAAATTTGAAGTGGGGCAACAAGTATTGAAACGAATCCTGCCATACCAAGCAGAAGTAAACGGCAAGTTCGCCCCAAATTGGCAAGGACCATTCATTGTAACCAGAGTGTTGTCCGATGGTGATTTATGTTTAACAGATATCGAAGGGAAATGCGTCGACATGGCTATCAATTCCGACGCAGTTAAGAGATATTATGTATGATCTCTTTTGGTTGTAATTGTCATTTGTTTGTGGTTGGCATTTATCGGAGAATGAAATGACGGAGGCAATTCTTTCTTCTATCCAAACACTTTAACCTTTGCTTACCCTTTTGAGCCTTATTTATTCTTTCATATCCCTCTTTTGGAGTTAGTAATTAAAAAAAAGAAAAAAAAGAGAAAAACAATAATAAAGACAAAAGAAAAATCATAAGAAAAACAAAGGAATTAGGAACTACGTTTGACCTGATTCCTCAAAGAAGGATACGTAGGCGCCTCATGGCTCGGTCATAGTGTAACCAAAAAATAAAAATCCCCAAGCAAGAAGAACTGGGGCAGAAGTGGTGAAAAGAAAGTTTGATTCCAAGAGTTGTACTATTTCACCCCTCCAAATTATTTTAAACTTTTGATACCCCTTTTCCTTTTAGCCATACACAAAAAAATCATATTGATGTCCAAAAAAGACCTCCCGATCAGTATCCGAGAAGTTCCAAGTTCATGCACGTGGAAGTCGGGAACAACACTCTGATCCCTAGCAGAGAAGAGGATCATAAACTGGAAATGAATTGATAGCCGAAAGAATCCCCAACAAAGAGCGTCATATCGACAATGCTCCAATCCCAGCTGAAAAATAAAATAAAATGAGAGAGTCTTATCGGTGAAAACCTTCACAGGCACCATGAGGCGACGGGAGTTGAGAGAAATAAGAGAGTCTTATTAGTAAAAACCCCTCGAAGAGCACTATGAGGCGACAAGGCGAGATTGGCGGAAAAGGTCCACATTTGGCAAAAGTTGAGTATTTATTTATCCCCAGCGAGATGAGGTCATCCAAAAGATTGATTGATACAAATAGACTGGCTTGATCAATCCGGAATGCACGACATGATCGTTGGGATTGGTTATATCATTCAGATAAGTTCTTTTCTTTTCTTTTTCCCCAGCGTTTGTTCAGAAAGACTTCTTTTTCTATCTTTAAAATTATCACTCTTTCATTTCTTGGTTTAAAAGATTTTATTTCCCCAACAGTTTATTTTTGAAAAGGATTTTCAGAGCTTACTACCAGTTGCCAAAATGGTGCAAGGCAAAATGCGAAAAGGACAAGCCAAAGATAAGGCGACAAAGCGAAAAGAAGTTTGTCGCAAGACCAAATGATGAATGGGTTTAGATCTTAAGAGGCCCAAATTTCCAAGGGAAGTTATGGATCAAATTCCAAGACGATCCCTAGTAGATTTGCAAGATACAGGAACACCTCCGATAGATTCTCGACCAAGCTCCACAATGGTCAGACAACACGGAGCGGGGAAGGAAGAGAAACGAAAACCATCCCCAGCAGGAATATCAGCCCCAACAATCAATATTCTCCCCAACAAGTTTTATAGCAAAGCAGGGAAAAGAAAAGGGAAAAATCATCCCCAGTAGAAGTGGCACGACCACTCGCCCCATTTAAACTAACAAATTTTTCTTTGATTTGAAACAGGGAAAGGAAATATTATTGACCGCAAGAAGACAGAGTCACAAAGAAGATTATCAAACTGGGGCAGAAAATTTTCTCTCATTACGAAAATTTTCTTAAAATCAGATAGTCATTTGGGAAAGAGAGAAAATAACACAAGTTTTGAAGGAAGAAAAATCCCCAGCAGTATACGAGAAGGGAGATACAAGTTTTAAGAAAAAAGCAATCTTGGAAGAAGCAAGATGACCCAAAGTTGTAAAAGAAATGACCTTTGAATCAGTATCATCCCCACCATTGTTAAAAGGAGAAAGATAATTTCCCAGCAGTGTTATTCCCGGCAAGTTTCAGGGAAGTGAAAGCACCAGCTTTAAAGGAAATAGTCTTTGAAGAAGGAAAATGACACATTAATGAAATAAAATATCGGTGTTATCCCCAACAATTTTCAGAGGAATAAAACACCAATTTTGAAGGAAGCAGTTGAAGAAGTCAGGAGCCCGCCTGGAGAATGGAGGCTGAATTATTTTGATAAAGTTGTTGAAGTCAGGAGCCCGCCTGGAGAATGGAAGCTGAATTATTTTGATAAAGTTGTTGAAGTCAGGAGCCCGCCTGGAGAATGGAGGTGTTAGAATTTAAGAAGTTGTTGAAGTCAGGAGCCCGCCTGGAGAATGGAGGCGTTATTTTTCGGAGTTGTTGTTGAAGTCAGGAGCCCGCCTGGAGAATGGAGGCTGGATTATTTTGGGAAGTTGAAGAAGTCAGGAGCCCGCCTGGAGAATGGAGGTGTTAAAATTTTGAGGAAGATGTTGAAGTCAGGAGCCCGCCTGCAGAACAGAGGAGTACATTTCAAGATCAAACAGAAGTCAGTAATCAGGAGGAGTACAACAAAGATCCCCAGCATAACAAGCTTTAATGCAAGAAGCAATGTCCCCAGCAGATAGAACGGTATAATAAAACTTATGCTAAAAAAGGCAAAAGGCCAGTGTTATCCCCAGCAGTTTTCGAAAGAAAGGCACCAGAGGGAACACAAGCTGACAAGAGCGAGACAACCAGAGCAAGGGGAAGACAGATAAGATTTTGTAATTCCTAGCTTAGTCTAGCTTCTTATTTTCTTTTGGCAACGGTGTAATAAGGAGATCAAGAGGCAGTAGCAACAACAATAACAACAAAAAGCAGTTCCATGGTAGTCCTAGCTACCAAAACTTCCCGAACTACATTAACCTGATTCCCTTCTAGCCAGGGATATGTAGGAAACCTTTGAAGCAAAGGTTCGATTAAATCCTTTTCAAAAAATGCTTCACACGGAGTATTCCAAAGGGCAAAAATCGCTCATATCCGCTCACTTTATCTTTGTACGAAAACTCTTCATGTTTTCGGACAAAGAGGGGCAGCTGTGAGCACGTGATTTTTGCCTCACAAGAACTACTCCAAAAGAAATCATAAATAATTTTTCTTTATATACGATTTTGAATTTTTCGTGGCATTTTATCTGTGCATGTTTATTTTATTCTAATTAAAGAAAAATACAGAAAAAATAGTAATATAGGTATATGTGCATTTAGGAATTAATGTTGCATTTTCATAATTAATTAATCATTGGTTTATATAAAAGGATAAAATAAAATAAAAATATATTTAGGAATTAAATAAACCATAGTTGGTTTTAAAAGAGGGAAAATCACAAAAATATGTAATTGTTGTAATTTTGTCATTTAAGTATGCCTTTGTGTGATTTTATTTTTAATTAAATGTTTAACTTGTGTGATATTTATTGTCAAGTGTTAATTAATATTTGGTTAGTTGTATTTTTGATTTTACAATTTAATTAGGAATTGTGTAAAATTAGGAATTAAAGAAGAAAAAGGAAAAGAGTTCAAAATTAGAATATCCGGATTTGGGCCAAAAGCTTCAAGGTCCAAACGAAATATACCCTAAACCTGCCCAAAAAACCAGCCCAAACCCGGCCAAAATCCAGTCCACCTGCAACCAGTTCAAACGACGCCGTATTGGCACCTCAAGTCTGAACCGTTGATCAAACTGGATCGAACGACCCAGTTTAGTCCCTGCATAGTTGAAACGACACCGTTTCAAATGTTCAATCTGAGCCATTCATTTTCTTTGATCCAACGGCCTCAAGGCCTCACCACAACCCGATCCACTTCACCCCGGGCCAACCCATCCCCCAACTTAAACAAAACGGCGTCGTCCCCTTTAAGTGAATTAATCCTGGCCGTGGATCGTGATGGATCCAACGGCCAAGATCAAAACACCCCTCCCCTATATAAACTCAATCTCCCAACCCAGCCCCTAACTAAACCCCCCCTCGTCTTCCTGTTCATCATCGTCCCTAAGACGATGCCCCTCCCCCAAACCCTAGCCGCCCTAACTCCCCCGCGCCAGAAACCCGACGGCCACTACGCTGTCGGTCACCAAACCAACACCCTAAGACCACCTGACCACCCTCAATTCAAATATGGTAACCAGTTAGCTCGAATCTTCATCGAGCTTCTTGAATCTTCATTTGAAGATTCGAGCCAAACTCAGATCCAAACCAACCAGTCCCTAATTTACACCACAACACCCCCTAACCATCCTCGTCATGGATCCGGTAGTAGCATAGGTCGAATCTTCCTAGAACTGCTCGAATCTTCATTCGAAGATCCGAGCAAAACCTAAAACTACCCTAATGTACCCAAAAATCACACCAGTCACTCTCCTGACCTCACTCATAACCAAACCAAACTTGGTTTGGTTCGAATCTGACCAGAAAGGTTCAAAACCCAAAACGAAACCCAAAAATTTCAAATCATGGAATCTGTCCAAATTAATTGAAGGGTTGGGGTCTAATAGACCTTAATCAAGGTGTTCTCAGTTGAGAACACTTCGATTAAAGTCTGTTCAACCTCAAAGTGCTTAGGTCTGAGTTCGAGCCTGGGTCTGTATAATTCTGAAGTTCTGAGGTATTTATCTTTTCCTCTATTTATGATCTTTCTATCTATGTATTCTGCTTAGTTAGTTTTATTAATTTCCCCTGCTTTTCAATTCATCTGCTCATCTCTAGTAGACATGTTTGTTTGATCTAATTCCGGCACTGTTTCTGTTTGCTGTAATTATTATGAGTTACAATGTGTGTAATCGATTCAAATAAGTTTCGTCGATTAGTTATGTTTTATTACAAACCTTTATTTTTGTCAAATGCTGTTTGAATTGCCTAACTGTCCATTTCTGATTGATTGTTGTAAGTGTTGTAGGCAATTGTATAAATAGTTACCATCGATTAATTCAAGTTTTTATTAGTAGTTTCGTCAAATGGTTTAAGGTCTAGTGTTGTATGTGTTGATCTTTAGACAATTAGCTTCAAAGCTTGTCAATATGCTGACAATGATCCTGCCTGATGTTGATTTTGATTTCAATTTCCAGTTTCAGTTTTTAATGATTGGTTCTGTTAAGTCCTGTGTGGTGTTAATACGGTTTGGATTCAAGTTGAGTCTGTTGTTTCCAGTTAGAATTCAGCCTTAGTCATTTAGTTATTAAAATTTGGTATGATGGATTGATTATAGCTGTTATAGTTTGTTGTTTGGTCTAATCTATGGGGTTTGAATTGCTTTTTTGTTTTGACTAAGGAAATTGGTTATAGCTGATAAAGTACAAAGGGTTGGGCTAGGACAGTAAAACACATTAGTTTCAGGGTGATTTAAGATTGAAACAGTTAGGTTTATATTTTAGTGTTAGTGCTTTGTTAATGGGGGTATTAATTAATACATTAATGGAGAACAAAAGGTAATGGGGGGCTGAAAATCAGGGAAAAGGCTTCCTTAGTGGGATTTAAAGTAAAAAGAGCAGATTTTTAGTGGGGAATTCTGATTTTTTGAAAGGAAAAAAGGTCGGGCAGATTGTATAAAGAGGGGAAAGACTGAAAAAGATGAAAAAGAGAAAAAGGAGAAAGCAGACTGAAAAAGAGAGAAAAAATCTGAAGTAGACTGAAAAAAAGAAAAGAGATCGGAAAATACTGGAAAAAAATCAGGCAGAGAGAGAATAATAGACATAGAATTGGAAATAATACAGAGCTTTGCATTAAGAGTTGGAGTTCTCAAGCTCAAGAGTTTTAGGCTGCTTTCTTTGAGTGATTGACAAAACAGAAAACTACTGTTTCCTTGCGTCTGTCTGTGATTAGTTTTCTGTTGCCATTTCATTACTTCATTGGATTTCGGGACTGTTTGATTGCTGGGTTTGTTTCTGTTGGTTGTCATTCTGTTGGTGCTGATTGTCGCTGTTGTTAGCTACTGGTCTACTGATCTTCACTCTATTCTTCTGTTTCTACTATCAGGTACACTTTCGAATCATTGTGATGCGGCTGTTGTAGTGAAAAGAAATAATCAAGTAGTCAAATATTTAATTTGTATTTGCATGTTTAATAGCCAAATGATAGGAAGCTGTATAATCTATCTTTGTAATTCAAATTAAGAATATGGATGATGGAATTTATATTTGGCTAGAACTATTTTCTTTTGATTATAAACTGTAATTTGTAAACTATTAATAGTTTTCCAGTGTATGTTAGTTAGAATTCTATTTTATTTGGAATTAAGTATTGAGTTGTTGGAATTAAACAAGTTTAGGTAATCCTAATTGGAGCCGACATCAGTCTGAAATAACAAGATAATCATGAACCTGCTGATAAACTTAGTTAAGGCATAAATTTGGACTAATTGTGTGAATTAGGTATTAAGGTTTGGTTCAGGCAACTCGTTTGTTTAAAAAGGGGATTTGTTTGGTTTGAAGGGGTAATTGTTTGAATAGGTTTAGTTCTGCCAGTTTTAAGCAGAAATAAAAAGGCCATTAATTTTATAGAATCTGTAGGCTTGACATATTTGAAGCGCGATTCAATGTAGAAAGGATAAGAGCCTTAATCCAATAGGTTATTCAAGTTAACGAGTTAGCTTCAATAAACTTTTGTAAGCATTAGTAATTAGGTGGGTTTAGTTTCAAATAGTTGAAAAGCATTTAGTCCCAATGAATCAATTCGCCTAACCATGCGAGTTTAATCTAGCTATAGGTTAATTAGTTTTTTTTTTTGAATATGTCATTTGTCGATGTTGTATTTTATTTATAATTTCAATTTTAGTAATCTTCTTTCCAATAACATTTGTCTTAGTCTAGCAATTAATATGTTACGTTTTTTTATCATGTATTAACTAGGATTATTTTCTTTTATTTTAGAGAACAGCCTAAATAGAAATGTAGTCACTCTAGGACCGTTCTTTTAAAAAGAATGAGATGAGCCTCGCCGAATAAAAATATAAAAATTGCGGGGCCCTCGGTAAATATTTACTTTAAAATTGCTTAGACTTCGGAATGGATCGTTTAGCAAAATTTCACGGCCCTACCCAAAGTAAGTGATATGCTAGTCGCTTTAGGCACGCCTTTAATAATTTAATTTTCTTAAAACTCGGGTGCACATTTATGTGACCCAAATCCAAATCTCAACAGAGTCGAAATATGTCGATAACCACGGGTACATTGATGTGACGTGGTTCGAGATATATTTTTATGATGTTGCAATTCTCTATAAAAATAATAATAACAACAAAGCGCTTAAAAGTTGAAATTGCACTATAGTTTTTGAACATGTATTAAAATCAAATATTTTAGCCATTACAACAGTTCAAGCGACCGTGCTAGTACCACGGGATTCGGGGGTGCCTAACACCTTCCCTCGGGTCAACAGAATTCCTTACTTAGAATTTCTGGTTCACAGACTTCATTCGGAAAGTCGAATATTTTTCTCGATTCGGGATTAAATTGGTGACTTGGGACACCCTAAATCTTCCAAGTGGCGACTCTGAATAAAATAAATAAATACCGTTTCGATTGTCCTTTAAGTGGAAAAAACTCCCTTCCGCGCCTTTTTAAGGTGGCGCGGGTGAAAAAGGAGGTGTGACAATCCTTAATTAATTAGTTAAGATCGGATGATTTGGATGTACGTTTCATGGTTGTGGTTCAAATTACAAGTTTAGACCCTTCATGTGGTCGGTCGAGTAAGCTTGGTTTGGGTTTATTTCCTACTGTCCATTTTAGATCTGTTCCTATATAGCTTGAAATACAACACAATGGTTTTAGAGTTGTCCTTCAGTTCTGTTGTTGCTCATGTATGAGTATTTTTTTTACTTAAAATGGTTTTTGAATGGGGTTTGAGCTTGGTTTTTTACTTGAAATTTTCAGATTCAAATTAACCTTTCATATTTGGTTTTTCTTTGACAAGTTTTCATGACATGTGGTATGTTTTAAATATGTTATGCTTGAATCAGAATTTAATATAAACTAGGGGGGAAGGGACCTTTGAGTTTTGTTAATTGGTGAATAATTTGAATAAAGGTGTGTTGTTGCAACTAGGATTGTATCTTCATTTTGGAACTTATGTTAGCATAAAAATGTTCTTTGCTTTGATTCAAAGATTATCAGTATTTGTTCAATCCCAGAATTTCTTGAATAATGCAATTTGCTTCAAACATATTTGTTGGGTAGTGTATTGGGATGCCATCATTGGCCTAATTTCGATGGTCTTCCCCTTCCACAATCAGGTTGCCAAACTGGGCTTCAAGTTGAGCCCAGTTATTTCACACGCTGAGCCTGCAGTAATGGGTAACCAGACGTGGACTTTTGACTAACTCGGCCTTTCCACAATCAAATGTGGGTGGTCTGCTACCAGTTTATTTTTTTTATTAAATTATTAGTTTAAGCTTTGGCATAACATAAGTAGGAATCCTTTTACGTTCTTTGATGAACTAGTCACGTCCTTTTAATTAAAGTCGGGTGCGCATTTATGTGACCCAAATCCAAATCCCAACGATGTTAAAGTATGTCCAAAAACCACGGGTGCATTTATGTGACGTGGTTCAAGACTTGTTTTAATGACGTTGCAATTTTCTTTAAAAATGAATAAAAGCGGTTAAGGTTAAAATTTGCACATAGGTTCATAATTGTTAAAATCAGATAATTTAAGCCAAATATAACAGTTGAGCGACCGTGCTAGAACCACGGAACTCGGGAATGCCTAACACCTTCTCCCAGGTTAACAGAATTCCTTACTCAAATTTCTGGTTCGCGGACTGTAATACAGAGTCAATCTTTTCCTCGATGCGGGATTCACCGGTGACTTGGGACACCATAAATCTCCCAAGTGGCGACTCTGAATCTTTAAATAAACGAATCTCGTTTCGATTGCCCTCTAATTGGAAAAACTCCCTTTACATATACCCTTTTTCGAGGTGTAGGTGAAAAAGGAGGTGTGACAGCTCTGGCGACTCTGCTGGGGACGATATTCCAGAACTTCTGGTTCAGGGTTCAGAATTCGACCTTAGATGAATTGTTATATTTGACTTTATCTATTATCTGATTTTATTACATGTTTGGGCCTAAGGTGCTAAATGTTGGTTTTACCGCTTTGATATCATCTGAATTGTATATAAACTGCTACGAAATCCTTCTCTTCTCATCTTCGGGGATGTGCTCGCTGGTCGAGACTCCCTATTCTGTTAGTGTCATACCTTGAAATAAGAAAGAGACTCGGACAAGTTACTAAGCCGGATGGCCTTTTGGTTCCCGATACGTAGCCCCCTCCTCGACTCGAGTTGTCCGCTCGGGTACACAGTCTAAAACAAATACCCAGGTTATGAACCTAGCTAGTAGGAATGTTTGTTTGCATCACGTGCATTTGACTTTGGAGGCTCAACACAGGGGTTGGGTCTTTCTAGAACAAGTGTACCAAAAATGAAAATGACCATCCTGATGCATCTTACTTGCTACTTGTGCATTTATTTGCTTCGGACTTGCATGCTGATAGACTTTTGAATATTTTGAGGAAAGAGAAATAGCAGTATGAGGGTTAAAGAGAGTTAATCGCCTGTTTTGAAAAAAAACAATGTCCAAATAGTGTCGAAACTCTGTCGAATTTTTTAAGAAAGTGAAAAAAAAAAGAAAAAAAAAATATAGTTTTATTTGCCAATGAAAAGAGTCTGGTTTTCAAAAAGAAGTTTGTTTTATCGGCCCGAACTACGCCAGTTTGATTCCCACAGGGTGTGAGATACGAAGGCAACTCCCATCGGGTCCAACTTCGCTTTTTGAGAAATTAGCCAAATTTTATTCAAAAATAATTAGGGTGATGACATTCTTGCTAGAAATAGCCGAGTGTCCCTAAAAGGGCGCCAGATGGCTATTTTTGCAAAAACAGCCGCCTGTGGTTATTTTTTAGGCTTTTACCGGTTAGCCGAGACAGCCTTAAAATCTTCCACCCTGAGGTGCTGAAAGGCTGTACTAGCAAAACCGGGTTTTATTTTAAATAAATAAAGAAAAAAAAGAAAAAAAAAGAAAAAAAGAAAAGAAAAAGTGTCCAGGTTATCTTTGAGTCGATTGAATAGTGATTTTTGCTTAACCACCTTAATAAATGTGTAGAATGAGCACAAGTCAGAATTTGCACGTAACAATTGTGAACAAGATCCCGTTGGAGTTGCACATGTGGTGGGATGACTTGGGCGAATCAGGGCGCGACGCAATCAATCTATACTTGGGAGGCCTCACTGGGTTGCTGAAAATTAATCCTAGGGGGGATATCATAAAGGCCTTGGTCGCATTCTAGGACCCGACTCACAACGTGTTTCATTTCTCGGATTTTGAACTTACCCCAACATTGGAAGAAATAGCCGGATACATCGGGGGTCCCAAAATTCCTCTGAGACACCAGTACCTGATTGCTCCAAGGGCCGTAGCCGTAAACAGGTTCCTAGACTCTTTGAAAATAAGCAGGGGGGTCCACAATCCAGACTTGGTAGCTGGTTTTTGTACTTTGCGGTTTATATACAACAGATATGGCCACGTAGGAGGGTTCAATAAGCCGGAAAACAAAATCTGTAGCAAAGGAAATCGCCTTAAGTGGGAAGAACATAGGTGTTTTGCATTCATGGTAGCCTTTTTGGGACTCCTGGCGTTTCCTAGAAAAGACGGGAACATTGACGTACGAATATCTGGGGTTGTCAGCACTTTACTTACTCAGGCTAACAGCACCCTCGCACCCATGATAGTAGCTGAAATCTTCCGCGCTCTCACAGCCTGCAAAGCCGGGGAAAACGTTTTTTAGGGGTGCAACGCGTTGCTGTAGATGTGGATGATCGAACACCTATGTCGTCATCCTCAATTTATGAGTTATGGGTCGACGGAGAAAACGTGCATAGAGGAATTTCCTATGAGGGTTGACGGAATCAGCTTACCAGAAGGGGTCACAGAGTGGACAGCGCGCCTCCATTCTGTCATTGCGAGCCAAATAGAGTGGACATTTGGATGGCTACCTATGGAGGAAATCGTATATATGCCAGCCACTGGACCCCATTTCCTTTTGTCCAGCAAATTTGGAGTGAATGTCAATACTTAACTGCCAATACATGTGTACGTGATCGGTCTAAGGGTGAAGTTTCGCCGGTATACCTTGCTTGGTTTAGGAAAGAAATCGAGTTTGGGAGACCGTCCAAAAGGCCCCATCTCCAGGAGTTCGTCCAGGCGTCGCAAGAACAGTGGGATTGGTTGGCTAAAGAAGAGAGTTACAGGGCAGAAATAGGCAAGCTGAGACAATAGATTAGAGACCTGGAATTTGAAAATAGTCTGCAAGTTGATGCCGATCGGGGAGAAAAGAGCAAATTGGCCCAAGAAAATGAGGCGATGAAAGCCCAAATCTGACAAATGAGGAGAGATGCTGACAAACAACAAAGGAGTCGGTCAGATGCACGATTAATAAAAGGGTTGAAAAAGGAAATCGGTGAGTGCCGGGATGATTTGAAGAAATTTGAGGATACCATAGCACAACTCCAGGCACAATGGGCAAAGATAATGAAAGAGCGCACACAGTACTTACAGCAGGCGAGGAAAGATTATGAAAAGACCATTGTCAGTCTAAAAAGGAAGGTGACCACCCTAGAGAGCAAGACGGCTAAACAAGCCAAGACTTTTGAAACCGAGAGTAAACACTGCTATAATCTAATGGCCTTGATGGAAGATGAAATACAACAGTTACAGAAACAACATCTGCATGATTCTCGGGTTTTGAAGGTTAGAGGGGATCAGATAGAACGCCTACTCCTAGAGAAAGACTGAACTAGGGACAAGATTTTGACTATTGCTCATGCTATTAACAGGAAATGTCGGGTGTGTGAAAACATGACCCGCACTACGTTCTTCTCGGAGGTGATGATATTTGTGAAGCAAATCATGTATGAATTGGAACAGCTGGAAAGGGGCCTTACACCTAAGCCCACGGCGAGGCCGAATGATGCCCCGCGGGAACCCAAATTTAAAACTTTAATGTGTTCATAGTTCGAATTTGCATTTTCTTGTTCCTTAGAGTCCGTTGTCTGTTAGAGTCTGTTTTTTCTTTCCCATCAGAGTGTGTCAGAAGTTATTGAGTTCGTACTTGGTTTGGTTTCGAGTCTGTTATTTTCCTTTCCAAAAGCGTCTGGTTTGTAATAGAATGTTTATTGATGAAAAATCGAAAATTTCCAAAAATTGTCTCTTTTCTTCTTATAGGCCAGAACTAAGCACGGTCTGATTCATGCGGGGACATGATACGTAGGCAATCTCTATAGGATTCGACCACCACTAAAAAAAGAAAAAAAGAAGGAAAATGGGAAAAATAATAATAATGAAGGATAGAATAAAGGAAGAGAATTATGAGAGGCCGAAATAACGCACGCAACCGAAGCAAATGCATGATAGAAATGGTTAATTGCATATGTGTTAATCTCTAAAAACTAACAAGTTTGTCAACTTCCAGAGAATTCAAGCAGTTAGCTTATTTAGAGGATACTGGCACATTATCATTACCAAACCAGATCAAAGGGACCAATACCAGAAATCATGTCTATTCCAGATGTCGACACTAGTGTTGAGGTAGAGGAGTTGGACGTCTATAAAATAAAAGAGGAGATGCTCAAGCTTAAGTAACAGATGGCCGAAATGTACCAGGCTTGGTCCAAAGGGCAATCACCGCCAGCTTACCCTGCTAACCCGGCCCTTACCCCACCATTAGCTCAGTCTCAGGATCATCCCGCCACCGATCCAGGTTTTCCCATTTATCAACACTACCATGGCACTACTTCTCATACGCCACAAGCTTCACCACCAAAATCAGTTCCATACCTTCCTCCGCCAATCAACCCTGTCTTTGTGGCATCTCCACCAGCTGCACTCCATAAATCCCCAAGCGAACCTGTGTGCCAAGCTCAGGACAACCAGTATTATCCCTCGGAGCTCACCTTCAAAGCACCCGAAACCTATCCATATGATCAACATTCTGACCTACCGGAGAAAGCAGAAAAACCGGCCAAAAATCCTGAACAGGAAGAGATGTTCAGAAAAATGAAAAGCATAGAGCAATCCTTCAGGGATATGAGAGGGCTAGGAGGTCAGGTAAGCGTGGCTTACAAAGATCTGTGTTTATTCCTGAATGTACAACTACCGGCAGGGTTCAAAATGCCCAAGTTCGACTTGTACAACGGACACGGCGATCCGGTGGCTCATCTGAGAGGTTTTTGTAGCAAGATGAGGGGAGCGGGCGGAAGAGATGAATTACTAATGGCGTATTTCAGCCAAAGTTTGAGTGGATCGACGCTAGAATGGTACACCAGGCAAGATCATAACAGGTGGTACACCTGGGATGATTTGGCCCAAGTATTCACTTGTCACTTTCAATATAATCTTGAGATCATTCCAGACCGACTGTCCTTGACCAAACTGGAAAAGAAGCACAGTGAAAGTTTTAGAGAGTATGGGTTCCGGTGGAGGGAGCAAGCAGCAAGGGTAGATCCCCCAATGAAAGAGAGCGAGATGGTTGATTACTTTTTGCAGGCTCTGGAGCCAACTTACTTTGGTCATTTGGTATTCGCAATTGGCAAGTCTTTTAACGAGGTTGTAAAAATGGGAGGCATGGTCGAGGAGGGGCTTAAGTCCAACAAAATCATGAGTTATTCAGCGATCAAGGCGACCACTCAGGCCATCCAAAGTGGCACTGGGGGTATACTTGGGAAGAAGAAGAAAGAAGATGTCACGACTGTTGAGTCCGAAGCCTGGTTCGGATCTAGAGGCCCGTCACCCTACTATATCCAACCACGACCCTACCACTAAAATTACCCCATACTCCATATAGCCCTCCACAACATTACTATCCACCGCCAGATCCCCATTTTTTCGTCCATCATGCACAAACCTATACCCAAACTCCGGCACACGCGCCATGGCGTGCGCCATTTCCACAAAATCCATACTCAGCTCCACAAAACACATATCCACTCCCAAGGGCCTACAGAAATCCCCCCGGGACAGGTTTCCGATCAAGCCCGACCCTCAAGAATGAGAGGCCACAGAAGCAAAAGACTTTCACTCCACTGGGGGAATCATATACCAGACTTTTCCACAGATTGAGGCAGTTGGGCATGTTGAATCCAATTGAGCCTAAAATGCCAAATCCTCCCCTAGAAATCTTGACCACTCGGTGAGTTGTGAGTACTGTTCGGGGGTCCCAGGGCATGATACAGAGAAGTGTTGGAAGCTGAAAACAGCTGTGCAAGAGCTTATCGATACTCATCGGGTCGAGGTTCAAGCCCCAAAAGTGCCAAATATCAATCAGAATCCACTACCAACTCACCAGGAGATACATATGATTGAGTTGATACATAAAGAGGGGGAGCCCAGGAAGCCCTCACAGACGGTAATGATCCGTTCCAGCGAAACCAGCTCAAAGGGAAAAGTAATCAGTGGGAAATCAGTGGTCCAGTTGAGAGAGGTAGATGATAATCCAACTGTGGTAGCTGAGAGAGGGTCGTAAAGCATTGTTGCAGTGAAACTAGAGAAAACTAAAGTGGTAGTGCCAGGGGTTGCAAGTAAACCTGTTGTGGTTGTGAAGGGTGCTCGCACAGAGCCTGTCATTACAAAACCGGTAACTCAGCTTCCAGTGATCAACAACAAGGCTGTTCCTTGGAATTATGAACGAGTGACGGTGATTTACAAAGGGAAAGAAGTCAAAGGAGAAGTGTATGAAGCCCAAGGTCTAACTCGTTCGGGAAGGTGTTTTGCTCCCTCAGAGTTAAAAAGGGCCAATCATGTGGCAACAAAGAATCCAGTTACCGAGGAAGAGGCGGAAGAATTTTTAAAGAAAATGAAGGCACAAGATTACTCCATTGTGGAGCAGTTGAGGAAGACCCCGGCACAGATCTCATTGTTATCCTTGTTGATCCATTCAGATGAGCATCGCCAGGTATTGACGAAAATTCTGAACGAAGCCCATGTTCCGGACAAGATCTCTGTGAACCATCTGGAGAAAATAGCAAACAAGATTTTTGAGGTCAACAGGGTCACTTTTTCAAACGATGAGTTTCCCGTGGAGGGTACAGAACAAAATAGAGCCCTCTATTTGACTATGAAGTGTGAAGACTCGGTAGTCACTCGAGTACTGATTGATAATGGGTCCAATAACAATATCTGTCCTTTGACCACCTTGAACAAACTGAAGGTCGATGGTGACAGAATTCACAAGAACAACATCTATGTTCGAGGGTTTGATGGTGGTGGTACAGACACAGTGGGTGACATCATACTTGAATTAACAATTGGTCCGGTCGAGTTCACCATGGAGTTTCAAGTGTTAGATGTGGCAGTGTCATATAATCTTCTGTTGGGGTGACCCTGGATCCACGCCGCCAAAGCAGTTACTTCTACACTACATCAGATGGTCAAATTCGAATGGGATAGGCAAGAGATTGTAGTACACGGGGAAGACAATACAAGCGCCGTAAGTGATGCCATTGTACCCTTCATAGAGACTGATGATGACAAGGGGTCGTGGGTTTACCAGGTTTTCGATACGATTTCAGTGGACAAAGTTCCCGAGGGTGAAAGCATCCCACTTCCCAAAATAGCAGCTGCAACTATCATGGTAGCCTCGGAGATGTTGAAAAACGGGTTTGTGCCAGACAAAGGTTTAGGGGCTGATCTTCAGGGTATTGTTCAACCGGTTTCTTTGCCCAAAAATTTGGATACCTTTGGAATGGGGTTCAAGCCTACAGTGGCGGATGTGAGATGGGCCCGCAAGTTGAATAAAAGAGTCTGGGTCCTTCCCAAGCCAATCCCACGCCTGTCCAGAACTTTTGTCAGGCCGAGCATCAAAAAGCAATTGTTGTCCAAGATTACAGGGCCATTGATTGGTGCAGATGTAGACTTAAATGAAGGCTTTAAGAGATTATTCACCGAAATCAACATGGTAGAAGTTGGAGAGGGGTCCAGCAAGGCGGATGTGCAGTTTGTGGGGCCAAAGGCAAAAATCAACAATTGGATGGCTACTCCTTTTCCCATTCAGAAGGAGTCTTGGTAGTTGGCTCTGATTTTCCTTCCTGTTTTCTGGATTATTCCAGGGTTGTAGTCCAGATTTCTTTTATTTTTGTTGTGTTCATCAAAGTGTGAAACCTTGTTATCCCGTAATTCAATAAAATAAAAAAGTTTCTTCTTCATTCCTTATTTTATTTTAATTTTGTTTTCTTCTTTTCTTTTTCTGTACAGTTCTCTTTATACTGGTCTTAATGACATGGCGTGCATAAAGAATTCTCAGCCCAGTCTTAAAAATCAATCTGATTCCGAAATGATAGTTCAAGAAGTAGATTGCGATTACGAATCAAAATATGATGATGAGGATGAAGCCTTCGAAGAAATTAGTAAGGAGTTAATTCACTTCGAAGAAAAAACCAAACCAAATTTGAATGACACAGAAGCCGTCAATTTAGGGGACACAGACAATATCCGAGAGACTAAAATAAGTGTCCACCTTAAGCCAGAAATCCGGGAGGAGTTAGTCAAAGCACTCATCGAGCACAGGGATGTTTTTACGTGGTCATATGACGACATGCTGGGTTTAAGCACTGATTTAGTGGTCCACAAATTGCCCACTGATCCAGCGCTCCTTCCCGTCAAGCAAAAGTTGAGGAAATTCAAAACTGATATGAGTGTGAAGATTAAAAAAGAAGTTACCAAACAGTTGGATGCAAAGGTTATCCAGGTCACCCGATATCCTGTTTGGTTGGCTAATGTCGTGTCTGTGCCGAAGAAGGATGGCAAGATCAAAGTATGCCTCGATTACCTCAATCTCAACAAAGCAAGTCCGAAGGATAACTTCCTACTACCTAATATCCATATTTTTATCGATAATTGTGCCAAGCGTGAGATCGGATCTTTTGTGGATTGCTATGCTGGGTATCATCAGATTCTAATGGATGAAGAAGATGCAGAAAAGACGACATTCATCACACCTTGGGGAACTTATTGCTACCAGGTAATGCCATTTGGTTTGAAGAATGCTGGGGCAACCTATATGAGGGCAATGACTACTGTGTTTCATGATATGATACACAAGGAGATTGAGGTATATGTAAATGATGTGATTATAAAATCAAAGCATCAGGCCGACCATGTCAGGGATTTGAGGAAATTCTTCTAGAGGCTTCGCAGGTACAACCTCAAGCTTAACCCCGCCAAGTGTACATTTGGTGTTCCATCCGAAAAACTGTTGGGATTCATAGTCAGTTGGCGAGGCATCGAGTTGGACCCGTCAAAGATCAAAGCCATACAAGAATTGCCCCCTTCGAGGAGCAAGACTAAAGTGATGAGTCTGTTAGGAAGGTTGAACTATATCAGCAGGTTTATCGCTCAGCTCACGACGACTTACGAGCCTATTTTCAAGTTGCTGAAGAAGGACGCTGCGGTCAAGTGGACTGATGAGTGTCAGGAAGCATTCGACGAGATAAAGGGATACTTGACAAACCCACCTGTACTGGTTCTGTCAGAACTAGGGAGACCCTTGATTCTTTACTTGACAGTCTTGGAGAATTCATTTGGTTGTGTACTGGGGAAGCATGATGTCACTGGCAGGAAAGAACATGCCATCTACTATCTTATCAAGAAGTTCACAGCTTATGAGGTTAAGTACACTCACTTGGAAAAGACATGTTGCGCCCTAACTTGGGTGGCACAGAAGTTGAAACATTATTTGTCATCCTACACTACTTACCTCATTTCGCGCTTGGATCCATTGAAGTATATCTTTCAAAAGCCTATGCCGACAGGAAGACTTGCAAAATAGCAGATTTTGCTCACAGAGTTTGACATAATCTATGTGACTCGGACTGCGATGAAAGCCCAAGCATTGGCCGATCATTTGGCCGAGAACCCAGTCGATGAAGAGTATGAGCCACTGAGGACTTATTTTCCTGATGAAGAGGTGATGCATATTGATGAACTAGAACAGGCCGAAAAACCAAGCTGCAAACTTTTCTTTGATGGGGCTGCTAACATGAAAGGAGTCGGAATAGGAGTTGTGCTTATTTCTGAAACAGGGCATCACTATCCTGTTACGGCTCAGCTTCGTTTTTATTGTACCAACAATATGGCTGAGTACGAAACATGCATTTTGGGTTTAAGGTTAGCTGCGGACATGGATGTCCAGGAAGTCTTGGTCTTGGAAGACTCAGACCTTCTGGTACATCAAATTCAAGGAGAATGGGAAACGCGAGATCTAAAGCTCATACCATACCGACAATTCTTACATGATCTTTGCCAACGGTTTAGATCAGTGGAGTTCATGCATATTCCAAGGGTCCATAATGAGGTCGCCGATGCTTTGGTTACCCTAGCATCAATGCTGCACCATCCGGACAAAGCCTATGTCGATCCTTTGCATATTCAAGTACTAGATCAGCATGCTTACTGCAACATGATTGAAGAAGAATTGGATGGCGAACCGTGGTTCCATGATATCAAGGAATACATCAGAATGGGAATATACCCAGTGCAAGCCACGGGGGATCAAAAGAGAACAATTCGACGGTTGACAAGTGGATTTTTCTTGAGTGGAGGAGTTCTGTATTAAAGAACACCAGACCTGGGATTGTTAAGATGCATAGATGCTAGACAGGCTATGGTTGTCATGTCCGAAGTACATTTAGGAGTCTGTGGACCACATATGAGCGGATATGTGTTGGCGAAGAAAATTCTCCGAGCAGGTTATTATTGGCTCACCATGGAGCGAGATTGTATCGGTTTTGTGCGCAAATGTCATCAGTGCCAGATACACGGAGATCTGATTTATTCTCCACCATCGGAATTGCACACAATGTCAGCGTCATGGCCCTTCATCGCTTGGGGCATGGATATCATTGGACCAATTGAGCCAGCAGCATCCAACGGGCATAGGTTCATTCTGGTAGCCATTGATTATTTCACCAAATGGGTTGAGGCCAAAACTTTCAAATCTGTGACCAAGAAAGTAGTGGTCGATTTTGTTCACTCAAATGTCATATGTCGATTTGGAATCCCAAAGGTAATCATCACGGATAATGGTGCTAATCTTAACAGCAATTTGATGAAAGAGGTGTGTCAACAGTTTAAGATTACACACCGCAATTCCACCCCATATCGTCCTAAGGCGAATGGTGCAATTGAGGCAGCCAACAAAAACATAAAGAAGATACTTCGGAAAATGGTAGAAGGTTCTAGGCAATGGCATGAAAAATTACCATTTGCATTGCTGGGTTATCGCACTACTGTCCGTACTTCAGTAGGGTCAACTCCTTATTTGTTGGTATATGGAACTAAAGCCGTGATACCTGCAGAAGTTGAAATCCCGACCTTCGGATTGTCGCTGAAGCTGAGATTGATGATGATGAGTGGGTCAAAACTCGCCTGGAGCAGTTGAACTTGATTGATGAAAAAAGATTGGTAGCTGTGTGTCATGGCCAGTTATATCAAAAGAGAATGGCAAGAGCATACAACAAAAAGGTGCGTCCCCGGAAGTTTGAAGTGGGCCAGCAAGTGCTGAAACGCATCCTTCCACATCAGGCTGAGGCAAAAGACAAGTTTGCCTCGAATTGGCAAGGGCCATTCATTGTAACCAGAGTGTTGTCCAATGGTGCTTTATGTTTAACAGATGTCGAAGAAAAATACATCGACATGGCTATCAATTCTGACCCAGTTAAGAGATATTATGTATGATTTCTTAAAATTGTAATTGTTATTTGTTTGCATTTGGCATGGTATCGGAGAATGAAATGATGGAGGCAATTTGTTCTTCCATACAAACACTTCAACCTTTGCTTCCCCTTTTGAGCCTTATTTATTCTGTCATACCCCTCTTTTGGGAATCAGTAATGAAAATGGAAAAGGGAGAAAAGAAAAATAATGATAATAAAGACAAAAGAAAAGTCACAAGAAAAACAAAGGAATTAGGAACTACGTTTGACCTAATTCCTCAAAAAGGATACGTAGGCGCCTCACGGCTCGGTCATAGTGTAATAAGAATCAAAAATCCCCAAGCAAGAAAAACTGGGGCAGAAGTTGTATTTATAATTTTGGGAAAGAAAGTTGATCCCAAGAGTTGTAATGTTTTACCCATCAAAATTATTTTAAATTTTTCTTTAGCCAAACACCAGAAACCCATATTGATGTCCAAAAGACCTCCCGATCAGTATCCGAGAAGTGCCAAGTCGGGAAAATGGAAGTCTGGAGTAACACTCTGGTCCCCAACAGAAAAGAAATGAAATGAGAGAATCCCCAGCAGAAAGGAAATGAAATGAGAGAATCTTATCAGTAACACCCCAATCCCCAGCTGAAAAGAAATAAAATGAGAGAGTCTTACCGGTGAAAACCTTCACAGGCAGCATAAGGCGACGGAAGTTGAGAGAAATAAAATGAGAGAGTCTTATCGGTGAAAACCTTCATAGGCACCATAGGGCGACGGGAGTTGAGAGAAACGAGAGAGTATTATTAGTGAAAACCCTTCGAAGGGCACTATAAAGCGACAAGAGAATTTTTGAGTGAGAAAGAGAGAATTTTAAGAGAGAGTTTTGCATGCAGAATTTAGGAGAGTCTTTGAGGAATTTTCAGAAAAACTGGAAGAAAGTTTAAGAGTTCCTTTTGAAGAAATTTTAGGAAAATTGAGAGGGAGTTTCAGATTTTAGGATCAGTTTTCAGAAGAGGAGAGTTTGAGAGATTTTAAAAGAGGAAAAAGAAACAGAAAAGGAACAAAAGAGCATTCACACACACACACAGATATACAACGGCAGAAAAACAAAAATCAGAAAAAATGGGATTTTGAAACTGAAAAGGAATTGAAATTTGAAATATTGTTTCTTTTGTTGAATTTGTTCAACCTTACTTGGTTCCATTGATTCAATTAATATTTGAAGTGTCCAGCTTTAAAAATAGCTGTACTGTGTATCTGTTTTCTTCGGATCCTCTTATTGCTCAAATTTGAGGGAATACTGGTATTTCGCTGTTTTTGTTACTGCTGCAACTGCTGAAACTTACTTCTTCTACCTTCATTTTCAGGTATATATATCCTTTTAAATTCTATGTTGGAAAGAGATTCAATATGGTGGATAAATGAAGATTGAATTGAAATTCTGTTTTTATCTGTCCAAATTCATCAATTTAAATCTCGTTTTTTTTATTTAGTTAATTAGTAGTGAATTCAATTTGATAGCTATGAGCTAATTGTCTTACTTCGAAAGTTCGTATAAAGATTTGTAATAACATTAGCTCATTATCTCATTAGTTTAATCATATTAAATTGTCGAAGTAGGGAATATGGTATGAATGTTGTTCATTATTTAAATTTTGTTGTTGGTTAAGTAAGAAGTGATGTAGAAGGGCCAAGATAACTATAGTAGTGATATTTTTTGTTACATAAGGTCAAGATGATGATGTCGATAAGATAATAGATGTGTGTATAAACTTTGGTGAAAGGTGACATGGTATAGCTTGTTACGATGTTTAAAATATTATGAAGGTTTACAACATATAACTAAGTTGCATATAAGGTAATTTTGTTGAATTGGCTTGTATAATAATTCCTTTCTTATAAACTCGAATGCCTATCTATCTTCTTAAAATAAATTAACCAAGTAATTAGGCCTATTAGATTAAAAGCAAGCATATAAGAATGAAAAAGATGTATAAGCATAAATTGCCACACTTCATATCAATGATAATTAGAAGTAGAATTTGCATTAAATAAATAATGAAAATTCTCGGAAAATATTTCCTTCCTTTATGAATCATTTATTTTCAGTTTCATATGCAATTTATTCTTTGGCATATATATATATATATATATATATGGCATATATATATATATATGTCATATATGTTTAAAAATAGTACTAATCATGTTTTTATTCTGTTCTTTTGAACTTGAATAGTCTTGGATAAACATGTTATATGTGAAAATTCCATAATATCATTATAAATATGTCGCGCGATTAGGGATATGTTCGTGTACCCTGATTATATTTTTAAAAGCAAAAATTCGGATTATGCGTACGCGCAATTTCGAACGAATATTTAATAAAAGGATTTTTCTAAAGGCGTTAAATCAATTTCATAAAAACCCGAGATGTACGGTTCGCTATTCAAGAAAAATAAATATTCTTGATTCAAAACAATCTCGGAGAAATGATTGCTTAATATATTATAAGAAATTATTGTGTACACGTACGCGTGACACAATTCCGCATTTTAATTTATAACACGAATATACGTACGCGTAATTCGATTCAAAGAAGGTTTCAATCGTAATAAGTAAAAGCGGTAGAAAAATCATGTAAATAAAAGTATTTAATAAAAATCAAGATAATTAAGCCAATAATAAAAACAGTTAAGCGACCGTGCTAGAACCACGGAATTCGGAAATGCCTAACACCTTCTTCCGGATTAACAGAATTCCTTACTCAGGATTTTTGGTTCGCAGAAAAATAAACAGAGTCATATTCTCCTCGATTCAGGGATTATAATTGGTGACTTGGGACGCCTCAAAATTCCCAGGTGGCGACTCTGAAACAAATAAACAAATCCCGTTTCGACTGTCCTTTAATTGGAGAAAACTCCACACGCGCCCCGCGGGCGCGGGAAAAGGGAGGTGCGACAGCTCTGGCGACTCTGCTGGGGAATTGCATGTTATTTTAACCCAGAACCATAGGTTCAGGGTTTAAAGAATTCGAGCTTAAAATATCTGTTTTTATTGGCTTTACTTACTATATAATTTTCAACTGTTTATATGCTAATATGCTAAATGTTTTTTTTACCGCTTTAATATTATTTGAATTGTGCATATATACAACTGCTACGAAACCCCCTTCTTTCTGAGTCTTCTGAATTTATGGTGTACACGTGCGCGTGACCCACCTTTCTGTTAAAGTCATACCAAATAAGACGGAGTTGGGACAAGTAACTAGGCCGGGCAGACTTTCGTGCTCCCGGTACGTTGCCCCCGCTTCGGCTCAAACTGTCCGTTTGGGTAAGCCAGGTTTAGAACAATCAACCTAAGGTTTTACACTTAGAATAACTCAGCCATGTACCGGATCCCTAGTAGGAACGAATATTTGCATCATATGCATTTGCCCTTGGAGACTCAACACAGGGGTTGGGTCTGTCTAGGACAGGTGAACCCAAAAAATTAAAAGACCATCATGATGCATCCTACTTGCTACTTGTGCATTCATTTGCCTCGAACATGCTTGTTGACCAGTTTAAATAAAATCATGGTAAGAAGCAAGGAATAAAATGGGTTGCCTTAAAATTTTCGAAAAAATATAGTTTTAATTTTTTTAAAAAAAATAAAAGAAAAAATTTCGAAAATGATTTTAGTATAAATTTTGACTTTATTAAAATTAAATTTCAGATACAAAATGAGCACCACACAAAGCCCCTCATCCACAAGTACGGAGGAATTTCTATGTCAGCTTCAAATGTGGTGGTATGATTTGGGCGAAGACAGTCAAAAATGGGTCGTCAAGCATTTGGGAAATCTCACGGACATTATGAAAGTTGAGCCTCGGGATGATCTGATTACGGCATTAGTAACTTTCTGGGACCCTGTTCACAATGTTTTCCGTTTCTCTGACTTCGAGCTTACTCCTACATTAGAGGAGGTAGCTGGCTATGTTGGTTTTGACGGAAGTTTAAGAAATCAAAGCTTGATATTCACAAAGGCTCCTTCAATACATCGATTCTTCGGTCTTCTGAACATCAGCAGTCAAATCAGGAAAAGCAATGTCATCAATGGATGTTGTTCCTTCAACTTTTTGTATTCCAGATTTGGAAAGTCAGATGGGTTCGAAATTCATGAGAAAGGCCTTACTAATAAGCAAAACAAAGACACTTGGCAGATACACCGACGATTTGCTTTCATGGTGGCTTTTCTAGGAGTCATGGTCTTCCCAAATAAAGAGCGAACAATTGATATTCGCACCGCAAAAATTGTGCAAATCCTCACCACTAAAGAAAATCACACCCTTGTCCCCATCATTCTGTCAGATATTTATCGGGCTTTGACTTTATGCAAATCAGGGGCGAAGGTTTTCGAAGGATGCAAAATTTTGTTGCAAATGTGGGTGATTGAACATCTCCAACAACAACCCAAGATCATACAGTATGGGTCGAACAGAGCTAATTGCATCGAGAGCTATGAGGAAAGAACAAAAAATTACCAAGCTCCAGAAGGGATAGAAGCATGGGTATCTCATCTAAAGGCTTTAACGACAAATCAAATTGAATGGACTCTGGGATGGCTCCCGATGAGAGAAGTAATACATATGTCAACCTCAAATAGTTATCTACTACTATTGGGATTGAGAAGCATTCAGCCATATGCACCACTAAGAGTCCTAAGACAACTAGGGAGATATCAAATAGTTCCTGATGAGGAAGATTTGAGTATGCAAGTAATCGAATTACACCCAGAAGCCACTATTCCCGAAGCTCTACTTCAGCAGATGTGGAATGGGTGCCGATACTTGAAAAGTGATACTCAAGTCCTAGACGCTACCAAGGGTGAGATAAATCCTGGATATGCAAGGTGGTTCGAAAAGCGGTCCCGCGTGGATGATGTACCAGAACCTGAGCTAAAAAGGCCAACAAAAAGACCCCATGTTCAAAATTTCAATGATAAAATCCAAGAACGGTTAATCTGGGGAGAAAAAGAAAAAGGGTACAAAGCCACTATCCATGCCCTAAAAGAAAATCTAAGAAGCCTCAGTTTGGAGAAAGATTTGCAAGAACAAGAAGCCAAAGGCGAGAAAAAAAGTCTAGCTTGTGAGAATGAAAATCTTCATGCTCGATTCCAAAAAATGAAAAGAGTCTCTGAAACGCCAAAGAGAAGCTGGAAAGATCAAAAAACCATCGCCAATCTCTTCGAAAAAATGCAAGATTTTGACTCCATTCTTGCAGAAAACGAAAGGGCATTGAGCAAAGCAAAAGAAAGGATCCAACAATTAAATGAAGAAGCCAGATCTAACAAGGAACGCCAGGATAGGCAATCCGAAAAAGACAAGGCTCAATTCAAGAAGGAAAAAGACTATTGGATGCGATCAGAAGACCAGCTTCGTGCACAACTAGAAGAGGCAAGAAGATGCAACAGAGAATACCAACAAGCAGACCTCGACAGGGAAAGATCACAAGCAAGATTAGAGCAGGCCAGACTCCGAGCTCTATTAGAATCAGCTTTAGATCGTGAAAACCGTGTCAGAGACATAGCCACCACTCGTCAGCAGCAATTGCAAGACCAAGACCAACGTCTCCAAGGTTTCAGGGCACAAATCCACGACTTGGCAGTCTTCACATCTCAAAGTTATGTAAACTGCCAAGGAATGGATTATGAAAGGTTTACAGAGCATGCGCCCACTTTTGCTCGTCATCTAGCAATAGAGTTGGAAAGGATGTATCGTACGCTGGGAGGCCATCCAGGTCAAGCCCCACATTGAGCAGATAATCCAATATTAGAGAACAAAAGTGGAAAGTGGGGCATTTTGTGAGATGTTATGAATTGTATCTTTTATTCTGATTTAAGTGTGTGTATTTCAAGCTATTTTCTTAAAGTTTTCGAATGTAATTCCATCTTTGTGTAATAAATAAACATGATTGACTTTGGTCCGAACTACGCAAGGTCTGATTCATGTTTGACATAATACATAGGCAATCTCTAAGAGTCGACCACCACGATAAAGATATCTATAGTAAATAAAAGCGAATGACAATTTTTCAATTTCAATAAAGCTGGGACGATACAAGCAACCGAGCGAATGCATAATAGAAAGGGATTATTTGTCTAGGAGCATTGCATCTCAACGTGTGATTATATATGTGTTAAACTCTCAAAACTAACAAGTTTGTTCATTTTCAGAATTCAACCAGTTAGTTTCTCTAAAGAGTATACTGGCATATTATCACTATCACACAAGATCAAAAGGACCAATACCCGAAAGTATGTCTATCCCAGATGTTGACACAAGTATGGAGATAGAAGAGATGGATGTCGGGAAAATGAAAGAAGAAATGCTTAAGCTCAAGCAGCAAATGGCAGAAATGTATCAAGCTTGGTCTACAGGACAGTTGCCCCCATCTTACCCAAATAACCCTGCTCCATCAATAATCCAAACTCAGGATAATATCACCACTGAATTATCCCCAAGTTTCCCCATTTATCAGCACTACCGAGGCACCACCTCTCAGACACCACAGTCTCCACCTCCAAAACCAGTTCCGTACCTTCCTCCACCTATGACTCCTGTTTTTGTAGCACCTCCCCCTGCTACATTTCACAAATCTCCTAGTGAGCCTACATTTCAGGCCCAAGACAACCAATATTACCCCCGGAGCCCACCTTCAAAGCCTCCGAAATCAATTCACCTGCTCCTCAGTTTGATCTCCCAACCGAAATTAACAAGCCAGCCAAAAATGCTGAACAAGAAGAGATGTTCAGGAAGGTCAAAAGTCTAGAACAGTCGTTCCGAGACATGCGAGGATTAGGTGGGCAAGTCAGTGTAGCCTACAAAGATTTATGCTTATTCCCTAATGTACAATTGCCATTTGGCTTCAAGATGCCCAAATTTGACCTATACAGCGGGCACGGCGACCCAGTAGCCCACCTAAGGGGTTTCTGTAGCAAGATGCGAGGAGCTGGGGGAAAGGATGAATTATTGATGGCTTACTTCAGTCAAAGTCTAAACGGATCAGCTTTGGAGTGGTATACACGCCAAGACCATGGAAGATGGTACACCTGGGATGACCTGGCACAGGCATTCGCATACCATTTCCAATACAATCTGGAAATCATCCCAGATCGATTATCTTTGACCAAATTTGAGAAGAAACACAATGAAAGTTTCAGAGAGTATGGTTTTCGGTGGAGAGAACAGGCAGCAAGAGTGGATCCTCCTATGAAGGAGAGCGAAATGGTAGACTACTTCCTCCAAGCCTTGGAACCAACTTACTACGCCCACTTGGTTTCAGCGGTTGGAAAATCATTCAACGAGGTAGTGAAAATGGGAGGTATGGTAGAAGAAGGCCTCAAGACAAACAAAATCATGAGCTATTCAGCAATTAAGGCAACTACTCAAGCTATTCAAGGCGGGGTAGGAGGAATCGGAAGAAAGAAGAGGGAGGAAGCAACCGTAGTTGATTCAGGAATTTGGCCAGGACCCAGGGGTTCACCGCTTTACTATAATCAGCAACGACCTCGCCAATCAGCTTACCACCATGATTCATCCCAACATTACTATCACCCTTCAGAGCCTCATTTCGCCATTAACCACGCTCAAGCATACAATCAGCCACCTGTTCACACCAATTGGCGTGCTCCTGTCACACCAAATACCTACCCCCGAGCTTATCCCGGACCAGGTTTCAGGCCTAGACCAGCATTCAGGGGAGAAAGGGAACAGAAAAAGAAAACTTACACTCCATTGGGAGAGTCTTACACTAGTCTGTTCCACAGGCTGAGACAGTTAGACATGTTGAGACCAATACA
This sequence comes from Nicotiana sylvestris, assembly GCF_000393655.2. NCBI lineage: Eukaryota > Viridiplantae > Streptophyta > Magnoliopsida > Solanales > Solanaceae > Nicotiana > Nicotiana sylvestris. Next base: position 28,493,219 of record NC_091058.1, read on the forward strand.
ATCCAAGCTACCCAATCCTCCACCAAAGAATCTGGATTACACCATTAGCTGTGAATATTGCTCCGGTACACCAGGCCATGATACGGAGAAATGTTGGCATTTGAAAAATGCAATACAAGAGCTGATTGACACTAATAAAATCGAGGTTCAAACCCCCGAAGCTCCAAATATCAATAGAAATCCAATGCCAGCCCATCAAGAGGCTAATATGATAGAAATCATACAAGCTGATGGGGAGACAAAGAAGCCGTCACAAACTGTCATGATGATCAAGTCTCATGAAACCAAGCCAGATAAGCAGTTAATGGAGGAGAAGCCGGTATCTAAGCATAACAAGAATGGTGGTGAACCGTCTATGATAGTCGATGAGGGATCATTGAACAAAGTTGCCGCAAAACAAGAGAGGACAAAGGTGATAGTACCAGGGGTTGCTAACAAACCCGTCGTAATTGTGGAAGGAGCACGTACAGATCGAGTTATTATTGCACCTGTAATTCAGCTGCCAATCATCAACAACAAAGCCATCCCATGGAACTATGAACGGGTGACCGTAATGTACAAAGGCAAAGAAATCAAGGAAGAAGTGTGTGAGGTACAAGGCTTGACTCGTTCGGGAAGATGTTTTACTCCCGAAGAGCTGAGAAAAACTAAAAACAATCCAATGCCCACGAAGAAAGCTGTGACGGAAGAAGAGGCGGAGGAGTTTTTAAGAAAAATGAAGCTCCATGATTATTCTGTTGTGGATCAATTAAAGAAGACCCCCGCTCAAATTTCATTGTTGTCATTACTGATCCATTCAGAGGAACACCGTCTGGCATTGATGAAAATCCTGAATGAAGCTCATGTTCCTGAAAAGATCTCTGTAAATCATTTGGGCAAAATAGCCAACAGAATCTTTGAGACGAACAGGATTACATTTGCTGATGATGAATTACCTGTGGAAGGTACCGAGCACAACAGAGCTCTTTACCTCACCGTGAAATGTGAAAACTCCGTAGTAACCCGAGTATTGGTCGACAATGGGTCCAGTGCAAACATATGCCCTCTCTCCACTTTAAACAAATTAAAAATTAAAGAGGAGAGGATTCAAAAGAACAGTATCTGCGTACGAGGATTTGACGGTGGAAGTAGAGATTCATTTGGCGACATAGTGTTGGAACTAACTATAGGGCCAGTTGAATTCACAATGGAATTCCAAGTTTTGGACATGACTGTTTCTTACAACTTGTTGTTGGGTCGACCATGGATCCATGCTGCTAAAGTAGTCCCGTCAACATTACATCAGGTTGTCAAGTTTGAATGGGACCATCAAGAAATAGTCGTGCATGGGGAAGAAAATTTAAATGCTCACAACAGTACCATTGTACCAGTCGAGGGAGCAGAAATTGATCAAGGACCATGGGTATACCAAGTGTCAGACACAGTGTCGGTAGAGAAAGTTCCAGAGGGGAAACACCTTTCGAATCCAAAGATATCCTCTGCATCAGTCATGGTAGCTTATGAAATGCTGAAGAATGGCTTTATACCCGGCAAAGGTCTGGGCTTATCTCTGCAAGGAATTGTACAACCAGTATCTCTCCCCGAGAACTGGGGAACATTCGGTTTAGGGTTCACACCTACCGCCAATGACGTGATAAGGGCCAGGAAGTTGAAACACCAAGCATGGTTTCTTCCAAAACCAGTACCACAGCTGTCGAAGTCTTTTGTCAAGACCGGTGCTAAAAATCGCCCGATAACAACAATTCCTAAATCCCAGGTCAATCCTGAGGAAGAATTAATTGAAAGGTTCGAGAAATTGTTTAGTGATGTGAATATGTTGGAAGGCGGAGAAGGGTGTAGCAACGCAGAAGTTCAATTCGTTGGACCAGAAACAAAGCTCAATAATTGGAAAGCCACTCCTCTCCCAATTCGAAAGGAGTCTTGGTAGTTTATTTTGATTTTCTTTCAGTTTGTTTGGGTTATTTCAAGGTTGTAATCCCAAAGTTTATCTTACAGTTTGTTTGAAGTGTGCAAACCTTGTTATCTTTCATCATCCAATAAAAAGCAGTTTCCTTTTTATTATCGTTCCTGATAGTTTTCTTTTCTTTTTCTTCTTTCCTATACAGTTCCTTTTACGCTGGCTCTAGTGATATGGCATGCATGAGGAATCCTCAGCCCAGTCTTAAAAATCAATCTGGTTCCGAAATAATAATTCAAGAAATATATTGTGATTATGAATCAGAATATGATGAAGATGAGGTTTTTGAAGAGATTAGTAAAGAGTTAATTCACTTTGAGGAAAAAATCAAACCTAACTTGAGTGATACCGAGGACATCAATATAGGGGACACGAGTAATATCCGAGAAACTAAAATAAGTGTCCATCTGGAGCCAAAGATCCGAGAGGAGTTAATTAAAGCACTCATAGAATTCAAAGATGTTTTTGCATGGTCGTATGACGACATGCCGGGCTTGAGCACTGATTTAGTGGTCCACAAATTGCCCACCGATCCAACAGTGCCTCCTGTCAAGCAGAGGCTGAGAAAATTCAAGCCTGAGATGAGTATGAGAATTAAGGAAGAAATCACCAAACAATTGGAAGCAAAGGTCATTCGAGTCACTCGATATCCTGTTTGGTTGGCTAATATCGTTCCTGTACCAAAGAAAGACGGCAAAATTAGAGTATGCGTCGACTATCGCAATCTCAACAAAGCAAGTCCAAAGGATAATTTCCCATTACCCAATATCCATATTTTGATCGACAATTGTGCCAAGCATGATATAGGGTCTTTCGTGGATTGTTATGCCGGATATCATCAAATTCTAATGGATGAAGAAGATGCAGAAAAGACGGCATTCATCACACCATGGGGAACTTATTGCTACCGGGTAATGCCATTCGGTTTAAAAAACGCCGGAGCAACCTATATGAGAGCAATGACCACAGTGTTTCATGATATGATACACAAGGAGATTGAGGTATACGTGGACGATGTGATCATAAAATCAAAGCATCAGGCCGACCACGTTGAGGATTTGAGGAAGTTCTTCTTAAGACTTCGCAGGTACAACCTCAAGCTTAACCCTGCCAAGTGCGCATTTGGAGTTCCATCCGGAAAGTTGCTGGGATTCATAGTCAGTCGACGAGGCATTGAGCTAGATCCGTCAAAGATCAAAGCCATCCAAGAACTGCCACCCCCAAGAAACAAAACTGAAGTAATGAGTTTGTTGGGAAGGTTAAATTATATCAGCAGGTTTATTGCTCAGCTCACAACAACCTGCGAGCCAATTTTCAAATTGTTAAAAAAGGATGCTGCAGTCAAATGGACCGATGAGTGTCAGGAAGCGTTCGATAAAATAAAAGGGTACTTATCAAACCCACCCGTGTTGGTCCCGCCAGAGCCAGGAAGACCTTTGATTCTTTACTTGACGGTTTTGGAAAATTCATTTGGTTGTGTATTGGGGCAGCATGACCTCACTGGCAGAAAAGAACAGGCCATCTACTACCTTAGCAAGAAGTTCACAGCTTATGAGGTTAAGTATACTCATCTGGAAAAGACATGTTGCGCCCTAACATGGGTAGCTCAAAAATTGAAACACTATTTGTCATCCTACACTACTTACCTCATTTCTCGTTTGGATCCCTTGAAATACATTTTTCAAAAGCCTATGCCAACGGGAAGACTTGCAAAGTGGCAGATATTGCTCACGGAATTCGACATCATCTATGTGACTAGAACTGCAATGAAGGCTCAAGCACTGGCCGATCATTTAGCCGAAAACCCGGTCGATGAGGAATATGAGCCGTTGAAGACTTATTTTCCTGATGAAGAAACAATGCATATCGACGAGGTGGAACAAATCGAAAAACCTGGCTGGAAACTTTTCTTTGATGGAGCCGCCAACATGAAAGGAGTCGGAATAGGAGCTGTAATCATTTCTGAAACAGGGCGTCACTATCCTGTTACGGCTCAATTGCGATTTTATTGCACCAATAATATGGCTGAATATGAAGCTTGCATTTTGGGGTTAAGGCTAGCTGCAGACATGGGTATCCGAGAAATCTTAGTCATGGGAGATTCGGATCTTTTGGTACATCAAATTCAAGGAGAATGGGAAACCCGAGACTTGAAGCTCATACCATACCGACAATGTCTACATGATCTTTGTCAGCGGTTTCAATCAGTGGAATTCCGACATATTCCAAGAATCCATAATGAGGTAGCCGATGCATTGGCTACCCTGGCATCAATGTTGCACCATCCGGACAAAGCTTATGTAGATCCGATACATATTCAAGTCCACGATCAACACGCTTATTGCAATATGGTTGAAGAAGAATTTGATGGTGAACCATGGTTCCACGACATCAAGGAGTATATCAGAATGGGAATATATCCCGCACAAGCCACAAGAGATCAAAAGAGGACCATTAGGCGATTAGCAAATGGATTCTTCTTGAGCGGAGGAGTTTTGTATAAAAGAACACCAGATCTTGGATTGTTAAGATGCATAGATGCCAGACAAGCTACAACTGTCATGTCTGAAGTACATTCAGGAGTTTGCGGACCCCACATGAGTGGATATGTGTTGGCAAAGAAAATCCTCCGAGCTGGTTACTATTGGCTTACCATGGAGAGAGATTGTATCAGTTTTGTACGCAAGTGTCATCAATGCCAAATACACGGAGATTTGATTCATTCTCCACCATCCGAGTTGCACACAATGTCGGCACCATGGCCTTTCGTTGCTTGGGGCATGGATGTGATCGGACCAATTGAACCGGCAGCATCCAATGGACACAGATTCATTCTGGTAGCTATTGATTATTTTACCAAATGGGTTGAGGCCAAGACATTCAAATCAGTGACCAAGAAAGCTGTGGTCGATTTTGTCCACTCAAATATCATATGTCGATTCGGAATCCCGAAGGTGATCATCACGGATAACGGTGCTAATCTTAACAGCAACTTAATGAAAGAAGTATGTCAACAGTTTAAGATTACACATCGTAACTCTACCCCATATCGGCCCAAGGCGAATGGAGCAGTAGAAGCAGCCAACAAAAACATAAAGAAGATACTGCGGAAAATGGTAGAAGGTTCAAAACAATGGCATGAAAAATTACCCTTTGCATTATTGGGATACCGCACTACTGTTCGCACTTCAGTAGGAGCAACTCCTTATTTGTTGGTATACGGCACCGAAGCAGTAATTCCTGCAGAAATTGAGATTCCTTCCCTTCGGATCATTGCCGAAGCAAAGATTGATGATGATGAATGGGTCAAAACCCGTCTAGAACAGTTAAATTTGATTGATGAAAAACGATTGACCGCAGTATGCCATGGTCAATTATATCAAAGAAGAATAGAAAGAGCATACAACAAAAAGGTGCGTCCCCGGAAGTTCGAAGTAGGTCAGCATGTGCTGAAACGCATTCTTCCACATCAGGTTGAAGCAAAAGGCAAATTTGCTCCGAATTGGCAAGGACCATTCATTGTGACCAGAGTATTATCGAATGGTGCACTATGTTTAACAGATATTGAAGGCAAATGCATAGATATGGCGATCAATTCTGACGCGGTAAAGAGATATTATGCATAACTTTTTGAATGTTTGTATTTAGCACTATTTCGAAGATTGAAATGACAAAGGCAATTTATTCTGCTATCCAAACACTATACCATTTGCTTCCCCTTTGAGCCATACTTGTTTCTTTCCTACCCTCTCTTGGAATCAATAAAAAAAAAAGATCAAAATCTTCATTATTATGTAATGAACTACGTTTGACCTGATTCCTCAAAGAAGGATACGTAGGCGCCTCACGGCTCGGTCATAGGGTGCACAACATGCACAATGTGCACGGAAAAGAAATATCAAGAGACCCCAATCAAGAGACTGGGGCAGGAATTGTATTGGAAATAAGAAAAGATTCCAAGAGTTGTAATTTTAAACCCATACCACAACTATTTAGCTTTTAATACCTTTTCCATTCCTAACCTTATACCAAAAAGACCTTTCGATCAATCTTAGAAAAATGCTGATGCAAGCAAATGAAGTGGTACAAACAAGGAAAGAAAGTAAAAATGAGAGAGTCTTATAGGTGAAAACCCACACGGGCACCATAAGGCGACGGAAGTGGAGAGAAAAGTAAAAATGAGAGAGTCTTATAGGTGAAAACCCGCACGGGCACCATAAGGCGACGGAAGTTGAGAGAAAAGTAAAATGAGAGAGTCTTATTGGTGAAAACCTTCGCAGGCACCATAAGGCGAAAGGGAAGTGGAGAAGTGAAAAATGAGGAATATTGATCAATGAAAACTCTTTGAGACAATTGAAAGGAGATTGATTGAAAGACTGGGTTGATTAATCCGAAATGCATACCCTGATCATTGGTACCAGTAATTCTAATCAGATAAGTCCTTTATTCCTTTTCCCACAGTCATCCAAAAATTGGATTTTTCTTTTCATTCTATAATTGTCGAAATCAGCGTATTTCGCTACTAATAATATTACTTTCTCTAAGCTTTGAGATAAATTTTATTCTAAACAAATAAGAAAAAATGTCAAGGTATACTACCAAGATCCAAGGCCACAAAATACGGCCACGAAAGGTGGGAGATAAAAGTACGGGTGTAAGAAAGATGAAATCAAAAGAGGATCAGCAAAGTCAAAAGAAGCACATGATTACAGTTGAAAGATTTTGAAGGAAAACACACAGAGGGAAATCCTATAGTCAAGGATCAATTATAAAGACAAAACAGTCTTTTCAATCATTCCAAGGCAATAAAGAAAGACGAAGAGAAACATCACCATCGGCAAGAATACCACAACCAGCCATCCTGCTTTAAACTAACGAAGTTTTCTTTGATTTAAAACAGGGGCAAATACAATATTTGTGTCTAGAAATACCTGGTAAAGAAAAGAAGAAGTCAGGCGTCCACCTGGAGAATGAGGATGAAAATTAAAAGAAGTCAGGCGTCCACCTGGAGAATGAGGATGAGAATTGAAGAAGTCAGGCGTCCACCTGGAGAATAAGGACAAAGGATTGAAGAAATCAGGCGTCCACCTGGAGAATGAGGATAAAGAAAAAGTAGAAGTCAGGCATCCACCTGGAGAATGAGGACAAAGAATTGAAGAAATCAGGCGTCCACCTGGAGAATGAGGATGAGAAAAGAAGAAGTCAGGCGTCCACCTGGAGAATGAGGACAAAGAATTGAAGAAATCAGGCGTCCACCTGGAGAATGAGGATGAGAATTAAAGAAGTCAGGCGTCCACCTGGAGAATGAGGACAAAGAATTGAAGAAGTCAGGCGTCCACCTGGAGAATGAGGATGAGAAAAGAAGAAGTCAGGCGTCCACCTGGAGAATGAGGACAAAGAATTGAAGAAGTCAGGCGTCCACCTGGAGAATGAGGATGAGAAAAGAAGAAGTCAGGCGTCCACCTGGAGAATGAGGACAAAGAATTGAAGAAGTCAGGCGTCCACCTGGAGAATGAGGATGAGAAAAGAAGAAGTCAGGCGTCCACCTGGAAAATAAGGACAAAGAATTGAAGAAGTCAGGCGTCCACCTGGAAAATGAGGATGAGAAAAAGAAGAAGTCAGGCGTCCACCTGGAGAATAAGGACAAAGAATTGAAGAAGTCAGGCGTCCACCTGGAAAATGAGGATGAGAAAAGAAGAAGTCAGGCGTCCACCTGGAGAATAAGGACAAAGAATTGAAGAAGTCAGGCGTCCACCTGGAGAATGAGGATGAGAAAAAGAAGAAGTCAGGCGTCCACCTGGAGAATAAGGACAAAGAATTGAAGAAGTCAGGCGTCCACCTGGAGAATGAGGATGAGAAAAGAAGAAGTCAGGCGTCCACCTGGAGAATGAGGACAAAGAATTGAAGAAGTCAGGCGTCCACCTGGAAAATGAGGATGAGAAAAAGAAGAAGTCAGGCGTCCACCTGGAGAATAAGGACAAAGAATTGAAGAAGTCAGGCGTCCACCTGGAGAATGAGGATGAGAAAAGAAGAAGTCAGGCGTCCACCTGGAGAATGAGGACAAAGAATTGAAGAAATCAGGCGTCCACCTGGAGAACGAGGATAAAGAAAAGAAGAAGTCAGGCTTCCACCTGGAGAATGAGGACAAAGAATTAAAGCAGTCAAGACACCCACCTGAAGAACGAGGGAATACAATTGAAGTGTTGAAATCAAAAGCCCGCTCATATGATAAAGGAGCACACTTAGAATCAATAAAGCAGAGAAGTCCAACAGAATCCCCAGCAAGAAACAACAAGAGTTCCAAAAGGAATACGGAATAAGCCAAATGCCCAAGAGTCACCAAGATATCAAGACAACAAGAAACGCAAGGGCATGATCTAGATAAGATTTTTATAATTCATGTACCATAGTCTAATTTAGCTTTTTGTATTTCCTTTAAAGTAAGGTGTAATAAGGAGGTCAGCAAGCAGTAAAAACAGCATGAAGCAGCAGTAACATCACAGTACCACGGTAGTCCCAGCTACCCAAAAATTCCCGAACTACATTGACCTGATTCCTTTATAGCCAAGGATATGTAGGAAACCTTTGAAGCAGAGGTTCGGTCAAATCTTTCAAAAAATGCTTCCCACGGAGTATTCGAACGGGCAAAAATCGCTCGTGTCCGCTCACTTTATCTTTGTACGAAAACTCTTCAAGTTTCCGCACAAAGAGGGGCAGCTGTGAGCACGTAATTTTTGCCTTACGAAAACTACTCCTAAAATAAATCAAAAAATAAAATAAATTTCTTTTACTATGTAATTTTTTGAATTTGCGTGGTGTTAAATATTTGTGTTATGTCCGTAAATGTTTATTTTATCATAATAAAATGAAAAAATACATGTTTCATGTATATCTAGGATTTAAGTACGCATTTAAGAGATAATTTAAATAAAATCACAAAAAATATGCATTCGTTCTATTTTTAAATGTGTTACTGTGTGATTAATGTTTTGACTATGTGTTAAATAGTTGTTATAGATTAATCAATATATTTTTGTGAAGTTAAAATTGTTTTATAATTAAAATTGAAATTTAAATTAGAAAAATAAATTAGTTGAAAAAGGAATAAAAAATCGGACCTGGATTTAAATCTAGGCCCAATTACCCCAACAGCCCAATCCAACATCCCCTGTCCGGTCCAATTTAGACCAGACCAAACGACGTCGCTTCTGGATTTTTAATCTGGGCCGTTGATTCATGTCAATCAAACGGTCCAGTTCAGCCCCTTCACAAAAGGAACGACGACGTTTAGGGCAATCAAATCTGAACCGTTCATCCATCCTGATCCTACGGCCTCAAAAACTCACCGAGACCCGATCCATTTCACCCCCGGGTTGACCCCTTTCCCCAACTTAAACCAAACGATGTCGTTTGGTTAAGTGGATTGATCCTAGCCATCCATTCTACTTGATCCAACGGACGATACTAACCCACCCCACCCCTATATAAGTCCCCAAGCCTTACCCGGCCCCCAACTGAACACCCCCCTCCTACACTGTTCATCATCGTCCCCCAGACCCCCCACTCCTAACCCTAGCCGCCTTAGGATTCCACCGCCTGAAACCCGGCGGCATCAACGCCGTCGGTCACCACCTTGACACCCCAGAACCCTCTGAACACCCTCTATCCGTATATGTTACCTGCTTGGTTCGAATCTCCCTGGAGGTTCTCGAATCTTCATTTGAAGATTCGAGCCAAGTTCAGACTTGAACCAATCAACTCCAAATTAACACCATGGCTTCCCCTAACAACCCTTGTTATGGATCTGAAGATAGTTTGGCTCGAATCACTTCAGAGCTTCTCGAATCTTCTTTTGAAGATTCGAGTCAAACAAAAAGTTACCCAGATCTGTTTCAAACTCACACCAGTTACCCTCCTGGGCTCCCTCGTGCCTAGAATATCTTTGGTTCTTCTCGAATCTGACCAGAAATGGTTAAATCCCAAATCGAGTTTTTAAGAAACCTAAAAAATACCAAACTTCCGGATTCGGTTCAGATTATGATGAAGATTGAGGTTTAATCGACCTTAGTCGAAGTATTTTCAGTGGAAAATACTTCGACTAAGGTCAGTTTGATTTCAAACAAAAAAAAATCCGAAGTCCAAGTTGAGTTCGAGTCAGAATTTAATTAAAGTTCAGAGGTATTTTTCTATTTATTTTTGTGTATTCTACGTGTATTGTTGTCCGTATTAATAGCTTGTTAATTTTTCATCAATTCTGTCATTTCTGTCTATTTGATCCGAATGTAAATTGTTTCTGTTGGTTGCGGTTATTTACAATATGTGTAATCGACTCGATTAAGTTCGTCGATTAGTTATATTACGAATTTTTTCATTTCTGAAAATGTTGACTAAAACAGTCTGCTTCTATTTTAGACTAGTTATTGACAAATGTTGTAAATAGTCAATTGATTAATGCTCGTCAATTAAATCATGATTGTCTGTGAATCAGTGAATTCAAATGTATGTTGTATATGTTATTGTCTGAACATTAAAAGTTTCAGGGCATTGTCAGCATTGACAATGATCCTGTGTGTGTTTGATTTTGGTTTAATGTTAAGTCCAGTCTGAATGATTTTGATAATTTCAGAAATATGCTGTTATGATGTTAGTTCTGAATTCAGTGTTGTAATGTCCAGTTTGAATTCCAGTTTACAAAAGTTGGTCAAATACAATTGTGTTTAGGAGGTTAATAGGATTGATTTAGCTGTAAATCAGAAGGATAACTGAGTCTGTACAGATTTTAGAATATGTTTTGCTGAAGGTTCTGATTTTTCAGTAATAACATTAGGACTTCAGGGGCACTTATGGGAATGAAACAGTAAAAACAGGGTGTTAGTACTAGTATATTATAATGTAATGTTAGTTGCTATTAGTTAATAATACTAATAGGGAACAAGGGATAATGGGCTGCTGAAAATTAGGGAAAAGGTTTTACATAATGGGATTTTCTGTTTTTTTAAAAAAAGAAGAAGGGGGTCCAAGAAGCACTTAAATTGCCTAGGACCAGCCCTGTATAAATACAGGAGCTGGACAGACAGTTAAAAGGCAGAATTTTTGAGTGAGAAAAAAAAAAGAGAATTTTTGAGTGAGAAAGAGAGAATTTTAAGAGAGAGTTTTGCATGCAGAATTTAGGAGAGTCTTTGAGGAATTTTCAGAAAAACTGGAAGAAAGTTTAAGAGTTCCTTTTGAAGAAAGTTTAAGAGTTCCTTACTCAGGATTAACACCTTCTTCAGGGATTATAATTGGTGACTTGGGACGCCTCAAAATTCCCAGGTGGCGACTCTGAAACAAATAAACAAATCCCGTTTCGACTGTCCTTTAATTGGAGAAAACTCCACACACGCCCCGCGGGCGCGGGAAAAGGGAGGTGCGACAGTCATCATCTTTCATTTCTTTTGGTTAAAGATTTTTATAGTAGTTTGTTTTTAAGAAGGATTTTCAAGGCCAACTACCAGTCGTCAACATGGGACAAGGTAAATGGGGATAAGACAGGCCGAAGATAATGTGACAAGACAAGAAAGACGTCATTATAAGACCAAATGATGGATTGCTCTACGATGTCGTGGAAAGTATGGAGTAAAAGTAGAAAACAACGGTTGAGAAGTTGGCAAATAACAGAAGCATCAAGAAGGTTGAAAGTTATCGGCCAAGTTTCAAGATGGTCGAACAACGCAGAGCATGGGAAAAAGAAAAGGGGAAAACCATCCCCAGCAGGAACGTCCCCCACATTTTAAACTAACAAATTTTCTTTGATTTGAAGCAGGGACAGGAAATGTTATTGATGATGGAAAGACATGCCACAAGAAAGATTGTCAAACTGGGGCAGAAAATTTTCTTTCATTTCGAAATTTTTTTGGAAGTCTAACACAAGTTTGTTGAAAGGCGGTATCCCCAGCAATTTTCGGGAAAAGACAAAACAAGTTTTAAAGAAAGCAATTTTGGGAGGAAGATAACACAAGTCTTAAGAGAAGTAGTTCCAGAGGAAGGAAAACACTAGCTTTAAGGGAAATAGTCTTGGAAGGAGGAAAATAACATATTTTTTAATGAAACACCGGTGTTATCCTCAGTAGTTTTCAGATGAATGAAACACTAGTTTTGAGGGAAGCAGTTCTGAAAGAAGATAATTCAAGTTAGAAGGAAAATGGTTCAAGAGGTAGGAAGGAACAACGACAAAGGAACGCCTTTTCTTTAAGTTGTAGTTGAAGTTAGGAGCCCGCCTGGAGAATGGATGTGTTATATTTTAAGAAACAATTGAAGTCAGGAGCCGCCTGGAGAATGGAGGTGTTATATTTTAAGAAACAGTTAAAGTCAGGAGCCCGCCTGGAGAATGGAGGTGTTATATTTTAAGAAACAGTTGAAGTCAGGAGCCCGCCTGGAGAATGGAGGTGTTATATTTTAAGAAACAGTTGAAGTCAGGAGCCCGCCTGGAGAATCGAGGTGTTATATTTTAAGAAACAGTTGAAGTCAGGAGCCTCCTGGAGAATGGAGGTTTTATATTTTAAGAAACAGTTGAAGTCAGGAGCCCTCCTGGAGAATGGAGGTGTTATATTTTAAGAAGTCAGGAGCCCGCCTGGAGAATGGAGGTGTTATATTTTAAGAAACAGTTGAAGTCAGGAGCCCGCCTGGAGAATGGAGGTGTTATATTTTAAGAAACAGTTGAAGTCAGGAGCCTGATTGGAGAATGGAGGTGTTATATTTTAAAAAGTAGTTGAAGTCAGGAGCCCGCCTAGAGAATGGAGGTGTTATATTTTTAAGTTATAGTCGAAGTCAGGAGCCCGCCTGAAGAGAGGAATGACGTTTTACTTTTAAGTTGTTGTTGAAGTCAGGAGCCGGAGGCAAGGGGGGAACAATGGCAATACGAATGCAGTTCTAAGTTGTTGTTGAATTCAGGAGCCCGCCTGGAGATCGGAATGGCGTTATATTTTTAAGTTGTTGTTGAAGTTAGGAACCCACCTGAAGAAAGGAATGGCGTTTTATTTTCTAAGTTGTTGGTTGAAGTCAGGATCCCGCCTGAAGAGAGGAATGACGTTTTATTTTCTAAGTTGTTGTTGAAATCAGGAGCCCGCCTGAAGAGAGGAATGGCGTTTTATTTTTAAGTTGTTATTGAAGTCAGGAGCCCGCCTGAAGAGAGGAATGACGTTTTATTTTCCAGTCTTGAAGTTGGGAGCCCGCCCGTATAACAGAGGAATACATTTCAGTCTTTACATTTCAAGTTTTGAAGTTGGGAGCCCGCCCATATAACAGAGCAATACATTTCAGTCTTTACGTTTCAAGTTTTGAAGTCGGGAGCCCGCCCATATAACAGAGGAATACATTGAAGTTTGAAGTCAGTAAAGCGGAGGATTACAACAAAAATCCCCAGCAGAAATCAGAAGGAAGACCACAAGTCGAGCCAGAAGTAAAGAAACAGCGGAGGAAACACAAATCGACAAGGCAACATCAGTCACAAGATCAAGTTTGGAAATAAATCTTTGTAAAGCATAGATTATAGCTTAGTCTAGCTTCTTCATTTTTTTCATGGTGTAATAAGGAGGTCAGTAGGCAGTATCAGCAGCAGCAGCAGCAGCAGCAGCAGTAACAACAAAACCGCAGCTTCATGGTAGTCCCAGCTACCAAAACTTTCTGAACTACACGTGACCTGATTCCTTTATAACTAGGGATATGTAGGCTGTCCAAAACCAGGACTCGGTTGCGCCTTTCCTTTTTATTTTCTTCCTCTTTTGAATAACAATATGATCAAAAATTTGTCGCATTGTTCACTTTATCTTTGCCCGAAAGCTCTTCGTGTTTTCGAGCAAAGAGGTGCAACTGTAAGCACCTAATTTTTGACAACATTTAATTTTTTATCACTTCTTTTATGTAAATATTTTAGGGGATTTTAACCTACTATTATTTTAGCTTTATTACACTTTTTATTATAAGATAAAAATACAAAAAAAGTTTAAAAGGTGAATTATCACTATTAATATTTTTTATTTTTTTTTGTTTTTTTATATAAAAAAACAATCCGAAAATATTATTTTTTTAAAAAATATTTCGGGAATGATTTAAAAACTAAGAAAAAGAGAAGTATTGAATAAAACAAAATAAAAGTAAAAATAGGTGGAATTCTCTTTTTTTTTTAAAAGTAAAAGAATGTAGAATATTAAAAAAAAGGTTTTGTGGAAATTTTAAAAAATTAAAAAGTAAAAGAAGGTTGGAATTAAAAAATAAATATAAAAGTATCTGAAAATTTAAAAAATTTAAAGTAAATGAAAGTAGTATTTTTAAAAGAAAAAGGAAAAGAAAGTGATTTGTTTTTTTAAAGAAAAGTTAAATAAAGTGAGATTCTCTTTTAAAAAAATAAAAAGTGGGATTTTAAATAAGATAAAAGTAATTAAAGTTGGAATCTTAAAAATAAAAGTAAATAAAGGTGGGATTTCTTTTTCTAAAAAAATAAAAGCAATTTGTAAGTGGGATTTCTTTTAATTAAAAATAAAAAGTAATAAAAAACAAATCTGAAAAATTTCGAAAATTTTGCTATAAATAGAACATAAAATTTAGGAAGAAGGGGGTTCAAAAAAGAGGAAAAAATAGAGGAGAAGAAAAAAAGAAGGGGGCGGAGAGAGTGGTATACATTTGATATACACTCTGGATACACAGGATATACAGAGGCAGAATTTATTTTGGAGAGAGTAAAAAAAGATAGAACCAAATTTTCTGAAATATTGAGAGCGGAAGAACACCAGAGAGAGTTCAAATCTAGAAAGAGAAAATAAAGAGAGATTTCCGGACTATTTTTCTTCTCCATTTTTACTGGTTTTCTCCGTGTTGCTGGGATTCTGGATTGAGGTGTTGAAGCTACTGTGTTGGGCTTTCTGCTGCTGTATTTTGCTGATTGCTTACCCCATTTTTCTGTTCTACATACCAGGTATTCTCTTGAAACTATGTTGGAAATGAAGCCTGATTAAGTTTGTGTAAAGATCTGTGAGCCGAGCTGGAGTTTAAAGGAAAAACATTAAGTTCTTGTTGTAATTTCTGCTCAATGTTGTCATTTTATTGTTCATGCTTTCAGTCTAGTTTATTTTGGATATTTCATTCCTAGATGTATATTTGATTTAAATGTTGGGTGAACTTATTTTGAATATAGGTGATTCAGGAATGTTGTAAACCTCGTATAATCATGTGTTAATTGAAGATTATGATCCTTAATTAATTAGTTAAGATCGGATGATTTGGATGTACGTTTCATGGTTGTGGTTCAAATTACAAGTTTAGACCCTTCATGTGGTCGGTCGAGTAAGCTTGGTTTGGGTTTATTTCCTACTGTCCATTTTAGATCTGTTCCTATATAGTTTGAAATACAGCACAATGGTTTTAGAGTTGTCCTTCAGTTCTGTTGTTGCTCATGTATGAGTATTTTTTTTATCTTAAAATGGTTTTTGAATGGGGTTTGAGCTTGGTTTTTGACTTGAAATTTTCAGATTCAGATTAACCTTTCATATTTAGTTTTTCTTTGACAAGTTTCCATGACATGTGGTATGTTTTAAATATGTTATGCTTGAATCAGAATTTAATATAAACTAGGGGGAAGAGACCTTTGAGTTTTGTTAATTGGTGAATAATTTGTGTAAAGGTGTGTTGTTGCAACTAGGATTGTATCTTCATTTTGGAACCTATGTTAGTATAAAAATGTTTTTTGCATTTGATTCAAAGATTATCAGTATTTGTTCAATCCCAGAATTTCTTGAATGATGCAATTTGCTTCAAACATATTTGTTGGGTCGTGTATTGGGATGCCATCATTGGCCTAATTTCGATGGTCTTCCCCTTCCACAATTAGGTTGTCAAACTGGGCTTCAAGTTGAGCCCAGTTATTTCACACGCTGAGCCTGCAGTAATGGGCAACCAGACGTGGGGTTTTGACTAACTCGGCCTTTCCACAATCAAATGTGGGGGGTCTGCTACCAGTTTATTTTTTTATTAAATTATTAGTTTAAGCTTTGGCATAACATAAGTAGGAATCCCTTTACGTTCTTTGATGAACTAGTCACGTCCTTTTAATTAAAGTCGGGTGTACATTTATGTGACCCAAATCCAAATCCCAACAATGTTAAAGTATGTCCAAAAACCACGGGTGCATTTATGTGACGTGGTTCAAGACTTGTTTTAATGACGTTGCAATTTTCTTTAAAAATGAATAAAAGCGGTTAAGGTTAAAATTTGCACATAGGTTCATAATTGTTAAAATCAGATAATTTAAGCCAAATATAACAGTTGAGCGACCGTGCTAGAACCACAGAACTCGGGAATGCCTAACACCTTCTCCCGGGTTAACAGAATTCCTTACTCAGATTTCTGGTTCGCGAACTGTAATACAGAGTCAATCTTTTCCTCGATGCGGGATTCACCGGTGACTTGGGACACCATAAATCTCCCAAGTGGAGACTCTGTATCTTTAAATAAACGAATCTTGTTTCGATTGCCCTCTAATTGGAAAAACTCTCTTTACATATACCCTTTTCCGGGGTGTAGGTGAAAAAGGAGGTGTGACAATGAGACTTGTTTGGCATTCCATGTCCTCATACTATCAGAGCCTTCAATTACAAGAAACTTGATCCAAAGACAAGGATTCACTAGTGGTATTCAAAAGAAGCATTCTAGGAAAGGCCTTCAAATGCACTGTGGTTACTGTGGATAAAAAAAATCACCATCAAAGAAGAAGTCCAATGAAGGTAAAGACATCTAAAATTAGTTATTTTATTATTTCTGCTTGTTTAAAGACGCTGACCAATTTATTTCACCTTATGCAACTACAAGGGATACCTCATCCAGGGCAAAAACCCAATGAACCATATGAGTTTATTATGATCCCTAATCTGGGGTTTATACCTCAGTTAGGAACTCAATAGTCCACTCAAACTACTCAATCCAGTTAGCAGATAACTAAACAGTACACTCAGACTACTCAGTCCAGTCAGCAGGCAATTCAGCAATATACTGTGACTACTCAGTCCAACCAGTAAGAAACTCAACAACAATATGATATTTCTCAGTCCAGTCAACTTCCACTGAGCAAGCTAATGATGTTTCTCAACAACCAAGTCAAAAAAGAATCAAGTATACTCCAAGAAGACTAATTGATTCAGACTTTGGGACTGAACCTGACCCAGTATTAAGGACTAAATTGTCTCTGAGATTATGACAAGGCTTCAACTGAAGAATAAACAGCAAAATACTGGGACAAGGAAGATAAACTTTACAGTAGATCACACTGGTAACTCACAACCAACAAATCTGTCATATTCCCCAATAAGGACTACTTGGAAAGGCAAGCAAGCAATGACCCGAACTTAGTTACTGGGTGTGAAGGAGAAAAAAAAACTCGAAAGCTTCAAACTAGAAAGGGAAAGGGGAAGTAAAGTAACAAGTTATTTGGGATGACTGTCATTGACAATTTATTTTTGTGATGATTATAGTAGACAAATAACTCACTTCTATGTTAATAGACAAGTAAATTTTGTGAGATTGGTGTAAGTTTTTGGCTCACATTTACTTATCTAATAGCTATGTTAGGTAAATATTCCAGCAACAATGTATGTTTGCATCTTTTATTAAACTCCATATTCGAGCGTTCTTTTGTGCCAACTTTATTGCCATTTCTCTTGTTAGGATAAATGATACTATTAATAGATGAGCAGTTTCCTTGTAAGAACATTTCAAGTATATTTTAACTTGAACAAAATAACTTAAATTCATTGAAAACACATGAAACTGAAACAAACATGATCATCAAAGAACCAAAGGGACCATTACATTGCTCTTGACAACAAAAAAAAAACAAACATCACTAACTCCTAGCCACTAAAATTGGAATAAAGACAACCCACAAAATAACAACAAAAATCTTCATCCTTCGTAATTTATCCTCCATCGTAGACACAGCCACTAAATTGGTTGAGTTAATGACCTCCCTTTCTGCCACAATGTTCTTCAGTTTCACCTTTTCTTGACAAACAACATCCTCTAAGTCAGCCACCATCTTCTTCAAATAACTCCTTTCTACTTCTACACATTTCAATGGGTTATTCAAGTTGCTTATCACCATTATCACATGTGGTGGCATATTTTGGTCGCGTCATTCCCAAAGACCACATGACGATTCTTCATCAAAACGAGGACATTAGTAGAATCTACGTCCAATGATTAGCAATCAACCCGCAATCACATCGACGAGACGAATCAGAAGCAATTGAATTCTCAGACATGGCGGGCTTGTGTTTTCCAAAAAATAATAGCTTTTATAAGCAAAAGCAAGTTTAGAAGAGGAATGAAACAAAATAATTACGACCTGGAAGGAGGAATCAATTTTGAGGAGGAAGAAAAATGGGAATTGCCCTAATTTGATGAAGAAATGGGGTTCAAATGAATTGGGTAGGTGAAATATATTTAATTCCAAAATAACCACAAGAATCTTAACTAAACTACACGCTTCATCATTCCATTGATACACAATATGCATTGGTTTTTCAGTCAAAAATTGACATCTCCAGTATATTTTATCTAGTTCTTAAATTAAGTATTTAGAATTGGGAAAATCTTGTGAAGTCGTGGTCGAATTTATACCAAGAATTAGACGTATTGACTATGGTTTTCTGAAAACTCTACTTAAATTAATTTTTTGATCATGTAATTTAATTTCTTTGAAGTTATGATTGCTCCTCTTTTACAAAACGTAAAGAAAAAATTTCCAACGATAACTGCCCTCTACCCACCCAGTTAAAATAGATTATTATCTCTCGGTTTCTATTTATGCTTCTCATGACATATACTACAATTATTAAAACAAAAAGTAAGTTTCATGAAGTTTGAAAAATGGGTACAAAGGAGCAGCTAACGTTAACCTTTTGAAGAATATGACGATTAGTTATAAACTTAGGATGAAGCTGAGTTGCAAAGTACTTTTTGACAATGCAATAGTGAAAAAAATATATATTTACAACACTAGAAAAAGTGTTTACCTTTCTGTAAAACTGGTCTAAGATGAAAATAAAGTAGGGATTTTTATCTAGCTATACTATAATTGAAACCTATTTACCACCTTTATTTAGGTTCTTTATTAATTACTTTGTATAACTATATTTACAAGTTATATACAAAACCATAAAAAATAACAACAATTTAAGATCCCTTAATTTTAGCATGTCAGTTACACGACACCCACTCCCTCATTTCCAATAACCCCTATACATTTAAGATTCTGTTTCTTTTTTCTCTCTTTCTTAATAATCACTCAAAATCTCTGTTGTATTTTTATAACCCCCCCCCCTCCCCCAAAATTCCGAATCCAATTTCTCTCTTTCTTACTAATCACCCAAAATATCTATTTTTTATTGATACAATACATATGAAATTCGGAATATTGATCTAGAATTAAGTTGTGGATAAGTTTTAAATCTTGTTTTCCTTCTTTCTAAAATCTTTATTGTATGTGACTTGTATATGATATATCAATACCCAAAACAATATTTGATATAATATTGATACAATTATGATACGATTATATTATATTTTTAGTGTAGAGTTGTGATTGAAAATTAAAGAAGATGAAGATCATAATTGTATCACAATTATTCAGAATGTATCGCGAATGTATCATAATTGTTGCGGGAATTGTATTAATGTATGATAATTGTATATTGTTAGGAGCAATTGTGAGTTCGTGACAAATTTTATAATTTGTATCACAAATATATGATAATTGTATATTAATATATTAATATTGTATCAAGTATTATTTTGGATATTAATGTATCAGATACAAGGTAGATACAATTGTGATACAAATATGATACAATTATGGTTTAGGTATTGATGTATCTGATATAATTCAAATACAATTATGATACAGTTATCATACAATTCCTGAATATTTCTTCATTTTCAGTGTTGTCCAGTCTCCCAGCAAAATAACGATACAATTGACGATTTTTTAATAATATAAAGTTGTCGGCAATGGTGGGAAGAGAGAAGATGGAGATTCTGGCATAAATTAAGGGATTTTAATGTAATATATATATATATATTTCAAAACCAAACAAATTCTAATATAACAAAATATTAAGAACATCGAACTCAAAAAAGAAAAAAGAACACAAAAAATAGGAGATACCTAGACAGTTTTACTTCTAAACAAAATAAATAGTAAACACTGTTATAAAATCAAGCGAAGGCCCAAGCATTCTCTTGACGGATTTGCTCCTCTTCTTCAGGGGTAAAATCATTCTTGATATTAAATGCTTTACGTATTTCCTCGGGCGTTTTCCCTTTGATCCTATCAGCAGTTTCTTGACACAATATATCCAATAGCTCCTTATCATTAAGATAATTAGCAGCTAAAATTAGATGATACAACTCCGTGTAATTCAGCACCTTCACATAATTCTTGTCAAAATCCTTCAACTCGTCCCCGGAGACGCCCTTCTCGGAGTGTTTTTTCCAGTATTCGACCACTTTGGCCATTGTTTTGCTGTCGACATTAGGTAGGGGGATGGTATTTGAAGCACAATCATCTTCCACCATGTTTTTGATGGCTTCCGACCTCACCGCCACTGCCTCGTCGAGTTCGAATTCCTCGCCGTCGCTTGTCTTTAAGACTAAGAGCTTTTTGGAAGACATTGTGAAGGTGAAAAATCTGAATGTGGGGTATTTGTTTTCTTGTGAGAGCTTTGAATGATTTCAATGCATGAGGAATTGAAGGGCTTTGGTTTGTTTTTATAGAGTACTAGAGTTTTTAGTATCCTAGTTGAAGTAGGAAGTCAAAACGGCGAAAAAATAAATAAATATGAAAAGTAGACAAGCAGCTACAAAATAAATTTGCATAAATCATGTCAGATTAGGAAAAGTATTCTTACATAAACCATATCAAATAAGGAAAGGGGAGTGTTTTTCTTTTATAAACATTTTTAAAATACAGTTTAGATGTACTTCGTAGATTTTAAAAAAACAAATAAATACTTTTAGAGTTAAAACCGCCAAAAAATGAGATTGAAGCAAAAAAAACATTGTTTGTTTATTCCTAGTAATTTAATTAGCACAAATCTATCCCAATTCATACGATTCTGGTTCCATTTTATGATATTTTAAAAGTGCAACATCATATTATTACTAATATTTACAGGAGTGTTATGTTTTACAGATTTACGTAATTTAGTTAAATCTATTTAATTCACGAAATTTAAATTTGGATATGATGTTTTTCTTTCAATTACTACTCTCTTCTGTCCATAATAAGTGACATTTTGATCTCTGGCACACCCTCTAAGAGAATACCAGCACCAAGAAAAAATAGGCATTTTAATTAAATTACTCATAATTAAAATTTTGTATATTATTAACTTTAACACATTGGGATATGTAAATAAGAATAAATTTTGAAAAAAACAAAGTTAATTCCTTAGTTATATAAAAAAAATTATTCATTTTAAATTAAAATAAAAAGGTCAAAAAGTCACTAATTATGGATGGGAGAGAGAACTATTTTACCTTTAATTTGCTGCCGGCTTCTCACCTCTGTTCATGATTCCAAGACAAAAACACATAACACTTTGTAATATTTATTTGACTGACGTATACATTATTTTCGATTCGTATATTAAGTCCCTTTGCTGAGATGACCAATTTAATCCTTAAATTGAAGAGCACAAAAAGGTCACAGTCTTCTCCCTATGAAATCCACGAGTAAAATTTCTTTATGTGGCGTATATTATGATTCGATTCGGGTTTCAATTTTTTTTAGTGAGATAATTAATTTAATCCTTAAACTAGAAAGTTCACAGGTTTCTCCCAATTGAAATTCATGAGTAAAACTTCTTTGTGCATCAAAAAAGCACCCCGCGTAATGTAATAACGACGATTTAAGTCTTTTTTTGGTCATTATTGAGCTAAGAAACTTTTGTTACAACGATTCAAGTCTTAGCATAGTGCAAGTTGTCCTGATTTATTTATGTTAGGAATTCAATGAATGCTTTTTTCCAAAAATCTCATGTAGGAACTGAACCATATTTGTTTCATTATAAAAAGTTTCTGCCGTAAATATTTTCAAAATTAGTATATCTTCTTTTATCTTAAACTTATACTACATTACAAGATATAGCATTCATTAGATAGCAAAAAGAATTATTATTATCATAAAAAATATGATAGATATCGTTCATTAATTATTTTATCTTATTTGATTTTGTAATAATGCATAGTAATACACATACCGTAGTGTATATACAAATAAGGAAGAACAAACAACGTAGCTGCCGAAGCAGATAGGTACCGTCGATTCTCTTTGGCTATTCATAGCATTTGCTAGAACAAAATAAACTAAAAAAAATAAAAAAATCATCAAAAACGCATAAGCTACAATGACAAAATAAGGTACTTAATTACTAGATATAAGTTTAATCATTAAAAATTGCTAAATCAATCAAAACCAAATTCTAATAACAAAATATCAAGAACAACGAACTCAAAAAAGAACTCAAAAAAATAAAAATAGCTTAGACAGTTTTACTTCTAAACAAAATAAATAGTAAACACTGATATAAAATCAAGCGTAGGCCCAAGCATTCTCTTGACGGATTTGCTCCTCTTCTTCAGGGGTAAAATCATTCTTGATATTAAATGCTTTACGTATTTCCTCTGGCGTCTTCCCTTTGATCCTATCAGCAGTTTCTTGACACAATATATCCAATAGCTCCTTATCATTAAGATAATTAGCAGCTAAAATTAGATCATACAACTCCGTGTAATTCAGCACCTTCACATAATTCTTGACAAAATCCTTCAACTCGTCGCCTTCCTCGGAGTGTCTTTTCCAGTATTCAATCACTTTGGTCATTGTTTTGCTGTCGACATTAGGCAGAGGAATGGTGTTTGAAGCGCAGTCATCTTCCACCATGTTTTTTGTTAGACAACCGTATAATTTGGTATTGGGTATAACCTAGGACTCCTTTAAACTCTATTCCTAGCCGTCGTATATTATGTAATGTTTGTATATAACTATCCTACTAGCCTTATATTGTGGAAGGATAACTTCTAAGAAATATAAGACAGCATATACATGTAGTTGTGATTAACATAATCAAAGGTAGATAGAGATACAATAGCTAAATATTAGCTAGAAAGAACTCTTGTCAAGATGTATATATACATCATGTAACCCTACGTGTGAAGGTAAGCAGAAGCATTCTCAACTTCTAAATCATCCTTATTCTAAATTTCTTCATGGTATCAGGAGCTTAGGCTTCGTTGAAAACTAAACGATCCTAAAGGTTCCTTCTTTCCTCTTAAAACAACTATGGCAGCATCCTCTAGCACTACCCTAGCCCTCTCACCCTCTTCACTTCACCAACTCATTGCGATTTGTCCTATTAAGCTAAAATCATCAAATTACCTTATTTGGAGGACACAAATCCTTCAACTTATGCAAACATTGAAAGTTGACAAGGTCATCAAAGAAGAACCTCCAGCAGAGAGCATCGAAGATGAGAAAGGTGAAACCAATCCAAATCCAAAGTTCACTGAATGGGAAGAATGCGATGTTCTTGTTAGGAGTTGGCTTTCTGGAACAATGACTGAAGAGTCAATGTTTCTCATCATAGGGTGTTCATCTGCAAAACATATGTGGTCTTGTCTTGAGAATACCTACTTACAAGCAAGCAAAGACAACGAGTTTCAGTTGAAGCAACAACTTCAAACTGTAAAACTAGGTTTCAAATCCATTGATGAATATTTAAAGGAATCTGTGATAGCCTGATGGCTATCCAAAAACCACTAGACGAAGATAGCAAAGTAATTAATTTTGCTAGAGGTCTTGGAAGCAAATACAAGACCCTTCGTACTGTGATGTTGGGTAAAGCACCATACCCTACTTTTAATCAATTTGTGACTGTCCTTAGAGGGTTTGAAATGAGGGAAGATGGAGAGGAACATGTGATACAAACAAACCTTGATTCAGTTGTAGTCTTTACTGTACAGAAAACTCAACGAAGAGGTCGTGCTAATTCCTTTAAAGGAAGGGGAAATCAAAGAGGAAGAGGAAATAGAGGAGGATTTAATCAAAGACAATTTTATACACAATCAACTGGATCAAATCAGCCAAAGGAGAACCCAAAAAATAATCCATGTCAGATTTGTGGTAGAAACAATCATACGGCGCTCTCTTGCTTCTATAGATGGGATTATTTAAATCAGGCACAACAAAAAGTACCACAGTCTCTAGCAACTATGTCTCTCACCGTCAACATGATAATCATCTCTACATGGACTCAGGTGCTACCAATCACATGGTGCAATCTTCAGGTACTCTTGTGAATTCATCTCCATTTAAGAGAACTGATCTTGTTATGGTAGGTAATGGTGATAAAATGCCGATTACACATATAAGGGATAAGATTATTAGGAAGAACCTACATTTAAAAGATGTCTTTGTTGTGCCTAAACTCAAGAAAAATCTCATTTCTGTCAGTAAATTTGTTAAGGATAATGTGTGCTCTCTCAAGTTTACTGATGATGGTTTTTTTGTTAAGGACAAGAGAACAGGGACAATTCTAGCAATGGGAAATAAGAAGCATGATTTATATATTTTGGAAGATGGCTTGCATTAGGCATTGACAGTTATAAAAGTAGACAAGAACTCAGACACAATTTGGCATCAAAGATTAGGACATCCGCACTCAAGAACTCTAAGTTATTTGCATAGTGATAAGTTGATTGATGTTAGTAGTTGGAATAAAAGTGGCTCAGTTTGTACTAGTTGTCAAATGGGAAAAAGTTGTAAGTTACCTTTCCAAGAGTCAAATAAAAGAGAAGTTGAGCCATTATAAAAAATGCATAGTGATTTATGGGGTCCTGCACCTATCGCTTCATCTCAAGGAATAAAGTACTATGTTATTTTTGTTGATGATTGTACAAGATTCACTTGGATTTATCCCTTAAAGAAGAAATCTGATTTCCTTTCTAATTTTATGACATTTCAAAAATTAGTAGAAAATCAGTTTTCAAAGAAACTCACAGTGTTTCAATGGGATGGAGGTGGAGAATTTAATAGCTTGGAGTTCACAAGTTATTTGGCTCAAAATGGCATTAGAAGACAAATCTCTTGTCCTTATACACCTGACTAAAATGGGATAGCAGAAAGAAAGCATAGGCATATTGTTGAAACTGGTCTCGCATTGATTTTCAATGCAAAAATACCAATGTTTCTTTGGGTTGAAGCTTTTATGACTGCAATTTTTCTAATCAACAGAATGCCTACCTCTACTTTAAATATGCAATCTCCCTTTTCTAAGCTATATGGAGAAGAGCCTAATTATAACACTCTGAAAGTGTTTGGTTGCAGATGTTTTCCTTACTTCAAAGGGCAAAATAAAGACAAATTTCAACCAAAAACATTTCCATGTGTGTTTATTGGTTATAGTCTACTTCACAAGGGCTATAGATGCTATCAACCCCAATCTAAAAGGGTTTTTATATCAAAACATGTTATTTTTGATGAATTACACTTACCCTATGTCTCTCCTAGTGTTGATTTGCCTGTAGAATCACAAAATCCTCACTTCAGTACTTTCAAGGAATATTTGGAGCAACAAAATGGTAGCAAAAATCTTGAGGTACTAATTGATGAGCCTCTTATGCAGACACTAGACGTGAATCTTGTGATTAGTTCTCAGCAAAATAATGTTCATCCGTCAGATTCCCAACAGCCATCCTTGACCAATGACGCAAGCCCAAGTCCACAAGAAACGCATAACTCTACTGCCTTGGATTATAATAAGCAGCGGAAGTAATCCCAGTATCAAAATCACATGTAATCTAGACAACTAGTATATACGGGGTTTCACGGATTACTTCTTGAAGCGTGAACATATCTCTTCTATCATGTGAGCCTTCAGTTCCATAACTTCTCAATGGAATCTCCATCACCCGCACAATCGTGATCCTCGAACGTTCCACGGTCTTCTACTGTGTTACCCAAATAATATCGGAAATAGAAATTTCGTGTGGGCGAAATTTCTAGGAAAACTTGGCTGAAAATTTCAGCCACCATGTACTGCCGCTTCTAGGTAGAAAAGCTTATGTATTTATAGCACAAGTTTTAAGGGTTAAGACCCTTTTCCAAAACCTGTTGGGTTTTCTTTTCCACCAGAAAAATGATTCCTTTATTTCCTATTATTTAGGCACAGTAGGGACCACAAAATTTAATTAACAAGGCTTCAATTATGGAATTAATTTCTAATTTTCGAAATTAATATCTACCATAATTAATTACGAATTATTCCACTAAAAATCCGTAATTGCACTCCTTATCCAATTTCGAAATTCATCCATTAAATCTTATTTAACTCCCCATATTAAGATTCAGATACTAATCAAGTAAATTAAATTACTGACGATTTAATTTATTGATTATTTCCTTTAGACTTTCGCTTAACTTATTTCATGTGTCGGATACAAAATCCACCGGCCGAGTTTACACATGAAAACTTATAAGCTTTCATAAAGGTGTATCATCAATCTCTAAACCGAGACATGGATTCCATCAACTAACTATTACTTCGCCAATGTATATTATTATTATCCAATTTACCAGGCATATTGACCCACGAAAGAATCTCGCCTTTTAATAAATCAAAACAATAATAATATACACAGCTAATAATAATTATATCAAGATTAAGAGTATAAGTACATTTAATGGCTAGAGAGTTTATTTTATTAAATCAGTATAAAATACTTATCTCTACCTGGTTCGTTCAATACATACAAAATGTATTAGCACAAGAAGTTGAAATTAAACCATTCTCATAATCAAGATAAATTATATTTAATCTTGTGCTACAATCATTCCTGATGGTTTGTCCAATTCCATCATTAGATTGTGAACTCAAACTTTATACTTATAAGAACCGATGATTTAATCTTCCGTATATAAGCTAAACTCTATACACTAAATCATCTACTATATAAGCAAAGGACACAGGACTAATATATGATCTATTTAAAACTTTATTAAAACTGAATAAACAATTGTTTCGTAATAAATACTATATCTAAATCAAACTCATGGTTAATAGTATATATCCCAACAATCTCCCACTTAGACTTTTAACCATGATAATTATTAGAATATACTATATCCAAATGCATGGTTAATAGTATATGCCCCAACAATCTCCCACTTAGACTCATAACCATGCATCTACAACTTTCTCAGGCATTCTTTTACATGACTATTAAAAGTCTTCACCAAATAAGGTTTTGTTAAAGAATCTTGCCAAGTTATATCTGATGCAATATTTGTCCAGTAGTACTTTGTCGTAATTATCTAGTTTGGTATTAAACTCTTCAGAGATCCTGTTACCGAAACTATCCCAAGAATGAACACCGAACTATAATTTTCTTTAGCTTTCTCCCACTAAGACGAAGTACCACTAATATTACCTTCGTTACCTCACGACATTGAAATATTAGTGACTTCTTACTATAGTGTTCAATGTTCAAACATCACTCCCACTCGATAAAGGCATATTATGTCTATTAACATTCTCCCACTACTTAAATGCAATGGAACGTCAATTCTGATGTATGGGTTTTGATGTTCTTGAACATCTAGTTATTTCTTTGCCCAGTTCCTGTAAAAATAGTTTACTTCTCGGAACATGTTTTATTAAACATTCCTTATCTAGAAAAATGCATTTGTTTTAACAATTGCCTTATTTTCTTTAGGACAATAAAATAAAGCTTCATTCGTTTTCTTGGATATTCGATAAACATGCACCTATCCATCCTTAGTTCCAACTTACATATTTGTTTTCCCTTTCAGCACATATGTGGGACAATCCTATATCTGAACATGCCACAGACCAAGCTTACATTCAGTCCACAGTTCTATAGATGCCCCAGTACTAACTTAGAAGGAACTAAATTCAGAATGTAATTTGTAGTTTCCAGAAAATATTCCAAAAACAAATAAGGTAAATCTGAATAACACGTCATTAGTCTATCCATATCCAAAAGAGACTTATTTGTTCTTTCTACTACACCACTTTATTATGGAGTTTACGGTATAGTCAATTGAGATGTAATCCCTTATTCTGATATGTAACTAAAAAACTCTTTAGAGAGGTGCTCACCCCTACAATCAAATTGTAGTAACTTAATATATTTCTTTGGTGCTTCTCTATTTCAAGTCTTAAAAACCTTGAATTACTTAATTCATTAAGACTTACAGTGCATCAAATAAATATATTAATATTTTGAGTAATCATTTATGAACGTCATAAAATACTCAAAATCTATCTCTTACGAGTATGTTCATTTAACCATACAAATCAGAAAGGATTCATTCTAGCTTATCACTAGTTTTATTTCCTTTTAAAGGGAAACATCTTTTAGTCAAATTTCCTTCCAAACAGGATCCACAAGTTGGTAGTGCCTCTACTTTCAATAAACCTTATGGTCCATCCTTGACCAACTTGAAATCCTATCCAGATTAATATGACTTAGACAAAAGTGCACAGATAAGTTTTACTCAATTTTGAAGAATATATTCTCTTATGAGGTAGACTAATATTGTTCTGTTCAGGAGAGACATCAATATACAATAACAAAGTCATGCATTCATGTACCACAAGAGATAAAATGTTTATTAAGCTCAATAACTCAAGAGTTATTCGAAAAATAGAACAAATATCCATCTTTTATTTTGCCCAGAAACCGGAATTAAATTCCTTCTAACAAAAGTACATATATTGCATCCTTAAAATTAATGCCTTATCACTAAAAGAAAATACTAACAAGTAATACGACCAATTGCATAAAATCATTGTGGAGTTGAGATAAAAACATTAAATAGATCATAATAAGTCAAAACACTGAATAGTAAAATTCAGACTGCATTCAATATTTATATACATACATGCATCTGGAATAATAAATTTCGATGGGAAAAGAATTATTCATGCAAAGTATATTATATAATGCAAGAATTATACAATCCAAAAATAAATAGAACCAACTCAGATGGAGAGCATACTATTATTTTCAGTCAATTGTATATAACTTTTTAATACAAAAATTTTAAAACACACTACACATATATGTCATGCATCTTGAATAGCAATTTCGATGGGAAAGAACTACTCATGCAACATACATATGCAATGCCAGATTATTCACTCCAATAATTAAAACAGACCCAACTCAGATGGAGAGTATACTGTTAATTTAAGTCAAGTGAACATCATTTTTAATAGCTCTAGTTTCATTGATCCAACATGTATACTCAGATGGAGAGTAAGTACACGATATCAATTACTAGTATTTCACCTAGTGAGCTTACAATAAATTTATCCGATATGGAGGAAGACCTAAAGTCAACGCGTAAATTTATTACTCACTTGAAATTAATAGTGAAAGACCATAGAAATATAATTCTATCACCATTTAATCATGATTATATTTTAGTTACAAAATTGATTCAACCCTTAAACTCATATAGAGAGATAATACAGGTTATCAATAACTAGTAACTATATCTAGTGAGTTCATAATAAATTTATCCGATATGGAAGAAGACCTAATGTCAACACGTAAATTTACTATCTCACTATAAATAAATAAAAATGGAGATCATAGGGGTTAATTCCTATCACCATTTTATCACAACCACGAACAATTCTCTGAGGATTAAGTTCCATAATTTAAAAAAATACTCAATACCACATTTAAACAGTCTTAAAATACTAAAATTATTATTTTACACTGCATAGCAGTGATTATTGTTCAGTGGACTATTTCTGATAAATCTACCAAACTTCATATCAATCGGAGATTGTTAAAATCACAATCTCCAAAAATTGCGACCAAATTTGGAAAATTATCATTTTAAGAATTTTTTAAGAATTTAAAATATGACCTACATTTTTATCATATACCAATTCATGTCAAATCAACATGTGTTATCATGTTCCAGATTAGACATAAATAAAATGATAGAAAGAATGACTTTTCGTATGTAAATCACATTTTAATCCGTCAAACCTCCAAAAAACTCATCTAAACAATCCTGAATCGTCAAAATACGATGTGATTCACCGCATAGCAGTGAGTTCTTCTTTAGTGATCGTTTTCGATGATCCTATCGAATTTCAGGTCATTCGGAGATCGTGGAATTCATGATCGCCAAAACTAGACCAAATTCGAATAAATTATTTTTGGCATAGTTAGGATTAAATCCATGTGATTTGCATTCTTCATATATATCATATCAAGTTAAATCACATGCTTCAGATTTAACACAAATATAGCCGATATATAAAGAATAATTTTTCATATTTATAACAAATTCAATTTAATAAACTGCTTGAAACTCATCTAAACGACCTCAAAATGCCAAAAAATAACATGATTCATAGCATTGCAGTGAGTATTTCTCACTAGATCGTTTTTGATGAACCCACCAAGTTTCAGGTCAATCGGAATCCATCAAATTCATGACCACCAGCCTGTAACCAAACTCATAGAATAACCGTTTTAAGTAGTTTTATGAATTAAAATAAATATGATATTGATGTCCATTCTCCTTATAATTACACTATGAGCTCAAGACATATATTATGTTCCTCCTATTTCTAGGATATATAATATATTCTTTTGCAATAAATTATTCTTTTATTAAATACACAAGAACCTGAAATATTATATTTTCTCTCGTTCGCGAAAAACTTAATATCTCTTCTCATGGTGGAGTTGGTATCACAGTACCCAAAGATAAAACTCTTTTTCTAGTTAAGAACCTCCACCACTAATGTAGGTTTATCAAGGATAATTTTCACATGGTACATTAAGCAGATTTTAATGACTCAAATAAATAGGCCGTTTTGTGTATCCTACTTATTAATCATAATTCTCAATCCATGAATAGACACAATTTCACATGTACAAATTTATTAAGAATTTTTCATTTGTTCATATAAACAAACCACTTCAGTGGTAACTATTTATTACTCATAAAATTCTCAATTTACAAGTGAATATATATGTAGCTCATAAAATTATTTTATGGCAGAATATGGACCGCAACTTAAAAGTCATACCAACAATATAAAACTCATACAAAATACCGTCATATTTCACTTAATTAGAACCTCCAATCAGAGAACAAAAAATTCTTCATAGAAAATCCAAAACTAATAATCACGTAGGGCATGAAAACATAAACTTAAATTTGAGAAATGTTTTATGCACAAATATGTCAAACGCTACAATCATTAGTCATCCAGGATATCAAATAGAGAATTTTACTTTCTTACAAAATAATTATATCATCACACAATATCGATTATACCTTGCAAGACCTAGTCAATAAAATCCTACACCTCTATTATTGAATTTAATACAACAACACGTCTATTTGCTAATAGCCAATGTGTAAACCTATTATATGACTAGTATTTAATCATGGAGACCATGGGGAGTCACCCCACCACCATTGAATTAAAAGGAATTAAAATTATTAAGAAATAATTTTCAGGAAATAGAAAAACATCCAAAACACAGTCCAAACGACATCAAAACGCCGAAAAATACCATGATTCATTGCTAAAGCAGTGCGTTTTTCGCACCACGTCGTTTTCGATGGACCCTCCAAATTTCAGCTTAATCGGAGTCTGTCAAGTTCGCTGACCTCCGAAATACCGGTTATTCGGTCAAAAACAAGTTTTACTTTTTTCTAGGGTTTACCCCAAAAAATTCAGATAATCTTAATCAAATATCAATAAGAAAACAGATATCTCATGATTACAAGAATAATCCAAAAATTTTGCACAGTTAATTCGCAAAACAGCAGTGCAGTTTTTCAGAAAACCACATATATATGTAATTCAAAAAACGCACATAAATACCATATTCTTGTTTCACGAAAAACATAGTTATCTAATTAGATGTGAATGTGCTCTGATACCAATTGATGGATTATAATAAGCAGCGGAAGCAATCCCAGTATCAAAATGACATGTAATCTAGACAACTAGTATATACGGGGTTTCACGGGTTACCTCTTGAAGCATGAACATATCTCTTCTATCAAGTGAGTCTTCAGTTCCATAACTTCTCAATGGAATCTCCATCACCCGCATAATCGTGATCCTCGAACGTTCCACGGTCTTCTACTGTGTTACCCAAATAATGCTGGGAATAGAAATTTCTAGGAAAACTTGGCTGAAAATTTCAGCCACCATGTATTGTCGCTTCTAGATGGAAAAGCTTATGTATTTATAGCACAAGTGTCACACCTCCTTTTTCGCCCGCGCTGCCTCAAAAGGGCGCGGAAGGGAGTTTTTCCAATTAAAGGACAATCGAAACGGGATTTTATTTAAAGATTCAGAGTCGCCACTTAGGAGATTTATGGTGTCCCAAGTCACTGGTTGAATCCCGAATCGAGGAAAAGATTGACTCTGTTTAACAGTCTGCGCACCAGAAATCTGAGTAAGGAATTCTGTTAACCCGGGAGAAGATGTTAGGCATTCCAGAATTCTGTGGTTCTACCACGGTCGCTCAACTGTCATATTCGGCTTGATTATCTGATTTTATACAATTATGAACCTATGTGTAAATTTTAACTGTTTACCGCTTTTGTTATTATTTATTCAAAGAATTGCAATGTCGTGAGAATGCATCTCGAATTGCACCACACAAATGTACCCGCAATTTTTGATACGTTCCAGCTTCATTGAGATTTGGATTTGGGTCACATAAATGTGCACCTGAGATTAGGAAGATAACATTATTAAATACGCGCCTAAAGATACTAACGCATTGTTATTTTGAGAAAAGCCGTAAAGTTTGCTATGCGGCCTGTCTCGAAATCTAAGCATTTGAAATAACTGTCCGTTGAGGGCCCCGCAGTTTGTGTATTCTTGTTTGTCGAGGCTCGTCTCATTCACTATTTTTTAAAGGAATTTGCAACGTCATGGACATGCATCTCGAACCACATCACAATCAATGTACCCGTGATCAGCAACACATTTCGACTCCGTTGAGATTTGGATTTGGGTCACATAAATGTGCACCCGAGTTTTAGAAAGTAAATTATTAAAAGTATGTGCCTAACAGTGACTAACGCGTTATTACTTTTGGGAAAAAAGGCCGTGAAATTCGCTAAGCGGTCGATCCCGAGTTCTAAGTATTTTATATATACATTTAATGAGGGCCCCGCAATTTCGCATTATATTTGGCGAGGCTCATCTCATATTTTATAGGTCCACCCTAAAGTAAACTATGATTTTTCTATATTATTTGTCTCTAAAAAAATCCTAATTAGTTAATATTATAAAATTCGAGCTTCAAGTTCAAATCCAGATCCAAACAAAAGGGAGCGCCTTTCAATTTGGAACCGCTACCTAACTTAAAACTCACAATGGGCCGTTTGACTACTAACGAGCGAATTGCCAAAAAGGCCCAGACCACATAATGTACGCTTTTGGACAAAAGTCCCAATTTTTCTAATTGTGTTTACCAAATAGCATTAGAGTTCAACATCATACATTTATTCAAATTAAATACTTCATTCATGTCCACTTATCAAACAGCCACTTCGTTAAATGGTGAGCCGATGCTGATATTAATTATTAATCTACACTATTAAACCTATGTTGAAATAAGGAATTCAACAGGATGGGAGAGTTGACATTAATAGCTAATCCGTTGGTACTAACTAACGCAATATGAAATTTTGCTTAAAATACGTGTTTATCTTAAAATCAAACTGGACCGGGCCATAACAAGTTTAAATAGTCCAATGGTCCAACGGAATACGTACAAAGGCCTACTGAGATTCTTCGTTATACTATCATCATCAGCTAAACCAAACTAAATTGCTAAACACATGGAAATACATCTAATTAATCTAACAGCATACTATTTAACAGTCCACATAAGTTCGAGTACGTTCCAATTCCCACAAAGTAAATATAATTGGAATGAGCCTAAACAAATACAAACTACCTATCATTCGTCCTATTGCTACATCTTGAACACAGATACTATGAAGCAGGCAAACGTGCATTTCTCAATTCATTTCAACTTCAGCTTCAAATTCAAGCTTACATCAACACATGGTTTCAGAAGTGTGTATCTGGAAATATTTACAATGGGAGAAAAGGAAGATCAGCAGCAGCAATACAACAACAGCAGCAATAATGGAATTCAGAACAGCTCAACATCAGTTTTAAGCCAAAATAATACTCGACCAGAACCCAGAAACAATTGCAAAACCAAACAGCAACAACAAATAACCCACAACAGACTCTACTGATCTTGAGTGAAACTAGCAATAAACCAGCACTTCAATGAGACAGTGTCAGCTTGTATTCTCTTTTTTTTTAACTCTCAAAATGATGATGTTCAAGCTCTCAGGAAAACTCTCAAAGAAATGCTCTCTAAACTCTCAAAG
Organism: Nicotiana sylvestris; assembly: GCF_000393655.2. Classification (NCBI taxonomy): domain Eukaryota; kingdom Viridiplantae; phylum Streptophyta; class Magnoliopsida; order Solanales; family Solanaceae; genus Nicotiana; species Nicotiana sylvestris. The sequence continues at coordinate 28,527,700 of NC_091058.1, forward strand.
AGAAACTGAATGTTTTAGCTCTCAAAATGTTGTCTAAGACTGCCTGAAAACTCCTTCAGTTCTCCAAATCTGTCCAGAACTGAAAACTAACGAAAAAACTCTCCAAAAGCTCTCTAAAGACTGCCTGAAGAACTGATTTCCTTTAGTATTTTTCAGAAAGTGTTTACCAGTTCTCCAAAAAAAATCTCTTAACTCTGTCCTAAGTGCCTCTATTTATATGCAAAACAGACCCTGCCAGCTCTTAAGAGCACTCAAACAAAATTAAGAAACTAATTCTGCCCATCATATTCCTTTTTTTTTTTGCCCACTATTGTATGTTTTGTTTCCCACTATTGTATGTCCCATTCTATTTTTAATTCAAAGGTTATGGGCACATATTTATTTAATCACTCCCCATTAAGCCTCCTCATACCATTTATCTTTTGCTCCCAACTATTATTAAACAAATACATTAGATTAATGGTACATTAGTACTTCCTGACAGTCCACTCAAGTTAACCCTCTTTTTTTCAAGTTTTGAAATCCCCAAATTACCCCCGAAACCCCACTGTTATTACTTCAGTACCCTAAGCTTTACAAGTCTGAAGTTACATCTATGTAAGTTCAAACCTGAAACTAATTTCTGGTTAAACACCTAAATAACTACAGCTATATCCAATTCACAATCCTATTCAGACACAATGATTTAAGGCAGAAGAACAGAAGAAAACCAAAATGGTATTAATCAGGGCAATGAGATAAACTATGAAGAACTGAACGAGTAATCTGGTTAAAATAAACAAGAATGAAAACAACAGGTTCAATTCATTACACATTTAACACAGAAGACAAAAAGATATGGTAAACCTACTGGAAAACAACCAGGAACTACTATCATGTTTTCTCTAATTTTTCAAGCAAATTAATTGACGACACTTGATTAATCGATTATACAGGCCATAATGTACAACAATTATCGACAATCAATCAGAAAAAACCACATGTGATTAGAGTAGCATTTGACAGAAACAGTGAGTTGTAATACAACCAACTAATCGACGAAACTAATCATATTGATTATACAGTTTACAACATATACTTAATCAATGAACAGAAGAATTCGACCAAATAAAAGGTCATTGAAGATGGATAGAATCCATCGACGAAAATTGAAAAGTCAGTGAAACTTAAACTAAACAAATAAACAGATATAAACACAAAAATAGAACAAAAGAAGGGAAAAATACCTCAGTGACAAAGATCAGAAACAGACGACCTTGGGAACAACTTGGACTTGGATTTTTTGAGATCAAACGGACCTTAATCGAGTGTTCTCAACTGAGAACACTGGACTAAGGTCAGTCAGAAACCCCAAATCCCTCTTAATTTCAGACGAAGCCCGTGTTTTGGTTTTCTAGGGTTCTTACGTTCGATTTGGGGCTCGAACGTTCCTAGGCAGATTTGAACGGGACCAAAGTTATTTATGGTATGAGGGAGGTCTGGGGTTGCTTGGTATGAATTTGGGGTTAGTTTGTGTAGGTTTCCGTTTGGCTCGAATCTTCAAATGAAGATTCGAGAAGATGGGGGGAAGATTCGAACCAAACGAGTAACATATTTGGAACGGGGGTGGTCAGATGGTCTTATGGTGTTAATATGGTGGCCGGCGGCGTTGATGCCGCCGGGTTTCAGGCGACGGGGTAAGGTGGCGGCTAGGATTAGCCCTAGTTCGTATCTGAGTTGACAGACGATGAATAGGGAAGAAAAGGGGGGGTGTTTGGTTTGGGGGGCTGGGGTAGGTAGTAGGCTTATATAGTGGAGGGGGGATTGATCTTGGCCGTTGGATCAAGCACGATCAACGGCCTGGATCAACTCACTTAACTGAACGGTGTCATTCGGTTTAAGTTGGGGAATGGGTTGGCCCGAGGGTGAAGTGGATCGGGTCGTGGTAAGGCCTTGAGGCCGTTGGACCAAAGAAAATAGATAGCTCGGATTAAACACTTGAGACGGTGTCATTTCAAACCAAGCCAGGGCTGCACTGGACCGTTTGATCTGTTCGATCACTGGCTCAGATTGAAGACGTCTAAACGGCGTCGTTTAGGCTATCTGAGAGATTAGGCATAATGGACTGGGTCATTGCATTGCATTTTGGGCCTGATTTTGGCCTGGCCCAGTCCGACTCAGCTAATTATTTTAACTCTTTTCTTTTCCTTCTTTTAATTAACAATTAACAACAACTCTAGAAATAAATTGTAAAACAAAATTGATCTACAAAAATATTAATTAACCCTTAACAACAAACAACACACAAGTTAAAACATTTACTTAAAAATAAAATCACACAATGGCACATTTAAATGACAAAATTACAACAATTACATATTTTTTGTGATTTTCCTTCTTTTAAAACCAAATTATGGTTTAATTAATTCCTAATTGTAAGAAATAAAAATCCTAAGTGCACATGCCACATATTTTTTATTATTTCAATTAATTATAACATGATAAACATTCACAGACAAAAACACAAACAATTATCCAAAAATGCCACGCAAATCCTAAAAATTGCACACCAAGAATTTTTTTTTTTTTTTATTTCTTTTGGAGTAGTTTTCGTGAAGCAAAAATCACGTGCTCACAGCTACCCCTCTTTGTCCGAAAACACAAAGAGTTTTCGTGCAAAGATAAAGTGAGCGGATACGAGTATTTTTTGCCCGTTGGAATACTCCGTGTGAAGCATTTTTTGAAAAGGTTTAACCGAACCTTTGCTTCAAAGGTTTCCTACATATCCCTGGCTAAAAAGGAATCGGTTTAATGTAGTTCGAGAAGTTTTGGTAGCTGGGACTACCATGGGACTGCAATTTTGTTGTTACTGTTGCTGCATGTTGTTACTACTTCTTACCGATCTCCTTGTTACACTGTGCTCAAAAGAAAACAAGAGGCTAGATTAAACTAGGAATTACAAAATTTTATCTATCTTCCACTCGCTCTGGTTGCCTTGCTTTCTTGTCGGCTTGTGTTTCCTCTGGTGCTTTTCTTTCGAAAACTGCTGGGGATGACACTAGCCTTTTGCTTTTCTGAACACAAGTTTTATCATTTCGTTCCGTCTGCTGAGGACACTGCTTCCTACATTAAAGCTTGTTATATTGGGGATTTTTGTTGTAACCCGCCGCATTATTGACTTCTGATTTGATCTTGAAATGTATTCCTTTGTTCTGCAGGCGAGCTCCTGACTCCAACTTGACTTTTGAAAGATGACACAACCTCCATTCTCCAGGCGGGCTCCTAACTTCTTCAACAATTTAAAAATATAACAACCTCCGTTCACCAGGCGGGCTCCTGACTCCTTCAACTTTTAAAATAAACAACCTGCGTTCTACAGGCGGGCTCCTGACTCCAACTTAAAATTTAACAACCTCCATTCTCCAGGCGGGCTCCTAACTCCTTCAACTTTTAAAATAAACAACCTCCGTTCTACAGGCGGGCTCCTGACTCCAACTTAAAATTTAACAACCTACATTCTACAGGCGGGCTCCTGACTTCTCCAACTTAAAATATAACAACCTCCGTTCTACAGGCGGGCCCCTGCCTCCAACTTAAAATTTAACAACCTCTATTCTCCAGGCGGGCTCCTGACTCCAACTTAAAATTTATCAACCTCCATTCTACAGGCGGGCTCCTGACTTCTTCAACATAAAATATAATAACCTCCGTTCTACATACGGGCTCCTGACTCCTTCAACTTTTAAAATAAACAACCTCCGTTCTACAGGCGGGCTCCTGACTCCAACTTAAAATTTATCAACCTCCATTCTACAGGCGGGCTCTTGACTTCTCCAACTTAAAATATAACAACCTCCGTTCTATAGGCGGGTTCCTGACTCCTTCAACTTTTAAAATAAACAACCTCCGTTCTACAGGCGGGATCCTGACTCCAACTTAAAATTTATCAACCTCCATTCTACAGCCGGGCTCCTGACTTCTCTAACTTAAAATATAACAACCTACAGGCGGGCTCCTGACTCCTTCAACTTTTAAAATAAACATCCTCCGTTCTACAGGTGGGCTCCTGACTCCAACTTAAAATTTAACAACCTCCATTCTCCAGGCGGACTCCTGACTCCAACATAAAATTTATCAACCTCTATTCTACAGGCGGGCTCCTGACTTCTCCAACTTAAAATATAACAACCTCCGCTCTACAGGCGGGCTCCTGACTCCTTCAACTTTTAAAATAAACAACCTCCGTTCTACAGGTGGGCTCCTGACTCCAATTTAAAATTTAACAACCTCTATTCTCCAGGCGGGCTCCTGACTTCTCCAACTTTTAAAATAAACAACCTCCGTTCTTTAGGCGGGCTCCTGACTTCTTCAACTTTTAAAATAAACAACCTCCGTTCTACAGGCGGGCTCCTGACTCCAACTTAAAATGTAACAACCTCCATTCTCCAGGCAGGCTCCTGATTCCAACTTAAAATTTATCAACCTCCATTCTACAGGCGGGCTCCTGACTTCTCCAAATTAAAATATAACAACCTCTGCTCTACAGGCGGGCTCCTGACTCCTTCAACTTTTAAAATAAACAACCTCCATTCTACAGGCGGGCTCCTGACTCCAACTTAAAATTTATCAACCTCCATTCTACAGCCGGGCTCCTGACTTCTCCAACTTAAAATATAACAACCTCCGTTCTATAGGCGGGTTCCTGACTCCTTCAACTTTTAAAATAAACAACCTCCGTTCTACAGGCGGGCTCCTGACTCCAACTTAAAATTTATCAACCTCCATTCTACAGCCGGGCTCCTGACTTCTCCAACTTAAAATATAACAACCTACAGGCGGGCTCCTGACTCCTTCAACTTTTAAAATAAACATCCTCCGTTCTACAGGTGGGCTCCTGACTCCAACTTAAAATTTAACAACCTCCATTCTCCAGGCGGACTCCTGACTCCAACAAAAAATTTATCAACCTCCATTCTACAGGCGGGCTCCTGACTTCTCCAACTTAAAATATAACAACCTCCGCTCTACAGGCGGGCTCCTGACTCCTTCAACTTTTAAAATAAACAACCTCCGTTCTACAGGTGGGCTCCTGACTCCAATTTAAAATTTAACAACCTTTATTCTCCAGGCGGGCTCCTGACTTCTCCAACTTTTAAAATAAACAACCTCCGTTCTTCAGGCGGGCTCCTGACTTCTTCAACTTTTAAAATAAACAACCTCCGTTCTACAGGAGGGCTCCTGACTCCAACTTAAAATTTAACAACCTCCATTCTCCAGGCAGGCTCCTGACTCCAACTTAAAATTTATCAACCTCCATTCTACGAGCGGGCTCCTGACTTCTCCAAATTAAAATATAACAACCTCTGCTCTACAGGAGGGCTCCTGACTCCTTCAACTTTTAAAATAAACAACCTCCGTTCTACAGGCGGGCTCCTGACTCCAACTTAAAATTTATCAACCTCCATTCTATAGCCGGGCTCCTGACTTCTCCAACTTAAAATATAACAACCTACAGGCGGGCTCCTGACTCCTTCAACTTTTAAAATAAACATCCTCCGTTCTACAGGTGGGCTCCTGACTCCAACTTAAAATTTAACAACCTCCATTCACCAGGCGGGCTCGTGACTCCAACATAAAATTTATCAACCTCCATTCTACAGGCGGGCTCCTGACTTCTCCAACTTAAAATATAACAACCTCCGCTCTACAGGCGGGCTCCTGACTCCTTCAACTTTTAAAATAAACAACCTCCGTTCTACAGGTGGGCTCCTGACTCCAATTTAAAATTTAACAACTTCTATTCTCCAGGCGGGTTCCTGACTTCTCCAACTTTTAAAATAAACAACCTCCGTTCTTCAGGCGGGCTCCTGACTTCTTCAACTTTTAAAATAAACAACCTCCATTCTACAGGCGGGCTCCTGACTCCAACTTAAAATTTAACAACCTCCATTCTCCAGGTAGGCTCCTAACTCCAACTTAAAATTTATCAACATCCATTCTACAGGCGGGCTCCTGACTTCTCCAAATTAAAATATAACAACCTCTGCTCTACAGGCGGGCTCCTGACTCCTTCAACTTTTAAAATAAACAACCTCCGTTCTACAGGCGGGCTCCTGACTTCTCCAACTTAAAATATAACAACCTCCGCTCTACAAGCGGGCTCCTGACTTCTCCAACTTAAAATATAACAACCTCCGTTCTACAGGCGGGCTCCTGACTCCTTCAATTTTTAAAATAAACAACCTCCGTTCTACAGGCGGGCTCCTGACTCCAACTTAAAATTTAACAACCTCCATTCTCCAGGCGGGCTCCTGACTCCAACTTTAAATTTATCAACCTCCATTCTACAGGCGGGCTCCTGACTTCTCCAACTTAAAATATAACAACCTCCGTTCTACAAGCGGGCTCCTGACTCCTTCAATTTTTAAAATAAACAACCTTCGTTCTACAGGCGGGCTCCTGACTCCAACTTAAAATTTAACAACCTCCATTCTCCAGGCGGGCTCCTGACTTCTCCAACTTTTAAAATAAACAACCTCCGTTCTTCAGGCGGGCTCCTGACTTCTTCAACTTTTAAAACAAACAACCTCCGTTCTACAGGCGGGCTCCTGACTCCAACTTAAAATTTAACAACCTCTATTCTCCAGGCGGGCTCCTGACTTTTCCAACTTTTAAAATAAACAACCTCTGTTCTTCAGGCGTGCTCCTGACTTCTTCAACTTTTAAAATAAACAACCTCCGTTCTACAGGCGGGCTCCTGACTCCAACTTAAAATTTATCAACCTCCATTCTACAGGCAGGCTCCTGACTTCTCAACTTAAAATATAACAACCTCTGTTCTACAGGCGGGCTCCTAACTCCTTCAACTTTTAAAATAAACAAACTCCATTCTACAGGCGGGCTCCTGACTCTAACTTAAAATTTAACAACCTCCATTCTCCAGGCGGGCTCCTGACTTCTTCAACTTTTAAAATAAACAACCTCCGTTCTTCAGGCGGGCTCCTGATTTCTTCAACTTTTAAAATAAACAACCTCCATTCTACAGGTGGGCTCCTGATTCCAACTTAAAATTTAACAACCGCCATTCTCCAGGCGGGCTCGTGACTTCTCCAACTTTTAAAATAAACAACCTTCGTTCTTCAGGCGGGCTCCTGACTCTTCAACTTTTAAAATAAACAACCTCCGTTCTACAGGCGGGCTCCTGACTCCAACTTAAAATATAACAACCTCCATTCTCCAAGCGGGCTCCTGACTCCAACTTAAAATTTATCAACCTCTATTCTACAAGCGGGCTCCTGACTTCTCCAACTTAAAATATAACAACCTCCGTTCTACAGGCGGGCTCCTGACTCGTTCAACTTTTAAAATAAACAACCTCCGTTCTACTGGCGGGCTCCTGACTCCAACTTAAAATTTAACAACCTCCATTCTCCAGGCGGGCTCCTGACTTCTCCAACTTTTAAAATAAACAACCTTTGTTCTTCAGGCGGGCTCCTAACTTCTTCAGCAACTACTTCCCTCAAACTGGTGTTCTCACTTCTCTGAACCTGCCGGGGATAACACTGCTGGGGAATTATCTTCCTTCTTTAAGACTAGTTACTTTCCTCCTTTTAACAATGGTGGGGATGATACTGATTCAAAGACCACTACCCTTAAAACTTGGGTTATCTTGCTTCTTCCAAGATTGCTTTCTTTAAAACTTGTATTGCCTTTTCCCGTGAACTGCTGGGGATTCCACTTCCTTCAAAACTTGTGTTATCTTCCATCTTTCCCAAGTGGGTATCTTATTTCAAGAAAATTTTCGCACTGAGAGAAAATTTTCTGCCACAGTTTGATAATCTTCTTTGTGGCCATGTCTTCCCGTTGTCGATAACATTTCCTTTCCCTGCTTCAAATTAAAGAAAAATTTGTTAGTTTAAAATGTGGTGAGTGGTCGTGCCACTCCTGTTGGGGATGGCTTTTCCTTTTTCATTTCCCTGCTTTGCGTTTTATTACAAAACTTGTTAGGGATGATATTATTTGTTGGGGATGATATTCCTGCTGGGGATGGTGTTTCTTTTCTCCTCCTTCCCTGCTTTGTGTTGTTCGACCATCGCGGAACTTGGTCGATAATCTGTCAGAGTTGTTCCTGTATCTCGCAAATCTGCTGGGGATCCTCATAACCTTTTAACGGTTGCTTTTTGTTTTTCTCCACATATTTAGACCCATTCATCATTTGGTCTTGCGACAAACTTCTTTTCACTTTGTCGCCTTATCTTTGGCCTGTCCTATTCGCATTTTACTTTGCACCGTTTTGGCAACTGGTAGAAAACTCTGAAAATCGTTTTCGAAACAAACTGCTGGGGAGGTAAAGTCTTTAAACCAAAAAATGAAAAAGTGATAATTTCAAAAGATAGAAAAAGAAGAAGTCTTTCTGAACGAATGCTGGGGAGAAGAAAATGAAAAGGACTTATCTGAATGAAATAACCGATCCCGACGATCATGTCGTGCATTCCGGATTAATCAACCCAGTCTATTTGTATCAATCAATCTTTCTGGTGGCCTCATTTCACTGGGGGATATGCAGACGCCCAACTCTTTTTGCCAAATCAACACTTTTGCATTGCTTGATGCCTCGACGGATCCTTTCCGCCAATCTTATCTTGTCGCCTCATAGTGCTCTTTGAGGGGTTTTCACTAATAAGACTCTCTCATTTCTCTCAACTCCCGTTGCCTTATGGTGTCTGTAAAGGTTTTCACCAATACGACTCTCTCATTTTATTTTTCTCAACTCCCATCGCCTTATGGTGCCTGTGAAGGTTTTCACCGATAAAACTCTCTCATTTTATTTTATTTTTCAGCTGTTGATTGGAGTGTTGTCGATACGACTCTCTCTGCTGGGGATTATTTCGGCTATTAATTCATTTCCAGTTTATAATCCTCCTCTCTGCTGGGGATCAGAGTGTTATTCTTGACTTCCATTTGCCAACCTGGGCACTTCTCGGAGGCTAATCGTGAGGTCTTTTTTGGACATCGATATGGGTTTTTGTGTATGGCTAAAAGAAAATGGGTACCAAAAGGTTCAAAATAATTTTGATGGGTAAAACATTACAACTCTTGGAATCAAACTTCCTTCGCAAAATAACAAACACAACTTCTACCCCAGTTTCTTTCTTGGGGATTTTTATTTTTTTGTTACGCTATGACCGAGCCGTGAGGCGCCTACGTATCCTCTTTGAGGAATCAGGTCGAACGTAGTTCCCACTTCCTTTGTTTTTCTTGTGACTTTTCTTTTGTCTTTATTATCGTTATTTTTTCTTCTCTTTTTCTTTCATTTTCATTACTGATTCCAAAAGAGGGGTATGAAAGAATAAATAAGGCTCAAAAGGGGAAGCAAAGGTTAAAGTGTTTGGATAGAAGAAAGAATTGCCTCCGTCATTTCATTCTTCGATAAATGCCAAGTACAAACAAACAACAATTACAATTTAAAGAAATTATACATAATATCTCTTAACTGCGTCAGAATTGATAGCCATGTCGACACATTTCCCTTCGATATCTGTTAAACATAAAGCGCCATTAGATAACACTCTGGTTACAACGAATGGCCCTTGCCAATTCGGGGCGAACTTGCCCTTTGCCTCAGCCTGATGTGGGAGGATGCGTTTCAGCACTTGCTGGCCCACTTCAAACTTCCGGGGACGCACCTTTTTGTTGTACGCTCTTGCCGTTCTCTTTTGATATAACTGGCCATGACACACGGCTGCCAATATTTTTTCATCAATCAAGTTCAACTGCTCCAAATGGGGTTTGACCCACTCGTCATCATCAATCTCAGCTTCAGCGACAATCCGAAGGGATAGAATTTTAACTTCCGCCGGTATTACTGCTTCAGTTCCATATACCAACAAATAAGGAGTTGCCCCTACTGAAGTACGGACAGTAGTGCGATAACCTAACAATGCAAATGGTAATTTTTTATGCCATTGTCTGGATCCTTCTACCATCTTCCTCAGTATCTTCTTGATGTTCTTGTTGGCTGCCTCAACTGCTCCATTCGCCTTGGACGATATGGTGTGGAATTACGGTGTGTAATCTTAAACTGCTGACATACCTCTTTCATCAAATTGTTGTTAAGATTAGCACCATTATCCGTGATGATCACCTTTGGGATTCCGAATCTACAGATGATATGGGAGTGAACAAAATCTACCACTGCCCTCTTGGTTACCGACTTGAAAGTTTTAGCTTTAACCCACTTAGTGAAATAGTCGATAGTTACCAGAATGAACCTATGACCGTTGGTAGCTGCCGGCTCAATAGGTCCAATGACATCCAAGCCCCAAGAAACGAATGGCCATGGTGCTGACATTGTATGCAATTCTGTTGGCGGAGAATGAATCAAATCTCCATGTATCTGACACTTATGGCATTTTCGCACGAAACTGATACAATCACGCTCCATAGTGAGCCAATAGTACCCTGCTCGAAGAATCTTCTTTGGCAATACATATCCGCTCATATGCGACCCACAAACTCCAGCATGTACCTATGTCATAACTGTCATGGCTTGACTAGCATCTATACATCTCAACAATCCCAAATCTGGGGTTCTTTTGTACAACACTCCTCCACTGAGGAAAAATCCATTGGCTAATTACCGAATGGCTCTCTTTTGATCTCCGGTGGCCTGCTTTGGGTATATCCCCATCCTGAGGTATTCCTTGACATCATAGAACCATAGCTCGCCATCCATTTCTTCCTCTATCATGTTGCAATAAGCATGCTGATCACGAACCTGGATATGCAACGGGTCAACATGAATTTTGTCTGGGTGGTGCAACATCGATGCTAAAGTGGCCAAAGCATTGGCAACCTCATTGTGAACTCTTGGGATGTGTCTGAACTCCACTGATCGAAATCGCTTGCTCAGATCGTGCAAACATTGTCAATATGGTATGAGCTTCAAATCCCGTGTTTCTCATTCACCCTGAATTTGATGCACCAGGAGATCCGAGTCTCCCAAGACCAAGACGTCCTAGACATCCATATCTGCAGCTAACTTTAAACCCAAAATGCATGCCTCATATTCAGCCATGTTATTGGTACAATAGAAACGTAGCTGAGCCGTAATAGGATAATAGTGTCATGTTTCAGAAATAAGTATCGCTCTTATTCCAACTCCTTTCGCATTCGCAGCTCCATCAAAGAAGAGCTTCCAACCTGGTTTTACGGCCTGTTCTAGTTCATCAATGTGCATCACCTCTTCATCGGGAAAATAAGTCCTCAGTGGCTCATACTCTTCATCGACCGGGTTTTCGGCCAAATGATCGGCCAATGCCTGGGCTTTCATCGCAGTCCGAGTCACATAGATTATGTCAAACTTTGTGCGCAAAATCTACCATTTTGCCAGTCTGCCTGTTGGCATAGGCTTTTGAAAGATATATTTCAACGGATCCAAGCGTGAAATGAGGTAAGTAGTGTAGGATGACAAATAATGTTTCAACTTCTGTGCCACCCAAGTTAAGGCGCAACATGTCCTTTCCAGATGAGTGTACTTAACCTCATAAGCTGTGAACTTCTTGCTAAGATAATAGATGGCATGCTCCTTCCTACCGGTGACGTCATGCTACCCCAGTACACATCCAAATGAATTTTCCAAGACTGTCAAGTAAAGAATCAAAGGCCTCCCTGGTTCTGGCGGAACCAGCATAGGTGGGTTTGTCAAGTAACCTTTTATCTTGTCAAACGCTTCTTGACACTTATCAGTCCACTTGATCGCAGCGTCATTCCTCAACAACTTGAAAATAGGCTCACAAGTTGTCGTGAGCTGAGCAATAAACCTGCTGATGTTGTTCAACCTTCCTAACAGACTCATCACTTCAGTCTTGTTCCTCGGAGGGGGCAAATCTTGTATGGCTTTGATCTTTGATGGGTCCAGCTCGATGCCTCGCCGACTGACTATGAATCCCAACAGTTTTCCGGATGGAACACCAAATGCACACTTGGAGGGGTTGAGCTTGAGGTTGTACTTGCGAAGCCTCTGGAAGAATTTCCTCAAATCCCTGATGTGGTCGGATTGATGCTTTGATTTTATGATCACATCATCTACATATACCTCAATCTCCTTGTGTATCATATCGTGAAACACAGTAGTCATTTCCCTCATATAGGTTGCCCCAGCATTCTTTAAACCAAATGGCATTACCAGGTAGCAATAAGTTCCCCAGGGTGTGATGAATGTTGTCTTTTCTGTATCTTCTTCATCCAATATAACCTGATGATACCCGGCATAGCAATCCACAAAAGATCCGATCTCACGCTTGGCGCAATTATCGATCAAAATATGGATATTGGGCAGTGGGAAGTTATCCTTCGGACTTGCTTTGTTGAGATTGTGGTAATCGACCCATACTCTGATCTTGTCATCCTTCTTCGGCAGAGGCACGTCATTAGCCAACCAAACAGGATATCGGGTGACCCGGATAACCTTTGCATCCAACTGTTTGGTAACCTCTTCTTTAATCTTCACACTCATATCAGTTTTGAATTTCCTCAACTTTTGCTTGACGGGAGGGAACGCTGGATCAGTGGGCAATTTATGGACCACTAAATCAGTGCTTAACCCTGGCATGTCGTCATATGACCACGTAAAAACATCTTTGTACTCAATAAGTGTTTTGATTAACTCTTCCCGGATTTTTGGCTCGAGGTGGACGCTTATTTTAGTCTCTCGGATATTGTCTATGTCCCCTAAATTGATGGCTTCTGTGTCATTCAGATTGGGTTTGGGTTTCTCTTCTAAGTAAATTAACTCTTTACTAATTTCTTCGAACGCTTCATCCTCATCATCATACTCTGATTCGTAATCGCAATCTACTTCTTGAATTATCATTTCGGAATCAGATTGATTTTTAAGACTAGGCTGAGAATTCCTTATGCACGCCATGTCATTAAGACTAGTATGAAGAGAACTGTACAGAAAAAGAAAAGAAGAAAACCAAAATTAAAATAAAATAAGGAATGAAGAAGAAAATTTTTTATTTTATTGAATTACGGGATAACAAGGTTTCACACTTTGATGAACACAATAAAAATAAATCTGGATTACAACCCTGGAATAATCCAAAGACAAGAAAGAAAAATCAAAGCCCACTACCAAGACTCCCTCCGAGTAGAAAGGGGAGTAGCCATCCAATTGTTGGTATTGGCCCTAGGCCCCACAAACTGTATGTCTGCCTTACTGGAACCCTCTCCAGCTTCTATCATGTTGACATTAGCGAACATCCTTTCAAAGCCCTCATTCAAATCTCCATCTGGCCCGATCAGTGGTCCGAGAATTTTCGGGACCGACAACTTTCTGAAACCTGCTTTGACAAATGATCTGGATAGGCGCGGGATTGGCTTAGGAAGGACCCAGACTCTTTTCTTCAACTTGCGGGCCCGCTTTACATCCACTGCGGTAGGCTTGAATCCTAACCCAAAAGTATCCAGGTTCTTGGGCAAAGAAATTGGCTGGACAATACCCTGCAGATCAACCCCTAAACCTTTTTCCGGTACAAATCTGTTGTTCAACATTTCTAAGACTATCATGAAGGTCGCAGCTGCGATTCTGGGAATCGGTAGGCCTCTACCCTCAGGAATTTTGTCTACTGAGACTGCGTCAAAAACCTGATAAACCCATGGACCTTTGTCATCGTCGGTTTCTATGAAGGGCACAATTGCATCACTAACGGCATGTGTATCGTCATCCCCGTGTACCACAATCTCTTGTCTATCCCATTCAAATTTGACCATCTGATGCAGTGTAGAAGGCACTGCTTTGGCTGCGTGGATCCATGGTCGCCCCAACAGAAGATTATAGGACACCGCCACATCTATTACTTGAAATTCCATAGTGAACTCGACCGGACCAATTGTCAATTCTAGTATGATATCGCCCACTGCGTCAGTACCACCCCCATCAAAACCTCGGATGCAGATGTTGTTCTTGTGAGTCCTATCATTATCAACTTTCAATTTGTTCAAAGTGGCCAAAGGACAGATATTGGCACTGGACCCATTATCAACCAGTACTCGAGTGACCACCGAGTCTTCGCATTTCGCAGTCAAATAGAGTGCTTTGTTGTGTTATGTACCCTCTACCGGCAACTCATCGTCAGAGAATGTCACTCGGTTTACCACGAAGATTTTGTGCGCTATTTTCTCCAAATGGTTCACTGAGAGCTTGTCCGGGACATAGGCTTCATTCAGAATCTTCATTAACGCCCGACAATGATCGCTTGAATGGATCAACAAGGATAACAACGAAATCTAGGTTGGGGTCTTCCTCAACTGCTCCACAATGGAGTAGTCATGTGCCTTCATCTTCTTCAAAAACTCCTCTGCTTCTTCTTCTGTCACTGGCTTCTTTATTGTTACAGGATTGGCCTTTCTCAATTCTGTGGGAGAAAAACACATTCCCGAACGGGTTAATCCCTGGGCCTTGCATATTTCTTCCACAACCTCCTTCCCCTTATGAATCACCGTCACTTGATTGTAGCTCCAGAGCACAACTTTCTTACTTGTTATCGGCAACTGCATTACTGACCTGATAACAACTGGTTCTACGCGGGCCCCCTTCACAACCAATACTGGTGTGCTTAGTACTCCCTGCAGCACTACCCTGACTAACTCTGGCTTCTTCGCAGCAACAGACGAACCTTTCCCCACTACCACAAATGGCTTGTCATCTGCCTTTCCCAACTGTACCACTGCCTTTCCACTGGTCGGCTTTTCGTTTGGACTGGTATGAATCATCATTACCATTTGTGAGGTCTTCTTGGGCTCCCCTCCTTTGTGCATTAGTTCGATCATGTGAGCCTCATGGTGCACCGGCAACGGGTTCTCATTGATGTTGGGTGTCTCTAGTGCCTGAACCTCGATCCTATTTGTGTCAATAAGATCTTGTACGACAGTCTTCAACTTCCAACACTTCTCAGTATCATGCCTGGGAGCCCCCGAACAATATTCACAGCTTACTGAGTGGTCCAGACTTTTGGGAAGGGGATTTGGCAATTTGGGCTCAACACGACTCAATAGGCCTAATTGCCTCAATTTGTGTAACAGAGTAGTATAGGTTTCTCCCAGCGGAGTGAATGTTCTCTGCTTGTGCACCCTTTCATTCCTGAAAGCCTGATTTCCGTGGAAGCTTGGCCCCGAAGGATTCCTGTAGGCCCTTAGTGGTGGATACGTGCTTTGTAGAGGTGGATATATATGTTGGGGAGCCGGCGCACGCCATTGTGGGCGAGCCAGAGGCTGGGTGTAAGTTTGTGCTTGATGGACAGAGAAATGTGGCTCTTGTGGTGGATAATAGGGCTGTGGACGGTGGTATGGAGTGTGTGGGTAGTTTGGGTAATGGGATCTGGGTTGGTAGCGAGGGGAAGGACCTCTGGATCTGGACCAAGTATCTACTTCGGCTGTTGCGACCTCCTCTCTCTTCTTTTTCCTGAGAGCACCTCCCGTGCCGCTTTGGATAGCCTGAGTTGTGGCCTTGATTGCCGAATAGCTCATTATCTTGTTGGACTTGAGTCCCTCTTCAATCATACCACCCATTTTTACTACTTCGTTGAAAGATTTACCAATTGACGTTACCAGGTGACCAAAGTAAGTTGGCCCCAAAGTTTGTAAGAAGTAGTCCACCATTTCACCTTCCCTCATTGGTGGATCGACTCTTGCTGCTTGTTCTCTTCAACGGAATCCAAATTCCCTGAAGCTCTCTCCAGGCTTTTTCTCAAGTTTCAACAGTGTGAGACGGTCAGGAAGGATCTCAAAGTTATACTGGAAATGACCTGCAAATGCTTGTGCTAGATCGTCCCAGGTATACCACCTGCTAGGATCCTGCCTCGTGTACCATTCTCGTGCGGACCTGCTTAAACTTTGACCAAAATAAGCTATCAGCAGCTCATCCTTTCCACTTGCCCCTCTCATCTTACTACAGAAACCTCGTAGATGTACCATGGGATCACCATGTCCCTCATATAGATCAAATTTGGGCATCTTAAAACCTGCCGACAACTGAACATCGGGGAAGGGACACAAATCTTTGTAGGCCACACTAACTTGGCTGCCCAATCCATGCATATTCTTGAAGGATTGCTCCAGGCTTCTCACTTTACGAAGCACTTCGTCCTGCTCTGGATTCTTAGTCGGCCTCTCAGTTTCTGCCGGGAGTTGGAGGTGAGGGGTGTAAGTGTATGGCTCGGGTGCTTTAAAGGTTGGTTCAGGGGGATAATACTGGTTATCGTGAGCCTGAAACAACGGCTCGCTGGATGATCTTTGCAGCGTGGTTGGTGGAGGTGCCACGAAGACAGGAACAGTTGGCGGAGGAGGGTTTTGTTTGGGTGGTGGAGCTTGGGGATTATAGGAAGTTTCCCCTTGATAGTATTGGGCAATGGGGAAGCTCGTTGATGGACCAGTGGGAGGGTGTTCCGGAGTCCGAGCCGGTAAGAGGGTAGGAGTAGGGGGAAGGGTTGGTGATGTTTGCCCCCTAGCCCAGGCTAGGTGCATCCCAGCTATCTCTTGTCTCAACCTGTCTACCTCATCCTTCATCATTTGCATCTCTGTCTTTTCCTCCTCAACACTTTTGTCCGAACCAGACATACTTTTCAGAATGGGCCCTTTAGATCTTGTGTGGTAATGGTACTCTGTCAGAACGTTCTAACGAGCTAATTGTTTCGAAATTTCTGGATCAACAACAAACTTGTTAGCATTAGAGCTTAACACATATTGCAATTTCACGTTGGGGGTGCAATGTTCCTAATCAATATAACCATTTCTATCATGTCTTTGCTTCGACCGCATGCGTCATTCCGGCTTACTTTCTTTATCTCTCTTTTTATGTCCTTTTTCCTTTCTTTTACTCACTTTGCCTTCTTTTTTTCTTTCTTTTTAGGGGTGGTCGAATCTTATGTGGATTGCCTACGTATCATGTCCCCGCATGAATCAGACCGGGCGTAGTTCTGCCACATAAATGCAAAAGGAAATTTTCGATTTTCATTAATAAACATTCTATTACAGATCAGACGCTTTTTTGGAAAAAGAAAATAACAGACTTGAAACCAAACCAAGTACGAACTCAATGACTACTGACATACTCTGACGCGATATGGAGACAGACTCCAACAGGTAATAGACCCTAAGAAAAAGAAAATGCAGATTCAAACTATGACCACATTAAAGTTTTAAACTCAGGCGCCCGCGGGGCGTCATTCAGCCTCGCCGCGGGTTTAGGCGTAAGGTTCCTTTCCAGGTGTTCCGATTCATACATGATTTGCTTCACAAATATCAACACCGCCGAGAAGAAAGTAGTATGGGTCATGTTTTCACACTTCCGACATTTCCTGGTGATAGCACGAGCAATAGTCCGAATCTTGTTCCCAGTTTGGTCTTTCTCTAGGAGTAGGCGTTCTATCTGATCCCCTCTAACCTTCAAAACCCGAGAATCATGCAGATGTTGTTTCTGTAACTGTTGTATTTCATCTTCCATTGAGTCCATCAGATTACAATAGTGTTTACTCTCGGTTTCAAAAGCCTTGGCTTGTTTAGCCGCCTTGTTCTCTAGGGTGGTCACCTTCCTTTTTAGACTGACCATGGTCTTTTCATGATCTTTCCTTGCTTGTTGTAAGCTCTTGTGCGCTCTTTCGTTTTCTTTGCCCATTGTGCCCGAAGTTGTGCTATGGTATCCTCAGAATGCTTCACATCATCCCGGCACTCACCGATTTTCTTTTTCAACCCTTTTATTAACCACCCATCCGACCGACTCCTTTGTTGTTTGTCAGCATCTCTCCTCATTTGTTGGACTTGGGCTTTCAATGCCTCATTTTCTTGGGCCAATTTGTTCTTTTCTCCCCGACCGGCATCATCCCGTAGACTATTTTCAAATTCTAGGTCTCTAACCTGTTGCCTCGGCTTGCCTATTTCTGCCCTAAAGCTCTTTTCTTTATCCAACCAATCCCACTGTTCTTGTGACGCCTAGACGAACTCCTGGAGATGGGGCCTTTTGGCCGGTCTCCCAAACTCGATTTCTTTCCTAAACCAAGCAAGGTATCCCGGCGAAACTTCACCCTTGGACCGATCATGTACACATGTATTGGCTGTTAGGTATTGACACTCGCTCCAAATTTGTCGGACGGCTGCTTCAGGAAACTGTCCGCTGGGCCCGATCTCGACTACTTGGCCACTAAGATCTTCATCTTTCGGAACTATTTGGCATCTCCCCAGCTGTCTCAAGACTCGATACGGGGCGTAGGGTTGAATACTACGGAGTCCCATCAAAAGGAAATGGGGTCCAGTGGCGGGCATATATATGATTTCATTCGTAGGCAACCATCCAAATGTCCATTCTATTTGGCCCGCAGTGATAGAACGGAGGCGGACTATCCATTCCGTGACCCCTTCTGGTAAGCTGATTTCGTCAATCCTTGTGGAAAATTCCTCTATGCATGTTTTCTCTGTCGACCCTAACTCATAAATTGAGGACGATGACATAGGTGTTCGATCATCCACATCTGCAGAAACACATTGCATCCCTCAAAAATGTTTCCCCCGGCTTTGCAGGCTGTGAGAGCATGGAAGATTTCAGCTACTATCATGGGTGCGAGGGTGCTGTTGGCCTAAGTGAGTAAAGTGCTGACAACCCCGGATACTCGTATGTCAATGTTCCCGTCTTTTCTAGGAAACACCAGGAGTCTCAGAAAGGCTATCATGAACGCAAAACACCTATGTTCTTCCCACTTAAGGCGGTTTTCTTTGCTACAGATTTTGTTTTCCGGCTTGTTGAACCCCCTATGTGGCCATACCAATTGTATATAAACCTCAAAGTACAAAAACCAGCTGCCAAGTCTGGATTGTGGACCCCCCTGCTTATTTTCAAAAAGTCTAGGAACTTGTGTACGGCTACGGCCCTTGGAACGATCAGGTACTGGTGTCTCAAAGGAATTTTGGAGCTCCCGATGTACCCGGCAATTTCTTCCAATATTGGTGTAAGTTCAAAATCTGAGAAGTGAAATACGTTGTGAGCCGAGTCCCAGAATGCGACCAAGGCCTTTATGATATCGCCTCTAGGATTAATCTTCAGCAACCCAGTGAGGCCTCCCAGGTATAGATTGACTGTGTCGCGTCCTGATTCGCCCAAGTCATCCCACCACATGTGCAACTCCAAAGGGATCTTGTTCACAATTGTTACGTGTGAATTCTGACTTGTGCTCATTCTGCACATTTATTAGGGTAACTAAGCAAAAATAAAATTTATTTGACTCAACCAATTGGCTATATTATTAATATTTTTTAAAAAAAATTTTCCACAAATTAAAAGAAAGATCTGGTTCCGAACACGGCCTTTCAGCACTTCGGGAATGAAGATTTTAAGGCTGTGAGGGTCAACCGACCAAAACTCTAAAGGATGATCAAAAGTGGCCGTTTATGCAAAGTCAGCCTTCCGGCGTCCCTTTCGGGAACATTCGGCTATTCTTGCAAAAAATGGCATCACCCGACTTATTTATGTTGACAATTAAAATTTGACATTTTTTGGCTATTTTTGAAAAAGGAGAGGTTGGACCCGATAAGGGTTGCCTACGTATCTCACATCCGGTGAGAATCAAACCGGCGTAGTTTGGGCCGATAAAACAAACTTCTTTTGAAAAAGGAAACTCCATTTTATTGGCAAATAAAACTATTTTTCTCTTTTTGTCTTTTCTTTTCACTTTCTCAAAAATTCGGCAGAGTTTCGACACCATTTTCAAAACAGGCGATTAACATCTCTTTAACCCTCGTGCCTATATGTCTCTTTCCTCAAAATATTCACAAGCCGGTCAGCATGCCAGTCCGAAGCAAACAAATGCACAAGTAGCGAATAAGATGCATCAGGATGGTCTTTTGTCATTTTTGGTACACCTGTCCTAGACAGACCCAACCCCTGTGTTGAGCCTCCAAAGTCAAATGCACGTGATGCAAACAAATGTTCCTACTAGGGATCCGACATAAAGCTGAGTTATTCTAGGTTTATAACCTGGGTATTTGTTCTAGACTGTATACCCGAGCGGATAACTCGAGTCGGGGAGGGGGCTACGTACCGGGAACCAAAAGGTCATCCGGCTTAGTAACTTGTACGGCCTCTTTCTTATTTCAGGTATTGACACTAACAGAATAGGGAGCCTTGACCAGCAAGCTCATCCCCGGAGGTAAGAAGAGAAGGGTTTCGGCACAGTTTATATACAGTTCAGATAATATCAAAGCGGTAGAAGCATCATTTAGCACATTAGGCCCAAACATGTAACAAAATCAGATAAAGCCAAATATAACAATTTATCTAAGCTCGAATTTTGAACCCTGAACCAGAGATTCTGGGTTACCTTCCCAACAGAGTCGCCAGAGCTGTCACACCTCCTTTTTCACCCGCGCCGCCTCAAAGGGGCGCGGAAGGGAGTTTTTCTAATTAAAGGACAATCGAAACGGGATTTGATTTAAAGATTCAGAGTCGCCACTTAGGAGATTTATGGTGTCCCAAGTCACCGGTTGAATCCCGAATCGAGGAAAAGATTGACTCTGTTTAACAGTCTGCGCACCAGAAATCCGAGTAAGGAATTCTGTTAACCCGGGAGAAGGTGTTAGGCATCCCCGAATTCCGTGGTTCTAGCACGGTCGCTCAACTGTCATATTCGGCTTGATTATCTGATATTACAATTATGAACCTATGTGTAAATTTTAACTGTTTACCGCTTTTGTTATTATTTATTCAAAGAATTGCAATGTCGTGAGAATGCATCTCGAATTGCACCACATAAATGTACCCGCAATTTTCGATACGTTCCAACTTCATTGAGATTTGGATTTGGGTCACATAAATGTGCACCCGAGTTTAGGAAGATAACATTATTAAATACGCGCCTAAAGATACTAACGCATTGTTATTTTGAGAAAAGTCGTAAAGTTCGCTATGCGGCCTGTCTCGAAATCTAAGCATTTGAAATAACTGTCAGTTGAGGGCCCCGCAGTTTGTGTATTCTTGTTTGTCGAGGCTCGTCTCATTCACTATTTTTTAAAGGAATTTTCAACTTCATGGACATGCATCTCGAACCACGTCACAATCAATGTACCCGTGATCAGCGACACATTTCGACTCCGTTGAGATTTGGATTTGGGTCACATAAATGTGCACCCGAGTTTTAGAAAGTAAATTATTAAAAGTACATGCCTAACAGTGACTAACGCGTTATTACTGAAAAGGCCGTGAAATTCGCTAAGCGACCGATCCCGAGTTCTAAGTATTTTATATATACATTTAATGAGGGCCCCGCAATTTCGCATTATATTTGGCGAGGCTCATCTCATATTTTAAAGGCCCACCCTAAAGTAAACTATGATTTTTCTATATTATTTGTCTCTAAAAAAATCCTAATTAGTTAATATTATAAAATTCGAGCTTCAAGTTCAAGTCCAGATCCAAACAAAAGGGAGGCCTTTCAATTTGGAACCGCTACCTAACTTAAAACTCACAATGGGTCGTTTGACTACTAACGAGCCAATTGCCAAAAAGGCCCAGACCACATAATGTACGCTTTTGGACAAAAGTCCCAATTTTTCTGATTGTGTTTACCAAATAGCATTAGAGTTCAACATCATACATTAATTCAAATTAAATACTTCATTCATGTCCACTTATCAAACAGCCACTTCGTTAAATAATGAGCCGATGCTGATATTAATTATTAATCTACACTATTAAACCTATGTTGAAATAAGGAATTCAACAGGACGGGAGAGTTGACATTAATAGCTAATCCGTTGGTACTAACTAACGCAATATGAAAATTTGCTTAAAATACGTGTTTATCTTAAAATCAAACTGGACCGGGCCATAACAAGTTTAAATAGTCCAAAGGTCCAACGGAATACGTACAGAGGCCTACTGAGATTCTTCGTTATACTATCATCATCAGCTAAACCAAACTAAATTGCTAAACACATGGAAATACATCTAATTAATCTAACAGCATACTATTTAACAGTCCACATAAGTTCGAGTACGTTCCAATTCCCACAAAGTAAATATAATTGGAATGAGCCTAAACAAATACAAACTACCTATCATTCGTCCTATTGCTACACCTTGAACACAGATACTATGAAGCAGGAAAACGTGCATTTCTCAATTCATTTCAACTTCAGCTTCAAATTCAAGCTTACATCAACATATGGTTTCAGAAGTGTGTACCTGGAAATGTTTACAATGGGAGAAAAGGAAGATCAGCAGCAGCAATACAACAACAGCAGCAATAATGGAATCCAGAACAGCTCAACACCAGTTTTAAGCCAGAATAATACTCGACCAGAACCCAGAAACAATTGCAAAACCAAACAGCAACAACAAATAACCCACAACAGACTCTACTGATCTTGAGTGAAACCAACAATAAACCAGCACTTCAATGAGACAGTGTCAGCTTGTATTCTCTTTTTTTTTAACTCTCAAAATGATGATGTTCAAGCTCTCAGGAAAACTCTCAAAGAAATGCTCTCTAAACTCTCAAAGAGAAACTGAATGTTTTAGCTCTCAAAATGCTGTCTAAGACTGCCTGAAAACTCCTTCAGTTCTCCAAATCTGTCCAGAACTGAAAATTAACGAAAAAACTCTCCAAAAGCTCTCTAAAGACTGCCTGAAGAACTGATTTCCTTTAGTATTTTTCAGAAAGTGTTTTCCAGTTCTCCAAAAAAAAAATCCCTTAACTTTGTCTTAAGTGCCTCTATTTATATGCAAAACAGACTCTGCCAGCTCTTAAGAGCACTCAAACAAAATTAAGAAACTAATTCTGCCCATCATATTCCTTTTTTTTTTTGCCCACTATTGTTTGTTTTGTTCCCCACTATTGTATGTCCCACTCTATTTTTAATTCAAAGGTTATGGGCACATATTTATTTAATCACTCCCTATTAAGCCTCCTCATACCATTATCTTTTGCTCCCAACTATTATTAAACAAATACATTAGATTAATAGTACATTAGTACTTCCTGACAGTCCACTCAAGTTAACCCTCTTTTTTTTCAAGTTTTGAAATCTCCAAATTACCCCTGAAGCCCCACTGTTATTACTTCATTACCCTAAGCTTTACAAGTCTAAAGTTACATCTATGTAAGTTCAAACTTGAAACTAATTTCTGGTTAAACACCTAAATAACTACAGCTATATCCAATTCACAATCCTATTCAGACACAATGATTTAAGGCAGAAGAATAGAAGAAAATTGAAATAGTATTAATCAGGGCAATGAGATAAACTATGAAGAACTGAACGAGTAATCTGGTTAAAATAAACAAGACTGAAAACAACAGGTTCAATTCATTACACATTTAACACAGAAGACAAAAAGAAATGGTAAACCTACTGGAAAACAACCAGGAACTACTATCATGTTTTCTCTAATTTTTCAAGCAAATTAATTGACGACACTTGATTAATCGATTATACAGGCCATAATGTACAACAATTATCGACAATCAATCAGAAAAAACCACATGTGATTCGAGTAGCATTTGACAGAAACAATGAGTTGTAATACAACCAACTAATCGACGAAACTAATCATATTGATTATACAGTTTACAACATATACTTAATCAATGAACAAAAGAATTCGACCAAATAAAAGGTCATTGAAGATGGATAGAATTCATCGACGAAAATTGAAAAGTCAGTGAAACTTAAACTAAACAAATAAACAGATATAAACACAAAAATAGAACAAAAGAAGGGAAAAATACCTCAGTGACAAAGATCAGAAACAGACGACCTTGGGACCAACTTGGACTTGGATTTTTTGAGGTCAAACGGACCTTAATCGAGTGTTCTCAACTGAGAACACTGGACTAAGGTTAGTTAGAAACCCCAAATCCCTCTTAATTTCGGACGAAGCCCGTGTTTTGGTTTTCTAGGGTTCTTACGTTCGATTTGGGGCTAGAACGTTTCTAGGCAGATTCGAACGGGACCAAAGTTATTTATGGTATGAGGGAGGTCTGGGGTTGCCTGGTATGAATTTGGGGTTGGTTGGTGTAGGTTTTCGTTTGGCTCGAATCTTCAAATGAAGATTCGAGAAGATGGGGGGAAGATTCGAACCAAACGAGTAACATATTTGGAACGGGGGTGGTCAGATGGTCTTATGGTGTTAAGGTGGTGGCCGGCGGCGTTGATGCCACCGGGTTTCAGGCGACGGGGTAAGGTGGCGGCTAGGGTTAGCCCTAGTTCGTCTCTGAGTTGAGAGACGATGAACAGGGAAGAAAAGGGGGGTGTTTGGTTTGGGGGGCTGGGGTAGGTAGTAGGCTTGTATAGTGGAGGGGGGATTGATCTTGGCCGTTGGATCAAGCACGATCAACGGCCTGGATCAACTCACTTAACTGAACGGTGTCGTTTGGTTTAAGTTGGGGAATGGGTTGGCCTGGGGGTGAAGTGGATCGGGTTGTGGTGAGGCCTTGAGGCCGTTGGATCAAAGAAAATGGATGGCTCGGATTAAACACTTGAAACGGTGTCGTTTCAAACCAAGCCAGGGCTGCACTGGACCGTTTGATCTGTTCGATCAGTGGCTCAGATGAAGACGCCTAAACGGTGTCGTTTAGGCTATCTGAGAGATCAGGCATAATGGACTGGGTCATTGCATTGCATTTTGGGCCTGATTTTGGCCTGGCCCAGTCCGACTCAGCTAATTATTTTAACTCTTTTCTTTTCCTTCTTTTAATTAACAATTAACAACAACTCTAGAAATAAATTGTAAAACAAAATTGATCTACAAAAATATTAATTAACCCTTAACAACAAACAACACACAAGTTAAAACATTTAATTAAAAATAAAATCACACAATGGCACATTTAAATGACAAAATTACAACAATTACATATTTTTTGTGATTTTCCTTCTTTTAAAACCAAATTATGGTTTAATTAATTCCTAATTGTAAGAAATAAAAATCCTAAGTGCACGTGCCACATATTTTTTATTATTTCAATTAATTATAATAGGATAAACATTCACAAACAAAAACACAAACAATTATCCAAAAATGCCACGCAAATCCTAAAAATTGTACACCAAGAAAATTTTGTTTTATTTTTTGATTTCTTTTGGAGTAGTTTTTGTGAAACAAAAATCACGTGCTCACAACAAGTTTTAAGGGTTAAGACCCTTTTCCAAAACCTGTTGGGTTTTCTTTTCCACCAGAAAAATGATTCCTTTATTTCCTATTATTTAGGCACAGTAGAGACCACAAAATTTAATTAACAAGGCTTCAATTATGGAATTAATTTCTAATTTTCGAAATTAATATCTACCATAATTAATTACGAATTATTCCACTAAAAAACCGTAATTGCACTCCTTATCCAATTTCGAAATTCATCCATTAAATCTTATTTAACTCCCCATATTAAGATTCAGATACTAATCAAGTAAATTAAATTACTGACGATTTAATTTATTGATTATTTTCTTTAGACTTTCGCTTAACTTATTTCATGTGTCGGATACAAAATCCACCGGCCGGGTTTACACATGAAAACTTATAAGCTTTCATAAAGGTGTATCCTCAATCTCTAAATCGAGACATGGATTCCATCAACTAGCTATTACTTCGCCAATGTATATTATTATTATCCAATTTACCAGGCATATTGACCCACGAAAGAATCTCGCCTTTTAATAAATCAAAACAATAATAATATACACAGCTAATAATAATTATATCAAGATTAAGAGTATAAGTACATTTAATGGCTAGAGAGTTTATTTTATTAAATCAGTATAAAATACTTATCTCTACCTGGTCCGTTCAATACATACAAAATGTATTAGCACAAGAAGTTGGAATTAAACCATTCCCATAATCAAGATAAATTATATTTAATCTTGTGCTACAATCATTCCTGATGGTTTGTCCAATTCCATCATTAGATTGTGAACTCAAACTTTATACTTATAAGAACCGATGATTTAATCTTCCGTATATAAGCTAAACTTTATACACTAAATCATCTACTATATAAGCAAAGGACACAGACTAATATATGATCTATTTAAAATTTTATTAAAACTGAATAAACAATTGTTTCGTAATAAATACTATATCTAAATCAAACTCGTGATTAATAGTATATATCCCAACACCTCACACTCCAATATTGAGTCAAATGATTCCCCATTTCCCATTGACCTACCTAATTCCCACGACATTGATATTATGGATACTTTACAACCATCGCCATGCACACCAACTTCACTAGATGAAAATTCCATACAACCTGCCTCTACTCACATAGCCCAGAACCCTTATTCTCGCCAATATCACACATTTGCTCGTTCACTCAACCTAGATAGTACTCATCCAATGCTCACCCGCACCAAAACTCACTCCCAGAATAATTCTTTCTCCCAATCCTTCATGGCATCTCTCCAACAGGACCTCAAAGAACCTAAGAACCTTAAGGAGGCGCTGCTCAAACCTCACTGGAAGGCTGCAATGGCTGATGAGATGCAAGCTTTAAGAACAAATGATACTTGGCAATTGGTTCCTCGCCTACCACATATGAATGTTGTTGGATCTAAATGGGTTTTCAAGACGAAATTGAAAGCAGATGGACAAGTGGAACGCTTCAAGGCTAGGTTAGTAGCTAAAGGCTATAACCAAATTGCAGGAGTCGACTTCGAAGACACATTTAGTCCGGTAGTGAAGGCTGCAACAATACGTATAGTTTTATCCATAGCAACTACTCTAAATTGGGAGATCAAACAACTTGATGTTAAAAATGCTTTCTTACATGGTGATCTCAAGGAAACGGTATTCATGGAACAACCACCAGGCTTCAAAGATCTTGTATTTCCTCATCATGTTTGTTTACTCAAGAAAGCTCTTTATGGGCTTAATCAAGCTCCTAAGGCTTGGTTTCACAAGCTTAGTTCTTACCTCTTGCATATCGGCTTCTTGAGCAGCAAAGCCGATTCCTCACTCTTTGTGTTCCATTCTTCCCACGGCACCATCCTGCTTCTCTCGTACGTGGATGACATTATTATAACTGGCAGCAATTCATCTATCATCACTGATATCATTTGCAAGCTCCAGTCTAGGTTTGCAATGAAGGACTTGGGTGACCTTCACTATTTCCTAGGAATTGAGGTGACACGTTACAAGGATGGACTATTTCTCAGTCAAGGAAAGTATGCATCAGAAGTTCTCCAACACACCAATATAATATGTGCTCGCGCCATACAAACTCCTCTCTCCCAGAAGCATGATCTTCACACCTCCACTGGTTCTCTCATTGACGCAACTGAGTTTCGAAGTGTTCTAGGTGCCTTGCAATATTTAACTCTCACACGTCCGGAGATATCACATGCTGTGAATCTCTTATGTCAATTCATGCAACATCCAACTGAAAATCATTGGTCTGGGGTTAAAAGAATATTGCGTTACATTGTCGGGACATCACAACTTGGATTGCGCATCACATTTAACTCTTCTCTTCATCTTGTGGGATTTTATGACGCTGATTGGGCTGGGTGTCCTCTTACAAGGCGATCTACGACAGGCATGTGTGTATTTCTTGGCGCAAACTGCATTTCATGGGCATCAAGGAAGCAACATACAGTCGCAAAATCTAGTGCTGAGGCGGAATATAAGTCGTTGGCTTCTCTGGCTGCAGAAGTCACATGGGTTACCTATGTTTTGAAAGAGATTGGCATCTCTTTACCTCGCCCACCAATCTTGTTTACAGACAATTTAAGTGCTATGCATCTCGCGGCTAATCCAGTACTCCATGCTCGCACCAAACATGTTGAACTTGACTATCATTTTGTGCGAGAAAAAGTTGTTCAAGGAGCTATGGTCACCAAGTTCATTCCATCTTTACACCAGATAGCAGACATCTTCACGAAGCCACTGTCCAAGACTCAATTTTGGACTTTACGGACCAAGCTAGGAGTTGTGCAGCTACCCAACTCTAGCTTGCGGGAGGGATGTTAGACAACCGTATAATTTGGTATTGGGTATAACCTAGGACTCCTTTAAACTCTATTCCTAGCCATCGTATATTATGTAGTGTTTGTATATAACTATCCTACTAGCCTTATATTGTGGAAGGATAACTTCTAGGAGATATAAGACAGCATATACATGTAGTTGTGATTAACATAATCACTGGTAGATAGAGATACAATAGCTAAATATTAGCTAGAAGGAACTCTTGTCAAGATGTATATATACATCACGTAACTCTAAGTATTAAGGTAAGCAGAAGCATTCTCAACTTCTAAATCATCCTTATTCTAAATTTCTTCATTTGTGATGGCTTCTGACCTCATGGCCACTGTCTCGTCGAGTTCGAATTCCTCGTCGTCACTTGTCTTTAAGACCAAGAGTTTTTTGGAAGATATTGTGAAGATGAAAAATCGAAAAGGAGTGTTTTGTTGAGATTAATGAGAAAGAATATGAGAGAGCTTTGAATGATTTTCAATGCATGAGAATTGAATGGCTTTGGTGTGTTTTTATAGAGTTTGAGGCTTTCAGTTTCCTCGTTGAAGTAGGAAGTAGGAAGTAGTAAGGGGAAAAGAATTACTACTATAAAATATGCAAGGGTGGCTCTAGGGTAGGGCAAGTGAAGCTCTTGCCTTAGGCCCCAAATATTTAAAGCCCCAAAAATATAAAGTATTACTATATCATTATATAATATTTGTAATTTATATTTGTATAATTATTGATAAAATATTTTAAATTCTAATATTTACTTATTTGGTAGGATTGAATGAGTTAAGAGGATAAAACTTTTCTCTCACTAAATTAAATAATAGTATATTTATCTTCTCATCAATTCTATTTATCTTTCTTTCTTTTTTCATATATTTTACTATTTTACTTTCTAGTTTTAAATCAAATTCTCTAAATTAGCTATTCCTTTTTGTCACATTTGATTGATCCACATATCAGTAAGCAAGTTCTTTTATGTCTCATTTTTTTAATTAAGAAATCTAGAGACAAGTATCATAAGGTTCAAAACACGATCGATAATATGTTCAATCCTTTTACCAAATCATTTAATGCTATATTTTACCAAATCGATTATATAGATTTTATGAAAGAAATTTCAGGGTCTTTTAATATATTTTAGTTTTAAGCCGCCAGTTCTGTTGAGTCGCCTTCATTAATGATCAACAATTATTTACAGACCACTGCAAATGAACGTGTTATTCAACCAGCTTCATTCACATTTGGTAACCAAATAACACATCCACTGATTGTTGTCTTATCTTAGTTGAGACTCTATAAAATTTGATTGAGAATAGTAGAGGGGTGGACATATGGCTTTATTAGGAGACTAGTAAAGCTTTAATTTAGGTCCCCAAAATTTTTTAATAATGAATTTTATGATTTTATTTCAAGTTAGACAATATTAAAGTTTGCAACAAAACAAAATCTTGGACAAAAAGAAAGAAAGAAAGAAAGAAAGAAAGAAAGAAAAAAAGAAAGACTATCTACTCTTTAATACTAAAAATATTTTAGAACTTTGAAATAAATTAATTAGATCTTCATATTAGTAACTATATTTTTTACAACAATATCAAAGGTACATATTGAAAAAACATATCTTACATCCAATTTATTTAAATTACCTCTTACTAATATAAATGACAATACTATCATGTGAAGTTAAATGTCTTATCATTTAAGCATGTTATACTATAAATAACAAGTATGAAAAAATGGCAACACTATCTTTTTTCTGCATATGTGTGTATATATACTAATAAAAAAGTATAAGGTCTCTTATTAAATTTCGCTTTAGGCCACTAATTTTATAGAGCCGCCATTGAAAATATGGAAAACTTTTCCTTTGCAGTTGGGAGTGAAACGGGAATTTACATAATCCATTTTAGATTTGGAAAAGGGCAAGTATCTTTTTTTCCATTTTTGACGAAAATAATGACATGAAGAATGGAAAATTCTAGAGCTTAGCTTCCTTTTAGTTTCCTTTACTCTCCTAATTTCTTTATTTTTTTGTGTGTACAAGGAAATTAACAAATTAGAGCTAATTATTCATATTTTAGGATTTAATATTGACATATAACTTAAAGTAATTAATCAAAATTATCAAAAAGAAAAAGAAAAAAAAAGGCAAAATTGACAATTTGGCATTAATCACAAAATGAAGATCGACAATGTTCAGATGTTTTATGTTTCTTCTTACCAAATAATACTTCTCGAATTGGCCAAGCTAACTTGTAAAAAGTGCAATGTTTTTACTAGTCCCATTCAGGATGGCCTGGTTGGTTTGGAGGGCAGTCATCCATACAGTTGATCTGGGATCGAACCCCTCAATGCTTTTTTAAGTCGAGCATGTTGCACAAGACTTGCCTAATGCGGTTTACATTTCCTGTGTAGTTTGCTGGCTATTACACAGTGGAGGGTTTACCCAG
The DNA here is from genome assembly GCF_000393655.2 of Nicotiana sylvestris. Taxonomy (NCBI): domain Eukaryota; kingdom Viridiplantae; phylum Streptophyta; class Magnoliopsida; order Solanales; family Solanaceae; genus Nicotiana; species Nicotiana sylvestris. Next base: position 28,558,147 of record NC_091058.1, read on the forward strand.
AGTGCTAACTCGAAGGGCAGAGGTTGTAGCGACTGCAGGTCTTCCTGGGATTCCAAAAAACAAAATCTTATTACTAATATTAAATGTTTTTTTCTTGAGTTTTAAATCAAATTAAAATAATTTAATTAATCCAAACTAAAATTTATATTTGATTCCTTTTTGATATATTAGTATTGTTTAGCCATTACTCAATGAACTCTATATGTACAAAAAAAAAGGTAGTTGATTACATTGAGGAAGTAGGAAATATAAGAAGCGTACCCAATTCTAGTGTAGAAGACTTGCATCGATACCACTATACTATAAATCTTTGTGGTTCTTTTATTGATACTAGTCTCCGATTACGCGCGTTGCATGTGTACCCCTTATCAGTGAATACAAAATTTTAAATGACATAGATATTAGTTATAAAACAATCAAATATAAATTCCTGAAAATGATAAGTTGTTCATTCTAGCTAAGTCAAGAGAGGAAGAAATCCTACCCTATATGTGAAGTCCTTTGGATATTCCGATCCATAGTGTAATTTAGTTTGTTGATTTTTGTATGTTTTTGTGTAGAAGTTCGAACCAATAGGAAAAATATGTTGGCTTATATGTAATTCTAAAATTTGTATCGATTAAGATCAATGGGTGAATTCAAATAAGTGGAAGTTTAAAAATCAAACTCATTGCCGAAGTGCAGAAAAAAATGTAAAGGAAATTTTACCAACTAATTAAAAATATTTTAACAGAGGCAAATTTTTCCAAAAATATGAGTACTAATTAATAAGTGTACAAGCACTATCATTAAGAGCTTGCAAAAAAGCATCAAGTTATAGGACAATTACCTTTTGGAATCACAGTGTTTGAAGGTAAACATCCTAATTAAACAACCCAAAATTTACTGATAGATTCATGCTACATATAATTCTGCAGAGAATATTTTTCCGAAGTATTCTATATTTGACGTACCAGCAAAGAAGCAAAATTTGGTCAAAATATCACCCTTGAAAAACTTAATATACCCGAAATCACCAAAATAAATCAATGACATTGTAAAATATTTGAATTATAATCCACAAAAAATAAATAATATTTTACATATAGTCCGAAAAATAAACCTTGCAAGATGAATCACAAGGAATAGTCATAATTGTTGGCAAAGTGGGGGTAGATGATTGAGTTCTTCCAGGATTGGAAGAGGAAAAAATAGTCGGCGATGTCTATTGTCTAATTATAAGACATAACTAGGAAAACTTTTCGCGCTTCGCGCGATTACACAAAATTCACTAATTTAAAAGTTATTTATTACAAATTTTAGTAAATGGGAAGAGAAAAAATTCTTTATATATATGCATACAAAATATAATACATATTGGTGTAATCACAACTTAGTATTTTTCTGATTAATATATATATATAGTGTGTGTGAGTGTGTGTGAGTGTGTGTGAGTGTGTGTGGGGAGGAGGGGGGTTATATATTAGAAGCATGAATACAGGTAATTGTCATTAAATAGTAGTAAAACTGTTTCTTTTTTCTTTGTAAAGCTCTTCTATTTAAATAAAAGAAACATGAAATGTAAAGGGAAAAAAACTAATAACAAAAGGAAAACAAAATAGAAGACCTTTTCCCTATTCTTTATCTGTTTTAAAAAATTTCTTTTCTTGTTAATTTGTCTTTTCCACTTTATTCATAACCTGTCATATTCCCCATCCCCCAAAATAAGCTACTACTTCCTCCGTTTCAATTTATGTGAACCTATTTCCTTTTGGGTCTGTGCCAAAAAGAATGACCTCTTTCCTTATTTGGAAACAATTTACCTTTATGCAATGACTTATAGCCACACAAAATATATGTGCTTCATTTTACATCACAAGTTCAAAAGTCTTCTCTCTTTTCTTAAACTCTGTGCCCAGTCAAATGTGTATATCATAAAAGTCGCATTACTTCCCTTTTCTTCTTCCTTTTTTTCTCACATTACTTCTTTTATGATTCTTTTCCTCTTGTTCTCATTTTGCTCCCTCTTACCTATTCACAAAATTCATCAAAATGAAACTGTAAAATAATTTTCTACCCTAGGCAGGTCCGGAAAAATAAGAGAAAGAAGAAAAATCATCTCAGGAATACTCAAAACATACTTTGACAATTTTGACATTGAATGCCAAATACTATAGAAAACAAATAATAGAGACATCACAGAGAATGTCTTCTTTTTGTTCTCCGCCATTTCTAATATAGATTGAGGTTTTTTATGCAACATGTCATGTATAAAGTTCATTAATTCAGTCATAAGTTTATTAGATGTCATTACTTGTAGACATGTAATTTTTGATCCTCCCCGATATTTTATCTTTTAGCATTTAAATATTTAGTTTAGGTCTTATATCGTTATTTTAACTAGTTTTAACTCTTTTACTTTATGCTTATCACAAAATTGAAAAATACAAAAATAGTTTCATTTTCCTCTATTTAGTTAAGGTATTAGATATTATTAGAAAAATATTATTGTTAATCCATTTTCATTTTTAGCATAATCCTTGAAAATATCAAAAATAGTTTCATGTCATAATATAGTTGTTGTAGTTAACTAGGATTAATTTTACATTTTTATTGTATTATCTTAGAAAAAAATAATATTTTTAGTCAAATTGCCAGAATTATGAAATTAAAAGTCAAATTTATAACTCAATTCACCAAGCCCAATATGTTTGGCCCAATTGACCTATTAGCCTAACCCTAATACCTAAGATATTGTCACAGGGGTGTTTTATGCTCCACAAAAACAGCCTGCGCGGCAGCCAAGTCTCGACTTGACTTCAGCCTGTTCCAACACTCGGCCAAAATTCTGCAACTTTGGACTTAGATTTATTTAGGCAGCTTTCAACGTAGTAAGTAGATACTGATTTTAGGCAACGGAAAATTGAATGAAGGGACAGAAAATTAAAGTGAACAAAAGGCACAATATACAGGAAACTCTTTCCCAACTTTGTATTTAACTCGAGAATACAAAGAAAACTCAAACTCAAAGTACATCCGTGTACAAAATGAAGATCACTCTTGACCCTCACAAGACTACTCTTAGCCTTAGGTTGTTTTCACTCTTGAAAACAGGTTTAGGACTCCTTCCTAACTCAATTGTGTGCTCTCACACGTTTTTCTCTCTCTCTTCAAAAAGGGAAGGGTGCTGTCCATTTATAACATATGAACCAGCCCCATTTACACAATAGTTGCCTATATTTAGGCTTAGGCACTTGCTTAGTCAGCCCACTACTTTAGCTTAGTGTAGTTGACACCCCCAACTACTAGGATCATGTAAATCATGCTAAAGATAATGAGATCATGGCCCTCAAAAACGTGCTAACTCCTGCCAGCTTTTTGGACAATGCTCAACTGCTGCCCATGTGCACAGCATGTGCCGATAACCGCCTTTGACTTTGTCAATCCAAGACTTGCTGCCCAATTTCGTGCCATGGCCTGGACCAGGCGCCAATGCCATTGTATCCAGCTGCATTGTGCCGCAATTAGCCTTGCCATCCGCCCACGAACTTGGCCCGTTTGCCGCAACTCAATGGCATGACAAGTCTGCCCGCGCACTGCCTTTCCGTTGCACATTTGCTTGCCTTTGCCCATCCGTTTTTGCCTTGCCTTGGCATCACTGCCTCATGCCTTGATGCCTTTGCCCTGATTAAGTGCCATCCTTAGCCCGCAACTCATTGTCAAGCCCTTGCCAAGCTGCCTCGCCTCCGTCAAAGCCTTGGCCATCACTTGCCCGTTTCCCATTTTTGACATTGGTGCTGCTCATGCACCAAGCTTTGCAACACTCTTGCTGCCTCATGACAACACTCTTGTTGTCCGGTCGAGCTCAATTGTTGGAGGTCTAACAGATATCCTCCCATTTCATGGATCTCTTTCACTTGGACAAGGGTAGAAGAAGCAATCGGCGCCCCCACCCCTGACCCTATTCTCCAAGACCTTAGAACCTAGTATACACAAAAAAGGCAGCCTTAGATCTTCATCTCCGCCATTCCCGCCGCCAACTTCACCCTCTCTAAGCATCCAGCGAAGACCACCCTTTTCCCTTAACAAAACCAGCAGCCGCTGCTGCTTACCGACCTCACTCCACATGCCACCAACCTCGGCGAAGAACTAGCGGCAGCACTACCCCCACCAAAATTGCGTCACTCACTACGTCCCATATGCAGCCAGCTTCTCGCTTGTCATCTCAACTTCCAATATAGCAGCCAATCGACGCCGGAAAAGTTTCTGCTGGAAACGAAAAGCTACTGATCTTAAGAAATTTTTCTCTGTTAACTTTGAAAATAAAAAAACAAAACACAAACACTTTAGCTTCTTTCTCCGTGATTGTGGCTCCCAACTATGGAGTTTGATTGAGCGAAGTTTTTTGAGAGCCGAGGTTGCCGTTCGAGGTGTCAATTTTGAATTCGCGGTTTCTGCCCGTCTCTCATCGTTGTCCTCTCAGCTGAATTTGTGGAGCCAAACTTTCTGTATTTGCCGGTTTTTAATCTATTGAAAGAACTCCAACATGTCCCTCTAAACTTCCCTCTCTTATTGTGTTTGATCTCTCTTTTTGCCATGTTATTTTGCGTATGATGATGAATTCTCCATGATACATGTTCATAGAAGAAGTTTTGTATCGTTGCAATTTGGGGCTAGGAATCTTAGACTCACTTAGTTGTAATTACTTTCTTTTTGTAGAAAATGGTGTTGATTACTTGATTTTAGTGTTCGTTGGTCTATGATGCATCTTCATTTGAACTAAGCTTGAGGTTTCACCTTAAAGGGAATAATCAATTTCTTTTATAGTCACATACTTAAATCAGTAGTATTAATATTTGGTGTTAGTATTCTGCATCTTTCCTTTTAAAACTAGAATTTAAGCTTTCAATATATCAGTGGTGGATTTTCCAACTTTGGGTTGAGTATGAATTGTTAACGTTTATTAGATTTATTTGGAGAATTGATGTTTATTAGTTAAACTTTTTTGGTATTGAAAATACGTTAGAATGGCATCCTATTATGATTTGGTAAAATTTCTTTAAATCTTTTAGTGCGTTAGTCCATTTCTTGTCCCCATGTAGATAAGTTAATTTGTCTCTTATTGACTTAGTTTGTTAAATAAATATGGCAAAGTAAGTTGGTTTTGATTTGAGTTGAAAGAGCGTTAAGGAATCTTGCAGCTCAGTTGTGGCATAGTTGGTTTAAATTGACTTGGGATCGGGGCTTAAATATTAAAAGACAACGAAAAGAAATATTCTTATTGCGCGTGTTTTATTTTATTTAATTGGCCCGCTAGTAGCATGTTTAGGCCGACCACTTGGGTAGGCAATATTAGGACGCTTTATTAGTTTTCGAGGCGAGAGGTTGTTCCTTTAGTTTATTATCTGGGGAATGCCCTGCGAAATTTGTATATATTTTTATCCGGAGTATGCCTCGAAGCATTTGTATTTGGAGACCGAAAGTAGAACTTGTAGTATTTTTATTTTATTTTTCATTTTTCATTTCTCTTTTATTAGGTAGGGACGACCTCGAGCCTCTTGCGTGTTTATCTCATTTTGTGTGTTTTGCCTCAATTTGAATATTCTAAAAGCCAACTAGATCGAGTACGCAATCGTGACTTTCACGGGACTCGGGGAATGCTTAACACCTTCTCCCCTAGTCAAATGAACCCCCTTACCTTGAACTCTGGTGCAGACTTAGTTTTGGGAGTCTAAAGTGTTTTAAAAAGGCAAAAATCATTTTTTAAAAACGGTGACCTGGCACACCGAAATCAATGTTAGGTGGCAACTCCGAGAAGAATCCTTTTGAATACAAATTTTGTCACTTTCATAATTGAAACCCTTTTCGAGCTTTACAATCCTTTATTTATTTTTATAGGGGTTAAGTGAAGAGGTGAAAAAAGGGGCGTGACACCACTCTCTTGCAATGTGTTGAGGTTCAACAATTAGTATGAAAGCACAGTTAGTGACACTATAAAAATTGATCAAAAGAAAAATTCTAGGACAAAAGCTGTAACAAAAGACTGACTCTGAGAAGTGGTCGTCTTTGCTTAGAGGCAGGACTTCTTTTGCCTCCTAACAAAATAATACAAAAATGTTAGAACTATCACAATATTTGTAGAAAAAATCAAACTTTATAAGAAAAACAGAATAGTACTCTTCAGAATATTTGCTCTGATTATTTGTATCGGAACCAGCAAAACAAAAAGTAAATAATAGGCAATACAATTCAATGAAGAAAATGAAACATAGATTCAACAGAGCTAATAGCATTATCACAAAATATATCTCTAGAAGAATCAAAACACATAAAGATAACATAATTCTGTAAGTTTAAAAATATTTTTATCTTATCATAAAAAGAAGGAAAAATATTGCTTTGTCCTACAAATAATAGGCAGTTGACCCAAAAAAGAAGAATAATCACAAACTCAATACCGGCATAAGATGAATCACAAGTAACAATGAAGCAAAAAGTAATTTGTACTATAGAAGAAACAAACATGTAGCTGGTTTTAAAAAAAAAAAAACTTTTCTGGATATACTTATGTTCCTTGGAGTATTGTGAAGAGGAAAAAGGGTGAAACATCAATTGTGAAGAGGAAGAGTTTCTATATTGCTTTACTACTTTAATCCACAATTATATTGATAATTGTCGTAACTTGTGGCCGTTCATATTCTGGCATCCTTAGAAGTTGCACTTATTAGTATTAATTGATTGATGTAACCGTTGCAAAATTTTTGAAAGAACGTGACTTTTGAGAAAATAAATCTATCTATACTATATTAAAAGCACGAAAGTCCTTAGCGAAATGTCGTTCGTCTTTTTTACCCTTTTAAAAGAGAGTTCGCACTAAACAAAATAGTCATTTAATTATTCCCATAATATTTACCATTTTGAAGTCAATTAAAACTTTACTTATTAAAGTTTTTCTTACACAGAAAATCATAATATTTAGGACATCAAAATCAATTAAATTTACCCTATAAAAATCAAATAATTAGTTTATAATTTCCTTCTTCTTATTCTACGTGCATAGAATATTTTAGGAACGTGCAGAGCTCCATTTCAATATAGTACACTTTTCTTCCAATAAAATATTTAAACTACTCTATATACATCAATTTATATTATTATTTACTTGAAAATATACTTATGTTATTTAATTGTAGTTTTTTTTCCTATCTATAACTTTAGCCCATTCTAACCAACTAAAAATCATGAGTACTATGAAACACTTAAAATCAAAGTTTTAAAATAATACTCACAACTATACAAAAAAATAATGAAAAATAAATAATATATAATTCAGTGCAGTTGAAAAACAAAATAAAATAAACTTAACTTAACCATTGGATAAAGTTATAATTTAATATTTAAAACTTTTAAATCAACTAAAATTTTAGTTATTAAACAACTCTTTATTATAACTATATACAAATTCTAATATTTTAAATATTAAATAAATTATTTACTTATTTGAAGTGTGTAACACATCTATAATATCCTTCATGTTAATTTTTTAATATCCATAATTTTGAAATCAACTAAATTTTATCAATTGAACTTTTGTATAATATTTGAAACTACACTCAATAATTATTTCGACTTCCAAACATCATTTATTCTCAATGTGTAGAATCTACTCACTAATTATAAAACAACATACAATCAATAATTATTTTTTATTAATTTATGCAAACTTAAAACAATGACGATAAAATAATAGAAGAAATTTTGATTCTAAATGAGTTGTCGTCAATTATATTTTTCTTTTTGCAAATATTTTAATAAATGAAAGCTTCTTAATATATATATATATATATATAAATTATTTTTAACATTTTTAATTTCACATATCAATTTTTTTCAGGCCAACCTCGTCATGATAAAAGTAATTAATTTTAATTATTTGATCATTACCAATGCATAAAATAACAATAATTATCATGAGATATTCTTATAAAACTACAAGGACTTTCATTGCGCTGGATATGAGATCAACAAAAATATATATATATATATATATATATATATATATATATATATATATATATATATATTTAGAAAGTTATACATTTTATTTTATTTTTATTATAAATCAAAACATTGTTTAATATTATTTATATAATATTTAAAGAAGTTATTTACTTATTGACAAGGGGAACACGCACAAAGTGGGCACCATACTTTTAGCGAAATATCATTCGTGTTTTTACTTTTTTAAAATAGAGTTCACACTGGATAAAATAGTCATTTGATTATTTCTTAATATTTAGGACTTTGAAAAAAACTAAAATCATTCTTATTAAATTATTCCTTTTTGAAATAAGTATGAAGTTACAATATTTAGGACTTTAAAATTAAATAAACTTTTACCATATATATAAATTATTAAAAAGAACGAATAATCACCAACGACCCAAAATTAGCAACTAAATCACAAAATCTTTTCCACGTTTATTCTGCCAATCTCCCCAATCCTTCATTAATAAAGATGCCGTACCCTTCATATTTTCAATTCCAACAATATCAAGAAGAATATTATTAATGAGTTAATATTTACCTACAATTAATAAAAGACTAGAATTAAACCTTTGAAAATCTATATATATATTAAAGCAAGAAAGTTACCATATATAATTGACATTATGGTTAAGCCAAGTGGCAAGTTAATAAATGTCAATAGTATATGGTAACTTTATTCTATATTTGACTATTTTAGTTAAATACAAATATAATATAACACACACACACACACACATATATATATATACACACACACACACAGAGTTTGAATTAAAAGATAATTTTGAATTTATAGATAAAGTTTTAAAATTTGAATTTAAATTAAAAATAAAATTTATCTTTTTTTATCATGTTATCATACTTAATTCGGTTAATGATCATATGCAATCATGTTAGGAACTTTTGTTATTTTTTCTAATTATTTAAATACTACTTCACCTCTAGCAACAACAAAAAACTACTCCATATAACTATAAAACTCTTTCACATTTAAAATCTTATAAGTATAGTTGTTTGAAACACTGTAGTTAGATTTGAATAAAACGAATTTCTTTTAAAATAAATGTAATATATAGGGTACACGTCTATGTTTATCCAAATAACAAAAAAGAGTTTACAAAACCAAATAAAAGTTTACTTACATATATAATAAAGTAAACATACATGCTGGAGAAAGAAACGTCACAAAATCAGTCAATATTAAAAAAAAAAAAATCTTCTCGAAAAATATTTGTTTGAAGAGTCAATTTGCATAAATGGACATCAAACAAATAACAAAACTCTGGTTATACAATTGCTATCATTAATTTCAAATTGAAGGGTATAAGCTAAAACCCCTTCATTTAGCTGTAGTCAAGCCAATATTGCAAGGGAATAATATTTTTTTCGTTGAAGAATATTAGTTTTGAATCATTAGATTATGTGAAAGGTTTTTTTTCAAACTCAACAAGAGAAAAATTGGTTTCTAATTGATAGTTTCTATAGCGACTTTTAAGTGTAACAAAGAGTATATATAAAGAAAAAATTGGTATGACGTAAATTTTTTATTAAAATGGAAACAAATTATTTCGAAAAAACTCGTTACTTTTTGTACTTCAAAGATAATAAAAAGATAAGATATTTTTGAACACTAGTAGTTTGTTTTAAAATTATTATAACAGAATTTATATCATGCATAAACTCAAAAAAACCAAAATCTTATGGAATATTTACATAATATCCGGCCATATTTATTGTTTACTTTTTATAGATAATATAAATAGATGATATACCGACAACACACGATTATACATATATTATATATGGATTATATATAAATTACACATCATTCAATTTTTTAATTTAAGTGGTCGAGTGAACATCTATTTAGGTTGATTAGATAAAGCCAAAAGGAAAAATATGAAATAACTTCAACCAAAGACTAAAAATATAATTAAATTTCATATGTAGACAATTTTTATTAAAACTCATCCTTTTATAGTGTCACTCCAGATTTTTCACCCTCGGAGTCGTGATGATGCCTACTAGTGTGAGCTAGGCAAGCCAATTATTGAACAAGTTACCTTTTTACCCGTTTTATACTCTTTAACATTTGTAAAACAATAACGTGTAAATAGCGGAAATTTAGAATAAGCGGAAGAAAAGCAACAAAAATATCTAAACATGTGCTAATACAAATGTTTAAGCCTTAACCACCCAGAACAGGTGTCACAGTGTCACAGACGATCTAAGATTTACTACATACAAAGTCCGAAAAAAATAAATGATACATTGTTTCTGAATGAAGGAAATGAAATAGGGATAGAGGGATACGCCAGGGCTTGAGGACGCCTGCAGGACTACCTTTGATCTCCGCGTGGACTGAAGGTAGCCACCCAATCTATGATCCAAAAGCTACTCCGGGATCTGCACATAGTGCAGAGTGTAGTATCAGCACAACCGACCCCATGTGCTGGTAAGTGCCTAGCCTAACTTGGCGAAGTAGTGACGAAGCTAGGGTCAGACTATCACATAAACCTGTGCAATTCAACTATATACAACGGAAAAGAAGAACAGAAATAAACAGTCAAATATGGGAGGGATAGCATGTTGCGGGGGAGATATCAATTCAGAATAAAAAACAACAACAGGTAATTGAAGGAAACAATAAATCTCGGATATCAACAAAGAACCAGAAATCAATAAGTGCGTGGCATCACCTTTCGTGCTTTTATTCTCGTCCTTACCAAAGCAATCAATTAATGAAAATGTGTACGACATCACCCTTCGTGCTTTTACTCTCGTCCTCACCATATAATCAATATAATCGCACGGAATGGTACATCGTGCGGCACGACATCACCCTTCGTGCTTTACACTCTTTCCTCACAAATCATACACGGCATCACCCTTCGTGCTTTAACACTCTCTCACCAAAATAATACATGGCATCACCCTTCGTGCTTTAACACTCTTCCTCGCCCAAATAACAATCACAAATAATAGGGTAAGGGAATAAATGGAATTATAATAAGAATCTCATCAAGGGAATAATAGTTCAACAATCAAGTCCCGGCAAGGGAATAATATCAAAAGAAGCATCAACATCCCGGCTAGGGAGATAATCATCAAAAACAATAAATTCCCGGGAAGGGAGATAATATAGTGATTCTCTTCTCTTTTTCACTTTTACTTCATAACTCACTTCACAACTTTGAGCCAATGCTCTAAAAGGTTCAATTTCCACTTATACTTTCACATTTCATTGAACAACTTGAGCCAACGCTCCTCAATACTCAAATGTCACAATTACTTCCACAAATTTTGCCCAACAATAGAAGTCATCATCAAAGCATGAATAATACAACGAAGCCATAATAATCACAATATAAGACTCACAGGCATGCTTGACACCAACGTATAGATACTCGTCACCATGCCTATACGTTGTACTCGACAAACACCACGTAGCAAATATGACTCGACTCCTAATCCCTCAAGCTAAGGTTAGACCAAACACTTACCTCGATGCCACGAACACAATTCACGTCTCAACTATCGCTTTACCCCTTGATTCCACCACCAATTCGTTCGAATCTAGCCACAAGTTACTTAATTACATCAATAAACGCTAAATGAATCAATTCTAATGCATGAAAATGAGTTTTCTCAAGTTTTACCCAAAAAGTCAAAAATTGCCCCGGGCCCACATGGTCAAACCCGAGGTTCGAACCAAAACCCGATTACCCATTCCCCCACGAACCCAAATATATAATTTATTTTGAAATCGGACCTCAAATCGAGGTCCAAATCCCCAATTTTTGAAAAACCTAGGTTCTACCCAAAACACCCAATTTCCCCCATGAGAATTATTGATTTTGAGTTGAAATTATGTTAAAAGATGTTAATAATTGAAGAAAATGAGTTAAAATTGACTTACAATCGATTTGGAAGAAGAGTTTTTCTTGAAAAATTGCCCAAGAGTGTTTTGATTTTGAAAGAGTGTGAAAAATGGGAGTTTTTTGGCTAAGTATAAAAATTGCAGGTTGTAGATATGGGAATTGCGAATAGGGTTCGCATTTGCGAAACCCGACCTCTGCTATGTTGGGAATTGCAAACAGCCTCTCGCATTTGCGAGCTAGGACTTGCGAAGATCGCGTCGCATCTGTGACTACTGGCTAGGAGGGGAGGCATCGCATTTGCAATAGATTTCCTCGCAATTGCGAGATAGCTGGCCTAGGCCATCGTTCGCATTTGCGACAAGGCCTTCGCATTTGCGAGCCAGGCTTCGCATGCAGGACTGCATGCACAGCTGAAAGTCTGCAATCCTCAAGTTCAAAAATTCATCACGTGGCATATCCAAAACTCACCCGAGCCCTCGGGGCTCCAAACCAAACATGAACACCAACCTAAAAACATCATACGGACTCGCTCGTGCATTCAAATCACCAAAATAACATTAACAACTATGAATTTAGCATCAAAATCATGAAATTTTCTTAAGAACTTCAAATTTCCAATTTTCTAAAAAATGATCCGATTCACGTCGTTTCAAGTCCGTTTCTTACCAAATTTCACAAACTTATCGTAAACCACATATAAGACCTATACCAGGCGCCGGAACCAAAATACGAGCTCGATACCATCAAGTTTTAATCACAATTCATTTCCAAAACTCATAAACAATTTTAGAAAATAATTTTCTTTAAAAAATCATTTCTCGGGCTTGGGACCTCGGAATTCGAACCTGCCGGGTATGCCACCCGACAGGGATATTGACTTCTGCATTGATTTGGCTCCAGGCACTCAGCCCATTTCTATTCCGCCATATCGTATGGCCCCGCCTGAGTTGAAAGACTTGAAGGAGCAGTTGTAAGACCTGCTTGAGAAGGGCTTCATTAGACCTAGTGTCTCACCTTGGGGTGCACCGGTATTGTTTGTTAAGAAGAAAGATGGATCGATGCGAATGTGTATAGATTACCGGCAGTTGACCAAGGTTATAATCAAGAATAAGTATCCATTGCTGAGGATTGGCGATTTGTTTGATCAGCTTCAGGGTGCCAAGGTATTTTTGAAGATTGACTTGAGATCTGGCTACCATCAGTTGAGGATTAGGGCATCCGATGTCCCTAAGACAGCTTTCCGCACTCGGTACGAGCATTATGAGTTCTTGGTGATACCATTCGAGTTGACAAATGCCCCAACAACTTTTATGGATTTGATGAACCGAGTGTTCAGGCCTTACTTGGATTAGTTCGTGATAGTCTTCATTGATGATATTTTGATCTATTCCCACAGCCGGGAGGAGCATGAGCAGCATCTGGGAGTGGTCCTCCAGACTTTGAGAGATAGTCAGTTGTATGCTAAGTTTTGAAGTGTGAGTTCTGGTTGAGTTTAGTTGCATTCTTGGGTCATGTTGTGTCAACAGAAGGTATTCAGGTAAATCCGAAGAAGATAGAGGCAGTCAAGAACTGGCCTAGACCAGTATCAGCTACAGAGATCCGGAGTTTCTTGGGATTGGCAGGCTATTATCGTTGGTTTGTAGAGGGGGTTTCATCTATTGCAGCCCCGATGACCAGGTTGACCTAGAAGGATGCCCAGTTCAGGTGGTCGAACGAGTGTGAGGCAAGCTTTTAGAAGCTCAAGACAGCTTTGACTACGGTGCTAGTGTTGGTTTTGCCCACAAGTTCAGGGTCATATACAATTTATTGTGATGCATTTCGTATTGGACTTGGTGCGGTATTGATGAAGTATGGCAAGGTTATTGCATATGATCAGTTGAAGATTCATGAGAAGAATTATCCAGTTTATGATTTGGAGTTAGCAGCCATTGTTCACGCATTGAAGATTTGGAGGCATTATCTATATGGCATGTCATGTGAGGTGTTCACGGATCACAAGAGTTTGCAATACTTGTTCAAGCAGAAGAAGCTAAACTTGAGGTAGAGGAGGTGGTTGGAGCTATTGAAGGACTATGGTATCACCATCTTATATCATCCGGGAAAGGCCAATGTGGTGGCCGATGCTTTGAGTAGGAAGTCAGCCAGTATGGGCAGTCTTGCTTATATTCCAGTCGGTGAGAGACCACTTGCTTTGGATGTTCAGGCTTTGGCCAATCAGTTTGTGAGGTTGGATGTTTCTGAGCCTAGCCGCGTGTTAGCTTGCACAGTCGCTTGTTCTTCTTTACTGGAGCATATCCGAGATCGGGAGTATGATGATCCTCATTTGTGTTTCCTTAGAGACACGGTGCAGCACGGAGGTGCCAAGCAGGTTACATTAGGAGATGATGGAGTTTTGAGGCTGTAGGGTCGAGTTTGTGTGCCTAATGTGGATGGGCTCCGGGAGTTGATTTTAGAGGACGCCCACAGTTCTTGGTACTCTATTCATCCGGGCACCACTAAGATATATCAGGATTTATGGCAACATTATTGGTGGAGGAGGATGAAAAAGGATATTGTTGCATATGTGGCTCGGTGTTTGAATTGTCAGCAGGTTAAGTGGGAGCATCAACGGCTTGGTGGTCTGTTCCAGAAGATTGAGATTCCTGAGTGGAAGTGGGAACGTATCACTATGGACTTCATTGTTGGACTCCCACGGAATCAGAGGAAGTTCGATGCAGTGTGGGTTATTGTTGATAGACTGACCAAGTCAGCACATTTCATTCCTGTGGCAGTCTCCTATTCTTCCGAGAGGTTAGTTGAGATCCATATCCAGGAGATTGTTTGTCTTTATGGTGTGCCCGTGTCTATCATTTCAGACCGAGGTACGCAGTTTACCTCACATTTCTGGAGAGCAGTTCAGTGAGAGTTTGGCACACGGGTTGAGTTGAGCACAACGTTTCATCCTCAGACGGACGGGCAGTCTGAGCGGACTATTCAGATTTTGGAGGATATCCTCCGAGCTTGTGTCATTGACTTTGGAGGCTCGTGGGATCAGTTTTTGCCTTTAGCAGAGTTTGTCTACAACAACAACTATCAGTCGAGCATCCAGATGGCTCCTTATGAGGCTTTATATAGTAGACGGTGTCGGTCGCGGGTTGGATGGTTTGAGCTGGGAGAGGCTCGATTGTTGGGTACGGATCTAGTACAGGATGCCTTGGACAAGTTCAAGATCATTCAGGATAGGCTTCGTACAGCTCAGTCCAGGCAAAAGAGTTATGCCGACCGTAAGGTTCGTGATTTGGCATTCATGGTCGGTGAGCGGGTATTGCTTCGTGTGTCGCATATGAAGGGCGTGATGATATTTGGGAAGAGGGGCAAGCTTATCCCTAGATTCATTGGCCCGTTTGAGATTCTTGATCGAGTGGGAGGGGTGGCTTACAGACTTGTGTTACCGCCGAGCTTATCAGTCGTGCATCCAGTGTTTCATGTGCCCATGCTTCGGAAGTATCACGACGATCCATCCCATGTGTTAGATTTCAGCACTATCCAGTTGGACAAGGATGTGTACTATGAGGAGGAGCCAGTAGCTATTCTAGACCGGCAGGTTCGTTAGTTGAGATCAAAGAGTTTTCCTTTTGTTCGTGTTCAGTGGAGTGGTCAGCCTGCTAAGGCATCGACCTGGGAGTCCGAGTCCAATATGTGGATCCGTTATCCTCATCTTTTCCCCGATTCAGGTACTTCCTCCTTATGTCCGTTCGAGGACGAACAGTTATTTTAGAGGTGAAGGATGTGATGACCCGAAAGGTCATCACTTATTTTAGAAACAAATAATGTGTTCCGAGGCCTTAAAACCTCCTTTTTATCTCACCTAGATTTGTGTGCATGATCCGGACGTATACCCGAAAAGCTTTTATATGAGAATGTGAGAAATAGAAATTTCTAGAGTTAAATTTGATTATGGTTGACTTTGGTCAATATTTTGAGCAAACGGGCCCGAATCTGTGTTCCGATGATCCCAGGAGGTCCGCAGTAAAATATGGAACTTGAGCGTATTCCCGTAAAGGAATTTCGAGGTCCCAAGCCTTAGAAATCAATTTTTGAAAGAAATTGTTTTGCTGAATTATTTATGAAATAAAAAAGAGAATTAATGTTTGAAACCATTGGTATCGGTCTCGTATTTTGGTTTCGAAACCCGGTACAAACTTGTTAAAGTATTTAAATGATAACTGTGAAATTTGGTGAAAAATAGAGTTTATTTGACGTGATTTGGACCTCCGGTTGAAGAGTTATGAACTTTAAGTGTTCTTGATGAAAATGATGAGTTTTGAGGTTTAATTCATAGTTTTACATGTTATTTTCATGATTCGATTGTATGAGCAAGTCCGTATGATGTTTTTAGGTTGGTGTGCATGTTTAGTTTGGAGCCCCGAGGGCTCCGGTAAGTTTTGGATAGGCCACAGAGTGTTTTGAACTTAGGGAAAAATTGTTGTGTGTTGCAGGTCTGCAGGCTTCGCAATTGTGAAGTCTGGCTCGTAATTGCGAAAAACCTATCGCATTTGCGAAGATTGGGCTGGGTAGGTAACCTTCGCAATTGCGAAGCTTATGTCTCAATTGAGACCTTAGCAGGCACCGCATTTGCGACCAATGGTTCGCATTTGCGAAGTAAGTAGAGATAGGCATCCTTCGCAATTGCGAAGCTTTTGTCGCAATTGCGAGTTCGCATTTACGAACATATTATTGCAATTCCGATACCTGCGCTTGTGTAAATCATAACTTAGCCGAAAATTTCTCATTTTTCAAACTTTCTCAAAACCTAAACATCTTTGGGCGATTTTTCAAAGGCAACTCTTCTTCCAAATCGATTGTAAGTCAAACCTAACTCGTTTTCTTCAATCTTTAACATCTTTTCATATGATTTCAACTCAAAATCAAGGGTTTTTATGGGAAAAATTGGGTGTTTTGGGTAGAACCTAGGTTTTTCAAATTTTGACGATTTAGACCTTAATTTGAGGTTCGATTTCAAAACAAATTGTATATTTGGATTCGTGGGGGAATGGATAATCGGGTTTTGGTTCGAACATCGGGTTTTGATCATGTGGGCTCAAGGGCGATTTTTGAATTTTTGGGAAAAACTTTAGAAAACCTATTTTCATGCATTAGAATTGATTCATTTAACATTTATTGATATAGTTAAGTAACTTATGGCTAGATACGAGCGAATTGGTGGTAGAATCAAGAGGTAAAGCGATAGTTGAAGCTTGAATTGTGTTCGTGGCATCGAGGTAAGTGTTTGGTCTAACCTTAGCTTGAGGGATTAGGAGTCGAGTCTTAATTGCTACGTGTTAACTGTGGAGTACGACGTATAGATATGGTGACGAGTATCTATACGTCGGTATCAAGCATGCCCGTGAGTCTTGTATTGAAATTTTATGACTCTGTTGTGGTTTATTCGTGTTTCATATGAGAATTATATTATTGTTCCTTTGCCGGGATGTTGTTGTAATATTATTGTTCCCTTGCCGGGTATTTGTTATTATATTATTGTTCCCTTGCCGGGATGTTGTTGTTACATTATTGTTCCCTTGTCGGGATGTTGTTGTTATACTATTGTTCGCTTGCCGGGATTCTTTTATGATTGGTGTTGATAAATGAAATGGGAGCGAGTTGCACGCCTGCAACGGTAATATATGAAATGGGAGCAGGTTGCACGCCTGCAACGGTAAGATATGAAATGGGATCGGGTTGCACGCCCACAACGGTAATATATGAAATGAGAGCGGGTTGCATGCCTGCAACGGTAATATGTGAAATGGGAACGGATTGCACGCCTGCAACGGTAATATGTGAAATAGGAGCGGGTTGCACGCCTGTAACAGTACTATATGAAGTGGGATCGGGTTGCACGTCTGTAACGGTATTACATGTGTACTTGTTTCTTATTTCCTTTCCTTTTGCTGATATTTGATTTATGGCGTTCTTTACATTTTTCTACTGTTATTCTATTGTTACCTGTTACTCCTCGCAGCATGTTTCCCCCGCCCAACTTTAGTTGCAATTATCTGCTTTTATTTCCATTGTATATGATTTAACTACACATATTTATTTGGTAGTCTGGTCCTAACCTCATCACTACTTCGCCAAGGTTAGGCTAGACACTTACCAGCACATGAGGTCGGTTGTGCTGATACTACAATCCGCAGTGTGTGCAGATACTGATACCGGAGCGTTTGGATCGCAGTGAGGGTGTTGTCTTCAGTCCATTCAAGCGACCCGAGGTAGTCATGCAGACGTCCGCGGGCCTTGGCGTCTCCTCCTATCATTTCTCTTTCTGTTTTTACTTATTCAGAGACAGATTTATGTATTTTCATTCAAACCTTATTTGTAGCATTCTTAGATAGTCCGTGACTTGTGACACTAAATTCTGGATAGTATTGTACTTCAGAGTATGTCACAATGTTTGGCTGAATTATTAAGTTTCGACTTCCGCATTTCCAATTATTTAATTTACTCCACTGTTTAATCCTTATTATTTTAAATTGTTGAACATGTTTAATAAAAAAAAGGGTAATGATTTTATAATATTCGGGTTGCCTAGCTTCCACGAGTAGGTGCCATCACGACTCCTGAAGGTGGGAGATCCGGGTCATGACAAATAGGCTAAGATTCAACATCCAACTTTAATTTTTTAAAAAAAATTGCTCAAGCTTTTAAGTTAATTTTCGAATCAGTAACTGTGACTCAAATATTAATTCAACAAATCAAATCTATTTGGGTGGTGAAAATTAGATTTTTAACAAACTTAAATATGTGGATTTAAATTTCGAATTTGATTTTATGAGAAATTTAGAATGGGTGTTATTTAAACTTGTTAGAAATAGTATAAGGAGGTTGTATATAAAATTTGAAGTCATTTAGGGAAGATTTGGACTGGTTTTGAACAAGAATTGCAGCTGAAAATCGTGAAAGAAATTCATCTACATACGTTTGTATAAATGTGTATAAAAGTATATAATAGTGTATAAGATGTGTTTATACACTATTTTACAAGATTCTACATAATTATATAAAAAAATTGATTTCGTCTTCTTTTTTGCGTCTTTTCTGAAATTTAACTCAAAACTTGCTCAAATCTACTCCAAATCACTTCAAATTTAAACTTTGAACTCCTTTTGATATTTTCAATCAATTGGAACAACATCCAATCTAAACAACTAACAAACTAAAAAAATTCTATTTTCTAAAGCAAGGCTTTGAATGACCTTCAATGGTGGACTTCTACTCTTTAATTTTCTTACATTACAACCAGGTGACATAAGGGGAGAAGCAGTAATGGCGGACGGCCCTTTGAGGCATATGTAAAAGATGTGAGAAGAAGAGAGAGTCAAAGCAATAGTTGTGAGAACACATATTTAACTCCATAACTTTTAGAAGCAATGATTATAAGAATAAAGATTTTGAATTTGCAAGAGCTAATGTTTTCAAAATATGTACAATCTAGTGTTAGGGTACACACTTTGCGCGTGTATCTTGTCTTAATAAAAATTATTTTTAAAAATAATAACATAATATTATTAAAAAAATGTGAATTGTAAAATAAAAATAAAAAGTCAAAAAATCTGAATTTTTTAAAATCATGAAAGTTGGTCATATTTAACTAATTCTACAAAGAAAGAAACCGTACACCAAAAGTCTCGGGATTGCCAATAATCATACAACATTAGAAAAAAGCAAAAACTACTAAATTACATAACTTGAAATTTAAAGAAATTATTGTCTATATGAAATTTAAAGGGAAAGCGACGGCAGAGGTGGGAACTAAAAGGTTGAATTCGTCAATTGTTGCAGTTTCGAACAAATTGACTAAGAGCGTGTTTGTATCTTTGTATTTGCATAGCTATATGTGTGTTTTTTCCTTTTTACGTAATTATGTTTTGAGTGAAATGCTGATGTAACAACTAAATTTTGTTTCTCAAAAATAATAATGAAGACAAGAAATATAGCGATAAATATTATATTCGATTTTAAGTGATGAGGTTACAATCTCTAAAATATCTTTAAATCTAAAGAGATGTAGTCATTTGATTCTTCTCCTCATTGATGATGGTTCAAGAGCTTGAAATCTTGATCTTGAACTTGACGGATTTCATATTTGTAGTACATCACGAACAATTTAAAGGTCGTCACGAATCAGGATTTGGTGTCGGGTTATCACGAACGGAAGGTCTAAAGCTGCCCGCCTATGACTTGAGTTCGCCTTTGGAATTTGACCAAAGACGATGATTGCAGATATGAATGGAGACCTTGATGCAATTCTTCGGAGCTTCTTTAGCCTTTCCTTCTGCTTACTTGTTTATCCCTTAGCGTTCTCCTTTAACCCCTTTATATAGGCGTGGGGTGGAGTAGTCTCCAAAAAAAATTCTAGTGGATCATTGGGCTTGAGGCTTATGGGCTGACCCATTTGATAGAAGATCAACTAATGGGTTAGTCCAATGGTATATTGGATCTTTATTTAATTGGATTTAAATAATTGACCCATTTATATTAACCCATGATATTTATTTGGACTAATATATATTTAATATGTGATAAAATCCAAATTACTTGTGGATTCAAATTTAATAAAATTTTAATTGTCTACGGCTGATTAAAAATTGGTGTCTCGTAACCTTAATTTGGTATCTTTGGCTAATCGTGTGATAACATGTGAATGTTATAGGCGTGTTTAGAGGTTTTATCTCGGTATACGACTTGGAGTATTTAGGTAGTTTTTGAAGGGATAATGAGTCTATTCAACATGGTAGATTAATAGAACACTTCAAAGTCCTAAATATTAGTTTAGGTAAATTTTTGATAGATGATAACAGAACAATTCATAATATGTCAAATGAAAATGAAAAACATAGAATTTTGACATAGTAAAATAAAATAAAAATGAGATAGAGTGCCACCAAAAATCACATTATCGATAATTTTAGAAAGGTAGATTAACCTGAGCTATCGCGCATCTCTTAAAAATTTAGCCTTTGCCCAATTTGATGGGTTTAACATATTAGTTTTATCTTATACTGTAGTTAACAAAGCTAATAAATAGATTCTAAAAAGCTAAAACGTTTAAAACAAAAGGCTGCCTTCACCAAGCAAATATTAAGGCTGGCAAAATATTTGCATTTTGCTAACTCGTGTTTCCCGAAGAAAGCGGAGCACCTGATAACTTTTCGGAGTACGGTGGTCAAGACCCAGATTGACTATCTGCTTCTCCGGAAATTGGATAGAGGTCTATGCACGGATTGCAAGGTCATCCCGAGTGAGAACCTTATGACCCAGCATATGCTTTTCATAATGGACTTAGAGATCAGGTGGACGAGAAAGAGGAGGGCTATATCTAGTATTCCAAGGGTCAGTTGGGGTGCATTGACTAAGGACAGGGCCCAGGAGTTGGGGGAGAAGTTTTTGGCTCTGGAAGCCTGGAGGAGTAGCGGGGACGCGAGTTGTATGTGGTCAATTATAGGAAAGTGTATTAGAGAGGCGGCGAAAGAGGTGTTAGGCGTCTCAAAGGATTTTTCTGGTAGCCATAAAGGGGACTGATGGTGGAACAAAGAGGTGCAAGGAAAAGTGAAAGCAAAGAAACCTGCATATTTGAAGCTAGTAGAGAGTATAGACGAGGGGCATAAGAGTTCCAACAGGGAGGGGTACAAGAAGGCTAGGAGAGAGGCGAAGTTGGTAGTTACGGCAGCTAAGGCCGCGGCGTTTAGTCATTTATACGAAGAAATTGGGGTTAAGGGCAGGGACAAAAAATTGTACAGGCTAGCAAAGGTGAGGGAGCAGAAGACCTGGGATCTGGACCAAGTGAGATGCATAAATGACGAGGAGGGAAGAGTTTTATTGGAGGGGGCACAGATCAGGCAGAGATGGCAGGCATACTTCCATAAACTCTTGAACGAGGAAGGAGATAGGGGCATCGCGTTGGGGGAGTTGGAGTACTAGGAGGGGCAGCGAGATTATGGGTACTGTAGACGCATACGAGTGGGGGAGTGGAAGAGGTTATGCGCAGGATGAGTAGGGATAGAGCGACTGGCCGGACGAGATCCCGTTGGAATTCTGGAAGAGTGTGGGCAAGGAGGGCTTGGAATGGCTTGCTAGGTTGTTTAGCATCATTTTTAGGACGAAGAAGATGCCTGAAGAGTGGAGGTGGAGTACGATGATCCCGTTATACAAGAACAAAGGAGATGTTCAAAACTGCAACAACTATAGGGGTATCAAGTTGTTAAGCCATACGATGAAAATGTGGGAGAAGGTGATTGAAGGGAGATTGAGGATGTGTGTGTCTATTTTCGAGAACTAGTTTGGTTTCATGCAGGGGCGGTTGACTACTAAGGCCATTCACATTTTGAGGAGATTGGTAGAGCGGTATAGGGCGGTGAAGAAGGATTTGCATATGGTGTTCATTGACCTGGAGAAAGCCTATGACAAAGTATCGAGAGAGGTTCTATGCAGATGTTTGGAGGTGGGAGGTGTGCCTGTAGCATATATTAGAGTGATTAAAGACATGTATGATGGGGCTAAGATACGGGTGAGGACAGTAGCAAGAGGAGACTCTGACTATTTTTCGGTTGATATGGGGTTGCATCAGGGACCAACACTCAACCCGTTTTGTTTTCCCTGGCAATGGATTCTTTGACGCGTCACATTCAAGGGGAGGTGCCTTGGTGCTTGTTATTTGCGAATGACATAGTCCTGATTGATAAGACGCGAGGTGGCGTTAACGAAAGGCTGGAGGTCTAGAGACATACTCTAGAGTCTAAGGTTTCAAGTTGAGCAGGACCAAGATAGAATACTTGGAGTGCAAGTTCAATGGTGTTACCCAGGAGGCAGACGGGGATGTGGGACTCGATATGCAAGTCATTCCCAAGAGAGAGAGTTTCAAATATTTGGGATCTATAATTTAGATGAATGGGGAGATAGATGAGGATGTTACTCACCGTATCGGAGCAGGATGGACGAAGTGGAGGCTCACTTCCGGTGTCTTGTGTGATAAGAATGTACCGTTAAAACTTAAGCGTAAGTTCTATATGGTAGTGGTCAGACCGACTATATTGTATGAGGCAGATTGTTGGCCAGTCAAAAAGTCACATGTCCAGCATATGAAAGTAGCAGAAATGAGGATGTTGAGATGGATGTGTGGGCATAGTAGATTGGATAAAATTAAGAATAAAGTTATTCGGGACAAGGCGGGAGTGGCCCTGTGGAGGCAAAGATGCGTGAGGCAAGGTTGAGATGGTTTGGGCATATTAAGAGGAGAAGCACAGATGCCCCAGTCAGGAGATGTGAGAGGTTGGCCTTAGGAGGTGAGAGAAGGGGTAGAGGTAGACCTAAGAAGTCTTAGGGTGAAGTGATCAGGCGGGACATGGCGTAGCTTGAGCTGACAGAAGACATGACCCTAGATAGAAGGGTGTGGAGATGAAAGATTAGGATGGAAGGTTAGTAGGTAGTCGTGCGTTTCCCTTTGTCTTCCCTAGTTCGAAAATATTAGTGCTAGTATGGTACCCTTTTTTCCTTAGTTTGCTATAGCTGCGTGTCTTGTTCTGTTACTACTTATCTTCAGTAATTCCACAGTTTTCTAGTAGGACTTCGTCATATTTTCATGTGCTGCCTTGGACTTATTTGTCTAAATATACTATCTTGCCATTACTTGTTATCGGCACTCCTTCCATATTCTTTGTTGTTATCTCTGATTTAGTTTTCTAACTATTTGCCTTGCTATCAAGGCTTCATTTACCTTCTTTATCCGAGAGTCATTCAGAAGCAGTCTCCCTACTCTGGAAGGGTAGGGGTAAGACTGCGTACATCCTACACTTCCCAGATCCCACTTGTAGGGATTATACTTGATAGTTGTTGTTGTCAAAGTAGATTAATTGTTTTTTGACAAAATAGGTTGTTTACAACTTAAAGTAACAAATCGATATGCTTTTGAAGACACTATATTTGTACCTGTATGTTTTACCTCACTCCACATTCGTTTCATCAAATTAATCAATATTATGTTTACCTTCTCATTACCCTTTCTTAAATTATTTTTACCAAGAAATATTCAATATGATAAAAGAAAAAAACAATAATATTTATGCCAATATAATTAAGCTACAAATATAATAAAAATACAAAACAAAAGGCTTAACAAAATAGAGATGTGTGTTTCTTAGACTGGACAATCTTGTTTGTCAAAGAGATCTTGTGATTACAACTCTACTTGACGGCATAAACCCCTTCACCAAACCTTACTAAATACTAACATAAAATCTATTCATCATAAGATTTATTCAAAGTGCTTATTGCCAAACTATAGTGTTACGATCAGAATAAAGTGAGGATTAATACACAGTCACGTGAGAGGCACGTGAGCAGCAGTTAGTTAGTTTCCGAAAATTAGTTACAGTTAGTTAGTTGCTGTTAGTTTGTTACAAGTTAGTTACAGCTGGATTTTCTTCATATAAGCTGAATTCACAGCTATTGTAAGCCCCATTCATTTTGTAATTAAATCTGAAAGAAATATCTCTCTTCTCTCTCTAAATTCTCGGAATATCCTCTTCTATAAGTCATCTGTTCAAGAGTAATTCTCCTTATTTGCTCTTTAGGATAATTAGATTTTCCTGTAAGTTCCTGAGTTGATATCATTGGTATCAGAGCAGACATTTTCCTTGGATCTGTAAATCGAAAATGGGGGAACATAACACCAGAATTCAGGAACTACGTCGATATTTGGATGGTTTTCGAGGATCATTCGAAGGGATCATTGGATTAGTGGAAAAATTGCGTAGAACTATGGATGAAAAGCTCACCCACTCGATGGAAGAATTTAAGAAGATTCAGCTGACGAATGGGGAAAATGCACGAACTATTATTAAAGAAGAAACAACAACACCAGTAGAAAAGGGTCAACGAAGGGAGGAATATGAACTGCCCACCAGAAGCCATCAGTTGGAATTCCCTAAATTTTATGGAACTAGGCTTCGTAATTGGCTGTATCAGTGTGAACAATTCTTTGAAGTTGATCAGACTCCTGAAGCTTCGAAGGTGAAATTGGCTTCTTGTCGATTGGCTGGAAAGGCTCTTCAATGGCACCAGGTGTACATAAAGACTCGATTGTTTAGGGATTGGCCTAATTTGGGGGGGGGAGTATGTGAGGTGCTTATATGCAAGGTTTGGATCAGAATTTTTCGATGATCCAATGGGGGATTTGAAGGACCTTAAATAGGTAACTTATGTGCAAGATTATGTGGATTTATTTGATGAACTATTAACTAGAGTTGAGTTAAATGAAGAGTATGTTCTTAGTTTCTTCCTTAGAGGTCTTAAACCTGAAATTGGGCTGCCTGTCAAAATGTTTGCACCTAGATCCTTGCAGAAAGCCATTAGTTTTGCTAGAATCCAAGAGCAGACCTTATTCATACAAAAGCAAACTCTCAAAAATACCCCAGTTCTTTCGACACCTAGACCAATTCATAAACCAATTGCCAATCCTAATTACCCACAGAACACACACTCTAACTACTCTAAACAAATTTTTCCTTACCAAAGAAACCAAGGCTCCTACTTAGGAACAACCAAACCATCCTACAGAAACCCAAGGCTTCTAACTCCTACTGAAATAGAGGAAAAGAGGGCTAATGTATTATGATTCAATTGTGATGAAAAGTATGTTCCAGGTCATGTATGTTCAAAGAGAAGGCAGTTATTTTCTATTGAGTTGATAGAACCTGAGGAGGAAGGAAATGGTGAAGAAGATATCTTGTTTGATCTTTCTGAGCTACTGAACATGGAAGGATTTGCATATGATGTTGACTCTGATGGGGCTATCCTACCTCATGTTTCTGTACATGCTATGATTGGTACTGAAGATTTCAGAACCATGTTCAAAACCATGAGGGTGACTGGATCAGTCAAGGGCAAAACAATGAAGATGTAACGACCCGACCGGTCGTTTTAAAAATTAACGCTCTGATCCCCTATTAACTATTTTTTCATGTTTTTTCTGCTATTGTGAGTTGTTGGGAAGATTCATTTTGAATTTCGGAGTGTTTTGGGGTACTTAGTCCCTAAATAAGGGCTTAAGCTTTAGAATTAAGACCGTAGTCGGAGCAGTATGAAGACGACCTCAAAATGAAATTTTGTTGATTTCGTTAGCTCTGTTGGGTGATTTCGGGCTTAGGGGCGTGTTCGGATTGTGTTTTGGATGTCTGTAGCTTATTTAGGCTTGAAATGCCGAAAGTTGAATTTTTGAAGTTTCCGGATCGATAGTGAGATTTTGATATCGGGGTCAGAATCCGATTCCGAAAGTTGGAATATATCCATGGTGTTGAATGTGACTTGTGTGCAAAATTTGGGGTCAAGTTCTTTAGGTTTGGATTGGAGGGTGATTCATCGTTTTAGCATTGTTTGATGTGATTTGAAGGTTGGACTAAGTTCCTAGGATGTTTTAGGATTGGCTGGTATATTTGGTTGAGGCCCCCGGGGCCTCGGGTGAGTTTCAGATGCTTAACGGAAGTGAATTTAGACTTAGGCAAAAATCTGAGGTTACTGAACCTGTCATAATCACACCTGCGTGTGTTGGACCGCAAATGCAGCACCGCAGAAGCGGTTTGGGAACCGCAGGTGCGGCACCGCAAAAGCGGTTTGGGAACCGCAGGTGCGATTTGAGGCAATAGTAGAGCTGGTCGCAGATGCAGTCCAAGGACCGCAGAAGTGAACCGCATCTGCGGGTAAATGGGCGCAGGTGCGGAGCTTGGACTTTTAATGAAAATTCGCAGGTGTGGAGTAGGAGCCGCAGAAGTAGGACCGCATGTGCAGTAGGACCCTCGCAGATGCACAAATTGCGGGGGAAAAAAACAGAAAATCGAGGGTTTGAGTTCATAAGTTGGAAAATCGATTTGGAGCTCGATAGAGGGCAATATCTGGAGAGATTTTGAAGGAGGAAGATTGGGTAATGAATCCTAACTCTAATTTGGTTTTAATGCATTAATCTATTGTTAGTTTTATCATTTAATTCGGGATTTGGATGAAAAATTGGGAAAAAGTTGAGAAACATTCTTAGGCCTAATTTTGGGATTTTGATCGAGTTTTTGGTATCGGATTTGAGTGGTTTTGGAATGGTTAGACTTGTGAGTGAATGAGTGTTCATAATTTGTAATTTTTACCCAATTCCGAGACATGGGCCCGGGGAGAATTTTTGGGCATTTATCTATTTTCTTACCTTAGCTTCGATTCCTTTAGTTAAATTCGTTGTTTGTAGTTATATTTACATTATGAAATTGATTTGAATAGATTTGGGCCACTCAGAGTTGGATACTCGTGGCAAGAGCGTGGTTTCGGATTGATTTTGAGCTGATTCAAGGTAAGTGGCTTGCCTAACCTTGTGTGGGGGAATTCCCCTTAGGATTTTGGTACTGATGTTATATGAGTGCCGTGTGCGTGAGATGATGAGTGCGTTCACATGCTAATTGTTGAAAAACTCTATTTTCATTAAGTAAATATATGTGTTTTTCTTGTAATAGAGCAATACTTGTACTTGAAACCTCCCATTTAGCTTAGGAAAAGAATGCTTAAGTGATTTAATTGTCTTACCTACTTTAACTGCTTACTTGTATTCTGTGCAGCATGTTTAGAGTAGAATTCCTGTTTATTCTCGAATAGAACTGTAAATTCTTTCTTGAAACTGTTGTGTATTTACTTTGGGACTACAGGACGATTTCTCGGGAGATCCCCCTGTATGTTTATTTTGGGACTACGGATCGGTATTCCAGGAGATCCCCCTGCACTTTTACATTTGGGACTACGGGACGACACCTGGGAGATTCCCCTATACTGGATATTTACTTTGGGACTACGGATTGGTATTTCGGGAGTTTTTTCTGCATATTTATGATTCGGACTATGGGACGATATCCCGGTAGATCCTCTGCACATTTACTTTTGGGACTACAGGACGATATCCTGGGAGATCACCTGTTGTTATCTCTGTGTATTGAGTATATTCTGTCTGTGATTTTACTCGTTATCGACTGTTATTTTTCTTTAATTATACTATCGCACTTCATATTGTTTTACCTTATTTCATATATATATATATATATATATATATATATATATATATATAACCAGTAGGGCCCTAACCTTCCTCATCACTACTCAACCGAGGTTAGGCTTGGCACTTACTGGATACCGCTATGGTATGCTCATTCCCTTTCCTGCACATATTTTTCATGTGCAGATCTAGGTTCTTCTGCTTAACCGTTCTACTAGTGAGGCGGGCGATACCAGAGACTTCAAGGTACATCTACCGTGTCCGCAGATCCATAAGTCCCTCTCTATTCTCCCCTTTAGCTTTAGACTTCCTGTATTTACTTTTGATTAGACATTCTGGAGTTAGAACACTGTGTAGTTTTCTATAGCTTGTGATTTTATGAGATTCCGGGTTTTGGGAGTTTATTCAGTTTTGAGAGTGTATATTTGTATATGTCGAGCGACATCTTAAACATTTTTATTATGGTTTATCTATAATTTTTACTAGTTTCGTATTTTGTTTCCTCTTTCCGAATTTGTTAGGCTTACCTAGTCGAAGAGACTAGGTGTCGTCACGATAGTTCACGGAGGGCGAACTTGGGTCGTGACAAGTTGGTATCAGAGCTCTAGGTTCATAGGAGTCATGAACCAAAAGTCAGTTTATTAGAGTCTCGCGGATCGGTACAGAGACGCTTGTACTTATCTACGAGAGGCTATGTAACTATTAGGAAAATTCCACTTCATTTGATTTCCTTGTCGTGCGAGATTTTTGATATCGAAATTCGAAACTTCTGTCTTCTATTCTATTACAGATGGTGAGGACACGTGCTACCGGAGATGACCAGGCACCCGCACCCTCTGAAAGAGCCGTCCGAGGTCAGGGCCGGGGTAGAGGCTGAGGATGCGCACGTGGTGCAGCCAGACCACCTGCACGAGCTGCCACCGAGGAGCCACCAGTAGCTCCAGCTGAGCCCAGAAACCTGATACGGCTAGTTCTACTACTATTCCAGCTCTTCAAGAGACCCTTGCACAGTTAATGAGCATGTACACTACTCTAGCTCAGGCAGGGTTGATTCCTCTTACTGCAACCACATCCTAGGCCGGGGGAGAAGCACAGACTCCCACCGCCCGCACTCCTGAGCATCGAGTCTAGGTTGATTAGATCCCAGAGGTTATACTGGTACCGCCTGTGGCCCTAGTTCAGACCGAGGACAGGGCAGTAGCTTCCGAGGAATAGCAGCGGAGGCTTGAGAGGTTCAAGAAGTATAAACCTCCTATATTCAGTGGTCTAGCATCAGATGATGCTCTGGGAAACCTCTTATATTCAGTGGTCTAGCATCAGATGATGCTCTGGGATTTTTGGAGGAGTGCTACCGTATCCTCTGCACTATGGGTATATCAGGATCGAGTGGGGTTTCTTTCACTGCCTTCCAACTTCGAGGAGCAACCTATCAGTGGTGGCGTACTTATGAGTTGGATAGCCCAGCTAAGGTAGCTTCCCTTACATGGACCCATTTTTTAGATATGTTTTTGAGGGAGTATGTTCCTCAGAGCCTCAGGGACGCATGGCGCGCGGAGTTTGAACATTTGCACCATGGTACTATGACTGTTTCAGAGTATGCTGTCCATTTCACTAACTTGGCTAGGCATGCACCAGCCTTGGTTTCTACAGTTCGTGAGAGAGTTTGTCGGTTCATTGAGGGGCTCATTCCCAGCATTAGGTCTAGCATGGCTTAGGAGTTGGAGATGGATATTTCTTATGAGCAGATGGTGAGCATTGCTAGGAGAGTAGAGGGTATGCATGCTCAGGATAGAGAGGAGAGGGAGGCCAAGGGGTCTCGAGAGTCGGGCCATTATTTTGGTGCTCGTGATCCAGCTACAGTTCTTCATGGTAGGGGTTATATGAGTCGCCCCATTCATTCAGCTTTTCTAGCAGCCAGTGGTATTCCAGCTCCTTCTAGACCTCAAGAGCCTTATTATGCACCTCTAGTATCTAGTCTGCCTCCTGCACGGGGTAAGTCCAGCAGACCTGGCCCGAGCCAGTGACAGGCGCCACGTCCTCCCAGAGCTTGTTTTGAGTATGGCGACATATGCCATATGGTGAGGGATTGCCCCAGACTTGGGAGGGGTGCACCTCCACAGACTTCTCAGCCTCAACGTGCTCCGTAGAGTTCTCAAGCTATGATCACAGCACCAGTTGCTGCCCCACCTACCCAGCTAGCTAGAGGTGGAGGTCGGGGAGGTAGAGGTCTCCCTAGAGGAGAGGTCAGGCCAGATATTATGCACTTCCTGCCCGTACCGAGTCTGTCGCCTCCGATTTTGTCATCACAGGTATTGTCATGGTTTGTCATAGAGATGCATCGATTTTATTTGATCCAGGCTCTACTTATTCTTATGTGTCCTCTTATTTTGCCCTGCATTTGGGCGTATCTCAGGATTCTTTGAGTTTTCCTGTTTATATTTCTACTACTGTGGGAGATTCTCTTGTTGTGGACCACGTTTATCAGGCGTGTTTGGTTGCTCTTAGTGGTTTTGAGACTAGAGCCGATTTATTATTTCTCAGCATGGTAGATTTCGATGTTATCTTGGGCATGGACTGGTTGCCACCCCATTATGCTATTCTTGATTGTCACGCCAAAACCGTGACGCTGGCTATGCCAGGTGTACCGCAAGTAGAGTGGAGGGATACTTTGGATCACACCCTCAATAGAGTTATTTCCTTTCTTAAAGCTTAACGGATAGTTGAGAAGGGGTATGACCCATATCTAGCTTATATAAGAGAAGTCAGTATTGATACCCCTACAGTTGATTCAGTCCCAGTAGTATGGGACTTCCCTGATGTGTTTCCAGCTGACCTTCCGGGTATGCCACCCGACAAAGATATTGATTTTGGCATTGATTTGTTGTCGGGAACTCATCCTGTATGGCCCCTCCTGAGTATGGCCCCTCTTGAGTTGAAGGAGTTAAAGGATCAGTTACAGGAATTGCTTGATAAGGGTTTTATTCGGCCCAGTGTACCACCTTGGGGTTCTCCTATTTTGTTTGTGAAGAAAAAAGATGGTTCTATGCGTATATGCATCGATTATCGCCAGTTGAACAAAGTTACAGTGAAGAACCGGTATCCTTTACCTCGTATTGATGATTTGTTTGACCAGTTACAGGGTGCACGAGTGTTTTCTAAGATTGACTTGCGTTCAGGTTACCATCAGTTGAAGATTCGGGAGCCAGATATCCCGAAGACTACTTTCAGGACTCGGTATGGTCATTACGAGTTACTTGTTATGTCATTTGGGCTGACCAATGCCCCATCAGCCTTTATGCATTTGATGCACAGCGTGTTCCGGCTATATCTTGGCTCGTTTGCCATTGTCTTTATTGATGATATTCTATTATACTCCCGGAGTCGGGAAGATCATGAGCAGCACCTGAGGACAGTGCTTCAGGCTTCGAGAGAAAAGAAATTATATGCAAAGTTCTCAAAATGTGAGTTTTTGTTGGATTCCGTGGCATTTTTGGGTCACGTGGTATCGAGTGAGGGGATAAAGGTGGATCCAAAGAAAGTGGAAGCAGTGCAGAGTTGGCCCAGACCATCCTCAGCTATAGAGATCCGCAGTTTTCTTGGCTTGGCGGGTTATTACCGTCGATTTGTTAAGGTATTTTCATCTATTGCAGCACCTATGACCAGGCTGACCCAGAAGGGTGCTCCGTTCCAGTGGACGGAAGAGTGTGAGGAGAGCTTCTAGAAGCTCAAGACAACTTTGACTACAAACATCAGTTTTGATATTGCCTACAGGTTTGAGGTCTTATACAATCTATTATGATGCTTCAAGGATTAGCCTTGGAGCGGTATTAATGCAGGACGGTAGGGTGATTGACTACGCGTCCAGATAGTTGAAGGTACATGAGAAGAATTATCTTGTCCATGATCTCAAGTTACCTGGTATTGTTCACTCCTTGAAGATCTGGCGTCATTATTTGTACGGTGTTCCTTGTGAGATCTATACTGATCACCAGAGTTTGCAGCATCTGTTCAAGCAAAATGATCTTAATTTGCGCCAGAGGAGGTGGTTAGAGCTGCTGAAGGACTATGATATCACTATCTTGTATCTCCCGGGCAAGGCCAATATGATGGCCGATGCTTTGAGTTGTCGGGCAGAGAGTTTGGGGAGTTTAGCTTATTTACTAGTAGCGCAGAGGCCCATGGCGATGGATGTTCAGGCCTTAGCCAGCCAGTTTGTGAGATTGGATCTTTCAGAGCCTAGTCGGGTTCTAGATTGCGTGATTTCTCGGTCTTCCTTGTTTGATCGTATCAGATAGCGTCAGTATGATGACCCCCATTTGTTCGTCCTCAAGGACAAGGTTTTGTATGGTAATGCCAGAAATGTGACTATTGGTGATGATGGGGTATTGAGAATGCAGAGTCGGGTATGTTTACCCAATGTTTATGGGTTTCGGGAGTTGATTTTAGAGGAGGCCCATAGTTCGCGGTATTCCATCCATACAGGTGCCACGAAGATGTACCTGGATTTGAGACAACACTATTGGTGGAGGAGGATGAAGAAATATATAGTTGGGTTTGTAGCTCGGTGCCTCAATTGTCAGTAGGTGAAGTATGAGCACCAAAGACCGGGTGGTTTGCTTCAGCAGATAGATATTCCGGAGTCGAAGTGGGAGCGGATCACCATGGACTTCATAGTTGGACTCCCACGGACTTTGAGGAAGTTCGATGCCATTTAGGTAATTGTGGATCGGCTGACCGATTCCACGCATTTCATTCCGGTGTGTACTATCTATTCTTCGGAGCTGCTGGCGGAGATTTATATTCGGGAGATTGTTCGTCTGTATGGTATTACAGTTTTCATCATTTCAGATAGAGGTACACAGTTCACATCACGGTTCTGGAGGGCCGTACAGCATGAGTTGGGTACTCGGGTGGAGTTGAGTACAACATTTCACCCCCAGACGGACGGACAGTTCGAGCGCACTATTCAGATTCTTGGGGATATGCTCTGTGCGTGTGTGATGGAGTTTGGAGGTTCTTAGGATCAGTTCTTGCTACTGGCGGAGTTTGCCTACAACAACAGTTATCAGTGCAGCATTCAGATGGCACCGTATGAGGATTTGCATGGTAGGCGGTGTAGATCCCCGGTAGGTTGGTTTGAGCCGGGTGAGGCTAGATTATTGGGCACAGACTTGGTTCAGGATGCCTTGGAGAAGATTAAGGTGATTCAGGATAGACTTCGCACAACCTAGTCCAGATAGAAGAGTTGCGAACCGGAAGGTTCATGATGTTTCCTATATGGTTGGAGAGCGGGTCTTGCTTCGGGTTTCACCTATGAAGGGCATTATGAGATTTGGGAAGAAGGGGAAATTGGGTCCAAGGTTTATTGGTCCTTTTGAGATATTGTGGCATGCTGGGGAGGGTGCTTATGATCTTGCCTTACGTCCCAGCTTGGTAGGAGTTCATCTGGTATTTCATGTTTCGATGCTCCAGAAATATCACGGTGATCCGTCACACGTATTAGATTTCAATTTAGTCCTGTTGGACAAGGATCTATCTTATGTTGAGGAGCCAGTGGCAATATTGGATAGGCAGGTTCGAAAGTTGAGGTCAAAGAACATTGCATCAGTGAAGGTTCAGTTGCGGGGTCAGCCGGTCGAGAAGGCGACTTAGGAGACCGAGCAGGATATACGCAGTTGTTACCCTCATTTTTTCACCACTTTAGGTATGTCTCTATGCTCGTTCGAGGATGAATGACTGTTTTAATAGGGGAAGGATGTAACGACTCGGCCGGTCATTTTAAGAATTAACGATGTGATCCCATATTAACTGCTTTCCCCATGTTTGTTTCTGCTATTGTGAGTTGCCGGGAAGATTCGTTTTGAATTTCGGAGTGTTTTGAGTCACTTAGTCCCTAAATGAGAGCTTAAGCTTTAGAATTTAGATCGTAGTTGGAGCAGTGTGAAGACGGCCTCAGAATAGAATTCCGTTGATTTCGTTAGCTCTGTTGTGTGATTTCGGCTTAGGGGCATGTTCGAATTGTGTTTTGGAGGTCCGTAGCTATTTAGGCTTGAAATGTCGAAAGTTGAATTTTTGAAGTTTCCGGATCGATAGTGAGATTTTGATATCGAGGTCGGAATCCGATTCCTAAAGCTAGAATAGCTCTGTCGTGTTGAATGTGACTTGTGTGCAAAATTTGGGGTCAATCGGACTTGGTTTGGTTGGTTTCGGCATCTGTTTTAGGATTCTTGTAGGTTCAAGTTCTTCAGGTTTGAATTGGAGAGTGATTCGTGGTTTTAGTGTTGTTTGATGTGATTTGAGGGTTGAACTAAGTTCGTATGATGTTTTAGGACTGGTTGGTATATTTGGTTGAGGCCCCGGGGCCCTCGGATGAGTTTCGGATGCTTAACAAAAGTGAATTTGGACTTAGGCAAAAATCTGAGGTTGCTGAACCTGTCATAACCGCACCTGCGTGTGTTGGACCGCAGGTGCGGCACCGCCGAAGCGGTTTGGGGACCGCAGGTGCGGTCTGAGGCAATAGTGGAGCTGGTCGTAGATGCGGTCCAAGGACCGCAGAAGCGGACCGCAACTGCGGGTAAATGGGCGCAGGTGCGGAGCTTGGCCTTTTAATGAAAATCCGCAGGTGCGGAGTACGAGCTGCAGAAGCGGGACCGCAGGTGCAGTATGACCCTCGCAGATGCGAAAATCGCTGGGCGGAAAAAGAGAAAATCGAGGGTTTGAGTTTATAAGTTGAAAAATCGATTTGGAGCTTGGTAGAGGGTGATTTCTGGAGAGATTTTGAAGGAGGAAGATTGGGTAATGAATCCTAACTCTAATTTGGATCTAATGCATTAATCTATTGTTAGTTTTATCATTTAATTTCGGGATTTGGATGAAAATTTGAGAAAAGTTGGGAAAAAGTTCTTGGGCTTAATTTTGGGATTTTGATCGAGGTTTTGGTATCGGATTTGAGTGATTTTGGTATGGTTAGACTCGTGAGTGAATGAGTGTTTATAATTTATGATTTTTACCCGATTTCGAGACTTGGGCCCGGGGAGCATTTTGGGGTGTTTATGTATTTTCTTACCTTAGCTTCGATTCCTTTAGCTAAATTCATTGTTTGTAGTTATATTTACATTATGAAATTGATTTGAATAGATTTGGGCCACTGGAGTTGGATACTCGTGGCAAGAGCGTGGTTTCGGATTGATTTTGAGATGGTTCGAGGTAAGTGACTTGGCTAACATTGTGTGAGGGAACTCCCCTAAGGATTTGGGTACTGATGTTATATAAGTGTCGTGTACGTGAGGTGACGAGTGCGTACACGTGCTAATTGTTGAAAAGCTCCATTTTTATTAAGTAAATATCTGTGTTTTTCTTGTAATAGAGCAATACTTGTACTTCAAACCTCCTGTTTAGCTTAGGAAAAGCATGCTTATGTGAATTGTCTTACCTACTTTAACTTCTTACTTGTATTCTATGCAGCATGTTTAGAGTAGAATTTCTGTTTATTCTCGAATAAAACTGTAAATTCTTTCTTGAGACTGTTGTGTGTTACACTTTGGACTATGGGACGATTTTTCGGGAGATCCCCCTGTATGTTTATTTTGGGACTACGGATCGATATTCCAGGAGATCCCTCTACAATTTTACATTTGGGACTACAGGACGACACCCGGGAGATTCCCTTGTACTGTATATTTACTTTGGGACTACGGATTGGTATTTCGGAAGTTTTCCCCGCATATTTATGATTCGGACTACGAGACGATATCCCGGGAGATCCTCTACATATTTACGTTTGGGACTACAAGACGATATCCTGGGATATCCCCTGTTGTTATCTCTATGTATTGAGTATACTCTGTTGTGATTTTACTCGTTATCGACTGTTACTGTTCTTTAATTATACTATCGCACTTTATATTGTTTTACCTTGTTTCATATATATATATATAACCAGTAGGGCCCTGACCTTCTCGTCACTACTCGACCGAGGTTAGGCTTGGCACTTACTAGGTACCGATGTGGTGTACTCATGCCCTTTTCTGCACATGTTTTTCGTGTGCAAATCCATGTTCTTCTGCTCAGTCGTTCTACCAGTGAGGCGGGCGATGCCAGAGACTTCGGGGTACATCTGCCACGTCCGCAGATGTAGAAGTTCCTCTCTATTCTCCCCTTTAGCTTTAGACTTCCTGTATTTACCTTTGATTAGACATTCTGGATTTAGAACACTGTGTAGTTTTCTATAGCTTGTGATTTCATGAGATTCCATGTTTTAGGAGTTGATTCAGTTTTGAGAGTGTATATTTGTATATGCCGAGCGGCATCTTAAACATTTTTATTATGTTTTATCTGCAGTTTTTGCTAGTTTCGTATTTAGTTTCCTTTTTCCGTAATTTGTTAGGTTTACCTAGTCGTAGAGACTAAGTGCCGTCACGACAGTTCACGGAGGGCGAACTTGGGTCGTGACAAAAAATCTTGATTGATACTGGCAACATCCACAATTTTATGGACCTTGACAATGCAAAGAGATTAGGGTGATACTTAACAATGATTCATCGATTTGTTGTATCTATAGCTGATGGGAATAGGATGTATAGCAAAGCCATTTGCAAGGGGTTCATTTGGAAAATACAGGAAGTCCAATTCATGTCTGATATGCTGACTCTTCCTCTTGGAGGTTGTAACATGGTATTAGGGGTGCAATGGCTGGTAACATTGGGAGATATTATGTGGAACCTCAGGAAATTGAAGATGGAGTTCACAATTGGAAGTCAGAAGGTGTCACTAAGGGGCACCCAGTCTACTTCTATGAAATTAGTAGGACAAGGTCAAATGGACAAACTTTTGGCCAACCCTGCTGAATTATCAATGATGTCCTTAGAAGTGGTGGCTATATAGCGTGAAACTGAACCTTGCCTATGGGGGCTAGGAGAACAGGTGGACAGTACAATGAGAAAGGAAGGGTTACAACAATTGTTGAAGGAGTACAATGATTTGTTTGAAGTTCCTAAAGAACTACTCCCACCAAGGCAGCATGATCACATAATTGTTTTGAAGGAGGGAACTTCTCCTATCAATATTAGACCTTATAGGTATCCTACTATACAGAAGGACGAAATTGAGAAGATGGTGGAGGAGTTGTTATCTACTGGTGTAATCAGGAACAACACAAGCCCTTATTCATCACCCATTGTCATGGTTAAGAAGAAGGATGAGAGTTGGAGGATGTGTGTAGACTATAGGGAACTCAATAACTATACTATTAAGGACAAGTTCCCAATATCAGTAATAGAGGAATTATTGGATGAGTTGCATGGTACCAGATTCTTTTTAAAGTTGGATCTAAGATCAGGGTACCACCAGATTAGGATGTGGGAAGATGACATTCCCAAAATAATATTTAGAACTCATCATGGTCACTTTGAGTTCTTGGTTATGCCATTTGGCCTTACCAATTTCCCCTCCACTTTTCAGAGTTTGATGAATCAGATTTTTATGTCTTATCTTAGGAAATTTATCCTAGTTTTCTTTGATAATATTTTGGTATATAGCTCTTCTTGGGAGGATCACCTATCATATTTGTAGAAAGCCTTTCAGGTCTTAAGGACCAAAGTTCTGTTTGTAAAGCAAAGCAAGTGTGCTTTTGGAGAAACTCAAGCGGACTACTTATCACATCTCCTTTTTACTACCCGAAGGGATATAAGGGAGTTTTCCAATTTAAGTGACAATCAAAATAGGATTATTATTTCAGATCAGAGTCGACACTTGGGATAATTTATGGTGTCCCAAATCACTGGTTTAAAATCCCGAATCAAGGAAATTTGACTCTATATTAATGTTTGCGAACACAGAAATACGGGTAAAGAATTCTGTTAACCAGGGGAGAAGAGGTTAGGCATTCCCGAGTTTCGTGGTTCTAACACAGTAGCTTTGATCATACTTGGCTTATTAAATTGTCTAATTACTCATTTTAGAACCTATGTGCATTTGTCTCTTTTAATTAATAAATTATATTAAAACGAGTCACACGCACGTGTACCCATTTGTTTTGGCACGTCAAAAAATTATGTCACGCGAACGTGTCCGCAATTAATCACGCTTTATTAATATTAAGAAAGTTTAGTCAAAGTTACGCAAACACATACTCCGATTTTGTTTTTAAGATCGTAATTATGTCACGCGAACGTGTACACAATCACGATGATTGATTTATTAATATCCGCCTAAAGTATACTAGCTGTGTATAGTTATTGAACATATAGGCCAAAGATAGTTTTTAGTTCTTGTTAGTCTCATTACCCAAATTCTATTCGAGCTAAAATGGTTACTTTACTAGGTCAATACAGCAGGACAAAGCCAAACCTCCATTCGCTCCTATTAGCACCAACTCCATAGATCCGATTTACCTAATTAAACAATTTACATTAAACATTCATTATCTTACCTAAATGATGAACAATAGACAACAGTTAAGTATTTAAACTAAACTACAACAAAGCAATTATAAAAAAAATAGAATTATAACAAAGCAATACAAGTAAAAACCATATTAATCAACAAAGGAAATTAAAACGGAAGCCAAGGCATGAGCAAACTGCAATGGCAATTTAAAAATTAGAATAAACTAACCCAGCTCTGCCTACAGTAAAAATCAACCCAATCAAACAGTAATATTCTTATGCACAAAATAAGATACTCCATAGAACAAAAATAAACCCAATCAAACACAACCTTCATTTAGAAAAAGAAAGCAAATCAAATACTACTGAAAGTGAAAACAAATAGCATCCTTGGAGCATTCAATTTCCTCCTAGAATTCAATCATCGTGTGTCCATGATAACCCTATAAATAAATAGATTCCCCGTAAACTATATATGTGACATTGAAAAGA
Organism: Nicotiana sylvestris; assembly: GCF_000393655.2. Lineage (NCBI taxonomy): Eukaryota > Viridiplantae > Streptophyta > Magnoliopsida > Solanales > Solanaceae > Nicotiana > Nicotiana sylvestris. The sequence goes on from NC_091058.1 coordinate 28,596,990, forward strand.
ATTATAAGCTTATAAATTATAAGAGTATTAATGAAAAGTTCAAATAAATCCTATCGAATCCTAATGGAAACTTTTTAGAACCAACTCAATACCAAACCATCACACCGTTTTAATGCATCAATCACAGTTCTAACCCTCTCAAAATAATTGTCGAGTTATTCACATAGCAGAACCGATTTGAATTCTTAAGAAGAGGAACTCATTTGTTCATTACCAGAGAAACCCAATAGCAAAACCAAGCAAAATACCGTACACGGATAATTAGTTCAAGAAACTATGAGTTAATTACAAACCATAACGAGAAACAGTACCTCAGTTTGGTCCGATAAGATGACATAGATAGCATGTAAAACTGAATTTACAATAACCGATTCTTCAATATATACAATGGAAAAAAGAAAATCTCTGATGCGGCGGATCTAAAACGAGCTAACGACCTGAATCTTCGAACCGGTAAAGGAACCTCAAACTATTTAAATTGAATGAGTTGGACGAACAATTTCGAGCTGATTTTCACACTAATTTGGTGTAGTTTCAGGGCATTTTTGGAGCTGGGTTTACTGCTGAGTTTGAGCTCCGTTTCGCTGGACTAACTGGGGGGTCACCGGATTAACTTTCCCGTCAGATTGAAGGTGAAGGCTGGATGCGCCGTTGGTCTATGCGGCTGTGTATCTATGTGTATGTCTATTAAGAGATGAAGGAGGATTTAGAGCCCTTTTTTGAAGGTCTGCTACTGAAGCTTTAAGCCAAAGAAAGAGCAGCCATGATTTTTGAACTAGGTTCCTTTTTTGTGTGGTATCGTGTATTATGCTGAAGATGATGGGTGAGGTCCTTTTTTGGGTGTTCAGCGGCGGATCCTTGGTCTATGGTGGTCGTTTTTTTTGCTGAAGGAGATGAATGGAGTGGGGTCTTTTGATTAGGTTAGGTGCTGCTCTTTTCAGATTTTTGCGTTAAGTAGTCTAGGTCTCAGAGTCTATCTTGTGTATTTTTGGCTGATTGTAGAGTGTAGGGATATAGGTTTTTGTAGTTTTTTTTTTAGGTTAAGAGGTATGGGTCTAGGGATTATGAGCTTGGAAATTATGGGCTAGATCTGAAAATTAGGCCTAAAAATGGGTCGTTTGAGCCCAAATTTTATTCTTTCCCAACGAACGAGACTAAAAATACGATCTCATTTATTAATTAATCCTATTTAAGTAAAATAACTATAAAAATAAGAATGATCGTTAAAACAAAACTATTTTTGGTATTTTTCAAGGTTAAAAATGACTACAAAATATTAATAAAACTATTTTTTTGTAATTTTTATTTTCTTGTAATAAAATAAATTAAAAGAGCCAAAATTAGTCAAAATAGCGATATTAGGCCTAAATTAAATATTTACGTGCTAAAATATAAAAAAATCTTGGGGATGGTCAAAAATCACATGTCTACAGTTGCCCCTCTTTGACTGGAAACGCGAAGAGTTTTTAGACAAAGAATGACTAGACAAGTTTTTTGACCCGACCCTTATTTAAGGAGACCAAAAATTAAGAGGAAGGAGAATGTGTCTGAGCCCTGGTATCTGAGCTGCCTACATATCCTTGGCTATAAAGGAATCAGGCCATGTGTAGTTTAGAAGTGAGTGAGATGATGGAGTATACCGAGGTGGAGAGCCGGTCGAGGTGCTATTCCATCGAGGTTCCGGTCCGCGGTCCTGTTATTACATCAAAATCAAAAAATGAAAAAGACTAACTAAGCCTGTCAACTATGAGTTACAAGATTCCTATATATAAGTCTTTTGAAGCTTGATCTTGAGTCTTGAATGGTTCTTCATGCAGATTTTAGATTTGAACCTTGACGCTCGCTAACGGCAGGTACTAGTTTATTCTTCTTCGGATCAAGACCGGACATGCAATGCTCGTGACCTCAGTCATGTCTTGAGCAGCTCACATTTTTCATCAACTTCTGCATTTGGATTCACTTCTTGACTTTCTCTTCTTTTTTTATTTTGGATTGTGACTAACTTCCGTTGATCATCTCAGATTGTTGACTCGCATTCTTGCTGCAAGCTTTTTTTGTTGCTGACTTGAATTGCATTCTGAAGTGATTTCCCTTATTCTCCAGGTGGTGCCTGATTGCCAACATTTGAACTGTATTCCCTTGCTCTCCAAGTGGGCACCTGATTGCCAAAACTTTAAATTGTATTCCCTTGCTCTCCAAGTGGGCGCCTGATTGCCAAAACTTTAACTGTATTCCCTTGCTCTCCAGGTGGGCGCATGATTACCAAAACTTGAATTGTATTCCCTTTGTTACTTTAAACTGTTTTCTCTTGAAACCTGTGTTGTCTTCCTTTAAAACTCGAACTGCTTTCCTTGTTCTCTAGGTGGGCGCCTGATTGCCAAAACTTTAACTGTATTCCCTTGCTCTCTAGGTGGGCGACTGCTTGCCAAAAGTTTAATTGTATTCCCTTGCTCTCCAGGTGGACACCTGATTGCCAAAACTTTAACTGTACTCCCTTGCTCTCCAGGTGGGCGCCTGATTGCCAAAACTTTCAACTGTATTCCCTTGATCTCCAGGTGGGCTCCTGATTACCAAAACTTGAATTGTACTCCTTTCTCTCCAGGTGGGTGCCTGATTTCCAACACTTGCACTGTTTTTCCTTGAAACTTGAACTGCTTCTTCTTGTTCTCCAGGTGGGTGCCTGATTTCCAACACTTGCAGTGTTTTTCCTTGAGACTTGAACTGCTTCTCCTTGATCTCCAGGCGGGTTCCTGATTGCTGAACTTGAATCGCCTTCCTTTGAACATTGTTGCTTTACCTTTGTTCTCCAGGTGAGTGCCTGATTACCAACATTTGAATTGTATTCTTTTTCTCTAAAACTTGAATTGTTTTCCCTTGTTTGCCAGGTGGGCGCCTGATTGCAGACACTCGAACCATCTTCTCTTGCTACTTGGAACTGTTTTCCCTCAAAACTTGCACCATTTTCCCTTGCTCTCCAGGTGGGTGCCTGATTACTGAACTTGAACTTGAGTTGTTCTCCCTTGTTCTCCAGGTGGTCGCCTGATTGCTGAACCTGAACTGCTTTCTCTTGGGATTGCTTTTCCTTGGAATTATCTCCCCTTGTTTCTCCAGGTGGGTGCCTAATTGGTGAACTTGAATTGTCCTCTTCTTGAAACTGCTTGTCTTTGAACTGTCTTTTCTTGTTTCTCCCGGTGGGTGCCTGATTTCAACAAAACAGACAAAATGAAAGAAATTTTTCTGCCCCAGTTTGATATTGGGAACATATGTAAGTGTTAATCGATTCTTGTTATCAAAATAAGTTCTAATCTAAATTCCATTATCCTAAAAATTTCAAACCAAGTCTCATCTCAAAAGTAAAACACTTTAAATGCTAGATTATACTTCCCCAAACTAGAACTTACGCTAAATCTTATTATCTACGAAGGTATTGAAATTTAACTAGGTCCCATTATCTAGGAGGGTCCTGAGAACCCTTCTTTTTATAAAACATCCATTATCCATGAGGGCCTTGAAAATTTTAAATTAAGTCCCATTATCCATGAGGGTACTAAGAAGCCGAGAATGAACTTACTTGAGCCGCGCTCTCTTCCTGGAGGATCTCTGCAGAACAAACAAAATTTCTTGCCCCTGAATCATGCTTTTCCTCATTGAGGGTTCCCGTAGATCGAACAAATTTCTTTCCCCTTCTAAAACCGCCTTTGTGCTGACATAATTTGGGCATGACATTTGAAAAATTCAAGCTTCCAAGCTTTGATTTGGGAATAGTCTCACCCTTGTTTCAAACAAAGAAAACTTGTGAGTTTAAACATGGTGGTTGGTTTGTAGCCTTGACTTTGAGGGCGATTGCTCCTTCACTTCCCATGATAACTTTGATTTCAACTCGAAAGACCTTGCTTGTTTTTGACAAACCATTTTCTCTGTCACCCTTATCCCAGAAGATACCTTTGATCCGTTCAAACCCAACATCCTCTATTTTGCTCATGATTGGACATTTATCGAACCTTTGTATTTCACATGAATCCCAAAACACGTTAATTTTTACCAACTCGATGTGCTTGCTGTTCTTTCCTGGCCTTGGCCTTGAGGTCCATTGCTCCTTCACTTGTCATGATAACTTTGACTTCCGCTTGGAAGATCTTGCTTGTCATTGGTTAACCACCTTCTCTGTCAACCTTATCACAGAAAATACCTTTGATCCGTTCACTCAACATACTCTATCCGTTTCATTGTTCATGAATTGACATATACCAAACATTTGTATTTCACATGAATCCCAAAGCATATTGATTGTTACCAACTTAGTGTGCACGCTGTTTTTTCCTAACTTATGCCACTTTGATGTGCTAGCCAGATCCCATTTTGTGCAATTGGAAAGCTGGTGGCAAATTTTGAAGTCATTTCTCACTTGTTCTGACCAAACAGACTCAGGAATAGGAAGTAAAAAAAGAACAGAGTAAAGGACAATGGAAAGAGATGATTCCTAACAAGAAAACTACAAAATAGAAATTTATCAAATGTGGATACAAACTCTAATGACCATGACATGAACCTGTGGCCTAATCTGTCAAGCAAGTCTGATGTTCAACTCTTATTATACCCCTAAACTATAAAACTGGGCTTCAATCACGATCCTTATTCGACTTGTAGTGCTCGAAGGGTTTTCACCATTAAGCCTCTCTCATTTTGTTCTTTCTCTCAACTCACTATCGCCTTATGGTGCCTGTGAAGGTTTTCACCAATAAGGCTCTCTCATTTTGTTCTTTTCTTCTTATTTCCTCCAATTCTGCAGATGACAAGGCATTAACCATGGTAAAAACGTCATATACTCTTGGCATGTCTAACCCGGCACTCTCAATGATTATCTGGGAAGTCTTTTTGGACTGTAATGTGGCTTTTGGATAGGGTTAGAAAGAAAGGATATTATAAAGACTCAAAATAACTAAGATAACGGGGTTAATTTATTTGCAACTTTTGGAATCCATTCTAAAAAGTTTGCCCCAATTTCTAAAATAATGGAATTTGATTCTTTTATTTTTCTTTTTCTTTTGATGGAGTTACTAAGAAAGACTGCCCCACTCTCGACTTCGTGTGATTATGATATTTTATTTGGTATGATCGAACCGTAAGGCTGCCTACGTATCTTGTGGTGGCAAGAATCAGGTCAAACGTAGTTCACAAGACTATTTTTGTTACTATTTTCCTTTTCTTTTTTTTATTTTTTCTTTTTCTTCTCTTTTTTCTCTTTATCTCTATTTTTCTCTTCTTCTTTTTTGACTTTTCCTTTTGGAATGAACTTTCTAAAACAAACCTATGGGGACATGAACTATTTTTTTTTCTTCCTTTCGTATGACTCTAACTTGATTCCAAAAGAGGGGAGGTCAAAGAAATCAACACAGGCTCAAAGGGGTGTCAAAGGGTATAAAGTGTCTGGGTAGCTAAAAGAGGGTCTCCCAATTCCTGAAAATGCCAAGTACAACACATGAAACTTGAAATGAAAAAGGATGAGCACTAATAACTAGGGATTTTGACGTATTTTATACTCCTTCTTGCTTACGCTTTGATTATAAATTCATACAAAATAGTCCCAAAAAGGCTCATAAGTTGTGCTTGATTGCAGGTTTGATCAATAAAGTGACAAGATGTTAAAGATCAACTCAAAAGGAGTGAAACTTGCACGAGTACCAAAGACAAGACAAACTCAGGAAAAACAGGCCTAGTGTGGCCGCATTACACTTTGTGCGGTCCGCACTAGGGAGGTTCAGAGAGATGGTACTTCAGGCATTAAGGCAGTGCGGCCGCAGAAGGTTTTGTGCAGTCCGCACTGAAGGCAATGCGGCCGCACTACCATTCTGTGTGGTCCACATAGCCAATGTTCAGAAAGGGTGACGTTGGAGCTTTCAAGCCTGTGCGGTCCGCGGTCCAGTTTGTGTGGACCGCACTAGAAGCCTCCGCGGCCGCGGTCCATTCTATGCAATCCAGGGAGCCTGAGTTCAGAGAGCCAAGTTTTCAAGTTCAAGAGCCTAATGCGGACGCACACCATTTTGTGCAGTCCGCACTGATCCCGTAGGGGCATTTTTGTCCAGTTTTTCCAGCTTAGTATAAATAAAATCTTTTTCCATTTTTTGGGCATCAAACATTTTAGAACAGTTGCTGCGCTCGTGGGAACATATCTTGTAGCCATTTTGGGCATTTTTACTTACTTTTTATCATTGAATCTTTGTATTTAGCTTAGCAATTAATTAATATGTGTTCATCTTCATCTATTTCTCTATTTTTCTCTTCAAGTATGAGAAGCTAGACCCATTATCTAGGGTTGTGGCTCAACCCTAGTGTGGTAATTGATGGGTGTTGCAATTTAGGGCTAGATTGACTATAAGTGTTTTCTATTTGGGTCAATTTCATGGTTTAGTTACTGAATTAGTGGTTGAAAATACTAGTTTGTGCTAAGTTGACTTGGGCTCTTCTTGAGAAAGAGAGCCTAAGTCTCCGAAATCAATCCAACAAGGAATTGGGATGGACTCAAGATAATTGATAGTCCCAATTAAAGGGTTAAACCTCGAGAGAGTAATACCCGACTTGAACCTTAGTTGCTTGAGCAAATATGCATACCCAATTGGTTTTAAGAAAGTCAATTGGGCAAAATCATTCTCTCTACCGAGAGGTGTGAGAGTAGGTAATATCGAGCAATGGTTATAACATATTCCCCAATCATGTCAATCGTGTCTTAGACACAATTACCCGTCAATTGGCCACCTAGGTGAAAGTCACCACCCTAGTGCCTTTTAGAATATTTGAAATCCTTGTAGCATTTTACTCTTAGCTTAATCTAGTTACAATTATAATTTATAGTTTGATAATAGTAGAATTATAAAAGAAAACCCAAAAATGAATAGAAGTGCAATTTGGAACCAATACGCAATCCCAACCTAAAAATATACTCAACTCCCTTTCTAGCTCTCTGTGGAAATCAATCCCGACCCAAAATCGGGCAAAAGCTATTGCGGCCCTCTCTCGCTACTTATTAGTGGTGTAGAGTTGGCTGCGATCAAGCACACACAACATTTCTTTTACAGCTTCAGCATTGATATCACTGATATGCTTTCCACTTTTCTTTAGCGCCTTGTCAAGTACATAACTCTCGTTGGGCAATTTCTCCTTCACAATGGATACCCTCCGTCAATTTGGAGAAAACTTTCTTGACTTTATCTTGTAACTTGAGATGCACTTGAACTCAAAGTTTCTTGCTTCAAATTGTCCGGGATGCACTCTCCTTTAACGAATCCTTATCATCCTATTAACTTCCCAAATTAACTGCCCCAGTTTCACACAGTTCGGGCTTCAAATGATCTCAAAATGTCCAAATCTGTACTTATTTCCCTCAAGTGCCGCTATCATCTTCAAAATTGTTTCATTGCTTCATAATTAAACTAACTTTTAAGACCAAGCCTAGAGTTATGCGTGCATGCCATGTCATTAGAGTCAGCATGAAAAGGACTATCAAAGGAGAAGAGAACAAAACAAAAAAATGACTACAAATAACAGAAAATAGAAAATTGCATTTGACAGATGGTGAAAGAGTTTGAACAACATAAATTGGGGTTACAATCTTGGAACAAGCCTAGATAACACTAAAAGAGTTACTACGACTAAACCAACTAGGCAAAATAAAAGGATAGAAGGGTTTGACTCACAAGACAATATCCGGATTACAACCCTGAAATAACCCGGATAACAGAAATAACAACAAAATGAACCACCAAGACTCCTCCCTGGCTAGCCAAGAAAGGAGTGTCTTTCCAATTGCCAAGCTCGACATCTTATCCAGTGAATTCCACATCAATATTACCAAGACCACTACCAATTTCAATATCATTAACTTCAGCAAGTGGCTCATTGGCTCCTTTGACCAATCCTTCGTCATTGCAAACCATCCCAACAATTTGTGCGTTGTCATGTACCTGTAGAGGATTATGTGTGATACTTGGGGTATTACTGCCTTGGACCACAATTATTACTTCTTGAATTATTCTTTCTATTTCCCTTTTCAAAGCACGACAATCATCAACAGTGTGCCCCTGGGCATTGGAATGGTATTCACACCTTTTAGCAGGGTCGAAGCTTCTCGCACGTGGGTCTATATAATTTAGAGGAATAGGTGTAATCATATTGCAATGCTTTAATCTCTCAAACAAGCTTGCATAGGACCCTCCTATTGGTGTAAAATTATCTTTCAGACTTTGTTCCTTTCTACACCCTTGGCTTGAATGTGGGTTATAGTGCACTTGAAAATTTTGTGGAGACTGGTGAAGCTTTTGCGGTGCTCGTGCTCGCCTTTTGGAGTGACCCAGTGGTTGGACAGATGGCCGGACACTGTTCAGAGGATAATACTGGGGTGGATTATGTGGAGCTCGGGGATATTCATGGGTCGGTATTGAGGCTGAAAGCGTTTAGCAGGAATGCCCACTAGATCCTATCGTTGGCGGGACTCAACAATATTTTTTCTATCAATGGGAGGACTGTCCCGAGCAACTTGTTCGTTCCATCTGAACCAAAATTCCCTAAAACTTTCCTTAGGTTTCTTTTCCATCTGAGATAGAGAGGAGTGGTCTGGGACAATGTCTATATTTTACTGAAAGTGTCGCGTAAAATCTTGAGCCATGTCATCCCATGTATGCCACTTACCGACATCTTGACGAGTATGTCATTCCAAGGCTTCCCCAGCCAGGCTCTCACTGAAATACGCCATCAGTAACTCATCTTTCTCGCCAACACTTCTCATTTCACTACAATAACCCCTTAGATGGGCTATTGGATCTTCACGCCCATCATACAAATTAAACTTTGGCATCTTAAACCATTTCAGCTTTCTGGATATCTCATTTTGCTCCACTATCTTAGAAGGCTTTGCAGTCTCACCGGGAGGCTCAAAATGAGGAGCGTAAGAGTATGGACCCGAGACCTTGAAAATTGATTCTGAAGCATAGTGTTGGGCCTCGGGAATTTTGAATACAGTCTCGCTAGAGGATCGAAGAAAGGTAGTAGGTGGGTGAGCTACAAAAACATGAGTGGTAAAAGGAGCAGGATATGAGGTGGTTCTGGGGGGGTGGAGTGTGAAAAGGTTGTGAGGATATCCTGGACTTGTGACAGTGGTGGAATGGTGACAAGGCTCCCAGTGTAGTGAGTGGAAAACAATAGTGGAGGACGCCCACTAATCCAGACTTGGTATATTTCGGCCATATGCCCTTTCAACCTTAGGACCTCTTCTTTCAGCTCAAATTCTGATTCAACAATCCCCTTAGACGGATCAATAACACCCGTGTTCAACTTTTTGCCAGCCATGACTACCCTACTCTTTGACTTTGTGTTGTATGGATGAGTTACCTTAAGAACCACAAACCAACCACCGTTCTGCTCAATGGAGATAACAAAAGGAATAAGACGAAGTCATCATGTTAGCGTTAGGGCATTTAATAGCTAAAAATATCACATTGCGTGCAATGCATCTAGCAACAATTAACGGTTCTAGAATGACTTCGAGGGTCACAAGGTCACTTGGCATCATCCCAATTTGTTCATTTCAATCCTCTCTTTTCTTTGCTTTTTTAGCACTTGCTTGCTCATTTTCCTTCCTCTTGTTTTTTTTTCTAATTATCACTCTTTTCTTTCCTGTCATTTCTCACATCCCCAAATTTCATCTCTCTCTTTTTTGATTTTTTTTATTTAAAAAAAAAAAAAGAAAAATGATTCGATCAAACCCTATGTAGGTTGCCTACGTATCATGACGCCGCATGAATCAGATCTTTGCGTAGTTCGGAAGATCGGGAATAAAGTAAACAAACTAACATTCTCATTTTCTTTTCTTCTTTTTTCTCATTTTTTTACCTGAGAAATTATTAAGGAAAAACCCCTAGAAGAGAAAAATATTTTTTGATTCTTTTTTTTTAGGAAGGAAATCTAAAGGGTGAACCAAAGAAAAATATTTTAAATTTTCATTTGATATCCTGAAAGAAAAATTTCGAATTAAGAAATGAAAAAGATAAAAAATATTTTTGGATTTCAGTTTTGATTACCTAAGGGAGAAACACTCAAGATAAACCAAAGATAAAGTATGTTATTTGTCTTCTATGTACATGTCCTAAAGTTCTAGTAAAATAAAAGGAATTTTTTTTTCTATTCATTTTTCATTAATTTCCCGAAGAAGAACCTCAAAAGAAAATCTTTTAGGTAATATTTTAAAGAAAACTTTTAAAGAGGTACTAAAAGAAAATTCTTTTTTTTTTTTGAAGTTTTAGTCCTAATATACCAAAGAAAATATAAATACAATTTTTATTTTAAGTTCTAGATATTAATTGCCTAAAGGAAAACCACCTCAAATGATTTTTTTTTAATTCCTAGAATTAGTATTCTAAAGAAAACTTCTAACGAAAATAAAAAAACGCAAAATTTCTTCTTTTTTTTTGTTTTGGATTTTTGAGTTGTAACACATTTCCAAATACATGATAAGAAATACAATAACAAAAGACTCGGCAAACTTAACTAGACTATGACAAACTCTAACATCACCTAAAAGACTCGACATTACCGTACAAAACTAGAAGGTAAAAGATGACATAAAAAAGAACAACAAATTAAATCTGTCATGCTCAAACTCCGTAAGTAGATCCACACCTGTATGAGAAAACTAAAACCAATACTATGTGAGACAATAACATTCCCTACTAGACACATGCAAGATATGGTTGAGGCTATTTTTGCAAAATGGCTTATGTGGCCAAAAGGTGGCTAGAAATGCAAAATTTTGGCTAAGACCCCGCAAAGCCAAGAACCTAAGATTTACTAGGAAGACCGGACCCTATGTGGGTTGCCTACGTATCACGTCCTGAAAGACGAGAATCAGGTATGCGTAGTTCGGGCAGATTGGATACGAGCAAGAATTAAAAAAAAACAATTAATTTAGAGAAAATATGTTTTTTTTGTTTTTTTGTTTTTGAAAAAATGATGAAACATGTAAACTTTTTTTTAATTTTTTTTTCCTTTTTTTTTATTTTTGATTTTCGAAAAATGATGAAAAAATGCAAAATCTTTTTTTTTTTTGAATTTTTATTTTTTTACTTAACAAAAATGTGACAAAAAACATAATTAAGCCCTACTTGCTTTATTTTCACACTTCCCCCTTTTTTTCCTTTTTTCTTTTTTTCTTTGCCCTCAACTATCATTGATCCGTCAAATGACCCTTTTACCCTTGAAGAAATGCAACATGTAGCACATATGATGCATCAAGATGGTCTGTAATTTTGGGTACACCTATCCTAGACGGACTCAACCCCTGTGTTGAGTCCCCAAAGTCAAATGCACGTAATACAAATAAACGTTCCTACTAGGGATCCGACATGAGGCTGTATTTTTCTAGGTTTAAATTCTGGGGTTGTGTTCTAGACTTGGGTTACCCGAGCGGAAAACTAGGGCCGAAGAGGGGGCAACGTACCGGGAGCACTGAAGTCCCGGCCTTGTTGTTGGCCCGCCTCATTCTATTTGGCATAACTTCTACAAAAAAAGCGGGCCACGCGAGCGTGTGCACCATTTTCAAAAGACTCAGAGGGGTGGCGTAAGAAGACAGTTATATACAATTCAAATATATCAAAACAGCAAATAGACAGCAGTTAGCATAAAAGGTTCACAAAGTACAGTAATATTAAACAATAAATAGAGCCAAGTAAAATCATATTAACAAGCTCGAATTCTTGAACCCTGAACTGAAAGTTCTGGGTTCTTATCCCCAGTAGAGTCGCAAGAGCTGTCATACCTCCTTTTTACTACCCGAAGGGATATAAGGAAGTTTTTCCAATTTAAGTGGCAATCGAAACGGAATTATTATTTAAGATCATAGTCGCCACTTGGGATAATTTATGGTGTCCCAAGTCACCAGTTTAAAATTCCGAATCGAGGAAATTTGACTCTATATTAATGTCTGCGAACACAGAAATTCGGGTAAGGAATTCTATTAACCCGGGAGAAGGGGTTAGGCATTCCCGAGTTCCGTGGTTCTAGCACGGTCGCTTTGATCATACTTGGCTTATTAAATTGTCTAATTACTCATTTTAGAACCTATGTGCATTTACCTCTTTTAATTAAGAAATTATCTTAAAACGAGTCACGCGCACGTGTACCCATTTGTTTTGGCACGTCAAAAATCATGTCACGTGAACATGTCCGCAATTAATCACGCTTTATAAATATTAAGAAAGTTTAGTCGAAGCTATGCAAATGCATACTCCAATTTTGTTTTTAAGATCATAATTATGTCACGCGAATGTGTACACAATCACAATGATTGATTTATTAATACCTGCCTAAAGTATACTAGCTGTGTATAGTTATTGAACATATAGGCCAAAGACAGTTTTTAGTTCTTGTTAGTCTCATTACCCAAATTCTATTCGAGCTAAAATGGTTACTTTAATAGGTCAATACAGCAGGACAAAGCCAAACCTCCATTCGCTCCTATTAGTACCACCTCCATAGATCCGATTTACCCAATTCAACAATTTACATTAAACATTCATTATCTTACCTAAATGATGAACAATATACAACAGTTAAGCATTTAAACTAAACTACAACAAAGCAATTATAAAAAAACTGAATTATAACAAAGCAATACAAGTAAAAATCATATTAATCAACAAAGGAAATTAAAACGGAAGCCAAGGCATGAGCAAACTGCTATGGCAATTTAAAAATCAGAATAAACTAACCCAGCTCTGCCTACAGTAAAAATCAACCCAATCAAACATTAATATTCTTTTGCACAAAATAAGATACTCCATAGAATAAAAATAAACCCAATCAAACACAGCCTTCATTTAGAAAAAGAAAGCAAATCAAATGCTACTGAAAGTGAAAACAAATAGCATCCTTGGAGCGTTCAATTTCCTCCTAATTCAACCCATCGTGTGTCCATGATAACCCTATAAATAAATGGATTTCCCGTAAACTATATATGTGGCATTGACAAGAATTATAAGCTTATAAATTATAAGAGTATTAATGAAAAGTTCAAATAAATCTTATCGAATCCTAATGGAAACTTTTTAGAACCAACTCAATACCAAACCATCACACCGTTTTAATGCATCAATCACAGTTCTAACCCTCTCAAAATAGTTGTCGAGTAATTCACATAGCAGAACCGATTTGAATTCTTAAGAAGAGGAACTCATTTGTTCATTGTCAGAGAAATCCAATAGCAAAACCAAGAAAAATACCGAACACCGATAATTAGTGCAAGAAACTATGAGTTAATTACAAACCATAACGAGAAACAGTACCTCAGTTTGGTCCGATAAGATGACATAGATAGCATGTAAAACTGAATTTACAATAACCGATTCTTCATTGTTGAACACCTTAAAACCCCTTTATTGCTGCATATTCTTCAATATATACAATGGAAAAAAGAAAATCTCTGATGCAGCGGATCTAAAATGAGCTAACAACCTGAATCTTCGAACTGGTAACGGAACCTCGAACTATTTAAATTGAATGAGTTGGACGAACAATTTCGAGCTGATTTTCACACTGATTTGGTGTAGTTTCAGGGAATTTTTGGAGCTGGGTTTACTACTGAGTTGGAGCTCCGTTTCGCTGGACTAACTGGGGGGTCGTTGGATTAACTTTCCCGTCAGATTGAAGGTGAAGGCTGGATGCGCCGTTGGTCTATGCGGCTGTGTATCTGTGTGTATGTCTATTAAGAGATGAAGGAGGATTTAGAGCCCTTTTTTGAAGGTCCTGCGGCTGAAGCTTTAAGCCAAAGAAAGAGCAGCCATGCTTTTTGAACTAGGTTCCTTTTTTGTGTGCTATCGTGTATTATGCTGAAGATGATGGGAGGGGTCCTTTTTTGGGTGTTCAACGGCGGATCCTTGGTCTATGGTGGTCATTACTTTTTGCTGAAGGAGATGAACGGCGGGGGAGTGGGGTCTTTTGATTAGGTTAGGTGTTGCTCTTTTCACATTTTTTTGTTAGGTAGTTTAGGTCTTAGAGTCTATCTTGTGTATTTTCGGCTGATTATAGAGTGTAGGGATATAGGTTTTTGTAGGGTTTTTTTCTATGTTAAGGGGTATGGGCATAGGGATTATGGGCTTGGGAATTATGGGCTAGATCTGAAAATTAAGCCTAAAAATGGGTCGTTTAAGCCCAAATTTTATTCTTTCCCCGCAACGAGACTAAAAATACGATCTCATTTATTAATTAATCCTACTTAAGTAAAATAACTATTAAAATAAGACTGACCGTTAAAACAAAACTATTTTTCGTATTTTTTAAGGTTAAAAATGACTACAAAACATTAATGAAACTATTTTTTTGTAATTTTTATTTTCTTATAATAAAATAAAGTAAAAGAGTCAAAATTAGTCGAAATAGCGATATTAGGCCTAAATTAGATATTTACGTGCTAAAATATAAAAAAATCTTGGGGAGGGTCAAAACTCACATGTCTACACTACTTGGGCCATGTGATTTTTGAACAAGGGGTGTCTATGGACAAACAGAAAGTAGCAGCAGTATTGAGTTGGCCTCCACCCACCAACATTAAGACATTGAGGGGATTCTTGAGTCTCACAGGTTATTACAAAAGGTTCATAAAAGGCTATGTTGCTGTTTCTAGGCCTTTAACTGACCTCTTGAAGAAATGATGCTTTGCATGGAATGAAGCTGCAACTATGGCATTTGAAGCATAGAAGGAAATGATTACTTTAGCTCCTATTTTTTCTAAGGAGTTTGTTGTTGAAACAGATGCATCAGAAGAAGGCATTGGTGTAGTGCTCACTTAAGATGGTCGACCTATAGCTTTTTCAGCAAGGAGTTATCAGAAAGAAACAAGGCGTTGTCAGTCTATGAAAGGGAGCTTGTGGCTTTGGTCTGTGCAGTACAAAAATGGAGACCTTACCTGCTAGGAAGACACTTCACAGTCAAGACTGACCACCACAGTCTTAAGTATCTACTTGAGCAGAGGATTACCACACCAAGCTAGCAGAAGTGGCTAGTCAAGTTGCTGGGATATGATTACAGTATAGCCTAGGAAAGAAGAACATTATTGCAAATGCCCTATCTAGGAATGAAGAAGCAATGCAATTGTGTAGCATTTCTGTTATACATATGGACCTATTAGAAAAAGTCAAGCAATCATGGCAACATGATGCTGTTTTATAGAAGTTAATGGAGAACTTGCAGACTACAACAACAGTCAAGGCATATTACAAGTTTCAAGCTGGAATCTTAAGTAGAAAAGGAAAGATAATGGTGGGAAACAATGAAGAGTTGAAGACCAAATTGATAGCCTTTTATCACAGCAGTTCAATTGGAGGACATTCTGGGATTACTGCTACTTTGAATATATTGAAGCAAGACTTTTACTGGAAAAAAATGAAGCAGGCTGTATACTCCTATGTGAGGGAGTGTGACATTTGTCAAAGGTGTAAGAATGAGAATGTGGCTTATCCAGGATTGCTACAACCCTTAACTGTCCCTGAGAAAGTATGACAAGATATATCTATGGATTTCATTAAAGGATTGCCAAAGGCCCATGGTAAGGAGGTCATTTTTGTAGTGGTTGATAGCCTGAGCAAGGTTGCCCATTTTATGGCACTAAAGCATCCTTATACTGCTTTAGAGGTGGCTCAGATTTTCATGGACAATGTTTTTAAACTCCATGGGATACCTAAGACTATAGTTTCTGACATGGATGTGGTCTTCACTAACAAATTTTGGAAGGAGTTGTTCAAGTTGCAGAAGGTCTCTTTGGTGACATCAACTGCTTACCACCCTCAGACTGATGGCCAAACTGAGGTGGTCAACAGATGCTTAAAATGCTATCTTAGGTGCATGACCTTTGATCGACCAAATGAATGGCCTAAATGGTTGTCTTTGGCAGAACGATGATTCAACACTACCTATCATTCAGCTATTAAAATGACACCCTATGAGGTGGTTTATGGGAAGAAACCACCACCCTTGCTACCTTCATGCCTTTTGACTCCCAATTGGATGTAGTTGACAGAAGTTTACAAGCAAGGGAAACCACCATTCGAGATGTGAAATCTCATTTGCTAATAGCTCAAAACAGGATGAAATCCCAGGCTGATAAGGGCAGAACTGATAGAATTTATGCAGTGGGTGAATGGGTTTATGTTAAGCTACAACGATACAAATAATTATCCTTGAAGAGCCACTCTTTTTAGAAGTTATCAGCTAAGTACTTTGGTCCCTTTCAAATAATAAGAAGGGTAGGACAAGTTGCATATACCTTGGCTTTGCCTCCTCAGTCCAAGATCCACCCTACATTTCATATCTCTCAACTCAAGAAGAAGTTGGACACTCATACTTCTGCTCCTATTCTTCCAGTTGTTCATGCTGAACATGGCCATATCCTACTTACTCCAGAGGCAATCCTAGACAGGAGACTAGCACCAAAGAATGACAAGGCAACAACACAAGTCCTAGTTAAGTGGTTGAATGCTACTGCTGAAGACAGTACCTGGGGAAATTGGCAAGAATTCCACCTCAAATTTCTTTCTTTTAATCCTTGAGGACAAGGATTGTTTCAAGGGGAGGGTAGTGTTACGATCAGAATAAAATGAGGATTAATACACAGTCACGTGAGAGGCACGTGAGCAACAGTTAGCTTCAGTTAATTAGTTTCCGAAAAGTAGTTACAGTTAGTTAGTTGTTGTTAGCTTAATTCACAGCTATTGTAAGGCTCATTCATTTTGTAATTGAATCTAAAGAAATCTCTCTCTTCTCTCTCTAAATTCTCGAAATATTCTCTTCCCTCAGTCATCTGTTCAAGAGCAGTTCTCCTTATTTGCTCTTTAGGATACTTAGATTTGTTTCTAAGTTCGTGAGCTGATATCATATAGCTGCCAATCCTACTCTTAGATCTCATCTTCGGAAGAAACACCAAACAATATTGTTAACATCAAACTTTGAGAACACATTAAGCCTCCGATCTTTGAGAAACTTTTACAACTATTCTTTATATTAATTTGTTAGGATTTATAGAAGTAAAATCCTATTTGATTTTAAATTCCTAATATAATTCGTAAATCTATCATACAAGGGTAGATTTAGTCGGGGAAATTTTAGTTGATTTAAAATTTTAAAATAAGAGAAATATTTAAATGACTACTTTGTCCAGTGTAAACTTTATTTAAAGGGATAAAAAAGGCGAACGACAATTCGCTAACGACTTTCGTGCTTTTAATATAGTACCGATATAGATGATATGCTATGATATGATGATTTATTAAATATGTAAATTAAATTACTATTTTATACTTCATAGTCAATTAAATGGTTTCACATAGTAGGTGAAAAAAGAGGAGTACTCCATGTACATTAAAAGAACTTAATTAAATTACCATGATACAGTGAAAGAATCTTATCGTCAAAGACAAAAATAAAGAAATATCTTTTCATGGGCAAAAGGTAGCAGTACTGATTTCTTTTCCTTTTTTTAAAAATAAAATAAAAATTAAGGTCTGAATATCTCTAAGCATTGTGAATCCTCAAACCTGACAACAAACAAAAATGATGAGAGGCTTTATATGTTAGAGTACTGAACCAGGGGTCGCTGAATTCCGAGGCAGAAGCCATTGAAGCACATATTGCGGTACTATCTCATTCCAACAAAATTTTCAGATGTTAAATATTCTCAAAATTTTCGAGAATATTGTGCAAAGAAATGAAAAAGAACTGTTAAATCTGTCTTCTGGAACTATAACGATTAAAAAGTCGATCTATTACCAAAATTCCGTCAGAATACATGTTACAAGGGAAATTACAGTGTTTCTGGTACTTAAATCAATTAAAATTACTTTTTATTCTTCTGGATTTAAAAAAAAAAAGGGAAAAGTGGCTGCGGAGTCGTATCTGGCTTATTCATGATTGAATTAGAGCTGATGAGAATTGGGGAATGGAATGTTTTATAATGATTTTGGTGTCATTTCCGTCCATCCAATTTAGTTGGCTAAAAGAAATTGGGGTTATGAGTGAGTTAACTTTTAGTCCCCTTCTGTTAAAATCCTTGAGAAGATTGAGAGAGATTATTCTTCATGTTTACTAAGTAAATGATTTTGAGATTCATGGGTGAGTTGGGTTTTATCCCTTCTGTTAAAATCCTTAGCTGAAATGGTTGAAAGATTGTTACTTTACTACTAGGTATATGATTTTGAGATAATGGATGAAGAATATGTTCAATCTTACTGTAACTTAGAAATGTTATATGTTATACTTCATCATTAAGAGGTTCATTGATTTATCCATGTGCTCTTGGCACTTGATCTTGCTCTTAACAAGATGCTTCTGTAACATTTTAGTAATTTACTTCATGGACGTACACCGTGTCTGACAGTTTGAGGGGGCTGAGTCGCTAGAGCGTAGGTTGAGCCTACTATGGCTAGCTGGTTTTTACATTCTACACTCATTTATGAGGCTCAAGAATGAAAATTGGTGGTGCAGATATAAGTTAAATGTTTTCTTGTGTATAAATTTTGTCATTTTTGGAGTAATCATATTTGTTTAATTCACCTTAGGATGTTATCAAGACTCTAGTGTCCGAGGTTTAGAGGATTGTATAATTCCCAATCAGAACTTTCCACTTTGACATAGTTTTGTACAACTTTTAGCTTATTTTGATAATTATGTTGCTTAGCTGTTTCTCATATTTCTATTCACATGCTCTCACGTTTAATAGGGTAGCTCAACTTGAATGTGGATCTGTAATTGGTCTATAGATTTGGACTTTTGGCTTGTATTTCCAAATCGTTGGATATCTGAATGTAAAGTGGTCCTTCATTTTATTTTCAGCTTTGAGCATCTGCAAAGCCTTTAGTTATTTGTTGGTCATACAACCACAACCACAAGATAGATACCCCTTAATCTGCCATCTGTGAGACACTGCTGCACTTGCTTCTTCTAGTTATCATTATCTTTTTCCAGCATTTGAGCTCTCAATAGGGGTTCACTCAAGCAATAAGGTGGTACAATACCAACTCGTAGTGCAGCATAAGAGACTGGCAGAGGGATATTCAGACTCATGATGAAACTCTTCGATTCTCATTGTCACCTCCAAGATCCAAAGATCATTAATATGGTCCCAAAAATTATTAAGACCACAGTTGAAACAGGAGTTGTCCATTTTGCTGTCAATGGTGTGTCGGAAAAAGATTGGCATTTGGTCAAGGAAATGAGTGATCACTACCCTTGTATTGTTCCAAACTTTGGGATCCATCCCTGGTTTATTACTGAGAGGACTCCTAATTGGCTGAAAACTTTGAAAGGATTTTTGGAGGCTACTCCTGCTGCTGCAGTTGGAGAGATTGGTTTAGATAAAGGTTCGTTTGGAAGGAAGATTGATTTTGCTGATCAGGTGGATGTCTTTGGACAGCAGCTTCAGCTTGCCAAAGAGTTGAAAAGACCAGCATCCATACACTGTGTTCGTGCTTTCGGGGATCTTCTTGAATTATTGAAATCTGTCGGGCCATTTCCTGCCGGTTTTATTCTGCACTCTTACCTTGGTTCTGCCGAAATGGTTCCTGAATTTGCAAAGCTTGGTGGTTACTTCTCATTTTCTGGGTTTCTTATGTCCATGAAAGAGAGCAAAGCGAAGAAAATGTTGAAGTCAATTCCTACGGACAGAATCTTGTTGGAGACAGATGCACCAGATGCTTTGCCAAAGTTGAGCGATCCAGAGTCTCTGTATTTGATCGAGAGAGAAGCTTCAGTAGCTGATGGAACTTCAAGTGGAGGAGGAAACAACAACGGAAATCTGTCCGAGAACCCATCGCAGGAGGACAAAGGCAATGAACAACAGGCACGAGAAATCCCTAACCATCCTGCAAACATTCATCATGTACTTTCCTATGTTGCATCATTACTCGAGCTGACAAAAGAAGAACTTGCTGAGATAAGCTTTGCAAATGCATCACGGCTATTTTCTTATGAAGGTTCAAAGGTAGTGCAACAGGTAAAGTTATCCTGCCTAAAACATGCAGTTGATACTATGTTGCATGCCCGGTATGTTTTTTCTAACCACGTCCTCTTCTGTAACAGGTTTGAAGTGGAAACTGGAAGTTTGTGACACTAAGCAGGACAACCTAGAGCATTCTTCTGACTTGTCATAGCTTTGTTAGGCTAATATATCTCAGTTGTGTTGAACCATTGTATCAAAGTTTGTGGTTGCATTAGTACATGGAAATCTGTGGTATATCTTAAGATTGCTTATTTTCTCTTTAAATTTTGGCTTTATATAGGTTCTTCAACTGTACCGCATGTATATATCCATTTGTCATTGGAGCACCACATACTTATCCTTGTTGAGTTTTTGTTTAAGATGAAATAGTCTTAAAATTAGAGTGAATGGAAAATGGGATTTGGATTTGGATTCGGATTTGGTCAAATGATCGATCGATTGATTAATTTTTTGGACCAAATTTATTTGTTAATAGTGAATATTAACGTGATATAATCCGTGTATTGTGTTGCAACACTAAGCAATAAGCAGCCTAGTGCACCTCCCACAATGGTGCAAGTGCTCCTCCCACCAAGCAAGTGTACATTCCACCATGTAAGTGTTTCCTCCATGATAGCCTAGTGCTTGTTGCACCATGGAGGGGGCGGATTTCTCTCAAATAACTGCTATAAATAGAGCATAAGTTGGAGAGAAAGAAGAACACATCGGAAAAAACACTCGAAACACTCTGTATACACTTAATATACACTCTGTATACATTGGATATACACTCTGTATATACTGGATATACACGCTGTATACACTGCGTATACACTGGAAAAACGAATTGCAATCTGATATTCTCTTCAGTAAGAATTCAACATTGGCTATACTTTGCATTCCTTCCTCTCAGAATTTCCATTTGACTTCTGAGTTTTCCTCCCTTGTTCTGCATTGTTTTAAACTACAAACAAAGCATCCGTAAGTGTGATTTGCTGCCGAACTTTGTGTTCGCTGAAACATTGGGGTTTGAAGTACCGCTACACCAGTGTGTAATTCGTTCTATCCTGAGAGGAAATAATCCATAACCTTGGGTACTAGGAGGAGATTAAATTCCTTAAGGAAACACTGTGAATTCAGTGGGCTCGAATTAATTTCTGTTTTATTTATATTTACGTTTATAAGCTAACGTTCTAATTTCCAGAATCATTATTTACAAGTACAAAAGGAACAACAAGCTTAAGGAATTTAATAATTTTAATTTCTGTATTTGTGTTACTTTTATTATTCTGGAAACTATAACCTTTGTGGTTTTTGTGTACTCCCGTTTGGAGAGTAAAGCCTTCGTGGCGGTTTGTTGGAGATTAAAATCTACGTGATTTTTACTCCAGTTTTAAAGCCTTCGTGGCGTTTTGTTGGAGATTAAAATCTACGTGATTTTTCACTCCAGTTTTAAACGTTTATTAAACGTTTGATTGTGTCATTTTTACAGTAAAAATGGCGAATGACGGAAATCAAGCTGTTTCGATGATGACTGCCAACGCATAGACAAGTCGAACTCCGGCGTTGGCACCGGCAGAGAAACCCGGAAAATTTTCCGGGATGGATTTCAAGCGCTGGCAGCAAAAGATGTTCTTCTACTTGACTACGTTATGTCTACAGAAGTTCATCAAGGAAGATGTTCCTGATCTTCCAGATGAAACTCCAGAGAATGATAGCTTTCTCGTGATTGAGGCGTGGAAGCATTCTGACTTCTTGTGCAGGAATTATATTCTTAGCGGACTGGAGGATAATCTGTATAATGTATACAGTGGCGTGGAGACGTCAAAAGAATTGTGGAATGCGCTTGAAAAGAAATACAAAACTGAAGATGCCGGGATGAAGAAATTCGTCGCTGCAAAATTTTTGGACTACAAAATGGTAGATAGCAAGTCTGTTATTACCCAAGTCCAGGAGTTACAAGTGATTATTCATGATCTACTTGCTGAAGGTATATTTCAAATAAATGCTAATGTTGAAAGTAAATTTTTTAGTAATTTTACTAACGGAATTTTCATTGAAGGTTTTGTCATCAATGAGGCATTCCAAGTAGCAGCAATAATTGAGAAGTTGCCTCTATTGTGGAAAGACTTTAAAAATTATTTGAAACACAAACGAAAGGAGATGTCCCTTGAAGATCTCATTGTTCGATTGAGAATCGAAGAGGAGAATAAAGCTGCTGAGAGAAGAGGTCGTGGAAATTCAACAATAATGGGAGCAAATATTGTTGAAGATAACAAAAAGAGAAATAAGGCTTCTGGTCCGAAATACAACCCAAGGAAGAAGCGGTTCAGTGGAAACTGCTACAACTATGGGAAAACCGGACACAAATCTACAGAGTGTCGTGCTCGGAAGAAAGACAAGCAAATGGGTCAAGCAAACATGGTAGAAAAGCATGATGATGTTGATGACTTGTGCGCCATGCTTTCTGAATACAACCTGGTAGGAAACCCAAAGGAGTGGTGGATTGATTCTGGAGCCACTCGCCATGTTTGTGCTGTGAGGGAAGCATTTTCTACATATGCTTCTGCTTGACCCGAAGAGACGCTCTCTATGAGAAATGCTGCTACAACAAAAATTGAAGGATACGGTAAGATATTTCTCAAGATGACTTCTGGCAAGGTCATGACTTTGAACAACGTCCTTCATGTTCCCGAGATTAGGAAGAACTTAGTCTCTACTGGACTTCTTGTAAAGCACGGTTTCAAGTGCGTTTTTGTATCTGACAAGGTAGTGATTAGTAAGAATGAAATGTTTGTAGGAAAAGGTTACCTTACTGAGGGCCTTTTCAAGCTGAATGTAATAGTTGTTGAAACTAATAATAAAACTTCAGCTTCTTCTTACTTACTTGAGTCAAATGATTTATGGCATGTACGTTTGGGTCATGTCAATTATAAAACCTTGCGAAAAATGATAAACTTGGAAGTATTGCCTAAGTTTGAATGCGAAAAATCAAAATGTCAAATATGTGTGGAATCTAAGTATGTTAAACATCCTTATAAGTCGGTTGAAAGGAATTCAAATCCTTTAGACTTAATTCACACAGATATTTGTGACATGAAGTCAATACCATCTCGCGGTGGAAAGAAGTATTTCATAACTTTTATTGACGATAGTACTCGATATTGCTATGTTTACTTACTTAATAGTAAAGATGAAGCAATAGACGCATTCAAGCAATACAAAAATGAAGTTGAAACGCAACTTAACAAGAAAATCAAAATGATAAGAAGTGATAGGGGTGGTGAATATGAATCTCCTTTTGAACAAATATGTTTAGAATATGGAATTATTCATCAAACAACAGCCCCTTACACGCCCCAATCCAATGGGATTGCGGAAAGAAAGAATCGTTCATTAAAGGAGATGATGAACGCATTGTTGATAAGTTCTGGATTGCCACAGAACTTGTGGGAGGAAACTGTTCTTACGGCTAACCGAATACTAAATCGAGTACCCCATAGCAAAACACAATCCATTCCATATGAAAAATGGAAAGGAAGGAAGCCCAACTTAAATTATTTTAAAGTGTGGGGGTGTTTGGCAAAAGTGCAAGTTCCTAAACCCAAAAGGGTAAAAATAGGACCGAAAACAGTTGATTGTGTTTTCATAGGATATGCGACTAATAGTAAAGCATATCGATTTCTGGTTCATAAATCAGAAAATCCCGACATTCATAATAATACGGTTATAGAATCAGATAATGCTGAGTTCTTTGAAAATATATATCCGTATAAAAAGGAATGCGAGTCGATTGGTGAAGTATCTAAACGACCTCGGGAAGAAACAAAAGAAAGTACATTTAATCAGGGGGATCCAAGACGTAGTAAACGTCAAAGAACGTCTACTTCGTTTGGACCAGATTTTGTGACTTTCTTATTGGAAAATGAGCCTCGAACATTTAAAGAAGCTATGTCTTCTTCGGAATCATTGTTCTGGAAAGAGGCAGTCAATAGTGAAATAGAATCCATATTGAACAACCATACATGGGAATTGGTTGATCTTCCTCCTGGAAATAAACCTTTGGGTTCTAAATGGATTTTTAAGAGAAAAATGAAAGATGATGGCACTATTGATAAATTTAAGGCAAGACTTGTTGTCAAAGGGTATAGACAACGAGAAGGTCTTGACTACTTTGATACATACTCCCCAGTTACAAGGATTACGTCCATACGGATGTTAGTAGCATTAGCTGCAGTGTATGGTCTTGAAATTCATCAAATGGATGTTAAAACGGCCTTCTTAAATGGAGAGTTGGAGGAAGAAATTTACATGGAACAACCTGAAGGGTTTGTGGTTCCAGGTAAAGAAAATAAGGTATGTAGACTTGTTAAGTCCCTTTACGGACTAAAACAAGCACCCAAACAATGACATGCGAAATTTGACCAAACAATGTTGTCAAATGAGTTTTAAGATAAATGAATGTGATAAATGTGTGTACATTAAAAATGTTCCAAATCACATAGTCATTGTTTGCCTATATGTGGATGATATGCTGATAATGAGTAATAACATTGCCAACATAAATGCTACTAAGCGTATGCTAACTAGCAAGTTTGATATGAAGGACTTGGGAATTGCGGATTTAATTCTGGGGATTAAGATCCAAAAGACTCCTCAAGGTCTGGCATTGTCACAATCTCATTATATTAAGACAGTACTTGAAAAATTCAAGCACTTGGGCTTTAAAGTTGCAAAGACTCCAATTGACGTAAATCTTGCACTAGCAAAGAATAAAGGCCAAAGCATATCACAATTGGATTATGCTCGTGTGTTGGGATGCTTAATGTACATCATGAATTGTACACGACCAGATATAGCTTGTGCTATAAGTAAACTAAGTCGATACACGAGCAATCCAGGTCAATCTCATTGGATGGCAATGAAACGAGTTTTGGGATACTTAGAACATACCCAAAACTTTGATTTGCACTACAGTAAATATCCTGCGGTGATTGAAGGATATTGTGATGCAAATTGGATCACCGGTTCAACTGATTCGAAGTCCACAAGTGGATATGTATTCACTATTGGTGGAGGAGCGGTATCTTGGAAGTCGTCCAAACAAACATGTATTGCCCGCTCTACAATGGAGGCTGAGTTCATAGCCTTAGATAAAGCCGGTGAAGAAGCTGAATGGCTCCGGAATTTCTTGGAAGACATTCCATTTTGGCCCAAACCGTTGGCACCAATATGCATACACTGTGATAGCCAAGCGGCAATTGGAAGGGCTGGGAGCGTTATGTATAACGGTAAATCTCGTCATATACGACGAAGACATAAAACCGTTAGGCAACTTCTCTCTAGAGGAATTATCACGATTGACTATGTAAAGTCAAGTGATAATGTGTCAGATCCACTTACAAAAGGCCTAACTAGAGAGGTAGTTGAGAAATCATCGAGGGGAATGGGACTATGGCCGAGAACAAGTCATTGTGGCGGTAACTCTACCTAGAAGACTGGAGATCCCAAGATCTAGGTTCAAGGAGATCAAACAAAGTCATTAATGACGGTTCAACATTGTCAACAAAATTTGTTTTAGTCCATTCTCGTGATGAGACAATGTTCAGTACCAAGGATAAAGCATTAAGGCTTTTTAATGATTTCTAAATTTGATACAGGGTATATCAAATAGTGTATCTATGAGATGACACGTTTAGGAATCACCTATGTATGTGTGAAGTGTTAGCCGCTTCAAGGAGAATTTTGCAAGGCCAATTCTCTACGCACTTATGAAACCAGGCAGTGTTCATGGCTGAAACGAACACAACAATGAGAACCAAAGACGGTTAAGGGATTGATTGTGTGACTTATGGTTGTCTAGGTATACACTAAAGTTCGACGGTTCAAAGATATCAAATCTACCGATTGACCGAGTATATCCGACATAAGTTCACTACGGAAAGTTCAAAGGGAAACCTACTTATCCAGATGCAATTAATCCTTGTTTGCAAATCACACAAGTTTTTCATGCATACTTCCGTGATATAGCCATTCCCCATTCATGTGGGGGATTGTTGAGTTTTTGTTTAAGATGAAATAGTCTTAAAATTAGAGTGAATGGGAAATGATATTTGGATTTGGATTCGGATTTGGTCAAATGATTGATCGATTGATTAATTTTTTGGACCAAATTTATTTGTTAATAGTGAATATTAACGTGATATAATCCGTGTTTGTAACGGATGTTTTTCAATCCATGTATTGTGTTGCAATACTAAGTAATAAGCAGCCTAGTGCACCTCCCACAATGGTGCAAGTGTTCCTCCCACCAAGCAAGTGTACATTCCACCATGTAAGTGTTTTCTCCATGATAGACTAGTGCTTGTTGCACCATGGAGGGGGCGAATTTCTCTCAAATAACTGCTATAAATAGATCATAAGTTGGAGAGAAAGAAGAACACATCAGAAAAAACACTCGAAACACTCTGTATACACTTAATATACACTCTGTATACACTATATATACACTCTGTAGATACTGGATATACATGCTGTATACACTGCGTATACATTGGAAAAACGAATTGCAATCTGATATTCTCTTCAGTAAGAATTCAACATTGGCTATACTTTGCATTCTTTCCTCTCAGAATTTCCATTTGACTTCTGAGTTTTCCTCCCTTGTTCTGCATTGTTTTAAACTACAAACAAAGCATCCGTAAGTGTGATTTGCTGCCGAACTTTGTATTCGCTGAAACACCGGGGTTTGAAGTACCGCTACACCAGTGTGTAATTCGTTCTATCCTGGGAGGAAATAATCCATAACCTTGGGTACTAGGAGGGGATTAAATTCCTTAAGGAAACACTGTGAATTCAGTGGGCTCGAATTAATTTCTGTTTTATTTATATTTACGTTTATAAGCTAACGTTCTAATTTTCAGAATCATTATTTACAAGTACAAAAGAAACAACAATCCTTGATCCCCAAAATCACTGCAACAACTACGCCTCAGTTCCTAACTAGTTAGGGGCCGGCTATATGTATGGTTGCTATTTCACTTCACTCCATTTGCTATACATGGAATTCTTTAACACTAGAGGTTCTTTACCCACTAACATACAAATTTCTAAACTGACATTATTTTGTAACTAAATATTTTTGTTTGGACCACTAATAGCACTTTCCCTTGCGTCCCATGAAGATCCATTCAATCATTTTTTTCTTTTTCCTTTTTTCTTGGCAATCTATCCATGGTAAACGCAAAATGAGAAAATATAAGAAAGACTCAGCGACATGCTTTGAATTAAAACGTGACATCTGAATTGTTCATTAAAAGAAGTTCAAGCAGGCTTGGAATGGCTTACTGCATTGTTTAGTGTTATATTCAAGACTAATAGAATGCCTGAAGAGTGGAGGTGGAGTACAATGGTCCCGTTGTATAAGAACAAAGGTGATGTCCAGAGCTGTAACAACTATAGGGGCATCAAATTACTAAGTCATACCATGAAAGTTTGGGAGAGAGTGGTAGAAATGAGAGTGCGAAGGACGGTGTCTATTTCAGACAACCAGTTCGGGTTCATGCCGGGACGATCTACCACAGAAGCTATCCACCTTATTAGGAGGATGGTGGAACAGTACAGAGATAAGAAGAAGGATCTCCACATGGTGTTTATTGATCTGGAGAAAGCGTACGATAAGGTTCCTAGGAAGGTCTTATGGAGCTGCTTAGAGGATAAAGGGGTCCCGAGTAACTATATTAGGGTGATTAAAGACATGTATGATGGAGCTAAGACTCGGGTTAGGACAGTAGGAGGCGACTCTGAACACTTTCCAGTTATTACGGGGTTGCACCAAGGGTCTGCGCTCAGCCCATTCCTATTTGCCCTGGTGATGGATGCACTGACTCATCATATTCAAGGGGAGGTTCCATGGTGCATGCTATTTGCTGATGACATTATTCTAATTGACGAGACAAGAGGCGGCGTCAACGAGAGGCTAGAGATTTGGAGACATGCTCTTGAGTCTAAAGGTTTCAAGTTGAGTAGGACGAAGACGGAATACCTCGAGTGCAAATTTGGAGTTGAGCCGACGGAAGCGGGAGTTGAAGTGAGGCTTGACTCTCAAGTCATTCCCAAGAGAGGTAGTTTCAAGTACCTTGGATCGGTTATTCAGGGGATCAGGGAGATTGACGAGGATGTCACACACCGTATAGGGGTGGGGTGGATGAAGTGGAGGTTAGCGTCGGGAGTCTTGTGTGACAAGAAAGTACCACCGTTACTAAAAGGTAAGTTTTATAGAGCAGTGGTTAGGCCTGCCATGTTATATGGAACTGAATGTTGGCCGGTAAAGAACTCACACATCCAGAAGATGAAAGTAGCAGAGATGAGGATGTTGAGGTGGATGTGCGGGCATACAAGGATGGATAAGATTAGGAATGAAGATATTCGAGAGAAGGTGGGTGTGGCCCCCATGGAGGACAAGATGCGGGAAGTAAGACTCAGATGGTTCGGGCACATTCAGAGGAGGAGCACTGATGCACCGGTGAGGAGGTGTGAGCGACTGGCTGTAGTGGGCACGCGGAGAGGTAGAGGACGACCTAAGAAGTATTGGGGAGAGGTGATCAGACAGGACATGACGCGACTTAGGATTACTGAGGACATGGCCCTTGATAGGGAATTATGGAGGTCGAGCATTAAGGTTGTAGGTTAGGGGAGAGTGTGAATATTTCTACAGCACAATAGAGTGAGACTATCCAGTTAGGAGTT
Source organism: Nicotiana sylvestris (assembly GCF_000393655.2). Lineage (NCBI taxonomy): Eukaryota > Viridiplantae > Streptophyta > Magnoliopsida > Solanales > Solanaceae > Nicotiana > Nicotiana sylvestris. The sequence goes on from NC_091058.1 coordinate 28,625,746, forward strand.
AGACTAGGAATGTCATTGGTCGTCTATTGATGCAGGGCTTTACCTTCTAGTTGTGCTATACCAACCATCTATTTCGTATTTCGTATTTCGTATTTCGTATTTCGTATTCTGTATTTCATATCTCTTATATATTGTTGTTATTTTTATTATGCATTTTTATGGTACTAATATATCATCTCCTATTGCTTTTTTGAGCCGAGGGTCTCATGGAAACAGTCTCTCTACCATTCGGGGTAGGGGTAAGGTCTGCGTACATATTACCCTCCCCAGACCCCACTTGTGGGATTATACTGGGCCGTTGTTGTTGTATTCATCAAAGGCAAGATAAGTGGTATAAATTCGTTTATGAATAAATAAGAAAGCAAAATACTTTGTTTAATATGCATTTGATAAGGAAAAAAATTAGGCGCAATTACAATGTCAATGTGGCAAAACAAAATATCAATATATCATGTCTCTTTGTCCCTATTTATATAATGTATTTTTCTTTTTAGTCTATCCAAAAATATATATTTTTTATTTAAAAACTAATTTTACTTTAAGTTTCTCATTTTGCATTTAATAAGATGATTTAATTTTTTTTTAGAATGAATGATTTACTGTCAAACAAATATCTACAACTTATTTTAGATCATAAATTTTAAAAGTCTTTTTTAAATTTGTGCCCAAAATACATCACACAAATAGAGAAGGGAGTACATGACAAGAAAGTTTTTGGAGCAATGGTAAATGTGTTTTCTTATGCATAATAAGATGGAATTAAATAAACAAATTTGAAAGGAAAGTTTATTGCACAAAAATCAAATTTATAGACCAAATGGGATAATATTGAGCGAGGGAGATCTTCTTTTTCTTTTGTGTTCATTCAGTCATCTAGAATTTGGAAAAAACACACGTAGCAACAAATATCACAAAAATCTTCAAAAGCCTTTCGTTTTAACTCACTAGTAGCGCGACTTATATTGCCGATTTTTTCAGAAAACCTTGCAAATTCTCAATATGGATCTCTTACAGTCCTACGCCGACGATGAAACCGCCGAATCGCCGCCACAAAACCCTAACTCCCAAACTTCCGACCAAAGCCCTTCGCCGGATTCATCCCCAATCCGCATGCTCCCTTCAAAATCCGCCGCCCCCAAAGTCGACGACACGATGCTAACCCTAACAGTCGCCGGCGAAGCTGCCAGAGCTCAATCCAAACCCCTCGATCCGACCCAGCACCTCGTCGGTTTCAACCCGACATACGAGCAACTCTGGGCACCAATCTACGGGCCAGCTCACCCCTACGCCAAGGACGGGTTAGCTCAAGGGCTCCGAAATCACAAGCTAGGGTTTGTTGAAAACGCCGCTATTGAACCTTTTGTATTCGACGAGCAGTACAACACTTTTCAGAAATACGGGTACGCTGTTGATCCCTCTGAAAATAGTTACATTGGTGACTTGGATAAAATGAAGGAATGTGATGCAATTTCTGTGTATAATATACCTCAGCATGAACAAAAAAAGAGGAAATTAGAGAAAAAGAAGGAAAAAATGGAGGAGGAGGGTGATGAGGGTGACGTGGACATGTCGGAAGTTGAGAATCCGGCGACGGACACGTGGCTGATGAAGAACAGGAAGAGCCCATGGGCTGGAAAGAAAGAAGGGTTACAAGTAGAATTAACTGAGGAGCAGAAAAAGTATGCTGAAGAGTATGCTAAGAAGAAGGGTGAAGAAAGAGGTGGTGGAGAAAAGCCTGAGCCTTTACTTGAAAAGAGTACATTCCATGGTAAAGAGGAAAAAGATTATCAGGGTAGGTCGTGGATCGCTCCACCTAAGGATGCAAAGGCTGCGAATGATCATTGTTTTATACCAAAAAGATTGGTTCATACTTGGAGTGGGCACACCAAAGGGGTTTCGGCTATTAGGTTTTTCCCTAAGCATGGTCATTTGATTTTGTCAGCTGGGATGGATACAAAGGTGAAGATTTGGGATGTTTACAATTCTGGTAAATGTATGAGGACTTATATGGGACATTCGAAGGCGGTGAGGGATATTTGGTTTTGCAATGATGGGTCGAAGTTTTTGACAGCTGGGTATGATAAGTACATTAAGTATTGGGATACAGAAACAGGACAGGTGATCCAAACGTTCACCACAGGGAAGATACCCTATGTTGTGAGGCTTAACCCTGATGAGGATAAGCAGAATGTACTTTTGGCTGGTATGAGTGATAAGAAGATTGTGCAGTGGGATATAAATAGTGGACAGATTACACAAGAGTATGATCAACATCTGGGGGCAGTTAATACAATTACCTTTGTGGATAATAATAGGAGGTTTGTGACCTCTAGCGATGATAAATCACTACGTGTTTGGGAATATGGTATTCCCGTTGTTATTAAGTATATTAGTGAACCCCATATGCATTCCATGCCATCTATTTCGCCCCATCCGAATGGGAATTGGATTGCAGCTCAGAGTTTGGATAACCAGATTCTTATTTATAGTACACGAGAGAGATTTCAGCTGAATAAAAAGAAAAGATTTGCTGGACACATTGTCGCTGGTTATGCTTGCCAGGTCAACTTTTCACCTGATGGACGGTTTGTCTTATCAGGAGATGGTGAAGGCAGATGCTGGTTTTGGGATTGGAAATCGTGTAAGGTCTTCAGAACTCTCAAGTGTCATGACGGGGTCTGTATTGGTGCAGAGTGGCATCCTCTGGAACAAAGTAAAGTTGCTACTTGTGGTTGGGATGGTTTGATCAAGTACTGGTAAGCTTTATGATCCTTGTCTTTATAACTATGATTATGTAGGTTGATCTTTTATTGCTTTGTTGTCATAGAATTTACTTGTAAAGGTAGTTGTGATGTGGATCAGTAAAAATGCTCTCCTTATATAAGCATTATATATTTCTAACATAAACAATTGTAGAAGGTTGTCTGAAGAGTGTCTTGGATACCATATCGTAGGATTTTAATCCTAGGGTTTGTTTAGCTTTAGTCATGCTAAACTGGTTTGTTGATTGGAAGCGCTACTAATCTGTCCCTCCTACCTTGATCCACGTATGTACTCTCCTGATAAATGAAGCAATCTCAAATTGTAAGATGGTCATATAGGAATGACGACTTGCAATGTTGTTAAAGGCACTCTTAAACCCTGAAGCTAGGTGCTGTTATATTGGGTATTTCGTGTCGCTTTATATGATGCTCTACTGCAAGAAGAAAAGCACTTAGGTATGCACCTAACACCAATAGCATCCCTCTGCCAGAGAGTGGCTGGCACTGAATAATAAATAGAATTCTAAAGTAATATATTAGGTTAAGAAAATGTTATGGATGCATAGGTTAGTGATTTTAGAATAATAAACTAGAAAAATTAGTATACAATAGTCCTGATTAAAAACTTGACTTAATATTGCATTTTGCATTTATTACTCCCTCCATTTCAATTTATGTGAACCTATTTCCTTTTTAGTCCGTGCCAAAAAGAATGACCCCTTTCCTTATTTGGAAACAAATTACCTTTACACAATGTTTTATAGCCACACAAAATATATGTGCCTCATTTTACACCACAAGATCCAAAGTCTTCTCTCTTTTCTTAAATTCCGTTCCCAGTCAAATGGGTTCACATAAATTGAAACGGAGGGAGTAGTAATTTAAAATGATAATTTAAAAAAAGATGATACTTGAAACTGATTAAAATGGTTTGTACTTCGTATATTTCACGTTATTGATTTTTTATTCTTCTGTCCATATAGTAGTTTGCATTTATAGTTACTCTTCTGGGGGTAGAAGTACTTGATCTCCTATAGATCCTGTCTTATTAGACCCCCTGCCCTTTTCTTTACTGCCTTTTCGTAGTTAGTACAGCAATGCAACCCTTGGATATTTAGCATTGTGCTGTTGAAATTTTGATCTAGGACATATTTTTTCTTGTCTTTGTATTCACTGAGCATTCTTTCTCATTTCAGTTGGTAACTATTTTTTCTTGTCTTTGTATTCACCGAGCATTCTTTCTCATGTCAGTTGGTAGCTTCCTTGTTGCCTATTCATTCGGCTATCTACCTGCCTAATATCTTAGATCGTTGGTTGCATTTCTCTCATGGCCATTTTTCTTGTTGAATTTTTGAGACCATTTGTCAATGTCCTCAAGTATCTCCTCTTGTAATTCCCTTTGAATGATGATGAATTTCAACTTCCTAGCAACAAGAGAGGGTTAAAGCACATCTACTGCTCTTTTGCTTGCCATTAGTCATTACTTTATGCAGAGTATCTTATGGGCTTGATGAATGAGGTCTATTTGGATTTTGGGGGGAGAAATATTAATGGATAGATCTCTTATCCAAAATATCAAATAGATCATTCTCCTCTCTTCTTCTCTTAGTCATCACTTCTCTCATTGTGCTGCAGTCTTGTTTGTACATGTGTGCTTATACTTGAGGCGGATGCTCATTTATTATTCCTGGTGTTTAACACGCTAACCTCATCTCTCGTATGCAGGGACTAGTTCTGGAGCAATCATTTCTGCCTGTCCATGTAAACAACGCCAAGTTGTTCAACTCCAGTTGGCTAGAGGAATAGAGACTCTTTATGCATTGGGTGTTCAACTTGTCTGGGACACATTGGCTGGAGGAATCAAGCTATGTATTACTTTGTTGGTTAATTCTAGTCTTTAGCTCTGTAAAGCAGGTTTTCTGAGATGGTTTTCTTTTTGTTATTAAAGTTGAGGTTGTACCAATAGTTACTAACAGAGGGACATGTAACTTCCAATCAAGTTATGATATTCCAGTAGACAATAGACGGAGATCAGTTATTGCATTTTTGAGTGTTAATGTGATGTACGAATTAAATTTATGTTGTATATTGTTTCTTTAGAAGTTGCAGTTCTTATTTCACGTCTTTTGTTGATGAAATGATAAATAGGCATCTGGTGTTCTGTCGAGTTTGATTCCAATGTCTGGTTCCAAAAAGACAGGATTAAAGTGGAAGGGTACACAAACATGTGAGGATAGGTGAAACAGATATCCATGTTTCGATGTAATGCATGTCAATGTCCCGTGAAGACGCAGGGCAAAACCACTGCCAGCTCATGCTAGTCATCAGAATTGTTCAAGAGTAAAGCGATCTCATACTAATATTTTCAAGGAAATATACAAAGCGTATACTTGGGTTATGCTCACAATCAAGCTTCTCTATGTGCTGCATAGCAATTCTTAGCCTCTCATGAGGCAAAATTACTGATGCAACTTCAAAATTACTGATGCAACTAACTTCAAGAAATCCAAATCACAAGAGAGAAAATTGTTTACAGAAAATGATAGAAATCCTATCTTCCTCGCTGACACAAGAAAATTAGTTAGCTTAAGATGAGCATACTTCCTATTTCTCTGATCTGCATCAATAGGTTACACGACAATAAAAACTTGCATTACACACTGTTACGGGTGAAAGCAAGATCACACAGTGGAGAAGTGTCAATCCACACCAATGTCATCTGCACCAACTTATTCATTCTTTTTCTGCGAAAGCTTTGCGTGGACATCTCCACTGTAAGGTGCCACGTGGTATGCGTATTGCTGCATGACAGAAAAGAAAACCATCTCCACACAAATTAAAACATTCTGAATGGCTTCCTGAAGGTGCTCCACATCCAACCAAAAATGGTGAGATTTGATGACACCCAATGCAACTAGAATTTTAAGCAGTAATCCCTGCAAAAAGTCGGAGATGAATAGTTTATTGCACTAGTGGTAAAAACAAACTTCAGTCAAGCAAAAACATCAAATGGAGAGAGGCTTCCTTACAACAACAACAAAATGAAGAAACCAATACCTCCTTTTCGAGAAGTTCAAAGAACTTAGACAGTAATGGCATGCAAGTAGTGGCGGAGCCACCTTTAACCAAGTGGTGTCAATTGAAAGACTCCTTTGCCAGAAAATTACAATGTGCTAGGTACTTTCTTTGAATATATACATAATACATGTTGAATCCCCTAGGCTTTGTTGTGTGTTTAATGGAGTTTGGCTCCATTGCATATGGTTTCAGTACATGTAAGAGAATAAGTAATAGAAGGCTTGCATACGGCAAACGAATTGAAGATGTTATCAGCCAATAAAGCAAATCTATGCCCCCTATCCACCCTAACCCCACACCATGAACATGCAATGAGAATAACAGAACTGAAGAAGCTCGATAAGTATTGGTAGTTCATAAACATCTAGCATAAACTTCTTGTATGCAAATCCAAACCCTAATACCATTTAGAATTGCACTAAAAACTTATGTTTCTTCAAACTTAACCTACTTAACAACAAAGAAAATAACCTTCTCATGTGAACTTTGTAAGGTCTCTGAAAAAGTGTCTTTGACTACAACTACCATATTTGAGGCATTTACATCAGTAAAACTCTTTCCAGGTGTATCCTAATTCCTAACCATGTCCCTTGGTGGTAAACTAGTAATTGCCTTTACAAAATCACCGTGGGCTGCTGATCATGTGTATATTTTCAATTGACACTGGTAGCTTTGAGTAAGCTTGCCAGCATCTTGACTAGTTCACCAGGTATGTCTGCTACAGTACATAAACACATGTACAGGCCTCCAACTGAGAAAGCACATAAGCTTTATACTTTGTCCTGGGGATTCAAACCTGGAATCTCCAGCTTGTCACTCTTGCACCTCAACCACTCAATCATCCCCTTGGGACTAAGGCTGCTATATACTTATGCTTCCCCTTTAGATTACAATCATTTTCATCTTTTCTTTCAAGCAATGTTTTTAAAAGAGAAAAGCGGAAAGAAGCAACAGCTAACAAGCACCACAGAACTAAACAGCCCAAATTAGATATCAACAAAATTCCATATGCCACAAAAGATAACTAAGATTAATTATTAATTTTCAATGTTTATTTAATTAACTGTAAAAAAAGGAATTAATAATCAATTTTAATGTTCAATTGCTCTAGCCACTGTAGTAAGAAAGTAGAAAGATAAGTCCAAAATTAGAAGTAGTAGAAGCAAATGACTCACATACTTAGAAGAATAGAAGAAAGAGTAACAAAAGCAGAAACAGAAGTTGTAGAAGAGGAAGCATTACAAAGAGAAAAAAAGACAACAATAACAACGAATTGATGAAGCATAAGCGGAGGGTAATCTTAGTAGACAAATAGCAAATGAACCTATTTTTTCTCTCTCATCCTTTTTGATCAAATTCAAAAAATCAAGAGAAGAGTGTGAGACCGAGGATCTACCTGCCAAAAGCTGAAGAAAACAATCCCTTTGATGCAAATGAACTTTGATAGTGGTTTGTGTGGCTGCAGTTCCTTTGAGAAAACATGGTAGAAAATAACCAAGGAGTACATGGCCACTGAGAAAGAAATATTGAGAATGATGGTAAACGTCCAGCTGAGCCAATTTGGATATAACCCAAGAATCTGTAATGCAATCATCAAGATAGAGCATACTGGACGGATAATGACAAACTGCCATGTCCAGTGCTTGAGAAGTTTCAGTGTCCGGTGATCCAAGCGAGCAGTATGAGGCTGCAGTTGGCAAAAAGACATACATACATCACGATAATCTACCAAACCACTACTAATTTATCAATCATTCTACTGAAATGGAGTAAGAAAAGGTGTAAGCTCAATTCAACGACTGCCAAAAGTAGGAAGACAAACTTCAACCTAATTTCTCGCATCAGCCAAATTATATGAAAATTTACATAATGCGTTAGCAAGCCAAGTCTCAAGTCATCCAAATCTGAAAGAACAAGTACTTGAACTCCAAGCTGGATCTACTAAATATAATTTCTTTAGTATTTGCAGATATAATTAATAATTGGTTATGTCTGGTATTAACCTAATCTTGGACGACTAAACCCCTGTTCTTTAAAGCAAAAAAAAGAGAAGGATACTCTGTGCGTGTGTGTGTGTGGGGGGGGGGGGATTCACCTTGCCCCTAAAATTTCTTCACAATGACATTATTATACAGAAACAATAAAACGGAGGGAAGTGCAATAGCAGCTACATCCAAGCACACTGGTTATCAGTTAAAAATACACCGATGCATTATCATCTGGCACACGTGAAGAGGAAAGCTAAAACATAAGCATAATAATACCTGAAATAGAGTCATTGGAAATGAATGATGAATTTCCCTCCCTTTGATTTCATCTGGCACAATGTTTTTGCTGATGGATATATTCAAATAACTATACATCAAGGCCAAAAATTTGGCAATTGCCTGTAAATAAAACAACATTAAATGCTAGAAAGAAGCTGCATTAAAACACACACAAAAAAAAGAAGCAAACTGCTAAACGCTATATGCACCCTTAACAGATGCACGCCAATGACACTAGCAACTCACCACAGCCTCATAGCATTCTTTAACTGAATCTAGAAACATGAAAAATTCTTTGCTTCCACGAATATCTAACAAACCCACGAACGAGTCAACGGCATAAAGGGGAGCCATAATTATAATCATGATTATTGCCTTTTGCTCCTTTGGATTTTTCCAGTAGAAGAGGTGTTGTGACAAGAGCTGTATTGTGAAATGCATTGAAAGCAAAGCAGAAAACCCTGATCCCACCATAGTCAGCTGTGCACTATCCATACTAGCAAAGTCCATCTTTTACCAAGCCTTCCAAGAACACACAGCTCCACCTGCAAATCAAATTACCAAACTCTCAAAATCTCTGTACTGCTGTGCACCAATTTTTCAATTATCTGTTATAGCATTTTTCAACTAGAGGTATCTTCAATGTAGCCAGTTCAAGGCCATACTACACAAAGTTATCAACTTTATTAACATATACAACTAATTAACAAAATAAGTACATCAAATTTGAGAAAACCTAAGCTTGATATTTATCCACCAATTTTATTTGAATATTAAGGGCCATATTGTCAAAAGCCAAAACTGAATTTCTAGTTAAAAACCAGATTTTGCTTTTCAGAAATCAAAATGAATGGTTTAACTGAAAACGAGAAAACAACCCAAATCAATCACAGCAAAAGCTGAAAATTAAACAATCAAGAAACTTGTATTCAATACAAAAATCCGAAAACCCTTAATATCAATTTCCTTTTGACTTCTGAGGCACCAGAAATTTAACAAGAAAGTGATAGAAAAATCAAGATCCAGAAAACGGTATAAATTCAAATAAATGGGAAGCTAAGCGTTAAGAATAAAATAAAACTGCGTTTCTGCCTTCTGGAGCAATTTTGGACTTACAGTGAATCAATCAAGATTAGTGACAACAAATTCTTCCGACTTTTTGATGAGTAAGCCGTAAGAGCTGGAAAATTGTGAATCTTTATTATCATCTGCTTTCTAATTTACTGTGTCTAGTCGTCTCAGATTTTTCAATCTACTCGTCCACTTGGCATCAGATATTATTTAAGTATTGCAAATGTTTTCTTTTTGTGGTAGAATAGTATTTCAAATGTTGAATAAATATAAACATAATTTTGATTAAATATATGTTTCCATTTCAATTGAGATGAGCTAATCTGACTCACGAAGTTTAAGAAAAAAGAATTTTTTTTTTTTAAATTTGTTGTCTTAAAAGATTAAGGGGTAAAAGTTTTGTGGGGTTATGACATTTGTGTGGATATAAAAGTTTCTCGTTAAGGGTAAAATTGGTTAAATAAAAATTTAAAGTTATATTATTTCCAAATTTAGAAATGTGTCATTTATTTTGAAACTTACCTCATTTATGATGAAATGGAGGGAATAATAATATTCTATATAAACTTTTTATTTTCACGTTCAAACATGGTTCTATTTTGTTGTAGCTTTTACCTTGTATTTGGATTGGATTAACTTAAATAAATTGACACTGTAAAGAAGTTTTACACTGAATTATAACATGTTACAGTAAATTGCTCGTAAAAAGAATTTAAATTATCTAATGTTAGCTTTTAGCATCAAAGTTTTTCATCCTTCTACTTGTTGTTCTCTCATTTGTCATTTAGCTTAGCCTATCTCATACAATTTGTACGTGCGAAAATAAAATAAACACTAATTAGTAACTTGAAAAAATGGTAAGTATCCTTTTACTTCTTCAATTTTAACATTTCTCTTGTTCCATATTTTGTAGTCTAGTTCTTGAAATATACTGGTGACTTTATCAGTACTAGGGTCATCACTTGATTCCAACGTTGGTACATAGTTATCACCTCAATGACTCCAAAGTTAAAGTCCAAAAATCTGAGGAGAAAATAAAATAATATATTCACCATTTTCAGTACCAACACCTACTAAGGACAATATCATCCTTACAACAATTATTCGTCCACAATTATCATTGGATGTTATAAACTCAGTGCTCTATTCTTGTTTGTAATCATCCAGCTGAATTATGGAAAGAAAGAACTTGTTACTAATATTTCTGTTTATGGTTTTAGTTTTTGATGGCTATTATTTTGAAAGCGGGGCTTCAACGACAGTAACATATGATCATAAGGCATTGGTCATTAATGGGAAGAGGAGAATTTTGCAATCAGGGTCAATACATTATCCAAGAACTACACCTGAAGTAAGTGTTTTCTTCTTACATTATGCCTAGCATTAGTATATGGCAATGTGGTGCAATTTTTCTTCCTTGATTTTCGAATTGACAATATGTAATATGGACTAAGAAGGAGTTTTCTGGTTGAGTAGATATGGCCAGAGATCATTAGAAAGGCTAAGGAAGGAGGATTGGACGTGATAGAGACTTATGTTTTCTGGAATTATCATGAACCTGTCAAAGGAGAGGTATGAACTCTTTTCTGTTTTGGTAAATAGCAATGGATTTAACTTATATGCACTGATAGAATAAAAGTTTTTCCACTACCGTTGTATTTTAACCTGTTGTAACATGTCCTCTGCCTTATTTTTCAGGTTATCAGTCCCAGTTTTTAACTGCCAGTAGTTATTTCTTAAGTGACCTAAATTTGTAAATGTTATACTTGCGGTGTATACAAGTTAAACTCAATGAAATTAAGAGAAATTTGTTAATAATGAGAGAAAGGGCTTGTACTGAAGTGTTAATTGCAAGTCTGATTGCTTTCCCTTATGATGCTCACTAGTTGGTGTTTAATACACTTCGGTTTTATTTCAAAATTTTACTACAAAGAACTCTTTAAATAGCTAGAAAAAGTTTTCTGATGCATAAACTGTCACTGTGTTTATAAAATTTCTTGGTTTATGCTGTTTGCTTTTTCCTTATTGCTGCAATTTCTAGCTTGTGGCATATATGATTTTAAGGTTTTCATGGACGATTATGTGCTATCGCATTTGGGGCATGCAGTCTTTTGTTAGACATGTAGTCTTGCGACTCATCATGTATTACCACAGCTAAAGATTTCTCCTTTCGCCTTATCTCTATAAGTAATTACCACTTCCTACTATTGCAGTACTACTTTGAGGGCAGGTTTGACCTTGTACGGTTTGTGAAGACAGTTCAAGAAGCTGGCCTCTATGTGCATCTGAGAATTGGACCATATGCCTGTGCTGAATGGAACTACGGGTCTGTAGTTCATCACACCAGACTTTCTTTTTCCTCGTTCATTTTACAAGCGATAATAGCTAAAAAACTATTATTCTCCACAGTTATCAGATTCAATTTCATTAACTTATTTGGACACTTCATGCAAAGTTTTCCATATATTGAAAAGAGGCAGTGACTCATCTTTCCAATGGATTAAGCACAAGTCATTTTCTTATTTTTATCGACTACATCCTAACAGTGTCTTTATTTATTTGTTTAATATCTTCAATTTTTATCTCTGTACAGGGGTTTCCCAATGTGGCTACATTTTATCCGCGGAATACAGTTTCGGACAACAAATGAACTTTTTATGGAAAGTGTTGACCAGTAATCATGTTTTTGCTTTGGAGAACTATTTTCTAAAGATACCATTTTTTCCAATTATTTGATCCTATTGAATGTTTATTAATTGAAAAACTTTTATTGTTTCCAATGCAGAATGAAATGAAGCTCTTTCTTGCCAAGATTGTTAATCTTATGAAGGATGAGAACCTCTTTGCTACACAAGGAGGTCCAATTATTCTTGCTCAGGTTATTTACTTTTTCTCATTTGGATGGTTCACCATGTAACCTCTTCTTATTACTTTAAATGTATCACACTCTTTTCCAATTTTGTGGTAATGGATTGCGGTATATTAGATCTTCTTCCTGGATAGTACATTCTTATTACATTGATAGCGCGCCTTCCTCTTTTTCTTGCTCTTTTTGTGTTAATTGGTGATCCTATCCACTTAACAGGTAGAAAATGAGTATGGAAATGTTGAGTGGGCATATGGAGTCGGCGGAAAACTTTATGTAAAATGGGCTGCAGAAACTGCTATTAGTCTTAATACGACTGTCCCTTGGGTTATGTGCGCGCAACAAGATGCACCTGATTCAGTTGTAAGTGTTTATGGTATTCATAGTGGCATTTTCCACATGTTACCTTACTGTCTCTTCCTCCACGATCTCTATTATTTGCAGTGTAACAGAAGCAAATTTGTTAGCTATCAGTAGGATTTTCCTAAACCGATGTTTAGAATAGATGTTAGATGTTACAAAAATGAGGCATCTCAGGACCCTTTTTGAACTAAATTTCCTGCTGATGTTACTATTGATAGTTTTGTTTCCTAAACCAACAGTCAAAAGAAAGACAATTAGTATAATTCAAAGTGATAACTGCAAACATGTTGAATATGCAGATAAATACATGTAATGGATTCTATTGTGATCGGTTCACTCCAAATTCCCCATCGAAGCCAAAGATGTGGACAGAGAACTACGTCGGATGGTAAATGCTGCCTCCTTTTTATTATTCTCACGGAACTCTGATTCCTGGTATGGTTTTTTTCTTCATTACTTAAATTTTGAAAATTTCAAAGTGTGTTTCCTTTTGCAGGTTCCTTGCATTTGGTTATGCTGTTCCTTATCGACCTGTTGAAGACTTAGCTTTTGCTGTTGCACGCTTTTTCGAAACTGGTGGTACTTTTCAAAATTATTACATGGTAAAAGCCTGTTAATTTTCTACAGGTGGTTGTTAATCACTGTTGTTGCTTTTGAGATTTAATGCTGCAATCTTTTCTATTTAGTATTTTGGTGGCACCAATTTTGGTCGAACAGCAGGAGGCCCTCTAGTAGCAACAAGCTATGACTATGATGCCCCCATAGATGAGTACGGTATGATATCTTACATAAGTAAAATACCCTCTGAATTCCTTCTATTTCAGATAGGAATCTTTAGTTCCACAACAGAATGTAACTTCAAGGCTGGAAGCTATAGTACAGAAACTTTAGAAATGAATGGAGAAGTAGTAAAAGTTCTGGAAAAATCTATCTCCTAAATTGTGTAAAGGAACTGAAGCTGCCTGAAACCGATGTCTCTCTCCAATTCGACGCTCACAAGAGATAAGATTTTCAGTGACGACTTTCCGTGATGACTTCCTTAGTCGCCACATAAGAAGTGCCGAGTAACAATGCATTGCCGTTTTGAGTAGCGACCCGCCTTAAATATATTTTGTGGCATATGCTTACTTTTTGTGACGAGCCTTATCGCCAAAAAGCTAATTTGTTTTATTATTGGCTTTTGTAGCGACTTTTTTAGTCTCCACTAAAAGTAATTGCCGAGTAACTATATTTCGCCGTTTTGAGTAGCGATGTATTTTCTAACGCGTATGCTTACTTTTTGTAACGAGCCTTGACGCCACAAGCTAATTTATTTTACTAGCTTTTGTGGTGACCTCTTTAGTCGCCACTAAAAGTAAGTGCCGAGTAACTAAATGTCGCCGTTTTGAGTAGCGACTGCCTTAAATATATTTTTGCGGCGCATATGCTTACTTTTTGTGACGAGCCTTGTAGCTCCAAAAGCTAATTTATTTATTATTAGCTTTTTTGGCTACTTCTTTAGGCCAACAACAAGTGCCAAGTAACTATACATTGCCATTTTGAGTAGCGACCAACCTTAAATATATTTTGTGACGCATATGCTTACTTTTTGTGAGGAGCCTTATTGCCACAAAGCTAATTCGTTTCATTATTAGCTTTTGTGGCGACCAAACTTGCCACAAAATGTACACAAATGTGCCACAAATAGGTTTAAAGTAGGTCGCCACTCAAACAGCGACATAGCTTCTGCTCAAACCATAATTTATTGTGGCAACCCGGCACTTACTTTGGATGGCGACTTAAGAGGTCATCACAGACGTAGTCACTTTGTAGTGGCTGTTACTCTTCATTGTTATTTTCACATCCTACAATGCTAAGTGCACTGCAGTTTGAGCAATGCGCCTCACTTTGGTGGTTACTTCAGTGCAAGAACCATGGTGCTAAGGCGTGCCTTGAGTGCCTATGAGCTCCTCCTTGAAGAGGCAGAGTTAGACATATATATAGCTCGCAAAGTGACATGTTAATGGTCAAGTAAACTTTCTGATGAATATGTTAGCGATTTGGAATAATAAATCAGAAGTTTAGTATTATAAGACTCATCTCAATTAGAAATTTAATAGATTTGTTTTCATCTAAACCTCTCTTCAGTAAAGTGCACTTTCTTATAGCAGTCCTCATGGGGGATCTACACAGAAGTAGATGGACCAAAGTCTGTATTTTCTTTTCTTATCTGTGAGTAAAAAGGAGAAACTGATTAATGACTTCCATATTAGAATAGAAAACGTGGCATATCGCTTACTCCATTAACTAACCTGGAAATGACCTCTGCTAATAAGAGGAAACGTCTTAATCTAAAAGCATATTTTAAAGCTGCTTCTTTGAGGTTATCAATCTTATTGGCGGTACTTGTTGCAGGTTTCATAAGTCAGCCAAAGTGGGGCCACCTGCGCGACTTGCACAAGGCGATAAAACATTGTGAAGAGTATTTGGTTAATGCAGATCCAACTCATTTGTCCCTTGGTTTTAAACTTGAGGTAAACAACATCTTCCAGATAACAATGATAATTGAATCTTAATCCAACTTATTCTCTAAAAGTTGTGAAGAAAATGGACCTTAAATCTAGCTATTTGGAAAAGTTTGATCAATTCAGAAGTCTTTTTGACTATGCATAACTATATTCTTTAATGTTGGATCAATGTCACTTGTTCTTTTAAGTTTGACGCACGAAATGTCTACCAGGCACATGTATATTACAAATCCTCCAATGACTGTGCAGCCTTTCTTGCTAACTATGGTAGCAGTTCAGATGCAAATGTCACATTTAATGGGAAGTCATATTTTCTTCCTGCTTGGTCTGTTAGTATTCTTCCAGACTGTAAGAATGTCATATTCAACACTGCTAAGGTACTGCATTCACATCCGTACATTTTTCCTCCTCCAGTGTCACTTTTTATCGGTTTGGAGGATCCCCTCAATGATCTTTCTGGTGTTATTATGGCGTTGTACGAGCAATGATAGACTTCAGTAGTTAAACTCTGTAACTCATTAAACTTATTAGTTGTTTTACTTTAATTTGCTTAGCCTATTTTGCCTTAACTTTTGATACTACCATCTAACAAAAAAGTTTCCTTTTACTCATAATGGAGAAAGGTTGTTTCACAAAAAACAACTGGAAATACAGCCTTTACTCACAACACAGTTACAATTGAGAATTCCCTGGAGTCAGATCCTTGGGGCTGGTACAAAGAAAAAGTTGGTATATGGAGTAATAATTCCTTCGCCAGATCCCACTTACTGGAGCAGATAAATACAACAAAAGATACCAGTGATTTCCTTTGGTATACAACAAGGTAATTTATTATATTTCCTTCACTTACTGCTGCTAATTTACCTTTCTTTACCTAAGAAGCTTCTTCAGGGATAGGTAGTAAGTGAAGATGGTGATACTGCCATATGTCACTTACTCATTTGTTCGATATGATAAGTACATTACTTCATTCATGTAATATCTCTAGGTTGCTTTTTCTTTTTCTTGCCAGTATAAATGTGGAAGAGAACACTAAGAAGAGAAAAGCAAAAGAATTGCAGTTAATTATTGGAAGTTTGGGACATGCAGCTCTTGTTTTTGTAAACAAGAAACCAGTAGGTAACTATCCCATCTAATGTCTACTTCTTCAAGCGTGTTTAATGACACAGCCAAAAGTTCCAAAATGATGCTAACAGCATATTTCTACTTTCTTTAGGATTTGGTTACGGTAATCACGATGATGCAAGTTTTGTTTCAAGTAAATCAATCCATCTTAAGAAAGGAAACAATACATTGGACATATTAAGCATGATGGTTGGTCTGCAGGTAAGTCTATCTCAGTAAGAGGCTTTTCCAATGCTTTGTATGTTGAAGCATATCTCTTACCACTTCCACTTTGATTACATTTTTTCATACTCATTTATTATGTGATTCTCCAGAACTATGGACCATGGTTTGACATCTCTGGAGCAGGGGTATTTTCTGTTATCTTCAGCGATTTGAAGAGTAACAAGAACTTTTCTTCCACGGAATGGATCTACCAGGTTGTTGATGACTACTTTGGTAATTAAAATCTTTTTATGGTTAACTGTCTTGAAACTTTCTCAAACTCATCTGATTGCCTGAATTCAATGAGTTTTCAACTTGCCATCTGCTCTACGATCTATACATCAGAGCGAAAGATCTTTTTATATTGAAGCCAGGGAAACAAAAGAAGAAAGAGTCTAAGCTAACAGTGCTCTACAGTAAACTTTTACTTCTGCCACAGATTATGTTTATGCCATGCAGACTTGATATGCTATCTTTCTCATTTTAATATGACTTCACCTTCTCTAACTATTCTTTTAGACATATAAGTAATTCCACAATGTCAAAAAGCAACTCAGCACTTAAAGAAAACTAGGTAATATGAAAACGGACAAAGGAAGTAACAACTCAGTGAAAATCCAATATAGTTAGGTGAAACTGCCTCGAATGTCTTCTCACTAGAAAACTTCGCGAAAAGGCATAACAAAGCAGCATAACTAAAGGTATATCAATTCCACCTAATGCATCTTAAAAATACTCTTCAATGAGATTACCACATAGAACACTTGAAATTCAATAAAAAAGTTGTACTTTTACCTCAAAGGAAGAAATTCTACGAATTTAGCTTCTGATAACTGGGTGTTCTCCTACCATACAAATTGAGGTCAGCACTCCGCTAAAAGATGTAAAAGGGATACATCATCAATTGATTGAGGAAATGCGTTGTATTATTTCATGGTCCTCCTATATTTACAAAAACAAGCTTGCTGAGGAGAGAATACATGTTGGTTGCAGAATTCCTTTTCTTTTTCGGATCCTCTTGCGGCTGGAGGGGGGTGATTTGTTGTCTTCTCTGTAAATTCATAAGGTTGTGACCTTGTTTTTATAAGATCACAAGGATAACATGAGACTTGATTGCTTAAATTCAGGTAGGACTTGAAGGAGAGTACCTTGGACTTGATAAAGTTAGTCTTGCAAATAGCTCGCTGTGGATTCAGGGGAACTCTGTTCCAATAAATCAGAGTTTGATATGGTACAAGGTGTGTGGAATTGCTTGTATTTCTGGTTCACTTGCTTTATATCAGCTACTTATCGTTTAGGTTCCTTTCGAGGAATAGAGTGGCAGTTAATGCCTATGCTGGTGCTACATGTAGTTATTTCATATCTGTGGTCATCCTTTTGAAGCTCATTACTAATGAATAGTCCACTGGATAAATGATAACTGAAAAAGAGAAGGCTAGGGAGACCACTAGTTGCTTCTTGTATATGTCCTCAATGCTAATCTTTGTGTTGATTTATGTCACATATAGAATCTGTGCCCTTCAAGCTTCATTTAGTCTCTTGCTATGCAGTCCCTTTATTTGCAATTAGCATCTGATAAACAAAGGTGGTAATTTGTTACATCTGTTGTATTCTTGTCTTGATTCTGGATTTCTTATTTCCAGGCTAGATTTTCTCCTCCAGAGGGAAAAGGTCCTGTATCGCTAAATCTCTCCAGTATGGGTAAAGGTCAAGCATGGGTAAACGGGCAGCATGTAGGGAGATACTGGTCTTCTTATCGTTCACCCTCAACTGGCTGTTCAGATAGTTGTGACTATAGAGGAGCTTATAATTCATGGAAATGTCTGAAGAAATGTGGTCAACCAGCTCAAGTTTTGTGAGTCGATAGCAATGGCTAGTCCAAAGCTTTTCTTTCCTTTTTCCTTTCCCCTTTTGCATATCTGCTCCTTATTGCGCTATCTGGTGTCTAGTTCATATGGCAAAGGTAGAGGGATTGCACCCCTTTTCCTATAGACAAGTTGGTAGTGCTGACGGTTAATACCCTTAACTAGCATCCTATAGTGAGATATTCAAAGGAAAAAGTACACTTGGTTTCTTATTCTTAAGAGTAAACAATCTTTGCTTTACATTACACTGGAAGATGACAGAAGGAAATGAGCTTTATTTGATTGTTTCATTCACTTACTACAGTGTAACTCCCCTTTAGTTTCCTTGAGTTAATGTAGTGCAGAATTGTACAACAGTGAGGACTACATAACAATTAAATCTTCAAATAGGTACCATGTACCCCGCAGTTGGTTAACACCTGGAAAGAACCTGCTTGTGCTGCATGAAGAACTTGGTGGTGACCCTTCAAAGATATCTTTCTCAACACGATCTGGGCAAAAAATTTGTGGGCATGTATCTGAGTCTGATACTCCACCTGTTGATAATTGGAAGCCAAATAAAGATCTTGCATCTCAAGAACCTGCATTGCGACTGAGTTGTGAAAAAGGATGGAATATCACTGCAGTTAACTTTGCTAGCTTCGGAACTCCTAAAGGAGATTGTGGAGCATTCATTAGAGGAAGTTGTCATTTGGATGTCCTATCAATAGTTCATCAGGTAATACTAATATATCCTCCTTTAACTTCTACATCTACTGGTGATGACTCCAGAAAGTTCCCCTATGCTGCTCAAACTTTGTCATTCAAAGCCTGAACTAAGCCCATTTTTTTTGCCCCTCAATAAGAAGCTGAGCTACATGGTCCGACAGGTGTTCAATTGAATCCCCTTTGTTAGAAATTATGCTATCCAAATAGGTCAAAACCACTTTTTTCGCACATATATAAATTGTTGAATTCACTTTGTTGAAGACATAATTAAGTAAATAAAAGTGTGTCCTCTCTAACAGCTTAAGCTTTTAGATGAGATGGTCACAGACTTCAATATCCTTGACATAAGCTAAGCTTTTAGTATAGTGATAAAGGTGGCTTAGCTATTGCTTTAGGTTATAGGTTCGAATTCTAGGTATGGCATTGTTGCATTTTTTTGAATCCCCTTGTCAGAACTTCTTACTCTGCCACCACCCTCAGCATTGAATTTTAACTTGTCAAGATGTGATCTCACAAGTTTAAATCTGAACATCTTGAATGACTCTGCAGGTTTGTGTTGACAAGCCAGGATGTTCTATTCCTATCACCACAGCTAAGTTTGGTGACCCCTGTCCAGGAATAGTAAAAAGTCTGGCTGTTGAAGCTTTTTGCAGTGTTTGAGAATCATCAATTGCTATGGTCATGCATTAGCATGGTAACCTTCTTGTCAAATTTTATGCTTTTAGCAATCAAGGTAATGATCATTTTAGCCAGAACCAGCTAGATGTGCAATTTGTAATTCCTGAAAAGTATTAGTACTACGTTAAGAAGTAGGAAATCCCACTTTTCTTAGGATTGGGATTCTGTACCCACATTTGATTAATCTTGACATCAAGATGTTTTTAGTTCAATGAAAATCCTATAGTGTTCAAAAGAATTTTTTATTTCAACATTAATCTCAACTCTACGTCAATGTTCTCTTTTTTTTTCTTTCCGTGTGCTAAATCATATGAAACAACAACAACAACAACGACTCAGTATAATCCCACAAGTGGGGTCTGGGGAGGGTAATATGTACGCAGACCTTACCCCTACCCCGAAGGATAGAGAGACTGTTTCCAGGAGACCCTCGGCTCAAAAAAAAAGTAACAGGAGACGATATATTAGTACCATAAAAATGCATAATAAAATAACAACAATATAAGAGATATGAAATACATAATACGAAATACGAAATAGATGACTGGTATAGTAAAAACTAGCAGGTAATAGTCTCACTCTATTGTGCTGTAGAAATATTCACAACTTTCCCCTAACCTACAACCTTAATGCTCGACCTCCATAATTCCCTGTCAAGGGCCATGTCCTCAGTAATCCTAAGTCGCGCCATGTCCTGTCTGATCACCTCTCCCCAATACTTCTTAGGTCGCCCTCTACCTCTCCGCGTGCCCACTACAGCCAGTCGCTCACACCTCCTCACCGGTGCATCAGTGCTCCTCCTCTGAATGTGCCCGAACCATCTGAGTCTTACTTCCCGCATCTTGTCCTCCATGGGGGCCACGCCCACCTTCTCTCGAATATCTTCATTCCTAATCTTATCCATCCTTGTATGCCCGCACATCCACCTCAACATCCTCATCTCTGCTACTTTCATCTTCTGGATGTGTGAGTTCTTTACCGGCCAACATTCAGTTCCATATAACATGGCAGGCCTAACCACTGCTCTATAAAACTTACCTTTTAGTAACGGTGGCACTTTCTTGTCACACAAGACTCCCGACGCTAACCTCCACTTCATCCACCCCACCCCTATACGGTGTGTGACATCCTCGTCAATCTCCCCGATCCCCTGAATAACCGATCCAAGGTACTTGAAACTACCCCTCTTGGGAATGACTTGAGAGTCAAGCCTCACTTCAACTCACGCTTCCGTCGGCTCAACTCCAAATTTGCACTCGAGGTATTCCGTCTTCGTCCTGCTCAACTTGAAACTTTTAGACTCAAGAGCATGTCTCCAAATCTCTAGCCTCTCGTTGACGCCGCCTCGTGTCTCGTCAATTAGAATAATGTCATCAGCAAATAGCATGCACCATGGCACCTCCCCTTGAATATGATGAGTCAGTGCATCCATCACCAGGGCAAATAGGAATGGGCTGAGCGCAGACCCTTGGTGCAACCCCGTAATAACTGGAAAGTGTTCAGAGTCGCCTCCTACTGTCCTAACCCGAGTCTTAGCTCCAGCATACATGTCTTTAATCACCCTAATATAGTCAACCGGGACCCCTTTATCCTCTAAGCAGCTCCATAAGACCTCCCTAGGAACCCTATCGTACGCTTTCTCCAGATCAATAAACACCATGTGGAGATCCTTCTTCCTATCCCTGTACTGTTCCACCATCCTCCTAATAAGGTGGATAGCTTCTGTGGTAGATCGCCCCGGCATGAACCCGAACTGGTTGTCTGAAATAGACACCGTCCTTCGCACTCTCATTTCTACCACTCTCTCCCAAACTTTCATGGTATGACTTAGTAATTTGATGCCCCTATAGTTGTTACAGCTCTGGACATCACCTTTGTTCTTATACAACGGGACCATTGTACTCCACCTCCACTCTTCAGGCATCCTATTAGTCTTGAATATAACACTAAACAATGCAGTAAGCCATTCCAAGCCTGCTCTACCCACACACCTCCACAGTTCAACCGGAATTTCGTCTGGCCCGGTAGCTCTGCCCCTTCTCATCTTACGCATTGCCTCCATGACTTCATCGATCTCAATGTCCCTACAATTACTTAATTCATGGTGACTGTCGGCATTCCTCAATTCCCCAAGTATAATATCCTAATCCCCTTCTTCACTTAGAAGTTTATGAAAGTAGGTCTGCCACCTCCTCTTAATCTGGTCATCTCCCATCAAAACTTTGCCGTCATCATCTTTTATGCAACTCACTTGGTCCAGATCCCGAGTTGTCCTCTCTCTCGCCTTAGCGAGTCGGAATAACTTCTTCTCCCCACCTTTGTTCCTTAGTTCCTCATACAGACGAGCAAAAATTGTCGTCTTAGCCTCCGTCACTGCCATCTTCGCCTCCTTCCTAGCTACCTTATACCTTTGACTGTTCTTTCTCTTCTCCTCCTCGTTAGTGCTCCCTACTAACCGTAGGTAAGCCGCCTTCATATGATTTAGAGATTCACTCTTCTTAATTGGAGAAAGAAAAACTCTGAGTCCAACAATCAGCTCATCATAAGGCCTCCACACACTATTACAAACAAAACAAGTAAAGAAAAAAAATAACACAAGATGTATAATTATTAAATTGTCAAATTGAATCTAAATGTTACCTGATCAACAACCATGCTATCGAGCGGATCCCAGCATAGTGTTGGATTTTGCATCTGTTGTTACTGCTACCGTTTTCTAGAATAATTAGTTGTTTAGTTTTAGGAGAAGTCTGCTAGAAGATTCAAAATTTTAATTATAGTAAAAGTTTAGTAATTTAGTTGTAGGAGGAGTCTACTACTTTATTATTTGACTATTTAAAGCCCTATGATTAATAAAATTTCAGAGACAGTTTTTCAATCCTATTTTTCAACCTTCTTGCTGCTTGTATATTTTCTAAAATCCATAACAGTGGTATCAGAGTCTCCATTGATTGATCTTGACGGATATCTGAATTCGCTGAAAAACAACCAATTTCAACCACTTTTAAACCATACGCATTTTTACCCATACCGATTTTTAACCAAATTTTTAACAATGGTAAGCTGCTCTCTTTGAATACCCCACAAACTTTCACTGGTGAAAACTATCAGATTTGGTCAGTGAAGATGAAATCGTATCTTGAAGCTTATGATCTATGAGAAGTTGTAATGGAAGACAGACTTATGCAACCACTTCCTGCAAATCCTACCCTTGCCCAAATCAAAGCTTATTCAGATGAGAAAACCAAAAAATACAAAGCCAAAACTATAAATCAAAATTCAGTTGCAGATTCAATCTTCTTTAAAATCATTACATGTGAGACAGCAAAAGAAGCTTGGGAAATACTCAAACAGGAGTATCAAGGAAGTGAACGAGGCAGACAAAATCAGATTTTAAATTTGAAAAGAGATTTTGAATCTCTTAGAATGCAAGATGATGAGACCATCGCTAAGTATTCTGACCGAATTTCTTTAATTGTCAATAAAATTAGGTTGCTTGGCGAGGATTTCAAAGACGACAGGATAGTTGAAAAAATCTTGTGACAATTCCCGAGAGATTTGAATCCAAAATTTCTGTCAGGACCCATTTTCTGAACAAGTCGGGACTGACACTCGATCACTAAACATGACCGAGCGGACCATTTCTGCTTATCAAATCTATTATAACCTCAAACTTTATATGCCACAAGGCACTACTGTAACCAAACACTTTTAAATAATTTAAATATCTAAAATAAGCCAACTTCAAAACTTTATTCGTAGTAACCAATAAAATGCTGCTAAGTTACTATCAAAAATATCTGAATCTTAACCCAACGACTATGTCTATGAAGCCTCTACTGATAAACTGACGCACTGCTCAGGACATAAGATTTCCTGGCCAGTTCTCTAAGTAACAAAGAAATAACTAAATAAAGATGACTCTAAGGAATATTCCACAAACAAAAGCGGAGCTCACCAATAGCACTGGAAGAGAAGGAAGTCCTAACTCGTAGCCTGCTTGCCTGCAAATCCGGTTCCTATGTTGTACCGCAGACCAACGTAGGTTCCCAAAAGAGAACGTCAGTACCATCCATTATACTCAGTGAGCCTCAACAACAGGGGGCGAAACTTTAATAACATATACATTATGAGCAAAGGTTCTAAATGCATGTAAAACATAAAGCTTATAAGAATAATTCTAAAATAATAGCATAATAGCAGTTCATGAATATTCTAAAAGAAATTCTTTTCTTTTTCTTACTTATAAAAAAAATACTTCACTTTATACTTTGGGAGTTCCAACTATCCTGACTTAATTCTGTCTCAGTCACCGTGTGATCGGCACGGGTTCGATCCCAAGCTGATCGAATAGGCCCAATCCACGAGGTGTCACTCGCTTCATGGTTCTCAGCGCTCATGTCTCATACCTTAGCATGGCTAAGTAAATTCTCAGCAATGAGACCCTCGGCTCGTCTGCTCCCTACTTTGGCACAAATAGTTTCAGAAAGTCAACGCCTTGGTTAGGACCCTAGGCCTGGATAATGACCCCTTCTCAGAATAAAGGATACTCCCAAAAATCTGTTCTTTCTAAAACTTCTTCTTGTGACTTTTCAAGTCTAAATCTTTTATACATACTCATATTTATATCCTTAAATGTAAGGCATGACATAAGAATGAAATAAACATTCAAAAGTATTTATAAAGGTTCTTGATCCGTCATGAATTTTCAACATGAAAATGGCATATAAGAATAACATAAAAATCTGAAATTTATGCACATATATCCAAATAATCATCTAAACTTTAGCTAGAAAATAATTCTAAGCTAATAGGTACTTACTACTCCCATTAAGTATATATTAACTCTTTTATGCAACTCATCAAACACTTTGTGTGCGCACTTTTGTGAGTTAAACCACTTTAGTAAAGGGTTATATCAACTCACCTCAATACTCCTTGATCCAATACGTAGACCCCAGCCCAATTGACACCAGTCAAACAATCGATTCTACAACAACCAGTGCATTTGGATCAATTTCAAAGTACTACCCCTAATTATGAAATTTATTGATGATATAGAGGAAGAAGGGAATTAACTATTCAATTCTTACCTATTACTACTATAGGGTACGTAATTGACAATAGAAATTTTATATACCTGGGTTCAAGAATTAGTGATTTGCAAAAAAACCTAGAATTTTTGTTGCCTGTGTGAGTACCTCGCTTAACGGCGCCTCTGTTTCTTGGCAAACAGAATGTGAGTTCTGTTTTTCTTTTCCTAAGGCGTAGGCCTTTTGCCAGCCAACTACCAAGAGCCTTTTATGGCTTTAGTTTGCACGTGATTTCTTTTGCTTTTTTTTTTTGACTTAACTAGTATTTAATTATTCCTACTTTTAATAATTAATAATAACAAAACTATTAATATTCCCCTAATTGTACATCCAACTATTTAAGTGTATATATATATATATATATATTCACTGTAGGAAAGAAAAAAATAATAATTTAATTCTATAAATAGTGTGTCTCGAAACTTTTATAAATTTGAGGAGTGTTACAATTTTCCTCCTTAAAAACATTCGTCCTCGAATGTTGTTAGGGCCTTATTATTAAGCTAACAATCATTCCTTATGTCCTTGAACCTCTTAAGTTTTCTTAGTACTACTCACTTTTCCAAGGGACTCAAAATTTTGGCTAACTCCCCAAATTTTCAAAAATTTCGGCAGAGTTTCCCTTGTAAATTGGACTATAAAAAAAATAAATATCCCGGTCACAAATACCACAACTACACCAATAACAACCAAATATACCATAACAGGCCATTCATAGGCACCATACATAGCTCATAAATTAATTACGCACACTCCGGCAAGGAGGTACCACAATAACTAACAAGAATTTAAAGCACAACACTTTAGCAAAAGTAAATCACTTTAATGAATTAAATATACTCTGCATAAACTAAATCACTACAACAACTAAATATAATCTAGGAAGGACATAAACACTTGCTAACTTGTATTTAATAAATGAAATATAAATGTCAAGCCAAACCTAGGTTCACATACGTTGTTACTCAAATAGATAAGGATACTTCTTCCTCATATCTTCCTCGACCTCCCACGTAGCTTCTTTTGAATCATGATTACTTTACAAAACTTTTACCAATGCTATATCTTTTGTTCTCAACTTTTTTACTTGTCTATCGAGAATTTCTATAGGTACCTCTTCATAAGTCAAACCTTCTTTAATTTCTATGGTATCAGCAGGTATTATATGCGACTCATCATGAATGTACTTTCTAAGCATAGACACATGAAAAACAGGATGAACAGAGGACAACTCAACGGGTAGCGCTAGCTTATAAGCCATGTTTCCTTTCTTTTCTAGAATTTCATAAGGTCCGATAAATCTAGGGCTAAGTTTCCCTTTCTTACCAAACCTCATAACTCCTTTCATTGGTGAAACTTTCAAAAACATCTTATCACCAACCATGAACTCTAACTCACGATGACTCTTATCAGAATAAGACTTTTGACGACTTTGAGCCACTTTAAGTCTTTCTCTAATTAGCTGAACTTTATCCAAGCCCTCACAAACAAACTCTGGACCAATCAACGACACCTCTGCTGGTTCAAACCAACCTACTGGAGACCTACATCTCCGTCCATACAACGCTTCATAAGGAGCCATACCAATGCTGGCCTAATAGTTGTTATTGTAAGAAAATTCTATAAGTGGCAAGTGATCATCCCAGTTACCTTTAAAATCTATAACATATGCACGCAGCATATCTTCGAGAGTCTGAATAGTCCTTTCTGCCTGGCCATCGATCTGTGGATGAAAAGCGGTGCTTAAATTGACCTTGGTACCTAATCTTTTATGAAATGCCTGCCAAAAATGCGCCGTGAACTGAGGGCCTCTGTCAGATATGATTGAAACTGGAGTACCATGCAATTAGACTATTTCTTTGATGTACAACTGTGCATACTGCTCTGCGGAGTCTGTCGTCTTTACTGGTAGGAAATGTGCGGACTTTGTCAGTCGGTCTACAATAACCCAAATTGAATCATGTTTACGGTATGTGTGAGGTAGACCTACTACGAAATCCATATTAATCATCTCCCACTTCCACTGTGGTATCTCTATGTCTTGATCTAGGCCACCAGGCCTCTGATGCTCGGCTTTGACTTGCTGGCAGTTTAAATATTTAGCCACATGATCTGCTACTTGTTTCTTCATGCCTTTCCACCAATACAACTCTTTCAAATCTAGATACATTTTGGTAGCACCTGGGTGGATAGAGTACCTCGAACTGTGAGCTTCCTCCATTATGGCCTTCCTAAGACCATCTACATCAGGCACACATAACCGATCATTCAACTTTAAAACTCCGTCACTTCCTAGAGTGAAAGCAGTGATTTCTTTGTTTCTGACTCCTTCTTTTAATTTCACTAAGTATGGATCTTCGTCTTGCTTAGCCTTAACATGCGCAACAAGGGAGGATATTGCTAAGGCATAAGCAATTATATCTCCTTTTTCGGTCTCATCCAATCTAATTCCATCATTGGCTAGTTTTTGAATTTCTCGACCCAAAGATCGCCTTTGTACACCAAGATGGGCCAAGACACCCATTGACTTCCTACTAAGTGCATCTGCTACCACATTAGCTTTGCCCGGGTGATAAAGGATATTGATGTCATAATCTTTCAATAGCTCGAGCCACCTTCTTTGTCTCAAATTTAGTTCTTTTTGCTTGAAAATGTACTGGAGGCTTTTATGATCTATAAACACTTCAGAATGTTCGCCATAAAGGTAGTGTCGCCATATTTTTAATGCAAACACCACTGTTGCAAGCTCCAAATCGTGTGTGGAGTAGTTCTTTTCATGACTCTTTAACTGCCTAGAAGAATAAGTAATAACTTTTTCATTTTGCATAAGAACACAACCAAGGCCCACTATGGAGGCATTATAATACATTGTGAACCCACCCGAACCTATCGGCAAGGTTAATACAGGTGCAGTGGACAACCTTTTCTTTAACTCTTGAAAACTCTGCTCACAAGCGTCTGACCACTGGAACTTAACTGCTTTCTGGGTCAACTTAGTTAATGGAGTTGTGAGTGAAGAAAACCCCTCAACAAACCTTTTATAGTAGACAGCTAACCCCAAGAAACTCCTGATTTCGGTTGGCGTTGTCGGCCTAGGCCAGTTCTTGACTACTTCTGTCTTCTGAGGGTCTACTTTTATTCCTTCACTAGATACCACGTGGCCTAAGAATGCTACTGACTGCAACCAGAACTCACATTTTGAAAACTTGGCATAAAGCTCATTCTCCTTCAAGGTCTGCAAGGCTATTCTAAGGTGTTCTGCATGTTCTTCCTTGCTCTTAGAGTATACCAACATATCGTCTATAAACACGATAATAAAGGTATCCAGGAATGGCTTGAAAACTCTGTTCATGAGGTCCATAAATGCAGCTAGAGCATTTGTCAACCCGAAGGACATCACTAAAAATTCATAGTGCCCATAGCGAGTTCTAAAGGCTGTTTTAGATATATCCTCTTCTCTGATTCTTAACTGATGGGACCCCGACCTCAAGTCTATTTTTGAAAAGTACTTTGCTCCCTGAAGTTGATCAAATAAATCATCAATTCTTGGCAGTGGGTACTTGTTCTTAATTGTAACTTTATTCAACTGCCGTTAGTCGACGCATATTCTGAGAGACCCATCTTTCTTCTTGACAAACAGGATCAGGGCACCCCACGGTGAAACACTCAGTCTGATGAAGCCCTTGTTAAGAAGGTCTTTCAATTGTTCTCTCAACTCATTAAGTTCTGCTGGAGCTATCCTATAAGGAGGTATAGATATGGGCTGAGTTCCTGGCATGAGATCAATGCCAAAGTCGATGATTCTTTCAAGAGGAAGTCCAGGAAGGTCATCTGGGAAAACTTCTGGAAATTCTCTAACAACTAGCACTGACTGAAGAGTTGGTGGTTCTGATTCTGGATTAATAATGTGAGACAAATAGGCGAAACACCCCTTATCGATCATTCGGTATGCCTTAAGATAAGAAATAAACTTACCTACAAGCGATGCTGAACTACCCTTCCACTATAAGGCTTCTTCATTTGGAAATTGGAACCTGGCTATCTTGGCATGACAATCTAACATGGCATAGCAGGAAGACAACTAGTCCATACCCATAATCATATCAAAATCCACCATTTCAAACTCTATGAGATCGGCCTTGGTGTTGCGATCTTGGACTGAAACTATACAACCTCTATAGACTCTGGTGACTTTCATTGACTCGCCAACTGGAGTAGATACTAGGAATGGCTCACTAAGTTGTTCAGGTTCTAGTCCGAGGTTAATTGCAAAGTATAGAGTCACATATGAAAATGTTGAATTTGGATCCATTATGGCATAAGAATTATTTGAGCAGACTAAAAGTATACATGTAATAACTTCTGCAGATGCCTCTGCGCTCTGATGATCAAGTGTAGCAAACAAACGGGGTTGTCCCCCTTCCTGAGTAACTCGGTCTGCACCTCTGCCCGCTCTATGCCCGGTCTGATTATGAGAACCACGAGCCTGAGGTGGTGCAATTGCAGTAGTTGAGGAACTAGAAGGACGAGTTGATCTACCACTGAAATTACGTTGCAACTTTGGGCAGTTGGCATTTATATGACCTATGTCTCCACAATGGTAGCAACCATGAAAGCCGAGCTTGCACTGACCTGAATGTTGCCACTTACATGTTCCACAAAGACCTTGCTGGTGTGAATATTGCTCAGCATGACTCTGGCTATGTAAGGATGATGTCCTAAAATTCTGATTCTAGCGAGACTGATTTCCATAACTCTGAGTACGTCTGAAGGAAGACCCACCACCTGATTGATGACTGGACTGAGCTGGTGCTAATGACTCCTTATTAGAGGAATCCCTTCCATCTCCGCTGGATATACTATTAAACCTGCCCGTTGTCCGGGCTTTCTTGTTATGCTCTTTTTCTTCTCTCCTTAGTTGGCTGTCTTTCTCTAAGTGCTTGGCAAATCCCATAACAGAGGAGAAGGCTTCTATCCCTACTGTTGCAGCTGATGTCGTATCCTTAATGTGGTAAGCTAAATCGCCAACAAACCTGCGAATCTTTGTTTTTTCAGTCTTCACCATGTGAGAAGCATGCTTAGCTAACCTTATGAATTCCATGTAGTACTCTTGCACACTTTTATTCCCTTGCTTGAGCTGTTCGAACTCTGTAGCCTTAGCTTCCCTATCCTCTTCTGGGATAAAGTTATCCATGAAGGCCTCTTCAAATTCTTCCCAAGTAGGCAAACCATCATCTTCATCTCTTTCCTTTTCCCACAACTCAAACCAAGCGCCGTCCACATATCTAAACTGGTAAGCACCTAGCTCCACAACTTCATCATCAAATGCTTTCATCACTCGGAGGGCTTTCTTGACACCCTCCAACCACAACATCTTATCTTCATCAACTATAGAACCATGGAACACTGGAGAACTCAACTTCAAAAATTCATTCACTCTTGAGGACTCAGAATTGTTCTATCTATTTGATTGAGGTGGAATCTCATCTCTTCTCTCGTTCTGGTTGGCCATAAAGGCTTTAAACATCTCCATAACACTGTTGACAACATTAAACATCTGATCCACCTCGGAAGATATAGTTGCCTGAGCCGGAGCTGTTATTAGGGGTGGTACTAGATCCTGAGGTACTGGATCATCATGCTTCACCCCTTCTTCTTGTTCAACCCGGGGTACTTGGACTCCCTTTGTGGATTTTCCCCTCCTTTTCTGAGTTGAAGTCTTCTTAGTTCCACCTTGAGCCATAATAGTAGCGATAGTTTCTTGAGCAGCATCCTGAGTGTCAGTGTCAGAGTTGCGAGTACGAGCCATTTTTGCGAATTTGGAGAAACGAATAAATTAGATAATTTCTTAGAGGTAGACTCTACTGCACGATCTAAAGTATGAAAAAAGAGACTTTTCCTAAATGCTTGTAGCCTCCTGTTTATAAGTATGGCGCGCTTAATACACATAAAGAAGACTCTACTAACACGGCTTCATAGACCCCTAGGACTCCATAAACCTGAGGCTCTGATACCAAGTTTGTCACGACCCATTTTATGAACAAGCCGGGACCGACACTCGATCACTAAACATGACCGAGCGGACCATTTCTGCTTATCAAATCTATTATAACCTCAAACTTTATATGCCACAAGGCACTACTGTAACCAAACACTTTTAAATAATTTAAATATCTAAAATAAGCCAACTTCAAACCTTTATTCGGAGTAACCAATAAAATGCTGCTAAGTTATTATAAAAATATCTTAATCTTAACCCAACGACTATGTCTATGAAGCCTCTACTGATAAACTGACGCACTGCTCAGGACATGAGATTTTCTGGAAAGTTCTCTAAGTAACAAAGAAATAACTAAATAAAGATGACTCTAAGGAATATTCCACAAACAAAAGCGGAGCTCACCAATAGCACTGGAAGAGAAGGAAGTCCTAACTCGTAGCATGCTCACCTGCAAATCCGGTTCCTACGTTGTACCGCAGACCAATGTAGGTTCCCAAAAGAGAACGCCAGTACCATCCATTGTACTCAGTAAGTCTCAACAATAGGGGCGAAACTTTAATAACATATACATTATGAGCAAAGGTTCTAAATGCATGTAAAACATAAAGCTTATAAGAATAATTCTAAAATAATTGCATAATAGCAGTTCATGAATATTCTAAAGAAATTCTTTTCTTTTTCTTACTTATAAAAAAAATACTTCACTTTATACTTTGGGAGTTCCAACTATCCTGACTTAATTTTGTCTGTCACCGTGTGATCGGCACGAGTTCGATCCCAACCTAATCGAATAGGCCCAATCCACGAGGTGCCACTCGCTTCATGGTTCTCAGCGCTCATGTCTCATACCTTAGCATGACTAAGTAAATTCTCAACAACGAGACCCTCGGCTTGTGTGCTCCCTACTTTGGCACAAGTAGTTTCAGGAAGTCAACGTCTTGGTCAGGACCCTAGGCCTGGACGATGACCCCTTCTTAGAATAAAAGATACTCCCCAAAAATATTTTCTTTCTAAAACTTCTTCTTGTAACTTTTCAAGTCTAAATATTTTATACATACTCATACTGGTATCCTTAAATGTAAGGCATGACATAGGAATGAAATAAACATTCAAAAGTATTTATAAAGGTTCTTGATCCTTCATGAATTTTCAACATGAAAATGGCATATAAGAATAACATAAAAATCTGAAATTATGCACATATATCCAAATAATCATCTAAACTTTAGCTAGAAAATAATTCTAAGCTAATAGGTACTTACTACACCCATTAAGTATATATTAACTCTTTTATGCAATTCATCAAACACTTTGTGTGCGTGCTTTTGTGAGTTAAACCACTTTAGTAAAGAGTTATATCAACTCACCTCAATACTCCTTGAGCCAATACGTAGACCCCAGTCCAATTGACACCAGTCAAACAATCGATTCTACATCAACCAGTGCATTTGGATCAATTTCAAAGTACTACACCTAATTATGAAATTTATTGATGATATAGAGGAAGAAGGGAATTAACTATTCAATTCTTACCTATTACTACTATAGGGTACGTAATTGACAATAGAAATTTTATATACATGGGTTCAAGAAATAGTGATTTGCAAAAAAACCTAGAATTTTTGTTGCCTGTGTGAGTACCTCGCTGAACGGTGCCTCTGTTTCTTGGCAAACCGTATGTGAGTTCTGTTTTTCTTTTCCTAAGGCGTAAGCCTTTTGCCAGCCAACTACCAAGAGCCTTTTATGGCTTTAGGTTGCACGTGATTTCTTTTGCTTTTTTTTTTTTTACTTAACTAGTATTTAATTATTCCTACTTTTAATAATTAATAATAACAAAACTATTAATATTCCCCTAATTGTACATCCAACTATATATATATATATATATAGGCAAGAAAAAAATAATAATTTAATTCTATAAATAGCGTGTATCGAAACTTTTATAAATTTGAGGAGTGTTACAATTTCCTCTCTGGAAGAGTCTAAATATCTCTCTACCATCTCTGTTGCAGAATTAGTAAGTGCTCTTCAAGCACAAGAGCAAAGAAGGGCCTTCAGACAAGATAAAGTTACCGAGGGTATTTTTATGCGAAACACCAAAAAGAAAATGTCGATTATCCTTATTGCAAAATATTGCAAAAAGAAAACACACTTAGAAAAATTTTGTTGGTGGAGATCTGATGCATTATGTGGAAATTGCAAGCAAAAAGGTCATGTTACAAAAGTTTGCAAGTTAAAAAATGCTCATGCACAAGCACTAATAGCAGAAGAAGGAATTGAGGATGGCCTTCTTTAGACTGCAGCAACAGAAGCAAAGAGGAGTGTTGGATTTTGCATCTGTTACTGCTACTGTTTTCTAGAATAATTAGTTGTTTAGTTTTAGGAGGAGTCTGCTAGAAGATTCAAAATTTTAATTATAGTAAGAGTTTAGTAATTTAGTTGTAGGGGGAATCTACTAATTTATTTATTTGGCTATTTAAAGCCCTATGATTAATAAAATTTCAGAGACAGTTTTTCAATCCTATTTTTCAACCTTCTTGCTACTTGTATATTTTCTAAAATCCATAACACATAGCGTAAGTAGCTATCTGATAGCTCAATTCCAGGAACTCAGTGAAGAGTTCGAGGATCGAGCAGCTAAGTTAGGAGCTTGCAGAGAAGCTCGAGATTATGAGCAATGGAGATCAAAGAAGAAGAAGAAGAGAGTAGACATAAAGATAATTGTAATAGCTTTTCTAATATCTTTGTAATGTGTACACTGAGATCAGTTATTGAAAATGGATTACATTGACTTGTGCAGCCTACTCTAAGTGACTCAATTGACTTCCCTTTCAACTAACTAACTTTTAACTGCTTCTGCTGATGTGGCTTCACTATCTAACTAACTTGCACTTCCAACTCCATGTTGCATATCAATACTGCCTCCTACAAAAGATCCTTGACAACAAGGATCAAAAGATGGAAATCTGGTCTTCAAAGCTTTGAAAAACTCCCAAGTAGCACAATCTGCAATTAATCCTTCTCATTTGATGAGGACTTGGGCAACAACTTTATTGCTCTTCTTCACCATTTTTCTTTGTAAAACAGAGACTCAGAATTGGGACAACGAGGACTGGCCAAATCAGCACATGAAGGGTAGGAAATCTGAGTAGGTAGTTGATAGCATTTCTTAAATAATGAAACATGCACAGTACGGTGTATCTTGACTAAAGGTGGAAACAAAAGTGTGTAAGCAACATGTCCCACTCTTCTAGCAATTTGAAAAGGTCCATAATACTTGGCAGCCAACTTGTGAAATTGAGGTGTAGCAATGCTCAATTGCTTATAAGGTTGGACTTTAAAGTAGACCCAATCCCCTACTTCAAAACTTCTATCGCTCTTGTAGGAATCAGCTTGTTGCTTTATTCTTAATTGAGCTTTAAGAAGGTGGTGTTATAGTAGCTACAACTTTAATTCTCTATTGAGTAGTGTGTTGTCAACATCTGGTCCTTTACTAATACATTCCCGCCTTATTGGTCAAGTTCACTTCGTTTCTCATCCAAAAAGTCACAATAGGCTTCTTGGGAGGTGTAGGCGGCATTTTTGGCCAAGGCAGGATGTGGATATGCTCTGTCGTAGAGCTTCACTAGCAGTGTCAAAATAGGAAAACTCGCAAACACCACTAGACCTGGTCGTCGGTTGAACATCACATCTGAAGAGCTTGATTCTCCTAGAAAGTAGGGAAGATGCAAGGAAGGTAGTCTCGCATAAAGAGCTTCATGAGGAGTAGTTTTGATAGTAGAATGATCGGAGGTATTATACCAATATTCTAGCATAGGCAAACAAGAATACCAATCTGTTGCATCATCAGAGCAGAAACACCTCAAATATGTTTCTGAACACCTATTCAACTTCAGTCTGGCCATCACTTTGTGGGTGGTAAGATGAAGAGGTATTCAATTATACTCCTTGGATAGAAAATAGCTCCTACCAAAAAGAACTCATAAAGACTACATCTCTATCACTGACTATTGATTTTGGAGGTCTATGTAGTTTGAAAACCACATCCATAAACACCTTAGCAATAGACTGAGCAGTATAGGGATATTTTAGAGGAATGAAGTGGCCATACTTGCTGATCCTATCCACAACAACTGAGATTATTTCATGACCATGGGATTTGGGAAGACCATCTATGAAATCCATACTAATTTAAGATCACACCACCTAAGGTATTGGTAGAGGTTGCAAGAGTCCTGGATAAGCTGCTAAGTCAGCATTGTTTCTTTGGAAAATGTTAGACCATTGTGCAAAAGTCTTCACATCCTTCCTTATATCCTTCCAATAAAACAGTGTCATTAACCTTTTAAGTATTGCTTCAATACCATATGACCACCTTGAGGGGTGGAATACCATAAAGCAATAATATTCCTCCTTAGCTGTTGGACCTTACCCACTACCAGTTTTCCATTTCTCCTCAATTAATTATGGTAACAAATGAATCGAGGGTGAGCAGCTGGATTTGCCTGAAGCTACTCAATGAGAGCTTTTAGTTCCAGGTCAGTATCCCAACAGTTAGCTATAGCTTGCATTAGCTCAGAGCTGGTAGTAAAAATGATTAAAGAAAACAGGTCAGCCACAAATACTCTTGAAAGTGAATCAACCACTTTATTTTCAGCTCCTCTTTTGTATTCAATCACATGGTCAAAAGGCATTAGTTTAATCAGCCACATTAGCTGAGAGTTGGTATGCAGCTTTTGTTCCATTAGGAACTTTAAAGCTCTTTTATCTGTCCTGATGATGGACTTTTGACCAAGTAAGTATTAAGACCACTTAGTCACTACATGAATAATAGCCAAGAGTTCCCTATCATAGACTGAAAGTGCATCATGTCTGGGAGATAATGCTCTACTGATAAAGGCAATGGTGTGACCTTACTGCACTAAAACAACACCTATTCCCTGCCCACTTGCATCAATTTTCACAATGAAGATATTATTAGGATCATGTAGTGCTAAAACTAGGGCCTGAGTCAAAGTAATCTTCAATTGTTCAAAGGTTTTATATGCAGCAGGAGTCCATTTGAAACTTCCATATTTGAAGAGGTCAGTTAAACGCTTGCTGATAACTCCAAAGCCTCTGATGAATCTTCTGTAGTATCAAGCAAGACCAAGGAATCCTCTCAATTGTTTAATTGTGTTTGGCAAAGGCCAATTTTTCACAGCTTCCACCTTTTGAGGGTTTGTTGACACACCTTCTGCAGTAATAAAATGACCCAAATATGCTATCCCTGGGACTCCAAAGAAGCATTTACTTTACTTTGCAAATAGCTGATGTTTTCTCATTTTTACAAAAGACAGATTTAAGGGGCAACAAATGTGCCTCTATATCCCTACTGTAAACCAGTATGTCATTAAAGAACACCAAGACATACTTCCTAAGGTTTGAAACACCAAATTCATTAATCCCTGAAATGTGGATGGAGCATTTGATAATTCAAAAGGCATTTAACATGCACGAGTTCTAAAAGCAGTTTTTGGCACAACTTCTATTGTCATTCTCAGTTGATGATAACCAAACCTTAGGTCTATTTTTGAAAAGACCTTAGCCTCTCCCAACTCATCCAATAAGTCCTCAACAATTAGAATTGAAAACTTATTTTCCACAATGTTCTTATTCAAATCTCTATAGGAAACATATCGCCTCCGTGATTCATTTTTTTTCCAACTAGCACTATAGGAGCAGCAAAAGGGCTATTGTTTGGTTGGATAATCCCCTGCTCTAGCATTTGTTTGACTAGTGACTCAATAATATCATTTTTGACATATGGATACATATAAGGTCTTTTGTTTATAGGTTCAGTTCCAACTTGTAAGACAATTTTATGATCTTATATCCCCCTAGATGGTGGTAGATGTGTGGGTTCAGCAAACAAGTCTTTAAATTATTCTAACAATTTCACCAACCTAGGATGTGTGTTAACTTCTTATTTAGACTCTAAAGAATATCATTGAAGTTCATTACACATTGCAGGTACAACTTGAATTATGCAAAGTTGTGATTGCTCACCTCACATTCTTGACAATTTCTCTGCTCCAGAAGTTAGGATTTGTGTTCAAGCTCCCCTCAAGACATGCTTTCTTCCTTGATAATAAAACTCCATAGTGAGTATCCTAAATTTCATTTTGATATTCCCTAGTGTCAATAGTTATTGGACTCCCAGAACTACACTACCAGACCCTAGAGGTAATAACAAGAAATCTGCAGAGAACTCAGCTCCTTGCAAAAGCCAGAAGACCCTGCACACCTTGTCAACCTTCATCATATTCCCATTGGTTGCTTCTACTAGCTGAGGTGTAGTTGACATAACCGGGAAATTCAATTTTTTCACCAATTCTGGATCTATAAAATTATGAGAACTCCTTGTACCTACCACTATGTGCAATGGTTTCTTTGAATGGTACCCATTCACCTTTAATGTTTTATACCCTAAGGACTTCTCTCTTGATGAGACCTTCCTTCAGAAGGTTCACCTTCATCTGGTAATGGAGATTTGTATTTCTGGTGTTCCCTTGAATTAGTTAGTTGTTTCTTCAATTCAAGGACTGCCTGATCCAATTGCTTCAGATGCAAAACTTCACTAGATAAAGCCCCTACATCAACTATTAATTTTTGCATCAATTCACGTAGGTCAGCTGGTTCTTCAGCTAAATTATCGGTTGATCGTGTGACTTTCGCCATGATTCCAAGGACCGAAGGCTCTGATACCAATGATAGCTCAATTGCAGGAACTCAGTGAAGAGTTCGAAGATCGAGAAGCTAAGTCAAGTGCTTGCAGAGAAGCTCGAGATTATCAGCAATGTAGATCAAGAATAAGAAGAAGAGAGTAGAGATAGAGAGAATTATAATAGCTTTTCTAATATCTTTGTAATGTGTACACTAAGATCATTTATAGCAAATAGACTACATTGAATTGTGTAGCCTACTCTAACTGACTCAACTGACTTCCCTTTCAACTAACTAACTAACTTTTAACTGCTTCTGCTGACGTGGCTTCACTATCTAACTAACTTGCGCTTCCAACTCCATTTTGCATATCACTATCGCTCCTCGACGTCATGGCTAATTTTGATGACCCACTTCCTCGCATGGGTAACGGTGGTGCATCTCGTGCCCATGGGCGAGGACGAGGATTGAACTGAATAGGTAATAATCTCTCCCACACCTATACCTAAGTTTCATTAAATTATTTGATGAAATTAGGATCCACTAGCTAGTTTCACGTCATCAATATGTCACATATTTTGATCTTTCAATATATATATTTTTGGTAATAAATGTAAATATTACCATTGACCTCCAAAACCATTGCAAAATAAAGAGCACCTAAGTTTTGAATGCAGACTTTAAGCCTCAACAAAACATAGTAATCCTTTAATTATACCGTATATCCTAAACTAGCCTTCTACATTTCTGTGCTTTTATTGATGGACTTAGCATCTCTACTCTTTCCTTAATCTCCATTTTTATTAGTTTTATCACCTCATTACTATGTACATTTACTTTACGAAACAAATTCCAATTCTTAACTCTCTAAGTATGATATATCACGGTCGCATATATGGCTGCTACTAGTTCCTTCTTGAATTCCAGTGTTTCCTTTTTATAGATTCCAGCATGATCTTTGTATCAGCAACCTGTATAGTTATCCCTATCTGTTGCAGCATAGCCTGTCATACTGGCTTACTCCAATCACACTCCTTGAATAGGTGTGCATTGGTTTCCAATACCTGAGCATTGCATAAACAGCATCTAGAATCCTCCACCTGAATGTGGATTTTAAGCATCATTTCTTTGGTAAGTAGTCTTCCTTAGACTACTATCTGTTTGACTCAAAAGATGTTAAGACCTTTTTGAACAAATCAATCGAAGATGAAGGGGTAAATCGTAGCTGAAGATAATAATCTCTAGAATAATAATAGGTAAAAGAAAGAGAATTACATAGTTTCTTTTCATTCAAGATTGGCAAGTTTTTTTCCAGTGCCTCTTCTACAAGGTCTTTTGTCCCCCTTATATACTAGAGAGGAACCTTCCCAATTGTACGAAACAAAAAATATAAGGAATATTCTTAATGTTCCCTAATGGGTTTACACTTCTACAAGGGTCGTACAGTTTTCCCTTTCGCCTTGGGGTCGTCTTCCTTGGGACGCCGGTTACCTGGTTATTTATCGTACTCGTTATAGGTCGTGGTCGGTCAAATTTGGAATCATACAGTTAGTCACTTCGCTAGTCGAGGTCGCGACCGGATGCGTCCTCGATGAGCGGACTTCATGCATTCTCCTGGAGACATTTGACCAGTGGGAATGTTATGATGTGGCCAGTGGGAGATGGTCGTCGTGCTCAGCAAAATGTCGTGTGGTACAATTCTTCGGGAAGTGATGTCAGCCTTACGTGCATCATTATTATGCAGGTTTTTGAGGTGGGGACTAACGACTTGGTGCTTCGATTCTTGCGCTATTTCGAAGCATGTCGCCTCGATTCTGGCGCCTCCCAATCCTATAAATAGGTGGGAGATTTGATTTTTTTGAAAAACTTTAGCCATTCCTCTCCCGAAGACCTCTCTCACTCTTTCTCTCTTGCTTTCATATCCTTTTGTTCTTCTTTCGTTCCTCACCTGAAGCTTCTTCTCCCTTTATCTTTTTGTATTGATACTCCTTTAAACGATATTATGCCGAGGTCCCGTCGTTCTCGCAAAGAGGTTCCTGAAACCTCCCTATCATCTATGGTGCCTCCTTATGACAGCGGAGATGTGGTGTAGAAGAGAGTGACAACCCTTATACGGTGGGGGAGCTACTACCGAGGCACCCCTCATCCCGAAGTAACTTCCTCAAAGATCCACCTCCTACCTCGAACCCCGTATTTTTTGAGACGGAGCAGGTCCATATTGATGCCCTTCATATAAAGTATGGCATTCCTGCTCATATAGAAATGATTCCAGCGAGGAGAGATTACATGGACGTCTAGAGACCTAGATACTGTGCTTTCTATGAGTATCCTTTCATGATCGACTATACCCTTCATCTCTTCCCCTTAGCAGAAGAATTCTGTAGATTTTACCAAGTTTGCCCAGCAAAACTTTCGCCATACACACTCAAGGTGCTTCTGCTATTGACTAAGTATGAAGAGTTGGCGGAGTGTAGCGTTTCTGTCCACCACCTTTTGCACTTGTTCACGCTTGGCTTCCTCAGGGGTACCATTGTGCATTTGAGGCTTCGTGATACGAAAGAGCTGGTGGTTGGAACATACGACCGGGTGAGCCATAAATTCTGGCACAAGTACTTCTTTGTCAAGATCGATCACGTCATTTCTGACTCCGCCGGATTTTTGGAGCGGTGGAATGGAGCTCATAAGTGTCGTCATTCATTATGTTCCTCTCTATCTTATGTATTTACTGTAAAGTTTATTCACTTGTCATTTTGAAGCTATGGGCTATCCACCTCGCCCCATTATGGGTATCAGAGATTGGGTAGCCCGCCTGTTGCCTCATGCAGCAGAAACTCGAACTTGGCACGACTTTGTGCAGCATTATGGCCCTAAAGTTTCCTCAGGTAAATGTCTTGCTTACTACTTCGTTAGCCATATTTCCTTACTTAATGGTACGAACTTTTGTGATGACAGCTCGAGGTGTTTCCAGGTGGAGGGCGCCAGTCCCCGCTTTTCGACAAGCCGTTACCACAATAGATACACAGTTTGTATTGAGTGAGTCTATTCGAGAGGGTCGTCCTCAACCTATCCAATTGGGAGATCCTTCTTGAGTCGTAGCCGCGAGGGAAGAGGTTTCTTTGGTACTGGCCTCACATCTTTTGGATGAATCCTCTAATGGGGACGAGCTGTTGTCGAGGAAAAGGAGGAGGCTTAAGCTGGGGAAAGGCATGGCTATGGACGATAATGGCAGCAGGGCATCCTATACAGCCCCTGTGCATGTGTTCATGGCCGATGCCATTTTGTTGGGGAGATCTCCCCAAGTGGAGGGCGTTGGCCCAGGAGTTGGTTCAGTACGCTCTGTTGAGGGCGGTGCGTCATCCAACGTTGGGTACATCGTTTTGAGGGTGGTGACTCAGGTTTGGATATCGACCCAGAAGATGTTAATGAATTTGTGGGTCGCCATACCCATATGGAGGTTAGGATGGACGGATCCGACCGTCATGTGGTCGTTCCGGGGAACTACAACTTATTGCTAAACAGCGAGCAAGTGGCATCGGCCCTAGCTCATCTATGTTCCTCTACTAAAAGCGAGATGCTTAGGGCGATGAGTGGCGTGGAGTTATCTCAGAAGGTCGCTGGTATGGCCCTACAGGTAGGTGTCTTTCCTTCTCTTTTCGTTGTTGGGTTGGTGCGATAATTGTCATTTTATACTTTGTTTCTGACCTCTTCCCTTCTTTTTTGTCAGACCCTCGTCATGGAGGTAGAGAGAGAGCATCGAGAGAGGATAAGGACAGGCCTTTATGAGAAAATATCGTCCAAATATCATCAGTATCGGGTTAACCACAGGGCGATGGCCGATATTTATCATCAGGACCCTGAGTTTTAAGTTTTCCGTGAAGGGCTCAAGTAGCGGGAGGACCAGTTGAGCACAAGATTGAGGAGTTGAGGGAGAGGGATGAAGAGCTCATAAAGATTGTCGCCCATAATAGTGAGTTGGAGGTCTCCCTTGAGGCGAAAGAGGATGAGCTCAAGTTGAGCAGGGGGTGATGGCTGAGAATGCCGACTTACAAGCGAAGGTGTCCGACTTGACTACTGGGTTGAGTACTAAGGTAGCGGAGATTGAGGGGCTTAAGGGTGAGCTGAACGTTAGTGCTGATAAGCTGGTGGCATCTATTTCTAAATCGGTATCTTTGGAAGATGCCCTCCGCATTTCTAGGTCGGAGTTGACTAAGGAGAAGGAAGCCTCTGGTCATCGGGTGGTAGGGCTCGAAGGGTGTGTCAAAGAACTGGAGATGGAGCGGACCGCACTAAATGGACAAATGGACTCGCTGAGGGCGGAGGATGCGCGTCGACGTTCTCAGCCTTCTACGTCTCGCGCCTCAGCCGATCCGGTTGTGCCCTATCGTTTATACAAGTTGTGGGTCCATGCAGAGTTTCGACTTGATATGTATAAGGATTTTCACGCCGAGGGAAGGGCTATTGAGGCAGAGGTTCAGGTTGTGCATGCTGAAGCTCGTGCAGCTCGTGAGTCATGCGGGTACGACCCCCTCACACCTAACAGGGATGATATCAACTCTGATGATGTGAATCGCCTTGCTTCAGATTTGTGGTACGAATATGCTTACCCCACTGGGGATGATGTGTAGTCTTAGTTTGTATTTGCTTTTGTTTAGGGATTTTTGCACGGGTCGTACTTGGGCCCATTTGTGGAGGCCAGTGTAAACGATGTTTTGCTGTAATGTAAAATTTACTTTTGTTGGCTTGTTTTTTTATTGCATTCATCACACACATGATATTGTTGATGCCCTCAGCTATTGGGATGTTGCATCGAACTGTCGTCGAGGCGGGATCCCATCGTAGTTTGAACGAGGTCGAACTTATGTTTTCGTCGATGGCCTTGGCTAGTGGGGTATTTCTTTGACCTGTCATCGAAGTAGACTCTCGTCGTAGTTCAAATGAGGTCGAACTTACATTGTCATTGATGGCCTTTGCCATTGGGATGTTGCTTTGAACTGTCGTCGAAGTAGAATCCTGTCGTGGTTCGAACGAGGTTAAACTTATGTTTTTGTCGATGGCCTTAGCCATTGGGGTATTGCTTTGAACTGTCGTCGAAGTAGAATCTTGTGGTAGTTCGAACGAGGTCGAAATTATGTTTTCGTCGATGGCCTTGGCCAGTGGGGTATTGCTTCGACTTGTCGTCGAAGTAGATTCACGTCGTAGTTCGAACGAGGTCGAACTTACATTATCGTCGATGGCCTTGGCTATTGGAATGTTGCTTTGAACTGTCGTAAAAGTAGAATCCCATCGTGATTCGAACAAGGTCGAACTTATGTTTTCATCGATGGCCTTGGCCATTTGGATATTGCTTTGAACTGTCGTCGAAGTAGAATCCCGTCGTAGTTCGAATGAGGTCGAACTTATGTTTTCGTCGATGGCCTTGGCCATTGGGATGTTGATTCGAACTGTCGTCGAAGTAGAATCCCGGCGTGGTTCGAACGAGGTCGAACTTACATTGTCGTCGGTGGCCTTGGCCATTGGGATGTTGCTTCGAACTGTCGTTGAAGTAGACTCCCGCCGTAGTTCGAACGAGGTCGAACTTACATTGTCGTCGATGGCCTTGGCCATTGGGATATTGCTTCGAACTGTCATCGAAGTAGAATCCCGGCGTGGTTCGAACAAGGTCGAACTTACATTGTTGGAGATTTGATCATATTCCCATAGGAAGACGTCACATGTCGACTAGTGGAGATCTGGTTCTGCACATACAATGGAGGTTTGATTCAGTAGATACAATGGAGATTTGATTTCGTACATACAATGGAGATTTGATTCCGCACATACAATGGAGATTTGATTCCGTACATACAATGCAGATTCGATTATCTATATGTAGTCCCTTCATTACCTTGATCCGGAGGTCATATCGACGGGTCGAGGTAATGAACAACATGTTGCTCCTTATGGCGCCCCCCTTTTCCGTCTCGTTAAAAACCTTCCCGGGAAAACCCGATTGGGACAAAACCCGGGTGAGGGAAAAAGAGTACGACTTAGGTGACGCCTTCTTTTAGAAGTGGAAGTACTTGAAATGGGCGACGTTTCAGTTGTTTTGAAGTAGTTTTCCCTCCATTATTTCTAGCTGGAATGCTCCTTTGTTTGCTGCTGCTACGATTTTGGATGGTGTCGTCGAACGTTCTTTTGTAGAGATCGCCATTTACTAGGTTATACCAGGCTTCCTGCACCCGGAGTTTTTTGGCTTTTTTTGTCTTGCGGGAGCGTTCCATCCTGCAAATAGGCTACGAAGCGGTTACGCCAGTCCCAAGTTAAGGTTATAGAATGTACCTCGACGTGGTCTATTGCGGAATGAAGGAGGGTGACCACATTTTCTTTGTTGATATTCTTGGTGGCCGCAGCCAGTTTAGCGAGTCCATTTGCTTCGATATTTTGCGCCCTGGGTATTTGGTCGAGGCGGCATTCATCGAATTCTGGCAGTAGTTTGTGGATTTCTGACTGGTATCTTTGTAGCCTCTGCTCTTTGATTTGGAAAGTCCCTGTGACCTGATTCACCACGAGTTGGGAGTCACAGTAGAGGACGAGTCGTCGAGCGCCATATTTGAGGGCTAACTTCAAACCTGCAATCACAGCTTCATACTCAGCCTCATTGTTAGTCATCTCGGGGAATCGTATGGACTGGAGAAATACTTCACCTGTAGGGACCTCGAGGACGAGTCCCAGTCCCGATCCCGAGGCATTAGAGGCACCATAGGTTTAGAGGACCCAGAGGTCGATATGTGTAGAAGTGCGGAGTGCTTCCTGTTCTACCTCGGGTAATTTTTTTGTGATGAAATCAGCGATGAAGTCTGCGAGCACCTGCGACTTGGTGGCAGTTTGCGGTTGGTACATTATGTCGTGCTCGCTTAGTTCTATGGACCATTTGTCTAGTCTACCAAATA
The DNA here is from genome assembly GCF_000393655.2 of Nicotiana sylvestris. Classification (NCBI taxonomy): domain Eukaryota; kingdom Viridiplantae; phylum Streptophyta; class Magnoliopsida; order Solanales; family Solanaceae; genus Nicotiana; species Nicotiana sylvestris. The sequence continues at coordinate 28,669,968 of NC_091058.1, forward strand.
GTTCAGGTTTATGTAGGATACCCCTTAAGGGGAAGGTTGTCACCACTTTTATAGGGTAACATTGGAAGTACAGTCTAAGCTTCTGTGAAGCTATGACCAATACTAGAGCTAGTTTTTCAAGGTGAGGGTACCTCGTCTCGACATCGATTAAAGTTTTGCTGACATAGTAAATCGGAGATTGCATACCTTTATTTTTACAAACCAAGACAATGCTTACTGCAACTTCAGAAACTGCTAGATACACAAGTAGGCATTCACCTGGGTCTGCTTTGACGAGTAGTGGTGGCGAGGATAGATACGTTTTCAGCTTTCTCAGGGTGTCGATGCATTCATAGTTCCATTGAAACCCATGGTCTTTCCTTAGTACATTGAAGAATTTATGGCATCTATCCGAGGATCGCAAAATGAACCTTGATAGGGCGGTTATTCGTCCCGTCAACTTCTGCACCTGCTTTTTCCCGGTCAGTATTTCCGGTATTTCATCAATGGCCTTGATTTGATCTGGGTTGACCTCGATTCCCCTTTGTGACACTGGGAAACCGAGGAACTTTCCAGAAGTCACGCCGAAGGCGCACTTTTCAGGATTCAGTTTCATTCTGTATTGCCTTAATATTTCGAAGGCTTCCTTCAGATGACCAATGTGATCTTCTTTCTTTGCTGACTTCACTAGCATGTCATCGATGTAAACCTCCATTGTCTTACCGAGTTGTTCATTGAACATTTTGGTGACCAACATTAGATACGTGGCCCCTGCATTCTTAAGCCCTAACGGCATCACCTTGTAGTAGTACGTACCTTGGTGAGTAATGAAAGTGGTCTTTTCTTGATCTTCTTCAGCCATTAGAATTTGGTTATAACCGGAGTACGCGTCCAAGAAGCTCAGTAGTTCGTGCCCCACTGTTGCATCGATAAGTTGGTCGATATGGGGTAACAGGAAAGAGTCCTTCGGGCATGCTTTGTTCAAATCAGTGAAGTCGACACACATTCACCACTTCCCGTTATTCTTTTTGACCATGACCATATTGGCGACCCATTGGGGGTATTTCGATTCTCTGATGGAACCGTTGGCGAGTAATTTATCAACTTCTTCGCTGACCGCCTCATTGATTGCGGCATTGAACTTTCTCATCATTTGTCGTACCGATGGATAAAGTGGATCGACATTTAGCTTGTGTGTGGCGATCTCCCTTGGGATTCCTGGCATATCTGAGCAGGGAAAAGCAAACAAATCGGTGTTGTTAGTTAAAAACTCACGATACTCACCTGGCTTCGAGAGGTTGTGTCCAACATAAGCCTTTTTGGTGCGGTCGGTGTTATCTAATGGGACGGGATCAAGATCTTCTACGGTTTCTTTGCAAGCTTCTACAATGTCCGGATCTTTGATGGCCTCTACTTGTATGTCAGGTTTGGTGCCCGACATGGCTGACTACTATGTTTTCGCGCTTTCCCCTTTTAGCTGTTTGGTGTGTGTGCAATCTTGGGCGATCCGGTAGCATTCTTGGGTGGTACGTGGCTCGCCTCGGATGCTGAATATCCCCCATGGGGTGGGAAATTTGATCACTTGATAGAAGCTTGAAGGGACGGCTCACATTGTGTGTATCCATGGTCGCCCTATGATAGCGTTGTAGGTCGTTTCCTGGTTTATGACGTGGAATGTTGTTTCCAGGGTGACCCTTCATGCTAGGACAGGTAGCACTATTTCTCCGGATGTCCGCTCTACTGCATTATTAAAACCCGTTATTGTTAGGTATTATTTTATCCTCGAGCCTTATTTGCATGAAAACTCGCGGGTGAACAATAAACGCGCCGCTTCCGTCATCTACCATGATTCTTTTTACATCGGTGTCAGCGATGCGTAAAGTTATAACCAAAGCATCATAGTGAGGGAAAGACAAACCGTCGGTATCTGACTTATCGAAGATGATATTATCTTCGAGGTCATCATACTGTTCGTGGGCGACTGTCCATTTGAGTTTGAGCGTGGTGGTGAACTTCACATTGTTGATTACTGTATCATCGCCGCCTTCAATGATCATTTGTATGGTGCACGCTTGTGATGGTGGCTTTGGAGGTCCTTGAGATGGGTCGCGCCTTCGAGCGGAGTTGGACCTTCCTTTATCGCTTAGTAGTTCTTTCAGGTACCCCTGGTTCAACATCCTAACTATTTATTGCCGCAGACCTATGCAATCTTCGGTCTTGTGTCCTCTTTCTTGGTGGAATTCACAGAGGACGTTCGACCTCCGGGTGCTTGGATCCGATTTCATCTTTTGCGGCCACTGCACCTTCGTGCCCAGTTTCTCCAGTGCATACACTATTTCTGAAGGGGAAACACAAAAATTATGAGCAGATAGTAGTGGAGGCATACCTCTTTCGTTTCGAAGGAGTGCCGTATGTCGTGGCGTGACATCCGCGTATCGTAGAGGGGACAGGTTGGATGTGCGGATATAGGGCTTATGAATTTCTCGATTGAAACGTGGTGGTTGATCTCTTCGCCCATCGTTACGTCGATCTCTCTTTGTCTCGGTCTGGACTGATGTTAATCACTGAAGCGGCCCATTCAAGTCATCCTCGTCTGCCCTTACCTCGGTGCAATAGGCATTGTGGATTTCTTCCCATGTGGTAGGGGTATTTCATGAGTCTACTGAGCAGTTTTTTGGTCGCCTTTGATCCGTTCCTATTTAACCCATTTTGAAAGGCTGCTACTGTCATCCCTTCTGATACGTTCGGTAAACTCATCCTTACTCTGTTGAATCAGGCCAGGAAATCCCAAAGTCTCTCGCCCGTCGTTTGCCGGACGGCGAAGATATCATTGACCCTAGCCTCAGCCTTCTTCGCTCCTACATGGGCGGTGGAAAATTTATCCGCCATCTCTTCAAACATCGATATCGATCGCGCTGGTAGCTGGGAGTACCATGTCAATGCTCCCCCTATCAAAGTCTCACCAAACTTTTTTAACAGCACAGACGGTACCTGTTCTTTTGACAAATCATTGCCCTTTACTGCAGTAACATAATCATTAGGTGATCCTCCGGGTCCGTGGTCCCGTCATATATTTTCAAGTATGGTGGCATCTTGAAGGTCATTGGAATAGGATGAGGAGAAGCCCTTCGATGTATGGTTGTTCGACGAATCGGCCCACATCGCATTTTGGTAATAGCTTCAGAGCGCCCGGTAATTTGTCAACCCTCTCATGATGTTCCTTTATTTGGCCGCGAAGTGTTTTGTTCTCATTTTCCATCTCTTCCATTTTATTTAAGATGTCCATGAGTGCATCGTCACCTACATTAGTATCAGTGGGGGTGTTACTTGTTCGTGTAGTGTTTGGCTCATCAGTGGCAGCTGCGATTTCTGTAGGTGGCACGTCTTTAACATCTCCTTGAGTGGGTTTCTCGAGCATGTTGCTCAAAGCACTCGTTAACCATTCTTCTAGTAGCCTTTTGACTGCTGGTGGGGCTTCCCCCGCCGTGGATGTTGAGGTTCCCTTTTCGCGTAAGATCGTTAGATCCCCCTGTGGAAGAGGTGAGATCTCTCCCTCCGGTGTAGTGCTTGGTGTTGTATTCTCATTATCTTCTTTGTCGGCTTCGTTGAGGGAGTTCAGGAGATTATTTGAGACATCTGCTACCGCCTTCAGCCTCGCTTCCTTTCCCGCCATTGTTGGTTTTTATGAGGTTTGAAGAAAAGTAATTATCCCTTTCGGGAATCTAGATGGGAACTATGATTTCAGCTATAGAAATCCCCACAGACGACGCCAAATTGTTTGACTCAAAAGATGTTAAGACCTTTTTGAACAAATCAATCGAAGATAAAGGGGTAAATCGTAGCTGAAGATAATAATCTCTAGAATAATAATAGGTAAAAGAAAGAGAATTGTAGAGTTTCTTTTCATTCAAGATTGACAAGTTTTTATCCAGTGCCCCTTCTACAAGGTCTTTTGTCCCCCTTATATACTAGAGAGGAAACCTTCCCAATTGTAAGAAATAAAACATACAAGGAATATTCTTAATGTTCCCTGATGGGTTTACACTTCTACAAGGGTCATACATTTTCTCCTTTCGCGTTGGGGTCGTCTTCCTTGGGACGCCGGTTCGGAATTACCCGATCGTTTGTCGTACTCGTTATAGGTCGTGGTCGGTCAAATTTGGACCCATACACTAGCCACATAATGAATATGTGCTTTGGTTGAGCCAAAGTTGTCCACACCAATGTAGCTATCTCAAGCTTGTTGTGTTGGCCAATTAGGGCAAGGTAACTCCGAGTGATTGGGTACCTTCCTCTGCTCGTGAGCTTATACCTGCCTTGAATATACCAATCCTCCATTGCCTCCTTAAGAGAATTCAATTTCTTCCAGTATCAACAACAGTCTAGGGGAGCTTTAAATATAAAATTAATGTATAAAGTAGAAATTTGGGAGTGAGAAAAGCTCTAATATCGGGCTTCTATGGAGGACAAGAGGGGATCATTGACTGGAAGGGAAAGTGGGAGTGACCGTTTGAAATATAGCCCTGTTTGACTTAGCTAACGACTATTACATCGCTATACATATTCTTCTACTTTTTCCCATTAGTTTAGTTCGTGGAAGTTTTGGACTCTTTGGTAGCTCGCCAATTAAAAGGGAAAAATTAGAAATATCGTGATTTACAACTGGTAATTAAAAAATAGTCACGATTTAAAAATAATTAAAATTTGATCATTTTTTCATGTAAAAATAAAATCTGAATAATATCGCCCTTAAAAACCCTAAAACATTTCAGCATAGTATGCTTGAGTTTGAATTTCTTACAAATAAGATTCTAGCATAATGTGATGGAATTTCATAATGTGTTGTAGTTCCAACATAATATGCTGGAAGTTTATGCGCAGAAACTACATAATCCAGCCTATTATGCTAGAACTTTCCGTGTTTCAGCTAAAATGGTAGTTACTATTTTTCAATAACTTTGCAAACGCTAACTATTTTTCGATTGTCAGTCCGAAAACTGACTAGCCCTTGCTATTTTCACCCAATTAAATGAGCTAGCCCCATGTATTAAAATTTTCTTTTATTTAAAGCAATTTAATTGAATTTAAATAATCAGCCCAATTATATTTATTCTTATTACTTATTTGGATTAATAAACTGAATTTAAGATAAAATCCAATTTTCTTATGGATTTAAATTTAGTACAATTTTACCTATCTATACTTACGTCGACAAAATTAACTCTAGCTAAATAAAAAAAAATTAAATATTTAAAAAGGGGCAAACCGTAATTTAGGCCTTAAAAAATTAATTTCACAAGTTCAAAGATTGACCTCCTTCCTTGGATCCTTTTGACCAGTACGTTGTCACCAAATCTAGATCTTTCTTCATGTTAAAAACAGAGAAAATGACGAGGGAGAATACGGGAAATTAAGCGGGCAAATTAAATAAATGATACAAGTATGCATTACACTAGCATAGGAACACATTTATACACCAATACAATTAGATTAATTTGAGTAAACCACAGTACATAAACATAAAGATTATATGTTAAAACTAATCCTTCAAATGTAGGAGCAGTTGAAAAATCTTTTTCAGATGCACACGTACATTCAGGATTGGAATTTGCATGTGCCATAACCTACAAAAAATACAAAACACATGGAAGGCGTCATTAGAATATTAGTATAGTGAAAACTATATGGTAAAAACAATTATTCATTAGTTGTACAAAGGAACAATTTCAACTCGGAATGTGACTTACTTGGATCAGTAGAGGCGACGACACCAGTACCGGCAAAGTCGCAGTTGAATGCGTTGCGGCCCTCCCTTTGGTAGTATGAGTTCATGGCAAAGGCAGCGTGAGACCTAATAGTGTTGGGATTAAAGCAGGGACCTCCAGCTTGAATTGGGGTGCAATCCACTCCTTGGCTGCACACATAGTTTATGTTGGATTGTAATTGTGCATCCGTAGCGTCGGCTTTCGGCATGCAGAATTTTTTGCTCTCTGCTGGTCTTACTGGTGATGTTGGTTGCCCTTTGTTGCCACTACCATTTCTTGGCGCGGGCAATGCTGGTGTTGGTTGAGCCTGTGGGTATCAAAATCACAAAGATGGTATAAAAGTAGTTCGTCAAAACAAACAAATAAATAACTAAATGAAGATTATGTAAATGATTAGAGGTGACAAATGAATGTATTGGTTCTAACTTGGATATACCAAGTCAATAAACCAATTACTCCCTCCGTTTCAGTTTATGTAAACTTATTTTTTTTTGGTCCCTTTCTAAATTTGGAAACAATTAAGCTTAAAATTTTAATTCTACCCTTAATGAGAAGCTTTTATAATCACACAAATACTTTGGACCCCTTTCTGACATGTTTAGGACCACAAATTCCAAAAGTCCTCATTTTTTCTTAAACTCCGTGCTCAGTCAAACAAGTTCACATAAATTGGAACAGAGGGAATATTACTAAATTCACCCAAAATTTGTATGGGTTAAAATAGGTCAAATAACGGTGATCCTAATATTATCCGACCAACCATTGGATCCATTTAAAGATACAAAAAAATGATGCTCAAATCTTTTTCTTTTTCATTTTCTAAAAAGACATCTCAGAAATGGGCATAAAGAATTCGACAGCACATGTTCATTAGGTCGTAACCGCTAGAACTTTCCAGCACGCTACCCTTTTTTGTGTACTGAGAAACGATAGTACCGTTACTACTATCTTTTTAATGGAAGGGGAATCCAATGTAAAAACTTATTATTGTATGTGGTGGGACTGGTGTCAAGTTTATGAAGTTCCAGCTTGCAACGTATCTGGTTAATTTTTTTGGTTAAATATCAAGATTTAGTTCGAGGATAGCAAAACAAACAATGAGCTAACAATACAAATCTAGCTACGCACTACACCAAAATAATTTTGAGGTCCATATTCTAAAGTGTTCGTCTATAAAAGTATTTGTGTTAAACTAATGGAGTAGTAAAAAAAGTATTTGCGTTAACACCGTCAATTTTGAATCAATTAATTGTCGGTTGCCCTATTCGACAGACAAAGTACACCAACCGGAATAGGTGATTTTATTCACATGAAGCCAAGTGTCCCTCACATGGACAACATATTCCATCTTGAGTGGGAAAATGCAATACAACCAGCTGTGATCAACTGAAAAAGCTACTAGCAGTTCAAAGATTTTTGAAGCTACGTCCCAACAAAAAACAATGGGGCGCAAAGAGAAAAGAATAGGAAACACCTTCCATGTAACAGGAAATACGTGAAACAAATTACAAAAGCTTGTCATAATTATAGCTGGACAAGTCAAATTCCTATTAAACTCCTCAATTCAATTTTCACATCCTCTTAAAATGACTTAAATGCCCTCATACCTTCGAATTAGTAAGTGTCGTAAAGTTGGTCTCCCAAAAACATTAAATGATCAGTTAATGAGGTATCAGTTTATTTATACTTAACAAAAAGAATTAATTAATAATTACTCCCTCCGTTCAACTAATTTGCTTAGAAAATACTAAATTCTATACAAAAATATATAGTATGACTAAACTATCTTTAACTAAATATTTAATGTGTGGAGTAAAAAAACTTTTTAGGAATATCTAAATAAGAATAATTTTGTAAAAACAAATTGAACTTTTTCTTGATTACCAAAATAAAACATATGGACCGCAATTACTTAGCATGAATGGCTAAACAAGAAGGTGCGTGGCGTGGTTTAAAAGAGGTTCCCTTGTTTTAGCTGGATGTCAGAATGGTGTCCAAATTGGACATTAAGCAGCCAGAAGAATATGAAAAAGAAAAGAAATTCAACTTAAGCCTATAATCAACAAACACTATATATATGCAAGAACATTCGTCGAACACACAATAATTTAACGCGAAACGGCCAACTTCTTAATTACCAGCAATACAAATTTTGAAGTGATGATAAAATGTAAGTGGTAATTAATGAAGAAAGTTCAAGTTACCTGCTCTCCTTTCAAGACTCCAATATTGTAAACCGGGGTGAAATCCGGGCGAAACAATCCGAAATTCCTCTCAGCAATTGAACCGGGTTTAGTGTTCTCGTTGAACAATCCGAATATGTATGTCTCAATCTTCCTGTGCGGCATCAATGGCGTCCCTGTCCCAGAGTTGTACTTCCTCAACAGCCCACCATTGTAAGAAGCCGCATTTTCCACCGTACATTGAGGCTCAAATGACTCACCCTGAGATGGCCATCCTGTCTCCGCCGCTACAATCTCTACATCTGGGTATTTAAGCCTTACCATCGACATATACACCGCATCTAACAACATGTCGAACGAGTTTGTGTACCATTTCTTAGAAAACCTGTCGTAGACACCTTTGTTTTTCCTGAATAAAAGGAAGTCCTCCTGTTTTGGGTTGTACCCAAAGTATGGGTAAGGGTTTACCATAAAAGGTCCTTTTGTCTCGCGCAAGAATTGGAGCATAGGGGCCAGAATACCCACATCCCAACCAGGCCTAAACCTCGCGGCGCTAGGTGGGTTGGATCTTAAAAGGATACCCAGAGAATGAGGAGAGGAGACCTTGATATCCTTTAACCCGGACTGACCAAGAGCTTGGTAAAAGGTTTTCATGGCAGGAACCAGCTTCATCTGGATATCTGGTCCGTCCCAGTGGAGGACTTCATTTCCCACAAGAATAACATCAATCTTGGTTTGTGGGTAAAAGGGTTTGATGTTGGCGTCGATATATCGGCGAGCATAACTGATGTCCAAGAGGTTGGGGATCTCTCCGTTTGGAACAGTGACGGTAACTGAGATTCCTGTGTTGGCGAAAGCTCGAAGGATGTCGGGGTTGATGTCGAAGATTTTGATACGGTCTATGACGGTCTTGTCTTTGAGAAACTGAGCAACTTGAGCTGGCGGAGGAAGGTTGTTCCCTAGTGTGCCATAATTAACACCGATAGAATTAACAGCCGGGAAAAACAGAGGAACAACAAACAATATTAGCAACAACAGGGACGGTCTTTTGTCTGGCATGTTTTTACAAAGGGGTTTGGTGAAGAAGGGAGAGGGAAAATGGAAGGATTATTAATGAAGTGGAGAAAGTGAAAGAGGGTCAAATTTGGATTTGGACTAGTTTGAACAAAGGAAGAACGTTCAAAGGCTGTTGGCGATGGAGTTTTCTAGTTTTGAGCTTCGTTTAATGCCTTGGGAATCGAGGGGGGCCTATTATTTTTATTTTGAATATTGAGGGAGCATCCTATAAACGTGTCGTGGCAACAAAGGTTAAAAGAGATGCCATAATTATTCTGATTACGCGTATGTTGCGCAACGCCACTTGTAAAATGAATATGTCCGAAAAGCGACAACGGACTCTATAGATTTACAGTAACACCTCATTATCCAGCACATGGGATTAACATCATGTTACCCGTGCCGACACGCCCCAAAATGGAAATTATAAGCTATTTTAGTGTTACTTGAAATTTTAATCTTATAATATTTCGTATTATTCTTATATTATGCTTCTTTACAATTTTAAAATTAAAAAGTTAATATTTTTAGATTTCTTGTGTAGGCAGATAGGCTAAATGTCACCTATATTTGTGTCACTTTGTCATCTCGGTTTCTGCATTCGATGAAGTTTCATCCAGACACCTTAACTTAGTCAAAACATGTATTTTAAACCCCTCTGATCGTTGACTGAGCTTAGGTGTCATTCATTTTGCTGAGTCAGAAAAATGAGTGGTTACATGTAGGGGTGGGCGTTCGGTATTTAAGAATTTCGGTTCGGTATTTCGGTATTCGGTTTATCAATTGTGTATACCAAATACCATACCAAAATATTTCAGTACGGTTCGATATTTCTTATTTTGGTTCGGTACGGTTTCGGCTTAACAATCAATGAATAATCAATATTTCGGTGCACTGTTTTCCGATATATAATAGTGCACAACTGCACATGGCTGATCTGAATCTGATGGCACATGCACAATTGAATAAGTGAAAAGCAAAAGCTGAACAAGACAACAACTTCTTTACAAGCAAAAACTGCACATTACACAACTTAACACTTAACACAATACACAATTGAATCTGTACACAACTACACAACACATTACACAACTTAACACTTAACACAGTACACAGCCAAACCATCTTAACAGCATCTGCAAGCATGAACTAAGATGCAGCAGCAGAGAAACCAGTGATTGGAATTGTGGCCAAGTGTACCAGGAACACAGCAAATCCAATAGGCAATGGTACCAAAAGAGGGACATGTGAATCCCTAGCACCAAGACACTGCATCACCATGTAGAACACTGCCCTTGTCAACGACAGTTTCCTTGCCAAGAACAGCCCAAAGGTCACTGTTGGATTTATGTGTTCTCCAGAAATGCCAGCAGTACAGTAGACAAGGGCAAAGATCATGCCCACAAAAGCCCAAGCAATGCCTTGAATACCAACAGTGGAGCATTTGGACTTAGACTTTGAAACACCCATCACTGTTAAGATAGTGATGTAAAGGAAGAGGAAAGTGGCCATGAACTCAGCAATTCCAGCACGATAGAATGACCAAGACGTCAATTCTCCTGCCTCAAATAGTGGCGCTGGTGGTGGCTCTGTATAATCCTTGTCACTCTGTGCTGCCGTCCCAATCGCTTGCCTCTCTGAATATTTGTTTGCTCCTAATCTTACATCTTCTTCTTTGTTCTCCATGTTTGTTTTCTCAATTCACAGGAAAATTTACTCAACTTGAGGAAGGATTTATGTTTGGCCGTTGATGGGCAGTAACACAGTATTAAGTCCATTAGCCCGCCGATTAACATATAGTCATATATCAGTCTGAATAAAGTTGAAGATTCCACCAAGTCTAAAGAAGATTTTAACAAAATAGAAAGAGAAAACAAAATCTTTTTGTAATCATCTTAGTACAGTTTCTATCCAGTTAATATGATCTATCCAAAATTAATTAGAGTACTATGTCCATTGCTAAAGAATAGAGAGCAGCAGCAGCAGAAATTAGTACAGTTTCTATCCAGTTAGCTCTAGTAAGATACAATTACTACAGTTTGTGCAACGGGCTACATAAATTAATCATTTTCCTATATCAGTTACTTCAATCAATATCAATACACAACTGCCAACGCCCAACGCTTACTGCTAAAGAAATTTCACTAAACTACTATCTTCATTCCCTGTTCTACTGCTATACCTAATAGGATTTTCATATGTCAACCTACTTTATACCTAATCAAACACTTGATCCAAAAAAATGAGTTTCGAATATAAAATTAATCTTTGCTAAAGAACATCGCTATAAATCTTCATCAAATTCATTTCCATCGCTAGAAAGTAGAAACATACCTTTGAAAATTGAAACTATCGCAAGTTTGCAACAGCAACATCTTCGTTTGCCCGGAATTTGTGAGGAGTGAGGACTGAGGAGTGAGGAGTCGGAGCTCGGAACCTTGGTAAATTCTTTACGATTAGCAACCTTGGTAAAAATCCAACAAATCCCATCACAACAAAACCGATCGTTGTACGAGTAGCAACCTTGGTAAATTCTTTACGATCAGGCTTGTGACATCTTTTGACGAGCCTAACACTGTCTTTGGCGAAATCTCTAAGAGGATCGAACACAGAATCGAGAGCGTCCATTTGAATTAGATCTGATCTGAAAGAAGAAGCAGATCAGGGTTTCTCACTTTCTCTTTTGTATCTGAATTGGACAAATGACCTTTAGAGTTTAGGCTTGGGCTTGGGCATTTGGGGCTGGGGCGGGCGATGGGCTGGGCAGTAATAATTAAGAAAATATCTTTTAAAAATCGGATTTTTGGTATTTCGGTATACCGAAATTTCATAATTTTAATACCGAAGACCGTACCGAAATACCGAAATACCTAAATTGCAATACCAAATTGGACCGAAATACCGAAAAAAACCGAAACCGAAATACCGAATTAATTTGGTCCGGTTCGGAATTCGAATTTTCGGATTTTATGCCCACCCCCAGTTACACGCTCTAAAAAGGAGAGTGCATATATTTATTTTGATTTAAAAATATTAAAAGGAATAAAGAATAACCATAAAAAAGAAAAAGAGTAAATTAATTTTCCAACCCAAGTATCTCTACCCGTTTCCCAATCCTTCGGCCTTATTTCACCCCGTTTCTCCCCGTATTCATCTCCCCCTCTTTCCTATCGTAATCCTGTTTCTCCCCGACCTTATGAAAAGAAGAACCACCAACTAGAAAGCGTTTTGTGTAATTAGCAGGTCTAAGCAATAGGTATATAATTGAAAACAAAGCAAGAAAATAGGACGCAAATAACCAATTGCTGAAGAAGAAGAAGAAGAAGAAGAAGAAGAAGAAGAAGAAGAGTACACTTATTACCTGCAAAATCATATGTTTAAGGATAGAGGCGCTAGATTGAACAAATTGTCAAATCGCAAGTGGAAATTGCTAAGGTGTTCTGAGATACTACATTCATATATACACGACATTAATTCTTAGGGTTTAGTAACGCTCGATTGTATCCATATAACACCTCTCCCAGCTTCTTGCTGCAAGGAAATTATTCCGGAAAGGCTCTACAGTATGTGAATTTTCATCTTCGTTCTAAAGAGAAGTGGTTAAATAAGGAGTGAAAAAGGGAAGTTGAAGGGTGGTGTTAATGGCGTTAGGCCTAGGAATAGAGAAAACGATGATTGGCCAGCAATTGATTTTGGGGCTGCTTGGTTTATTGAGATCCCCAAAATGCAACTCACTTACCTTCAATCTCTTCAACGTTTTAGCCAATGCAGCAACAATGAACCTAGCTTTCTTCTTAAGGGTTTCTTCAAGCTCTGAACTTTTATCTTCAATCGCTTCTTCAGATGCACTTGTGTTAACTTTATATTCCAGAAAAAAGAGGGGTTTTTCTTGATTTTCCCAATTACTTTTTCCCTTAGGTGTATTAAGTGGATGATGTGGCATTGATTTATCTGATATGGACATGATATATTTTCCACGTCAGGCGAGTGACCAACATGTAATGCCGAAGGGGTTTAAAATGCATGTTTTGATTGAGTTCATGTGTCTGGATGAAACTTCATTGAATACAGGGACCAGGATGATAAAGTGGCACAAGTATAAGTGCCATTTAGGCTATTCTGCCTTCTTGTGTATAAAAGTTTACGTGTAAAAGTAAATCTAACATATAAAAAAACACAGGATCATAAAACTAAAAACAAGTTTGTAAACTGCCACAAAATCAACTGACCTTAATATTTCAAGTAGAATTTGCAAATTTATATAAAACACAAAGTATGGCGATAGAATGTATAGGTCAAAATTTGGACGATTACGACCGATACCAAGTGTAACAAAGAGCAAGGTCCATACAACGCCGCATCTTAAGAATCGTTATGATGGACGACAACTAACAGTGGTTGGAAAATGCACGACGTCTGTGGTCGTGTTAGCATGATAGAAAACAATGGGAATATGCCTTTCGAATATTCCTTGTGTTGTACCTTTTTTTCTTTTAGGGTAAAAATGAGGGATTGTCTCCTATAAAAGGGGACCAAACACTCTATAAAAAAGGGTGATTCTTGACTTATCACAATTCTGAGAACTATATACGATTTTTACTTTAAGCTAAGAACATCCATTGCAAAATCTTTCTACATTCAAAGTTGTCATATTCATACTTTATCGTTCGGTTCTGAGATATAAAGAAACATTGTTCATATTGTTCACTCTTTGCATCTTTCAAGCTAGATCTTATTATACTTGGCTGAGATTTACCCCTTCAACTTCTTTAATTGATTTAATCAAAAGGGTTTCAAGATCTTTTGGTCAAACAATTTGGCGCCGTCTGTGGGAATTTCTTTATCTAAGATTTTAGCCTCATGAGACTCTTGAAAGGGATAATCACCTCCTCCTAGCTTTGTACAAACTAACAATGGCAGGGAAAGGAGATGCAAAACAAAAATTAATAGTAGGCGTCACAACCAACCTCCTGAACACCATCAACAATGATAGCAGGGAAGATAACAAAAATGAAACGCCAGACATCACACCTAGGGGAGACATTTCACCTCCCCCGCACGAAAGCGTAACTGCTTCACGCGAGAAGGAAGCCTCCACATCTGCAACAGGAAAGGCACCACCAGTAGTGTGAAGACTGCTGGAAGAATGGCTAACGAGTACTCTGAATGCCATACTTGACAAACCCGCCCAAAGGGATAACAAGAATGTTACACATGCAGATGTCACGATAAACATTGATGAGGAAGATGCCCCCCATACAGGTAACATTCATGTTGCTAATGACGCAGGTAATGATACGCTTGCAGCTGTTTTAAAGAAAATGAAGGAGATGGAAAATGAGAATAAGGCACTCCGTGATCAAATGAAGGAACACCAAGAGAGGGTTGACAAAATACTAGGTGCCCCAAAGTTGTTTCCAAAACGCGATGTTGGTCGATTCATTGAGCAGCCATACAGCGAAGAAGCGGCCCCATACGCCATTCCTAAAATATTCAAAATGCCTCCCTACTTAAAGATATATGATGGTACTGCTGATCTAGAGGATCATATCATCCACTACGTTACAGCCATAAAAGGTAACGTTCTTTCAAAAGAGCAGGTACCATCGGTGCTATTAAAAAAGTTCGGAGAAACCCTAACAGGGGGAGCCTTGACATGGTACTCTCAATTGTCGGTGCGCTCGATAGCAACATTCGAGGAAATGGTAGACAAATTTATCACCGTCCATACAGGAGCCAAAAAAGTAGAAACCAGAGTAAATGATATATTTGTCGTAAGACAAATGCACGGCGAGGGACTTAGAGACTTCTTAGCTCGGTTCAATATGGTGAGAATGAGCTTGCCAAATGTGTCAGAAGGAATGGAAGTAGTAGCCTTCTAGAACGGACTAAACAGGAACGGGTCGAGAGCGACCAGAAAATTGCTAAGCAAGCTCATGAAATACCCTCCAACTACTTGGGAAGAAATCCATAACGCTTACTACGCCGAAGTACGAGCTGGCGAGGATGACCTCAACGGCCCGACCTAACGGTTAACGACCCTTCAAACTGAAGTAAGGAAATATCGTCGCAACGACGGTCAAACAGATCAATTGGGGCCTCACCTCGGCCGAGAAAGGCATCAACCTTACGTTAGGACGTCTGCTCCGCCTCCACCACGACACGCGGATGCTTCTCCTCGACATACAGCACCATATTGACACGAGAAAGGTATGCCTCCGCTCCTATCTACTCAATATTTTTGTGCTTCTCCTTCAGAAATAGTGTATGATCTGGAGAAACTCGGTCCAAAGGTGCAATGGCCGCAAAAGATGAGGCCAGACCCCAGCACTCGGAAGTCAAGTGCTTTCTGCGAATTTCACCAATAAAGGGGTCACAAAACCGAAGATTGCATAGGACTATGATAGGATATAGTGTGAATGCTAAGCCAGGGACGCCTGAAAGAGTTACTGAGCAATCGAGGATGGGTTAACTTTGCCTGCGGACGCGAACAGCCCCAGGGACCTCCAAAACCACCTTCTCTCGCTCACACTATACAGATGATCATCGATAGAGGCGATGGCACAGGAATCAATCATGTCAAGTTCACCACCACACATAAGCTCAAACGATCAATCACCCATGAACGGTGTGATAACCTCGAAAACAGTATCATCTTCGATAAGTCAGATGCCAACGGTTTGTCTTTCCCTCACTATGATGTCATTGTTATCACTTTACGTATTGCATATACTGATGTAAAAAGAATTATGGTAGATGACGGGAGCGGCACATGTATTATCCACCCTCGAGTCCTCATACAGATGAGACTAAAAGATAAGATAATACCGCGCTGCATAGTGCTGACCGGTTTCAATAATGCAGTTGAACGAACTTCTAGAGAGATAGTGCTACACATCCTGGCCAGAGGAGTCACTCTAGAGACGACGTTTCACGTCATGAACCAAGAAACAACCTACAACGCCATCATAGGGCGCCCGTGGATACACGCCATGCGAGCGGTCCCCTCCAGTCTCTATCAAGTTTCCTACCCCATGGGAAGTATTCAGCACTGAGGCGAGCAACGCAACCCACAGGAGTGCTACCGCATCGCCCAAGATTATGTCCATACCTAACAACTCAAAGGGGGAAATGCTAAAGCATAACAACCAGTGATGTTGGAAGCCAGACTTGAGCGGATAGACACTATCAAGGACCCCGACATCGTGGAAGCGTCTGAATCAATGATAGAAAATCTTGACCCCGTCCTACTAGACAGAAACGACAACACAAAAAAGGCCTATATCGGACATAACCTCTCGGAACCACATAAATTTCATAGGTTCTTGATTGACCATGCCAATCTGTTTGCCTTCTCCCATGCAGATATGTCACGTATCCCAAAAGATATCGCCACACACAAGCTGGATGTCGACCCCCTATACATGCCAGTACGACAAATAAGAAGGAAGTTCAATGCCACGATCAACGAATCCATGAGCGAAGAAGTCGATAAGCTGCTTGCAAACGGCTCCGTCCGAGAGTCAAAGTACCCTTAGTGGGTCACCAGTGTGGTCATGGTGAAAAAGAAAAATGGAAAGTGGCGGATGTGTGTAGACTTCACAGACCTAAATAAAGCATGTCCAAAAGGTTCTTTTCCACTGCCACACATCGACCAGCTCATCGACACAACGGCAAGACACGAGTTACTGAGCTTCTTGGATGCCTACTCGGGAGACAACCAGATCCTCATGGAAGAAGAAGACCAGGAGAAAACCACTTTCATCACTCACCAAAGAACGTACTGCTATAAGGTTATGCCGTTCGGATTAAAGAATGCAAGGACGATGTATCAGATATTAGTCACCAAAATGTTCAAAAACCAACTCGGTAAAACAATAGAAGTCTACATCGACGACATGCTGGTTAAATCGAAAAGGAAAAAAGATCATATCGATCATCTGAAGGAAGCCTTTGATATATTAAGACGGTATGACATGAAGCTGAACCCCGAAAAATGCGCCTTCGATGTAAGCTCAGGTAACTTCCTCGGTTTCCTGGTATCCCAAAGAGGCATCGAGGTCAACCCAGAACAGATTAAGGCCATCGAAGGAATACCCGAAATGTTGACCAGCAAAAAGTAGGTACAAAAACTGATGAGACGGATAGCCGCCTTGTCGAGGTTCATCTCACGGTCATCGGATATATGCCATAAATTCTTTAATGTATTAAGGAAAGACAACAGACTTCAATGGAATTCAGAATGTGTAACGCCCTAAGGAAATTGAAGGCATACTTGTCTTCACCACCCTTACTCGCCAAGGCAGATCCAAGAGAATGTCTCCTAGTCTACCTGGCTGTATCCGAAGTTGCGGTAAGTGTAGTTTTAGTTCGAGAAGACAAAGGTACGCAATCTCTAATTTACTATATCAGCAAAACCTTAATTGACGCTGAAACGAGGTACCCCCACCTCGAGAAACTGGCTCTAGCATTAGTCATAGCTTCACGATAGTTTTGACCGTATTTCCAATGCTACCCCATAAAGGTGGTGACAACCTCTCCTCTCAGGAGTATATTGCACAAACCTGAATTATCGGGAAGGTTGGCCAAATGGCCATAGAATTGAGCAAGCATGATATAACATATCAACCATGAACTGCGATAAAGTTGCAAGTGTTCGCTGACTTCAGTGCGGAAATACTGCCTGAAGTCAAACAAGAAGCGCTTCGCACTTTGACTAAACGATCTGACCTCTGTGTCCTCTACACCGACGGCGCGTCCAACGCATCAGGATCGGGACTGGGACTCGTACTCGAAGTCCAACTGGCAAAGTAATTCTCCAATCCATACGATGCCCTGAAATGACTAACAATGAGGCCGAGTATGAGGCCGTAATTGTAGGACTGAAATTGGCCCTCAAGTATGGTGTTTGGCGAGTCATCCTCCGTTGTGACTCTCAACTTGTTGTAAACCAAGTTATTGGGACTTTCCAAATTAAGGAGCAGAGGTTGAGGAGATACCAGACCGAAATCCACAAGCTGCTGCCAGAATTTGATGAATGTCGAATCGACCAAATACCCCAAGCACAAAACATTGAAGCAGACGGTCTCGGCAAGCTGGCAGCAGCAACTAAAAACATCACCAAGGAGAATGTGGTCACCCTCCTCCACTCGTCAATAAACCAAGTCGAGGTACATTCTATAAATTTAACTTGGGACTAGCGTAATTGCATCACATCATGCCTACAGGAAGGAATACTCCCATAAGATAAAAAAGAAGCCAAAAAGCTCCGAATACAAGCGGCTAGATACAGCCTCATAAACCACGACCTTTACAAAAGGACGTTCGGCGACCTCTTATCCAAATGCCTTGGACCAAATCAGACAAGGCATATGCTCGCAGAGGTACACAAAGGCCACTGCGGCGCCCATACATGCAACCGGGCCCTCATCAGGTGTCTTATTCGTGCAGGATAGTACTGGCCCACTATGAAAAAAGAGGTTGCGGAGTACGTCAAGAAATACGAGCAATGCCAGAAATATGCCCCTATGATACACCAAGTGGAAGAACTCATACATTCTGCCACCTCTCCATGACCGTTTATAAAATGGGGGATGGACATCGTCGGGCCCTTCCCAGCAGGGTGAGGTAAGATACGTTTCCTTTTGGTTTTAACTGACTATTTTCCAAATAGGTGGAGGCAGGTATGTTCGCTCAAGTATGCGAACAAGAAGTCATCGCGTTCATCCGAAAAAACATCATATGCTACTTCGGCATCCCCAAAGAAATCAGTTGCGACAACGAACCCCAGTTCACTAGGAAAAAGACGACTTAATTCTTCAAGAAATGGCACATCAAGCGGATACTCTCCACGCCATATCATCCTGCTGTCAATGGTCAAGCGGAATCCTTCAATAAAACAATATTGAACATATTAAAGAAAAAGCTTGAGGACGCCAAAGGGCTATGGTCGGGATTGCTACCAGAGGTGTTATGAGCTTACCGCACAATGCCGAAAACCAACATGGGTGAGACACCGTATTCTCTGGTCTACGGCACTGACGCAGTCATACCTGTTGAGGTCGGGGAACCTAGTCTGAGGTACTCCAACGAGAGTGGACCAAACAACGACGAAAGAAGATTACAAGACCTAGATGAGGTCGAAGAACGAAGGGATATGGCACACATAAGAATGGTGGCCCAAAAGCAACAAGCAGAAAGGTATTATAAAAAGAAAGCCAAAGTACGACCACTCAGAGCCGGGGACTACGTACTAAAAGCCAAAATGCAAGCAGCGAAAGACCCGAATGAAGGGAAATTGGGAACAAACTGGGATGGGCCATATAAAATCACAGCAACAACAAGCAAAGGAGCATTCCAACTAGAAACAATGGAAGGAAAACTACTACAAAATAACTGGAATATCGCCCACCTCAAGCACTTCTACTTCTGAAAAGAGACGCCGCCCAAGTCGTACTCTTTTTCCCTCGCCCGGGTTTTGTCCCAAACGAGTTTTCTCGTGAAGGTTTTTAATGAGGAGAGGAGTGGGACGTCTCGAGGTTTGAGGCATTGTTCATCGCCCCACCTACTGATTACATCTCTAGGCCGAGCAATGAAGGGACTAGATATAAAAAATCTCCATTATATGTACAAAATCGACATGTACCGCCATTGTACGAGCAAAGTTGACATGTATCTCCGACATATGAATAAAATCACTCCCTTATGAACACAAAATCAACATTCGTTTCTAATGCATGAATAGAACTGACATCTATAACACACCAACAAATAAAATAGAATGTCACCCTCACGATGGGATAGTACTTCGGCACCAGCTCGAAGGTAACATCCCAATGGCTAAGGCCATCGGCAAAAGAGTGAGTTCGATATCATTCGAACCGCGACAGGATACTACTTTGGTACCAGCTCGAAGGTAACATTCCAATGGTTAAGGCCATCGACAAAAGAGTGAGTTCGATATCATTCGAACCACGATGGGATACTACTTCAGCACCAGCTCGAAGGTAACATCCCAATGGCTAAGGCCATTGACAAAAGAGTGAGTTCGATATCATTCGAACCATGACAGGATACTACTTCGGCACCAGCTCGAATGTAACATCCCAATAGCTAAGGCCATCGCCAAAAGAGTGAGTTCGACTTCATTCGAACTACGGGGGGATACTACTTCGGCACCAGCTCGAAAGTAACATCCCAATGGCTAAGGCCATCAACAAAAATTGAGTTTGATATCACTCAAACCACGACGGAATATTACTTCGACACCAGCTCGAAAGTAACATCCTAATGGCTAAGGCCATCGACAAAAGAGTGAGTTCGATATCATTCGAACCACGACGGGATACTACTTCAGCACCAGCTCGAAGGTAACATCCCAATGGCTAAGGCCATCAACAAAGAGTGAGTTCAATATCATTCGAACCACGACGGGATACTACTTCGGCACCAGCTTGAAGGTAACATCCCAATGGCTAAGGCTATCGACAAAAGAGTGAGTTCAATATCATTCGAACTATGACGGGATACTACTTCAGCACCAGCTCGAAGGTAATATCCCAATGGCTAAGGCCATCGATAAAAGAGTGAGTTCGACACCATTCGAACTACGACGGGATAATACTTTGGCCCCAACTCGAAAGTAACATCCCAATGGCTAAGGCCATCAACAAATAATGAGTTCGATATCACTCGAACCACGATGGAATATTACTTCGACACCAGCTCAAAAGTAATATCTCAATGGTCAAGGCCATCGTCAGAGAAAACAGTTCGGCTTCATACAAACCATGACGGGACATTATTTTGGCACCATCTCGAAAGTAATGTCCATACAGCTAAGGTCGTTGCTAACGAAAATAGTTCAACTAAACTCAATACAATAAGTTTAGCATTTCAACAAAGCTTTGGAGCGACGTGACTGCGGCAGAAGTCATCGTCAAACAAACCAAAGAAAGGAAATGACTTAGAGATGCACGACCAAAACGATCTTTATTTACAACAAATATACTACAAATATTTGTCTTTACAAAGGGCTCAAAGACACCCTTACAAAAATCGCGAAGCAAAAAGTAAGCACAAAACAAATACTACACATCATTTTCGGTGGCATACACGTCTTCGTTCCAAGAGTCGGAGGCAAGTCTGTTCACATCATCAGAATTAATATCATCTCCATCAGGCATGAGAGGATCGTACCCTCGGGCCTCACGAGCCGCACGAGCCTTGGCGCGTACATCCTGAAGCTCCATTTCAGATGTCCTCCCATCAATATAAAGAGCCTTGTACAAATCGAGCTGAACCTCGACGTAAACCTACAACTCATATAAATTTCGAGGTACGACAGGATCAGCTGGAGCATAAGATGTAGAAGGTTGCGATTGTCATCGTACGTCCTCCGCTTTCAAAGAATCCACTTGCATGTTCAGTACGGACAGTTCCACCTCCAACCCTTGAATGTGCCCCTCAAGTTCCGATGTCTTAAGCGTAGACGTCTCCATCTCCTTAGTCCGCTCTAACCTACAAACACGGAGAGCGTCTTCTGAAACCGCCACCTCAGAAATGCCAGACGCCCTCTCCCTCTCAGCGTGGGCCAATCTATCAGCATTCACACTCAAGTCACCCTTATTATCATCGACCTCAGTTGTCTTCATATCCAGTTCGACAGTCAAACTGGCTACCTTTGCTTGAAGGTCGGCATTTTCGGCCACTACTCCCTTACTTAGCTCAAGCTCATCTTCCCTGGCTCTGAAGGCTGCCTCAAGTTCACTACTACGGGCAACGGCCTTCATAAGGTTCTTATCTTGTTCCTTCAACTCCTCGACTTTACGTGTCAGTTGATCATCACTCTACTTGAGCCCTTCGTGGAGCAGTTGGAAGTCGCGATCCTGATTGTAGATGTCGACCATCGCACGATGCTTGGTGCGATATTCTTGGTACTTAGAAGACATCTTTCCATAGATGGTCGTCCTCCTCCTATCTCGACGCTCACGCTCGATCTCCATTATAAGGGTCTAGCACGAGAAGTAAAAGTTAAAACAAATGGGCCAAAAATAGTAATACGGATCCAATGACGAAATAAAAAGAAAGACATTTACCCATAGAGCCATGCCAAAAATGCTCTAAGACAACTCCACATTACTCATCTCTCTAAGTGCCTCGCTCTCAGGGGCAGCACACAAAGGAACAAAAATAGATGCCACTTGATCACAGTCCGACAGTAAGTCGTAGTCCCCAAGAACGCCTATGTGTTGATCAGAACCCTCCATTCTGACTTCTACGTGAGTGTGACGCTCCAAAAACTCACAAACATCCCCTAGGTCGAAGTCTGTGCTCAATCCGTCGCCCTGGGCGCACAAACCCCTGCCGACAGTAGATGATGTGTCGCCCTCGGTGGAGCGCGCAGACCCCCTCCTTGATAAACCCCTTCTATTTGGGAAGACCTCCCTGCCAAGATGGCGTCGGCCATAAATGTGGGTACCGGTGATGTCTCCGATTCACCCATCCTACTCTTACTGGTATCAATGACCACGCTCTTCCCGAGCTCTATCCTCTTCTTCTTTCTCAACGAAGACTTATCCCCATTAGAGGACTCATCCACGAGGTGATGGATTGGTAAAGAAGGTATCTCCCCCTTACAACCATATCGCGAGAGGAGTCCCTCGCCGGTACTGACTGGGCACGACCCTCTCGGGCAGATGATTGAGGCCAACCCTGCACTACTATTGAGTAGCGAGAGAGGTCGAAGCAGCTTTTACCCGATTAAGGTCGGGATTGATTTCCATAGAGAGCTAGATATTAGAGTCGGGTGTCTATCTAAAATGGAGTTGTGTATTTGCTCTTAATTGCACTTCTAAACATTTTGTTCATCATAACCATCATTTTGGAATCCACTACAATCATTGTCAAATTGCTCTGAATTACCTTGGTTTTGTTGCCCTCTTTGTCTTCTTTTGTTAACAAGCATAATGACACCCTCTATAACATTCACTTGGCGAGGATTTTGAACTTGTTGCACCTATGCCTTCGCTAGTTGGTTCATTGTAGTTGTCAACTCAACAATAGCCTATCCATGATCATGTAACTCTTTGTGCAAATGAGTAACCGTGGGGTCACCTTGGGTCACATTGGCTCTACTTTGCCAATCGGAAGAAGTGCCAGTCATCTCGTCAAGAGTGTCACAAGCCTCATCATAAAACAGCTTCATGAAGTTGCCCCCAGCAAGTTGGTTCACTATGCATTGGTCTGTGGTGTTAATACCCCAGTAGAAAGTCTGTTGGATCATCGCCTTGGCCATATCATTGTTGGGGCATTCCTTCACCATTGTTCTATAATGCTCTCAAATCTCATGCAAAGGTTCCGTAGGCTCTTGCTTGAACGCTAAGATTTCATCTCTCAATGCAACCATATGCCCCGGTGAGAAGAATTTCGCAATGAACTTATCCGCCAACTCACCCCAAGTAGTGATGGAATGGTTGGGAAGTCGCTCAAGCCAATCAAGTGCTTTCCCCCTAAGTGAAAATGGGAAGAGTCTCAATCGAAGTGCATCATCAGACACAATTGTTTGCTTGCTCCCCCAACATATATCCACGAACCCCTTGAGATATTTGTAAGCATTTTGATTTGCAACGCCCGTGCAATACCCACGCTGCTCTAGCAAAGTCAGCATCACATTGGTTATTTGAAAATTACCCGCCCGAATTCGGGGTGGGACAATAGCACTTGCATAGCCTTGGTTCGGAAGCACTCTAGGAGCCACTCTTGGAGGTGGCGGAGGAGGGTCTGGAATATTGCCATTTACATTAGCATTGGCCTGGCGGCCTCTATGTTGTCCTTGAGGTACAAGAGCCACCTCATCATGTCCGACGCCATCTACCTCCTCCCCTGCAATCACATTTCTAAGAGGGTCATTGGCATTGTTTGCTGCCATTTGGTACCTGAAGTTGTGACACATACAAATTAGTAACAAAGAAGGAAAGAAGAACAATACACAAAACTATTTAGATAGATAGACAAAATCGTTAGCTCCCCGGCAACGGGGCCAAAAAGGTAATTAAGGCCAACCCTGCACTACTATTGAGTAGCGAGAGAGGTCGAAGCAGTTTTTACCCGATTAAGGTCGGGATTGATTTCCACAGAGAGCTAGATATTGGAATCGGGTGTCTATCTAAAGCGGAGTTGTGTATTTGCTTTTAATTTCACTTCTATACATTTTGGGTTTGGATTTACTTGTAATTTTATAAATCTACAATGCTCAATTAAACTAAAATAAGCTAAGGTTAAACTAGCGCGAGTTGTTCAAATGGGAGTAAGGCACTAGGGTAGTGACTTTCGCTTAGGTGGTCAATTGATGGGTACTTGAGTCTAAGGTATTATTGTCACATTTGAGGAGTATGATATAACCATTGCACGACTCTACTCACTTTACACCTCTCGATAGTTCGAGTGATTTTGCCCAAATTGACTTTCTCAAGACCAATTAGGTATGCAAATTTGTACAAGCAATCAAGGTTCAGGTCGGGTATTACTATCTCTAGATTTAACCCTTTAATTGGGGCTATCAATATCGTGAGACGCTCCAATTCCTTGTTGGACCAATTTCAGAGACTTAGGCTTTCTTTCTCAAGAAGAGTCAAAGTCAACTAAACACAAACTAGTGTTTGCAACCACTAATTCAGCAATTAAACATGAAATTAGTCCAAATATCAAACACCCATAGACAATCAAGCATCAAAACACAAGACCCATCAATTACCCACACTAGGGTTGAGCCACAACCCTAGCTTATGGGTCTAGCTACTCATAATTAGAGAAGAAAACAAAGAATTAGATGAAGAAAAACTCATATTAATTAATTTCTAAATTAAACTTGAAGATTCAATGTTGAAATGAAGCTAAAATTACTCAAATAGCTAAAATATTTGAAGTCACGAGCGCAGCCAGTGTACAAAACTATCTGATAACCTAAATGGGAAAAGAATCTATTTATACTAAGCTAAAAAATCTGGACAAAAATACCCCTGTGGGGTTAGTGCGGACTGCACAAAATCATGTGCGGCCGCACTAGGGCTCTGAACTTGAATAAACGGCTCTCTGAACTTGGGCAATGTAGACCGCACAGAATCGAGTGCGGCCGCGATGGCTTCTAGCGCGGTCCGCATGAATGGAGTGCGAACTGCATTGGGCTTCAAGCTTGGAACTGGAAGATCTCTGAACCTTCTCTCTGCGGACCACACTAAATCAAGTGCGGCCGCATTGATCCTAGTGCGGACCGCACAAAACCTCGTGCAGTTGCATTGCCTTTTTGCCTGAATAGCAGCCTCTTTGAACCTCACTTGTGCTGACCGCACAGAATCGTGTGCGACCGCACTGGCCCTGTTTTGCCTGAGCTTTGTCTTGTCTTGATACTTGTGCAAGTTTCACTCCTTTTTGAGCTGATCTTTGACATCTTGTCACCTTGTTGATCAAACCTATAATCAAATACAACTTGTGAGCCTTTTGGGATTATTTTGTACACATTTCTAATCAAAACTGAAGCATGAAGGAGTATAAAATGTATCAAAATCCCTAATTATCAGCAGACTCATCCAAAGTGAATTGCATTCCTGCGGAGGCAACGGCCTGGCGAAATGCAGGGACTGGGGTCCCCCGCCTAGAAGCTCCACGACCTGTCATCATAAAGAGTCGTATCAATAGACAGTGGTATATAGCTGAAGAGTGATATAGAGGAAGACACTCACCCGATGAAACGTTCGCCCCAAAGTGTTTCACGAAAGCAAGCCAATCTCGAGTCTCCACTGCATGGGGCAGCAGACGGGCTACCCAATCCCTTATACCTATAATGAGATGGGGTGGGCGCCCCATAGCTGCGAAAGAGAGCCACAAATACACACTAAGGTGAATGAAGAATAAAAAAAAAGTAAACAAGTGGTGACATTTACGATTCTCGTTCCACCGCTTAGGGAATCTAGCAGGGTCAGACATGATGTGTTCAGTTCTGACGAAGAAGTACTTATGCCAAAATTTGCGACTCGCCCGGTCATCGGTTCCGACCACCAGCCCGTTCATCCCACGGTGCCTCAGATGCACCATAGTACCTCTGTGAAAGCTGTTTGAAAACAAGTGTAGGAGGTGGTGAACAGTAACTTCGCACCCCGCCAATTCCGCATATTTTGTCAACAATAGGAGTATTTTGAACGTATACGGGGAGAGTTGCGTCGGGAAAACCTGATAAAATCGACATAATTCTTCCGCTAACGGGAGAAAGGGAAGGAATGACCAATCACAAAGGGGTACTCATAAAAAGCACAGTTCCCCAATCTATGGACTTCCACGAAGTCCCTTCCCCCTGGAACCATCTCAATATGAGTGGGAATGTTATATTTTGCACGGAGGGCATTGATGTGGACTTGCTCAGTTTTAGAAAGTTACTTCGAGATATGGGGTGTCTCGGCAGTAACTCATCCACAGTGGGAAAGTTATCCCCTTCCTCCACCGTCAGGTCCTTACCACCGGGAGGGGGCGCCACGGATAGCGGAGTGGCGTCAGAAACCTCCTCACGTGATCGGTGTGTTCTAGGCATGTCTGTGAAGGGAGATGTGCTAATGGAACGAGAAAGACCAAGAACAATGAACAAGAAAGAGGAGATGAAGAAAATCGCAGAAGCCAAGCTAGAAATATGAAAGGAAATGATCATAAGAGAAATAGCCAAACATTTTTGAAAAAACAAACCCTTCCCCTATTTATAGGGTTGGGTGGCGCCAGAATCGAAGTGAAAAGGCTTCCCGTGGCAGCAAAATCAAAGCGACAGGCCATAATGTTATTCCTCAGGAAGATGCGCCATGATGACGCACGTGGAGGTGACGTCACTCCAAAGATAGCACACATCACCCAAGGTATAGCGAAGTGCATCGTTCTTCCGTCATCAGCCGAAATCGTCATGGTTTGCACATCAAATTTCTTCGTAATCATGGGCGACGTCCGCTTATCAAGGAAACTCCAAGTTGAGACCTCGACAAGCGGAGGGACTAACTGTATAGGTCAAAATTTGGACGACTACAACCGATACCAAGTGTAGCAAAGAGCAAGGTCCCTACGACGTTGCATCTTAAGAATCGTTATGATGGATGACAACTAACAGTTGATGGAGAATGCACGACGTATGTGGTCGTGTTAGCATGATAGGAAATAATGAGAATATGCCTTTCGAATATTCCTTGTGCTGTACTTTTTTTTCTTTTAGGGTAAAAAGGGGGATTGTCTCCTATAAAAGGAGACCGAACACTCTGTAAAAAAAGGGATTCTTGACTTATCACAATTCTGAGAACTATATACGATTTTTACTTCAAACTAAGAAGATCCATTGCAAAATCTTTTTATATTCAAAGTTGTCATATTTATACTTTATCGTTCGGTTCTGAGATATAAAGAAACATTGTTCATCTTTCTTTGCATCTTTCAAGCTAGATCTTATTATACTTGGCTAAGATTTACCCCTTCAACTTCTTTAATTGATTTAATCAAAAGGATTTCAAGATCTTTCGGTCAAACATAGAATACGTCCAAGAATTATGTCGAGTGATATATGTTAAACTAGTTATGATTAATCCGGGTTGTGCTCAAGCCCAATTGCCATAGTTTAAGCTATAAAGTTTTCTTTTCCTTAAGTATAAATTCTCTAACCAACTACGTTTGTTACATCATTTTCATTATGTTTGATCTTGTACATATATACAAATCCACACGAGACGCAATAGTTACATCGAGCAACTTAAACAATTACTGTTGGGTTTTTTAAGTTTATTTTAGCTTATAAGAGGGTCAATGAGAGATGGAGGGAAAATAAAATATTTGAGTTTCTTTCCTTGACAAAGGAACATTGTCCCATATTGGAGGAGTAAAAGACTTTTGATGGGTATATATACAATTGCTCTTCTTCTAGCTCTTAAATAGTTAAGAAGAAGTGAAGCATTGCGTCGTCGCTTGGCTCGGCTTCGACTTCGGTCATTTTCATTTTGCATAAATAGCCATATGTTACGGTCGTTTTACGTGAACAATCATGACAGACCTTCTGAAGAGTTGCACCTCTTCGTTTACTCTTCGTTTAAACCCAACATGTTAGCTATAAATAGCATACTATTCCCTCAGATTTTTCATACGAAATTTCTGAGTTCTCCTCTTCTTTTCTGCATTGTTTTCTTACAAAACAAACAACGTAAGTGTGATTTGCTGCCGGCTATTTTTGTTCATTGAAACACTGGGGTTTGAAGTACCTTTACACTAGTATGTAATCCATTCTATCCTAGGAGAAAATAATTCACTCGGGTACTAGGAGGGGATTAAGTTTCTTAAGAAAACATCGTGAATTCAGTGAGCTCGGATTAAATTCTATTTATTCTACATTTCTGGTTATACGTTATTTTTCTTCTCCAGAATTATTTTACAAATACAATATACTAACAAGCTTAAAGAACTTAATTATTTTCTGTATTTGTATTATACTCATTGTTCTTGAGACTAAAACCTTTGTGGTCTTCTACTCCCGTTTTGGACATTAAAAGCCTTCGTGGTTTTCTACTTCATTTGTTTACTTTAACGTATATTCTGTTTTGGTTTATTATCTGTTATTCGGAGATTAAAATCCTAGCAATTTTCTACTCCATTGGAGATTAAAATCTACGTGATTTTCTACTCCAGTTTTATTCGGTTTGAAGATATAAAAACTTTGTCTATTAAATGTTTGTTTGTGTCATATTTTTACAAAAATGACGAATGAGAACAGAAACCAGACTGTTCCTATGGTGACTGCCAATGCATCGGCAAGCCAAACAACATTGGCACCGGCACCGGCAGAAAATCCCGAAAAGTTTTTCGGGATTGATTTCAAGCGGTAGTAGCAGAAGATGTTCTTCTACTTGACGACTTTAAGTCTACAGAAGTTCATTAAGGAAGATGTTCTTGTTCTGCCCGACGAAACTCCAGACAATGAACGTTTTCTCATGACTGAGGCGTGAAAGCATTCTGATTTTCTGTGCAAAAATTACATTCTTAGCGGACTGGAGGACGATCTGTATAACGTCTATAGTAATATGGAGACATGAAAAGAACAATGGATTGCGCTTGAAAGGAAATACAAAACTGAAGATGCCGGGTTCAAGAAATTTGTTGCCGCTAAATTTTTGGACTACAAAATGGTAGATAGCAAGTCTGTTATTACCCAAGTCCAGGAATTGCAAGTAATTATTCACGATCTTCTTGTTGAACGTATAAGTCGAATTAATACTGATGTTGTAAGTATTACTTATATTATTATTACTAACAGAATTTTCATTGAAGGTCTTGTTATCAATGAAGCATTCCAAGTTGCAGCGATAAATGAGAAGTTGTCTCCTTTGTGGAAGTACTTCAAAAATTACTTGAAATACAAACGCAATGAGATGTTGCTTGAAGATCTCTTTGTTCGGTTGAGAATCGAAGAGGACAACAGAGCTGCTGAAAAGAAAGGTCGTGGAAACTCAACAATAATGGGAGCAAACATTATTGAGGATGCTCCTCAAAATAATAGAAAGAGGAAGAAGGCTTCTGGGCCGAAAAGCAACCCAAACAAAAAGCGGTTCAAAGGAAATTGCTACAATTGCTACAACTGTGGGAAAGCTGGACACAAATCGACAGAATGTCGTGCTCCAAGGAAAGACAAGAAGAAGGGTCAAGCAAATAGATAATGCAAAAAGCGGATAAATTATCCGACCCGACCCATGTTTGATATGGATAAAAAACAGGTTTTGGCTTCTTGAATATGATCACTTTTGGGAGAATTCTTCGTTATTCCAAATTTGAGGAACCCCCAATTTGAGGCTTTACAAGTGTAAAAGTTAAACTCATTAGTTATTCATTAATTATCCATTTTCAATCCGGATAATATATTTTTTTTTATAAGTTCATTATCCAACAAATTTTTTAATAGATAATATGGTTGGATAACTGTTTTCTTTTAACCATTTTGCCACCGCTAACCAGACATGATATGAAATGGATATTTAAGTGTGAGAAACATGTGCACTCATCTGAACTAACATGAACTGCTAAAAATGCATCTAAAGCAACTATAAATTTCATGTTCACACAAATTGTTTTGAACCCCAAATAATCCTATGGTCATGGATTAGCATGATTTCTTGTCACATGTTCTGCCTCTAGCAATTAAAGATAAATGGTCTTTGTTTTAGCCAGAGCCAGCTAGACCTTGCAGTTTGTAGTCAATAATACTTCAGCATGTCACTCCTCTGAGTTATCCAGTGAAGTATTAAATGGAAAACGTTTGCTCTTTTTTCAGCTTTATGTTCAAGGCTTTTGTTCTATTACTTGAATGACATCTACATTCATTCTGGAATCTGTATTTTGTACTTAAACTTGGAAATGGATAAGAAATTGGGAAGTACAAGTAAACGCGTAAAAAGGTTTTGTTTTATTGGAATTTTGCAAGTAAAAGTATAATACATGCAGCAGAGGTTGGGGGGACTGGGGAAGTGCAGGGCTTACAGGCTATATTTTAACATTAAGAACAAGAACACTCTCTTTTACAACATTTAAACAGTAAGCAAAATCTTCCCAATGTGCTTGCTGCTTTCCATTAACTGATGAGCCTCAGCAGCTTCTGCTAAAGGGAAGTACTTGTACACCACCGGTTTCACCTTGCCTGCTGCAATTGCTGGCCAAACATTCTTCTCCACTTCTCTCACAATTTGAGCTTTGTTTTTTGCGCTTCTACTACGCAAGCCAGCAGCTGTAGAAAAGTCACAAAACGACATAAAATATACTGAAACGCAACCGGAAATGACGTCCATGTCATTCATTCATAGAAAAACTCCGATTTGATTAGATTTCAAAGGGAGCTCTCTCAAAGATGTCAGTGAAGGAGTCTTTAACAGCTTAACTAAGGGAGGGGAAAACTTGCTTTGTTTTAACTTCATTGAAGTAGAAGCAGTTTGCATTAGCCAAAATGGGAAGGCAGAAAAAGAAGTCAGAGAATACTAACAATTGAACATTTGATGAAACTATCGTACATCACTATGACACGAGATATCAGGGTAAATCAGATAGCTTCGTTTCTCGAGCCTATTCTTAGAATTGAAGCTGCAACTGAGAACTATTGCCTATCCATGGAATTAACCAACTTAATCTACACTCTAAGCCCAAGTGAACACTATACCTTAGAAGTCATCTGTTGACATGTGCAACTATTTGAATACATTCTCAGTCCACTCATTGAGCTAGTTGGAGACAAGATAGAAAGAAACTAGAAATGCAGTAGGCCGTTTTGAAATTTCTCTCTTCCAGTTGACTAAGGGCGTTCTTCTTTGATGTATTAGGTCAAAAAAAATCACCACGTCAAGCTTAAGAATATAACTTCACAGAAAGTTCCAACTCCAAATATATCAGAGGTCATATGCACTTACCCTGCACTGTCAGGCGTCTTGCTAACAAACCGGCAAGATTTACTTGTGTCACTGTGCCTCCCATAAAACCAATAATGAAGAGCCTACCATCAACATTGAGGCTGTCGAGGTTTTGTTGGAAGTATGAACCTCCTATATTATCTAGTATGACGTCAACACCTGTGTTGAACATTGATATTAGAATATCCTTGATCGATATAAGACATGAGAAGAAGCTGAGTGGTGGCCCACTGACCCATGAGTTATATGACGACCATCATTATTTTCTATAGAAAAACGGATTGTCAATTTTTAACTGATACCACAAAGACCTAGTTCCAAGCGCAATAAGTGATGCCTATGAGAATGATTACCTTTCCCTCCTGTTTCCTCCTTGATGCGGGTAACAAAGTCTTCAGTCTTATAATTGATGCAAACATCAGCACCAAGTTCTTTGCATGCAACAAGTTTTTCCTCACTTCCTGGTGAACAAGATTTGACATAGTTAGCTGAATGATTTTAGTCGCATAATGAGATAAGCTATCATCACGAACCTGCTGTGACAAAAATTTTGACTCCAAGGCACTTAGCCATTTGAATGGAAAAGGTACCAATTCCGCTAGAGCCTCCATGTATCTGAAAGTAACCCATGTAGCTATAAGTCATTTCACTTTCTTGATCTTATTCCACGGGAATCAGGGGTATAAAGATTCAACTATGAAGATACTACCTAAACGATTGTGCCAATTGAGTAAATCGCTGATAACCTACATAAGGTAAAAGAAAAAGGAACTACTGCAAAACAGCAAAATGTATTAAAGAATAGCTTTGGTCTGTCTAATCACCAGGAACGTTTCACCCGAGGAAAGCTTGCTCGTCATGAAAACAGTTGACCAAACAGTACATGCCACCTCAGGAAAACTAGCTGCATCTTGTAAAGAAACACCTGATGGAACAGGAAGAACTTGTCCAGTAGGTACAGCTACTTTCTCCGCGTAACCTCCACCACCAATGAGAGCACATACCTATTATGTAAAGTTTTTAAATCATCAATGAACTGAAAAAAAATTCCTTTCAAACAATACATGGAAATGTACTCCTAATTTACGAAGAAAAGAACATAAGCTCAAAAAAAAAATGTGATGTCTGCTGCTAAGGCTTAACAGGAACTTAATTGTATAAGTTTTACTTCACCAAGCTAATGGATTAATTGCAACCTTAGCTAACAAGGGTTTGTTCAAAATCATTCAGGTTACTGTTCTAGGAAATGCTTTCACGTTGAAACTAGGAGGCTTTCACGTTATTTTGCACTCTACTCCTACTCCAGAGCCCTTAGTCTTTTCAAGACAGAGACATTATTTCCCCTCCTCGGTACACAATAAACCCCACTTCCACCGCTCTTAGATTCAACAAAATTTATGTCAAACTAAACACCAAAACATGGAGAAAATATTACCTCATGGTGAAATATTTTACACCATAATACAACAACAATAACTACCCCATAATCCCAATTCTCAAACTAGGTGGACTCAGCTATATGTATCCTCTAACATTCTGCTCTATTGGGGCTCATTTTATTCCAATACTTAATAATTGTTCTCTAAATCTTACATATCCCTACACTGACATAGAAAACTCTACTTAGAATATAAAAGAAACCACTGACAAATAACCAAATGTAAGTGCACCAATAATTATAAGTCTATAATCCCAACGAGTTATATTGTCATATGGCTTTTGCTTTCTTCATGTTCCCATCATATCTAAGTCCACATAGATTCCAAAAATATTGTAGGTCTTTTAAAGACAACTTTCATGTTATATTAAGTCATATACCAAAAGAAAAACTACCAATTCAACAATACCAAACAACTCAAAATTAGGCCTCAATTCCCCAACTGGCCGGGTTTGCTACATGAATACTTGACATCTATTCCGCTCCATTTGAGTTCGTTTTCTAAAAACTAACAATTTCACTAGATAAATGCACATTTCAAGAATAAAGTTGTAATCAGACAAACCAGGTCACCAATTTTCCAGCGAGTAACATCCTTGCCGACGGCTTCAACAGTGCCAGAACATTCAAGACCAGGGTATTCACTGTCACCTTTAGGGGGTGGGTATTTACCTTGGCGCTGAAGGGTGTCAGCTCTATTAAGGGCAGTAGCTGCTATTTTGATCAACACTTCATCTTCTTTGATTTGTGGGTCTTCCACT
The DNA here is from genome assembly GCF_000393655.2 of Nicotiana sylvestris. Classification (NCBI taxonomy): domain Eukaryota; kingdom Viridiplantae; phylum Streptophyta; class Magnoliopsida; order Solanales; family Solanaceae; genus Nicotiana; species Nicotiana sylvestris. The sequence goes on from NC_091058.1 coordinate 28,703,604, forward strand.
TGTTGTATCTGCAACACCTCTGGTCCACCTGGACTTGTTATCACTACAGCCTTCATCCTAATCACTATCAATTTTACAGAGTGTGACTCACTGAGGTAACAAGGTTTTGGCGATAACTATGGTGTCTCGAGTGGGAGATGCTTACACGACTTTATTACATACGTCTACTATTTTGTGTTGTGTTCTTGAAAGCTCTATGTTCTGTCTAATTGCAACAGCACCCCCGACCTTATAAAATAAAAGATCAGCTCCTCTAAATTTTGATAATTAAATTCTATATATTGGTTTTTACAACAAAATAGAAAAAGGAGGACAAAAAGAAAATGAAAAGGGTGTCCGATGTGCATCTCAAATTGTACGCTGAGAAATAAATAAATAAAAATATGTTTACTATAACGGAAAATATATTTCGAATTGTTTTTCTTGAAAATGTATTTTGTGTGTTTGGTTAAGTAGTGAAGAAAGTTCTTAGCTGAGAAAAAAGTTCTTGAGAGCTCTATGTTCTGTCTAGTTGCAACATCACCCCCTCTAAATTTTGATAATTAAATTCTATATATTGGTCTTTACTTCAAAAAAGCAAAAGGAGGACAAAAAGAAAATGTAAAGGGTGTCCGATGTGCAGCTCAAATTGTACGCCGAGAAATATATAAATGTGTTTTAACTATAACAGAAAATATTTTCTGAAAACGTTATTTTCTGATTTTTTTTCTCTAGAAAATGTATTTTTGTGTGTTTGGTTAAGTTGTGAAAAAAGTTCTTTGAATTTTTTTATTGGAGACTGATAATAAATATTAGCAAATTTTATAGTATTTTTATGAATTTTTTGATTATTAAAGAAAGAGAATATAATGTAGAATAAGTAGTCACACTATCAGGTTACTTGCTGTATGGGTCCAAATTTGGCAAACGACCATTACCAAGTAGGACAAGGAACGAGGTTGTCATGATGCACCGTCTGGTGGTCGCCGCGGTGAAAGGCAACGATTGAGGGCAGTCAGTCGACGCATGACATCCACGACAATGTAAACTTAGTGGGAGACAGCAAGAATATACCTTTCGAATATTCTCTATGTTGTACTTTCTAGAGTTTTTTGGGAGATTGTCCCTTATAAATAGGAAGGGTGAGTAAAGAAAAAGAGGAGACGAGAAAAAAGACAAAAGAACACTTTGTAAAAGAATCCTCTGAAAGTGAATACAAAAGCAGTCTTGTTCATCTGAAAAGAGAAAAGATTCCCCAATCATCTCATATTTATTCCCCCTTTAATGCGGATTGCACCATTCAAGCTTGATTGTGCATTTAAGTCTTTGCATTTGTGAGCATTCATTTGATTCCAACATATTTGTTACATCATTCATCTTGCTTACTCTCTCCATCACTTGATCTAAATTTTATTGTGTTTAACTAAGATTGACCTCATCTTTATCTTTAGTTGTTTTAATCATAAATATTTTGATATCTTTTGGTCAAACAATTTGGCGCCGTCTGTGGGGATTTCTTTAGTTGAAATCATAGTTTCATCTAGATCATAGAGATACATAGCCATCTTTTCCTAGCTTTGCATAGACTAACAATGGCATGGAAAGGAGATGTGAGATTGAAAGCGATAGCAGATGTCACCGCCAAAATTATGAACACTATCAACGGAGACGGCATGGAGGACAATGAAAATGTGACGCCAAGCACTACGCTTAGGCGAAATGCTTCACCTCCCTCCTGCGAAAGCGTTACTGCTTCGCGTGAAAAGGAAGCCTCCACGTCATTGACAGAGGAGGCGCCACCTGTGGTGAAAAAGTTACTGGAAGAATGGCTAACAAGCACTCTGAACAATATACTTGACAAACCCACCCAAAAAGAGAACAGGGACGTTACGCACGTAGAAATCATGACAGACACCGACGAGCAAGATGCCCCCCGAACTGGTAACGCTCACACTATTATTGATGCAGGTAGTGACACATTCACAACTATTCTAAAGAAAGTGGAGGAAATGGAAAACGAAAATAAGGCGCTCCATAACCAGATGAAGGAGCATCAAGAAAAGGTTGATAAGATACCAGACACCCCAAAGTTGTTACCAAAACGAGACATTGGCCGATTCATCGAACAACCATACAATGAGGAAGTAGCCCCCCAGGCCATCCCTAAAACCTTCAAAATGCCACCGTACCTGAAGATATACGATGGCACTACAGACCCAGAAGATCATATAGTTCACTACGTCACAGTGGTAAAAGGCAGTGATCTTTCGAGAGAGCAAGTACCATCGGTGCTACTGAAAAGTTTGGCAAAACCCTGACAGGGGGAGCCCTAACCTGGTACTCACAACTGTCGGCACGGTCAATAGCAACTTTCGAAGAAATGGCAGACAAGTTTGTCACCACCCATGTAGGGACCAAAAAGGCGGAAGCCAGGGTAAACGACATATTCACCGTCAGGAAGACACCTGGCGAGGGACTCAGGAACTTCCTAGTCCGGTTTAACAGGATGAGAATGAGCCTAGTGAATGTATCGGAAGGGATGGCAGTAGCAGCCTTTCAGAACGGGTTGAGTAGAAATGGGTTAAGAGCAACTAGAAAGCTAGTAAGGAGACTCATGAAATATCCTCCCACCACTTGGGAAAAAATTCACAATGCCTATTGCGCCGAGGTGAGAGCCGACGAGGACGATCTTAATGGCCCGATCCAATGGTTGGCGTTAGTTCAAGCACAAGCAAGGAAAGATCTACACAATGTTGGTCGAAGGGACCAACTGGGTCCCCGTCTCGGTCGAGAGAGACATCAAACCTACATCAGAGGAACCATCGCACACCCCCCGCAGCACATGGATGGCCCTCCTCGACATATCACCACACCACCAAATGAAAGAGGTATGCCTTCACTTTTATCTGCTCACAATATTTGTGTTTCTCCTTCAGAAATAGTGTACGCACTAGAGAAGCTCGACACAAAGGTACAATGGCCATAGAAGATGAAGTCCGATCAAAGTACTCGGAAATCAAATGCCCTCTGCGAATTTCACTAGGAACGGGGTCATAAAATCGAGGACTACATAGGTCTGCGACAGGAGGTGGTGAGGATGCTAAATCAAGGACACCTGAGAGAACTGATAAGTGATTGAGGTCGAGCCAATTTTGCCCGCGGACGCGGGCAACACCAGGGACCTCCAAAACTGCCTTCTCCAGCTCGTACCATACAAATGATCATTGGTGGAGGTGGCGGGACAGCAATCAACCATGTGAAATTCACCACTACACACAAACTCAAACGGTCGATCACTCTCGAACGGTATGACAACCTCGAAGATAGTATCGTCTTCAATAAGTTGGATACCGATGATTTGTCTTTCCCTCACTATGATGCTTTAGTTATTACTTTACATATTGCGGATACCGATATGAAAAGAATCATGGTAGATGACGGAAGCGGCGCGTGTATTATCCATCCTCGAGTCCTCGCACATATGTGGCTCGAAGGTAAAATATTACCGCGTTCATAACACTAACGGGTTTTAATAATACAGTCGAACGAACTTCACGAGAAATAATGCTACTTGTCCTAGCCGGGGGGGCACCCTAGAAACAACATTTCACATTATGGACCAAGACACAACCTACAATGCTATAATAGGGCGACCATGGATACACGACATGCGAGCCATCCTGTCAAGTCTCTACCGGGTAATCAAGTTCCCTACTCCATGGGGAATATTCAGCATACGAGGCGAACAACGCACCATGCAAGAATGTTATCGCATCGCCCAAGATTGTTCAAACACCTAACAACTAAAAGGAGAAAACGCGGAAGCATAGCTGTCATACCTCCTTTTTCCGGCGCCCGCGAGGAGTCAAGGAGTTTTTTCCGATTAAAGGACAATCGAAACGGGATTTATTTATTTATTCAGAGTCGCCACTTGGGAGATTTAGGGTGTCCCAAGTCACCAATTTAATCTCGTATCGAGGAAAAGAATGACTCTGTATTACAGTTTGCGAACCAGAAATCCGGATAAGGAATTCTGTTAACCCGGGAGAAGGTGTTAGGCATTCCCGAGTTCCGTGGTTCTAGCACGGTCGCTCAACTGTCATATTCGGTTTGTTTATCTGATTTTATACAATTATGAGCTCATGTGCAAATTTTTAACTCTTTACCGCTTTTATTATTATATTTTTAAAAGAATATGAACGTCGTTTAAAAACATGTCTTTGGATTGCGTCACATGAAATGCACCCGCAATCCGGAACGCATTTTTATTCAATGTTTTGGGATTTGGATTTGGGTCGCATAAATGCGCACCCGAGTTTAGGGATGTATTATTATTAAAATCGTGCCTAAAGCGATTAGCGTATTATTATTTCTGGGTAAGACTGTGGAATTTTGCCAAACGGTCCATCCCGAAATCTAAGCAATTTTAAAACAAATATTTACCGAGGGCCCCGCAATTTTGTATTTTTATTTGGCGAGGCTCATCTCAGTCTTATTCTTTAAGGAATTTGCAACGTCATGGACATGCATATCGGACCACGTCACAATCCATGTACCAGTGATTGGAGACACATTTCGACTCCGTTGAGATTTGGATTTGGGTCACATAAATGTGCACCCGAGTTTTAAGAAGGTAAGATTAATTAAATCGCGCCTAAAGAGTTTAACGCGTTATTATCTTTGGGGAAGGCAGTGAAATTCACTAAACAGTCCATCCCGAATTCTAAATATTCAATTAAACATTTATTGAGGGCCCCGCAATTGGTGCGTTTTATTGGGCGAGGCTCATCTCATTTATTTTTAAAGGACAGTCCTAAAATGCCTACATTTTTCTCTATTAAATTTGTCTCTACAAAATGAAAGAGAAAATGTCTTAATTTATTTACATGCTTGAGTTGTTATAGTTGGGTTTCGAATATGATTCATAAAATCTGAAAATGATGCAAACAGGACAGTCCGTTGCCAATGCGGGCCCAGGCCCAACGTGTATAACATAAACTAGACCTGAGACATTTTATTCACATGTTACTACCTAGTTACATTATACTAGGCATGTTCACAGTTTGTCAAATAAAAAAAAAACTTAACAATCTAATTTTAATTCTAAACCACTTACATGTTGAAATTAACCAATAGTATTTAACTAAACAATATTCCTACAAGTTCCAAAATGGTCTATTCGCTTGATGAACTAACGTGCTTTTGAGACATGGTAATCATCCAACAATAACGGATTAACTAGACGAAGTTACTACACCATTTATTTATTTTTAGGCAATATATAGATAGTTCGTCCGTTAAGCTATCGTCAGATGTTCCACTATATATATTAAACAGCTACATGATTCTGATTAGAGTAAGCTAAATAATTTATATATACAAATAAAATTCAGAATATAATTAAAATAAATTTAGAACTTCAACCCTTCATTTTCGTATTCATGCTTCATGTTTCAGTTTACAATAATCAACGTGTCAGTTGTGTACCTGATATTGGAAGCAAAAGAAAAGGGAGATCAGCAGAAATTCAGTAGCATGCAACAATAGCAACACCCAGCAACCAGTAACAACCAGCAACGAGAAACCAGTGACAGATTTTAAAATCAAGATAAAAATTCAGAAACACTGACAACAATCAACTGACAGAAGCCAAGGGAATCTTTTCAGATTTGAAAGACTAATTAATGTTCAACCCTTAATTTCTGAATCCGTATATCAGAATATTTAAATTGTATATCAGGTGTATACTACTCTATCTTTTAATTTCCAAAATGTTTTTATTTGTATGTTTGGAAGTCTTAATATTTTCGGAATTTTTTCTCTCTCTTCAATATTCAGCTCCCTTTTTTTTCTCTATCTTTTTTCTCTCTATTTTCTCTTTTTTCTGTCCCCCCTCTAAAATCTGATCAAGTCTCTCTTTTTATCTTCCATCCCAAACCCTTTAATCAATTAATAAAACAACCACTTTCTCCTACCAAACCCACTACTACATAAAAAAATACAATTATTACTTATTTAAACAACTTTTCTTGAGCCCCACAATCCCACTATGTCTTGTTCCCCACTTTTGATTAAACAAGTACATTATCCTCCCCCCATTATATCTTCTTCCCCATGCTTATATTAAACAATTGCATTATTCCCCACCATTATATCTTGTCCCCCAATTATTGATTATTTTAATATTATTTTAATCTTAATTGACAGAGCACTCAAAATAAATAATTGTTCAGAATTTTAATTCCAAAAATACCCCTCTGACCTTACTGAAATTACCATTTTGACCCTGAAAACATTGTAATTTACCAATCCACCCCGTCAGCTATAACAAGTTCAACTGATCAATTCTAACCAAAATATAGCAGCTATAACCAATTTCTAATCGGATTTTATGAACAAACTCAAACTATATGATGAACAACAAGAAACAACTTGAATTATTTTGATTGAACAATCTTTTTAAACAACAAATCTATTTTCAGATTCACCAATAATAACAAACAAATATATTCAAAGCATGAGCTCAAATTCAAATCAAACTTAAACAAAAATAAATATACAGATTCAAATCACTAAACTCAAATAATCAATTGATCTTCAAATTAAATCCAACAAAATACAATAAAGATACATGATTCAAACTAAATCAAAAATTAAAAACCAAAACATAAACTCACATTAAATCACTGAATTAAAAACGAATTTCAAACAAAATGAACACGAATTAAATCTATATTAAACAACAAACAACAGATTCAAGCAATTTAAACTAACACTCTTCTATATTAAAATTAAATCCTTTTAAATTAATAAAACAAACTGAAAAATAATTAATTGAATCTTCAACTTAAATCTAACAACATTATAATTAAGCTAATCAATTTCTACCTAAAAATAAACAAGAAAAATGAATGAAACAAACTGAAGAAAGATAAAAAAAATGATGAACATGAAGTTAATATCAAACATATTTGATTTCAAATCCGAAAAATATCAAACAAATTACGGACAGAAACGAAACTTACACCAACTAACCGGATCGGAACGACGAAGAACTTGAATGAAAACAAATCCGTCCGGAAGCGATTATCGCACCAAAACAATTCGACGCCGAAGACGACCCCGAACGGACCATCGAAGAACTTGAAGAAGGAAGCAGCGGACAACAGCAGCAGTGAAGGATGAAGAAGACGCAGCAGCAGCTCGTCGAGGCAGCAGTAGCGACAAAGAAGAAGCAGCGGGCAGCATCAGGTGGCCATGGCAGCAGTGGCACGACGCAGCAGCAGCACGAAGAATGAAGAAGACGCAACAGCAGCTCGTCGAGGCAGCAGTAGCGACGAAGAAGACGCAGCGGGCAGCAGCAGGTGGATGCAGCCATGGCATCAGTGGCACGACGTAGCAACATTACGAAGGATGAAGAAGACACAACAGCGAGAGGGGAAGCCATGGCTGCTTGAGCTCAAGCTTGACGCAGCTGAAACGAGGACGAAGACGAAGAGGAAACAGCAGCCTGTGTCTGTGTGTGTGTTGAAGGTGAAGGACCGGGGGGGGGTGTGAGGGGGAAGGGCTGCCATAGGAGGAGCTTGGGGTAGGAGGAGAAAGAGAGGAAGAAGAAGAGAGGGGGGGGGGGCGGATGGTTAGTTTTTAGGTTTAGGTTTTTCTTTTGTTTTTGTTTTTGTTTTCTTTTATGAAATGTAAGATAATAGGGGTGTTGGGTATTTGGGTTATGGACTGGGTCGACCCGGTTTGAAATGGACTGGGTCGTGGGGAAGGTTGAGTATTTTTTGGGCCTGTGGTTTGAAATTTGGAGAAGAGGCCCAATTCCGATTTTCTTTATATTTTTTGCTCTATTTTATTCTATTTTCTAATTAATAAAACTAAAATTCTAAATTAAGTTATAAACTAAATTAACTTATCAAAAATACTAAATAATTCCCAATAACTATTATCACACATTTAAATAGCAATTAACGATAAAATCGCACAATTTAGACGTTAAATGCTAAAATGCAACATACATTATTTTTTATGATTTTCTCATTTTTTGTAAAACAAACTTAAATACTAAATGAAAATGCGACATATTTTATATTTTTATTAATTTAAACAAATAAACATTCACAGAAAAAAATACAATAATTATACAAAAATACCACAAAAATTCAAAAATTGCACACCAAGGAAAAATCGTTTTATTTTGAATTTTTTGGGAGTAATTCTTTCATAGGGCAAAAATCACGTGCTTACAATAGCAATTAGCAGCGTCGGGAACCAAACCTAACGCGCAAACAGACATTATTAAAGACCATGACATCGTAGAGGCCGCCGAGTCAACCATCGAGGATCTCGACCCCATCCAACTAGATAGCAACGATAGCATAAAATAGGCCTATATCGGACACAACCTCTCAAAACTAGGTATATTCCGTAAATTTTTAACTAACAATGCCCGACCTGTTTGCCTTCTCCCATTCAGATATGCTAGGAATCCAAAGGACATCGCCACGCATAAGCTGAATGTCGACCCACTATCTCCGTCGGTGCGACAGATGAGGAGAAAATTCAATGCCGCAATAAATGAGGCCATCAACGCTGAAGTCGATAAGCTACTCAGCAACGGTTCTATCAGAGAATCGAAATATCCCCAATGAGTTTCAAATGTACTCATGGTAAAAAAAAAAAAACGAGAAATGGCGGATGTGCATTGATTTCACAGACCTAAATAAGGCTTGCCCGAAAAATTCTTTTCCATTGCCCCATATCGACCAACTCATCGATACAACGGAAAGGCACAGACTACTAAGCTTTTTGGATGCGTATTCGGGTTACAACCAAATACTCATGGAGGAAGAAGACCAGGAAAAAATCACTTTCATCACCCGCCAGGGAACATACTGCTACAAAGTCATACCATTCGGGTTAAAGAATGTGGGGGCAGCATACCAGAGATTGGTCACAAAAATGTTTAAAGACCAACTCGGCAAGACAATGTAGGTTTACATCGACGATATGCTGATCAAATCCAAAAAGAAAGAAGACTATTGACCACCTTACAGAGGCCTTCAGCATATTAAGGCAGTATGGAATGAAGCTAAATCCCGAAAAATGCACCTTCGGCATAACCTCGGGGAAATTCCTCGGTTTTTTGGTATCACAAAGAGGCATCGAGGTCAATCCAGACCATATCAAAGCCATCGAAGGAATACCTGAAATACTAACCAGCAAAAAATAGGTAAAAAACTGACGGGCCGGATAGCCGCCCTGTCAAGGTTTATCTCGCGGTCATCCGACAGATGCCATAAATTCTTTAACATACCAAGGAAGGACAATGGGCTTCAGTGGAATTCAGACTGCATCGAGGCCCTGAGAAAGCTAAAAGCGTACTTGTCCTCACCGCCACTACTCGCTAAAGCAGACCTTGATGAACGCCTTCTAATCTACCTGGCCGTCTTAGAAGTCATAGTGAGTGCAGTTCTGGTCCACGAAAACAAAGGTACACAATCCCCGATTTATTATATTAGCAAAACTTTGATTAATGCCTAAACGAGGTACCCCCACCTCGAGAAACTGGCTCTAGCGTTGGTCGTAACTTCACAAAAGCTTAGACCATATTTTCAATGTCACCCCATATCGGTGGTGACGACCTTTCCCCTTAGGAGTATCTTGTATAAGCCCGAACTGTCGGGAAGATTAGCCAAATGGGCCATAGAATTAAGCGATCATGATATCACCTATTAGCCGTGAACACCGATAAATTTGCAGGTACTCGCCGAATTCGTCGCCGACTTCAGTGCCAAAATATTGCCGAGGTCGAGCAAGAAGCACTCTGCACCTATCTTGAGCAACCCTACCTTTGGGTCCTCTACACTGACGGCGCATCTAATGCATCGGGATCTGGACTGGGACTCGTACTCGAAGTCCCTACGGGCGAAGTAATTCGTCAGTCCATATGGTGCCCCGATACAATGAGGCCGAGTATGAGGTCATAATTGCAGGATTGAAACTGGCCCTCAAATATGGTACACGGCGAGTCGTCCTCAGGTGCGACTCACAACTCGTCGTTAATCAAGTTACTGGGACTTTCCAAATCATGGAACAAAGGCTACAGAAATACCAAGCCGAAATCCATAAGCTGCTGCCATAATTCAACGAATGCCAACTCGATCAGATACCGCGTACACAGAACATCGAAGTAGATGGCCTCGCCAAACTAGCAGCAGCAACCAAAAACATCACCAAGGAAAATATGGTCACCCTCTTCCATTTGTCAATAGACCAAGTAGAGGTACATTCTATAAATTTAACTTGGGATTGGTGAAACCGTATTATGACATATTTGCAGGAAGGAACACTTTACAAAACAAAAAAGAAGCCAAAAAGCTTCGAATGCAGGAAGCCAGGTATAGTCTCAAAAACAACAATCTTTACAAAAGGACGTTCGGCGGCCCTTTGGTCAAATGCCCGGGACCAAATCAAACAAGGTGTGTTCTCAAAGAAGTACACGAAGGTCATTGCGGTGCCCTTACAGGAAACCGAGCCCTCATTAGATGCCTCATTCGGGCAGGATACTACTGGCCCACTATGAAAAAAGAAGCAGTGGAGTACGTCAAGAATTGCGAGCAATGCCAAAAGTACGCGCCAATGATTCACCAAGCGGGCGAGCTCCTACACTCCGTCACCGTGCTATGGCCGTTCATCAAATGGGGAATGGACATTGTCGGACCTCCCCCGACGGGTCGAGGTAAGACACGTTTCCTTTTAGTTTTAACTGACTACTTTTCCAAATGGGTGGAAGCAGGTGCGTTCGCCCAAATACGTGAACAGGAAGTCATCGCCTTCATATGGAAAAATATCATATGCCGTTTCGGCATCTGCAAAGAAATCAGCTGCGACAATGGACCTCGGTTCGTTGGAAGAAAGACGACCGAGTTCTTTGACAAATGGCGCATCAAGCGGATACTCTCCACGCCATATCATCTAGTTAGCAACAGTCAGGTAGGATCCTCTAACAAAACAATATTGAATATACTAAAGAAGAAGCTCGAGGACGCCAAAGAACGGTGGCCGGAGCTGCTACCAGAAGTATTATGGGCCTACCGCACCACGCCTAAGACCAGCACAGGTGAAATGCCATATTCATTGGTCTGTCGACTGACGCCATTATACCCATTGAAATCGGAGAACCTAGCCTTAGATACTCCAACGAAAGTGGATCAAGCAACGACGAAAACAGAATACAGGACCTCGATGAAGTAGAGGAATGGAGAGATATGGCTTATGTAAGAATGGTAGCCCAAAAATAATAGGCGGAAAGGTACTACAACAAGAAAGCCAAAATACGTGCGCTTAAAGTCGGAGACTACATCCTCAAGTCCAAAACATAAGCGGCCAAAGAAAAAGAAGGAAATTAGGAACCAACTAGGACGGACCATATAAAATTACAGCGGCGACAAGTAAAGGGGCATTCCAACTAGAAACAATAGAGGGAAAACTACTATAAAACAACTGGAATATCACCCACCTCAAGTATTTCCACTTCTGAAAAATGACGCCACTTAAGTCGTACTCTTTTTCCCTCACCCGGCTTTTGTCCCAATTAGGTTTTCTCGGGGAGGTTTTAACGAGGCAACGAAGGGGACGTCTCAAAGTTCAAAGTATAATTTATCGCCCCGATTGCCGATGATATCTCCAGGTCGAACGATGAAGGGACTAGATACAAGAAAACTTCTCCGATGTGTATGAAACTGACATGTACAATACTCCAATAAATGAAATAAAGCAATATTTTACTCGAACATTTAACTCTCTACTAATCATTGAAAAATGAAGAGTTCGACCTCGTTCGAACTACGATGGGTTAACATTTCAACCAGCTCAAAATAACACCCATACGGCCAAGGGCCATCGCCAAAATGAAGAGTTCGACCTCGTTCAAACTATGACGGGTTAACATTTCGACCAGCTCAAAATAACACCCCTACGGCCAAGGGCCATTGCCAAAATGAAGAGTTCGATCTCGTTCGAGCTATGACGGGTTACATTTCGACCAACTCGAAATAACACCCCTACGACCAAGGGCCATTGCCAAAATGAAAAGTTCGACCTCGTTCGAACTATGACGGGTTAACATTTCGACCAACTCTGTTAGTTTGTATGATTTCACCAAACAGTAGAGTACCTGGTCCTCTATGAGATTATACTGAGAATTCTAGTAAAACTGTAAGTAGATAAGACACATGATTTTTACGTGGAAAAATCCCAACTCAAGGGGACAAAAACCATGACCTACACCTGTAGGCTTTCAACTTCACTGACTTGTAAACACCTATTACAAGCCACTTTGTAATAACTCAATTACAAAGGATTCAACTCAACTAACTTATGATACTCTCACCACAAGTCACTTTGTCACTCTCTAGTTACAAAGACTTTGACTAACTTGTGATACTTGATGACGCTCAACTGTGTCTATTAAAATACTAAGCGGGCATTGCAAATATAATCCGGGGTATTATGCCCCATGTCGAATCCCACAAGGAATTAACGTATCAAGAGAAGACTTTAAAGTACTAAATTCTTATTAGTCAACCTTCTCAAACTTTGTGAATAACAAGTGGTGTTATGGTCACTACTACACCTAACAGAATTAATAAACAAAGATTAACTAACACACAATTGTAGATAATTGGAATAAAGGTCTAAGGTAATGGTTTCCCCCATTGTTGAATTCCTTAGTTGTATGTTTCTTATAGCTTCGATTTAGTTGCCTCTATCGATCATGAACTCTCCATCTATCATAACTCTCTATCAAGTAATTATGATAATTTACTAGACGCACTCTCTCAAGCTACGCTAGCTAGATTCGCATTACAGCTCACTTAGATCGCATCCAAGGTATCGTTATCTCTACTCCAACCTCTAAACCCTCGGTTATGACTCTCGCCTATACTCCGGGAGTGATGTTGTTCAAAAAATTACCTAAATATGCACTCTCTCTCAAGCAGATACATAATAAATAGGCACGGCTAATTGAGGATCCTTTCAACTAACCAAAATCAAAACGTAGTTGAACAAATAGAGATTAACAACCAACTCAAAACTATATTAATATAACAACAAGTTCATCCACAACGGGTTCACCCAAAACCTTAGATTAAAAGAGTTAGCTACTCATAAAAATGATGTTTATCACAATAATCAAATTCATTACAAATCATAAAAACAAAAGGAAGAAGAGAAGAACTTGATGTAAAATACTCCTTGCCTCTTGCCTTTCCTTTTCTTGCTCTCAGCTATCAAAAGCTGCACACCCCCCCTTTGGGCGAGCTTGACCTTCTATAGGTTAAGTGAATTTGCCCCCAGACTTCCAAATTTACCCCTGAGAATTATTTTCCGGAACTGGGTTAGCGCGGCCACGCACGTGAGGTAGAGGTACTTCCCTGAAGGCTCACTCCTGGTCAGAGATGGTGTCTGGGTTCATGTTGCACGCGCGTCCCAGAGCTCTCAACCAACCTAAGAACTTCTTTTCAGACTTCACCTGCCTGTCAGCCACCACCTCAACATGGGCACCTAAATCTGTGACTGAAGTACGTAACCCAGCCATATCTTGTTCCAAATTGGTCATGCGGGTGCTCTTGCGTGGCTGTGAAGATGTGGATGCCCTAGATGGTACTGCAGCTTTTACAGCGTGCTCTGGGGCCTGGGGTTCGGCCCTCACATTCTCTGCTTCTTCATCCTCGTCGTCTGAGTTGTCAGAGCTACCACTACTCTCTTCCTCTATTGCTGCTAGCTCCTTACCCATGGTTACTTTGTTCGCTCAAAACTTGCTGTCCTTTTTTTATGAGCCCATCTGCAACTAGATTTTCGGGCACTCGAGCATCCCTGCAAAGCTGAGTTATTAAAGAAGGGAAGAAGAATCCATACCTTTTTATTCGGCTGCCGATGAACATCTCGTCATGTATTACTTTAGCCACGTCGAAGTTGTGTCCATTGACGAAGCACCAAATCAAAGCAACTCTGGGCCCATTTATCTCTGTAGTATTGTGGGATGGAATCAAACGATTGTTGATGAGATACAGCCAGCATTTTGCTTCAAAAGTGAGTGCGGAGGAGTGGAACTTCTCACCATATTGCATCCAAACCACATCTTTCCCCGGTGCACATATTGTTTCAAAGAATCGCTATTACTTTTCATGTGTTGGGTTACGGCCATACTCATAAAAGTCATCATAATCAATCATAAGAGGGGGTAGCTGGTATGTTGTCCTTATCGCCTCAACAGAGGCATTCACCGCTTTCCGTCGTACTGTGACGATGTCATTGTCATGCTCAGGCACGTTGGCGTAAAATTCCCTCACAAACATTACATTACCCTCACCGGGCTCATTAATCTATGTTTGTAGCCCCGTTCTCATCAGCTCATCGTACATGTGAGGGCAATTTCGCTGGAGCGATCGGATGTCAATACCCCTCTCAGGAATTGGCTTTTTCGAAGCCTTCTCAGCAAAACGGTTCTGGGCTTTAGCCGAGACAAATTTGTTATTATCAAAAGGGCGTTTAGTGGCAGCCTCGCATGTCCTGGATGAGCTGGCTTCTCTGCTAGAAGATGGACCGGTGGTGCGGCGTTTCTTCGATGGAGCCATGATACCTGAAAAACGGGAACAAATAAGTACCTCCCAACACCAAAAATTGTGACGCACTGCGATTACTCAGACTTCACACGCATATGTGGTCACAATTACATAATTACACTTATTGAGTCCTTTTCACAAACACCTTGTAGGCATTAGGCACTCACAACCCATTCAAAGCAATTTACAACATGAACCCACTACCAAATCTTCCAAAGGTCACAATTCAAGTAAAACAACACTCTACAATTCGCACCACCCACAAATACTACAATAATTATTACCAAATTTACTACTAACAAACAAATAAAAAAAATAACCATAAAAAAGAAAGCACACTTAAACACACAAAAATCTGCAAAATTATGTGAAAACAAACAAAGAAAATTGAAACAAGAGTAACATACATGTAGTGAGAGTGAGGAGTAGAGAAGAGGGTTAAAGGGGAATGTTGTTGGAGACTTAGAGAAACTTGAAAGAGATGAAAATTTTCTGGAATAGGGGAGCTAAAGAAGAAAAGAAATTGAATTGTGAGAGATTGGGGAGGGTTTTTGAAGTTTTTAGGGCGTGTGGTTTGGTGGGGGGAGGGTTTGTTAGATGTGGGTTATTAGATGGGGGGGGGGGAATTTAGACTAAAGAAAAAGAGGAAATTTAATCATAAAAAAAATTAGAACAAGTGAAAAATCATCAGTTATAAGGGCTTAAATAGCGCGTTCGTAGTGCGGCCAAATGCGCGATTGCGCTAGTCTAGCACGGCCAAAGCAGAAAGTTTTGCCAAATTAGCGCGGCCACTAGCACGATCTTGCTAGTAGCGCGGTCCATGCAGAATGTTTTGCCAAATTAGCGCGTTCAAGAGCGGGATCGCGCTAGTAGCGCGGCTAGTAGCGCGTTCATGAGCGCGGCCGCACTACTGGGCTTCGAATTCGTTTTTATACTTTTCACCTAATTTTTCCATTTTCGATTGCCTTATCACCCGCCCATTGTCACCTGCATTGGTTAACATTTTCAAAAACTCACAATTAACCACTACTACTACCGTCGGGTTGCCTCCCGACCAGCGCCTTAGTTAACGTCATGGCACGACGTAGATCAAGCGTATTTAAGGCTCGATCGACCTTTGTGGTTCAATGAGAAGTATAACAGACAACTCTTTCGTTTTATCCATCCCCACATACAATTTGAGTCATTGTCCATTAACCTTGAAGGTGTTAGTGCTATCTTTACTGGTTATCTCCACAGCCCCAGACGGGAACACTTCGGTCACCCTGAATGGCCCAGACCATCGGGACTTAAGCTTACCAGGAAACAATATCAACCTTGAATTGTACAATAATACCTTGTCTCCGGGTTTGAAATTTCTGTCCACAATGTGTTTGTCATGCAGCCTCTTCATTCTTTCCTTGTAGAGTCTCGTGCTTTCAAAGGCATGATATCTGAATTCCTCCAACTCATGCAACTTTGTCAGTCGATTTTCTCCAGCCTCATCAGGGTTCATGTTCAATTGCTTTAGTGCCCACCAAGCTCAATGTTCTATCTCCACAGGTAGGTGACAGGCCTACGGTGACATACCAATAGGTGTTTTGAATGCAGTCCTATAGGCCCAGAGTGCATCGTCAAGCTTTTTCGCCCAATCAGTTCTTGTGGAGTTTACAGTTTTAGTAAGCACACTCTTGATCTCATGTTTGAGACCTCTACCTTCCCGCTTGTTTGAGGGTGATACAGGGTCGCCACCTTGTGGTGCATGTCATATTTAGCCAGCAACTTCTCAAAGACACGATTGCAAAAGTGTGTTCCCCCGTCACTAATGATGGCTCTCGGAATCCCAAATCGGGTGAATATATTCTTCTTCAAGAACCCCACCACCACTCTCGAATCATTGGTGGGGAATGCTGCAGCTTCCACACATTTGGATACATAATCTACCGCAACAAGTATGTACTTATTGTCGTAAGAACTGACGAAGGGACCTAGGAAATCAATTCCCCAGACATCTAATACCTCAACTTGCTGAATTGGATTCATTGGCATCTCATGTCTACGGGATATGTTGCCCGTTCTTTGGCATTCGTTGCAACCCATTACCCATTGGTGAGCATCCTTAAAGATTGTTGGCTAGTAGAACCCGACCTCTAACACCTTCGCTGCTATCCGAACTCCTCCAAAATGTCCTTCATAAGGTGACGCGTGACAAGCCTACAAAACAAAACATTGTTCTATCTCGGGGATGCATCTCTGGATCATGTTATCAATGCAAATTCTAAACAAATGCGGTTCATCCTAGTAGTAGTTTTGGCAGTTACGATAAAATCATTTCTTTTGAACATAGGAGAGTTCATATGGTTCAATGCCACATGCCAAATAGTTTGCAATATCAGCATACCATGGCACATCTTCCATACTTGTGGCTAGCAGCTGCTCGTCTAGAAAGGTTTCCAGAATATCCTCAGACTCAGTTGCATTTTCAGCACCTTCAAGGCGTGACAAATGATCAGCGACTTGGTTCTCCATGCCCTTATGGTCACGAATCTCCAAGTCAAACTCTTCCAGAAGCAGCACCCAATGAATTAGGTGCGGCTTGGACTCTTTTTTATCAACTAAATACTGAATGGTTGCGTGATCTGTGTACACGATAACCTTCGACCCGATCAAGTAAGACCTGAACTTATCAAAGGCGAACACAACAGCCAACATTTCTTTTTCAGTTATCGTGTAATTCTGCTGAGCACCACTCAACGTCCTACTTGCATAGTAAATAGGGTGCATTACCTTATCCTTGCACTGTCCTAACACGGCTCCCACAGCGTAGTCACTAGCATCACACATGAGTTCAAACGGTTACTCCCAGTCGGGAGCAACTATAATCGGTGCTGTGACTAACCGCTTCTTTAGTTCCTCAAAATCCACCCTACAATCATCATAAACCATAAATAGGTTATATTTTTCGAGCAGCTTACAGAGGGGATTGGCGATCTTGGAAAAGTCCTTGATGAATCGCCGGTAGAATCCAACGTGTCCCAGGAAGCTATGAATAGCCTTGACTGATGTGGAAGGTGGAAGTTTTTCTATCACGTCGACTTTGGCTCTGTCCACCTCAATCCATTTACGCGACACTAAGTGCCCCAAGACGATTCCTTCTTGTACCATGAAATGGCACTTCTCCCAATTCAACACTAGATTCGTCTCGATGCACCTCTTCAGTACACAGGTTAAATTTGCTAGGCATTCATCGAACGAATTTCCCACCACTGAGAAGTCGTCCATGAAGACCTCCATAATGTCTTATACCATGTCTGTGAAAATGGCCATCATGCACCGTTGGAATGTTGTAGGCGCATTACAAAGTCCAAATGGCATTATCCTGAAGGCAAACACTCAGTAAGGGCAAGTAAATGAAGTCTTTTCCCTATCCTCCGGGGCAATAGAAATCTGGTTGTACCCTGAGTATCCATCTAGAAAATAGAAGTGTGGCATCCCTGTCAATCTATCTAACATCTGATCAATGAAAGGTTGTGGGAAGTGGTCCTTCCAGGTGGCTAGATTTAGCTTTCTATAATCCATGCAAATTCTCCAGCCTGTGACAGTTCTTGTAGAGATCAATTCGTTGTTATCATTCTTAACTACCATTATGCCACCCTTTTTAGGTACACATTGAACTGGGCTAACCCACCTACTGTCAGAAATTGGGAAAATGATTCCCGCATCTAACCACTTGATCACTTCTTTATTCACTACTTCCTTCATATTGGGGTTCAACCTTCTTTGGTGTTCCCCAGAAGGTTTGTGTCCCTCTTCCAGTAGAATTTTATGCATACAGTATGCGGGGTTGATCCCTTTTATGTTTGCCATGGTCCATCCAATGGCAGTTTTACACTCCTTGAGTACCTGTAGAAGTTGTTGAGCCTGCATATCTAACAAACTAGATGAGATAATAACAGGTAATGTGGAGTCAGGTCCAAAAAACTCATACTTGAGATGGGTTGGCAATGACTTTAACTCCAGCTTTGGTGGTTCTTCGATTGATGGCTTGGCTGGAGGAGTTTCTCTGTTTTCCAAGTGCAAGGGCTCAAATTCAAGATTTCTATCCCAGAACCCTCTACCCTTTAATGCCATCACCCATCCAGCCAGTTCTTCTCCCTTTACCTCATCTAAATTCATTATACACGCGGCGAGGGGGTCTTCAATAGTCAGCCGTTCATCATCGGTCTCTACGATTACATCCACGACATCAATAAGAGAGCAATTGGAGAATTCACTTGGTCACCTCATAGATTTCTGCACGTTGAATGTTATCTCTTCATTGTTCAACCTCATCTTTAACTCCCTAGTTTCACAATCAATTAAAGCTCTACCCGTGGACATGAATGGGTCTTCCCAAAAATATGAGAATCTCGTCATCCACTTTACAGTCTAAGATTTCAAAATCTACAGGGAACACAAATTTCCCTACCTGAATCAACACATCATCCAGAATACTAGAGAGTCGCTTTACCGTCCTGTCAGCCAGCGACAACAACATAGAGGTGGGTCTAGCTCTTCCAATATATAGCCTCTTATAAATTTCCATGGGCATAAGATTAATGCTGGCCCCTAGATCACACAATACTTTAGCAAAGGCAAAATCACCAATAGTGCATGAGATTGTAAAGCTCCCTGGGTCAGACAACTTTTTCGCAATTGGTCTAGTCACCACTGCACTACAGGTTTGAGTAAGAGTAACTGTGGCCAAATCTTGGAAATCAAATTTTCGGGACATTAAGTCCTTCATCATTTTTGCATACCCAGGCATCTCTTTCAAAGCATCAATTAAAGGAATATTTACCTGGATTTGTTTTAGCATCTCCAAGAACTTCTTGTATTGCTCCTCTTTTTGGTACTTAGCTAGCCTCTGAGGGAAGGGTGTAGGAGGTCTCTTCTTCCCAATCATTTGGGATCGATCTTTATCAGCTGCCACATCAACCACTGGTTCCTGTGCTATCTCAACTTCTTTCTCGGTCTCCATTTGAATGCTACTTTCTTCCTAGGTAGGCTGGACTGTCACATCTGTCAGTTTCGTTGATTCATCCAACTCAATGGGCACTGATATGAGTGTCTCAGCCTCTCTGGATTCTCGAGACCTTTCTTGCTCGACATCCAAATCTCTGCCATTACGTAGGCTCACCACCATCAGCTGCTTCGGGACTTGATCTTTTGGATTTACCTGGGTATCTGCAGGTAGTGTTCCATGAGGGCGATTGTTTAGAGACATCGAAATTTGGCCCATCTGCATTTCAATATTCTTGATCGCTGAATCATGTGCATCTACTCTCTCACTAATCTTTGCATTAGACCCAATAACCTGTTACATCATTGCTTCAAGTCTAGCAAACCCATCTTCTTGCCTTCCACTATACTGCTGCTGAGGAGGGTGATACCCCTGCTGTTGATTCTTATTATTGTATCCCTGTGGCCTTGGGTAAGGTGATATATTGTTGGGGGGTCTCATACCTCCCATATTCCCACTGTTGAATTGTGATGGGGATGGCCTGTACTACTGATTCTACTGACCCCAACTCTGACCACCCTGTCTCTAACCTCCATAATTAGACACATAATTCATATCTTCAGGGTAGTGCTGATAATCGTGTTCTGCATTCCACTGGTTACCAATTGGCTGACTAATGCAAGATGTGCACACGCCCCCATTAGTAGTATCTACAATATGTACCTGCTGTTTTTTCCCTGACTCTTCCACCTTTTTGGTGAGTATGCTCATCTGTGTCAATAAGATGGCCATATTTTCAGCCATTGAATTGGATGGATCTAGAGACACTGAGTGCACCACTAGAGTGATAGGTGCATTTCTGTTTATCCATCCCAAATTCTGCGCCATCTTGTCAAGCAGACCTTGACCTTCTCTCTATGTTTTACTCAAAAATGCTCCACCAGCTAAAGCATCAACAATGTTCTTCACGCTATCTGACAATCCTATGTAGAACCGCTGTCCCAACACCAAATCTGGAATGCCATGGTGCGGACATATGACCAGCATCCCTTTAAAACGCTCTCATGTTTCATGCAATATTTTCGTTGGTCTCTGTTTAAAACTCAAAATGTCATCAATCTGTTGCGCGGTTTTGTTGGGGGGTGGAACTTGTTCACGAATTGCCTGACTAACTCCTCCCAAGTTGTTATGGAATTTATGGAGAGTGAGTTTAACCATGTCTGAGCAGCTCCTATCACTGAAAATAGGAATAATAGCAATTTGATTGCTTCTAGAGTTACATTAGGCCGCCTTTGGGTTTTGCAGATTGACATAAAAAATTTCAAGTGTTGTTGAGGATCTTCGGCTTGTGTCCCCGAAAATAGTCCCTTGTTTTGCAACAAATGCAACATGTTATTCGTGATTTGGAATGATCCAGCTTGTATTTGCGGGACTAAAATTGAGGTGGCCAGATTTTCAGTTGTGGGTTGTGCCCAGTCATAGTGAGCCGCCTCGGGCACAACAGGTGCCATTGGAGCTATTGGTACAGCTGGGTGTTCTTCGTGATCTCCCATTGTTGTTTCTAATGGGTCATTTATTTGTTGTTGTCTGTTTTTTCGGTTGGCTCAGTTCAAGGCCTTGAAAACTTTCTCGGGATCTGATAATACTTCACCAGTTCTTGATGCGTTTCTAGGCATGCACCTGTGCAACCAAGTCGACAAACGTTAAAAATTTCGATGTAAAAATTGGGTATAGAGAAAACTAACTACATTAAGAATTTTTGTACTTCTTTCAATCGTAATTGATGATACTGTTAATTCCCTGGCAACGACGCCAAAATTTGATCACGCTCAACTGTGTCTATTAAAAGACAAAGCGGGCGTTGCAAATATAATCCGGGGTATTATGCCCCATGTCGAATCCCACAAGGAATTAACGTATCAAGAGAAGCCTTTAAAGTACTAAATTCTTATTAGTCAACCTTCTCAAACTTTGTGAATAACAAGCGGTGTTATGGTCACTACTACAACTAACAGAATTAATAAACGAAGATTAACTAACACGCAGTTATAGACAATTGGAATAAAAGTCTAAGGTAATGGTTTCCCCCATTGTTGAATTCCTTAGTTGTATGTTTCTTATAGCTTAAAAGTCTATCGATCGTGAATTCTCCATCTATCATAACACTCTCTCAAGTAATTATGATAATTTACTAAACGCACTCTCTCAAGCTACGCTAGCTAGATTCGCATTACAGCTCACTTAGATCGTACCCGAGGTATCGTTATCTCTACTCCAACCTCTAAACCCTCGGTTATGACTCTCGCCTATACTCCGGGAGTGATGTTGTTCAAACAATTACCTAAATATGCACTCTCTCTCAATCATATACATAATAAATAGGAACGGCTAATTAAGGATCCTTTTAACTAACCAAAATCAAAACGTAGTTGAACAAATAGAGATTAACAACCAACTCAAAACTATATTAATATAACAACAAGTTCATCCACAACGGGTTCACCCAAAACCTTAGATTAAAAGAGTTAGCTACTCATAACAATGATGTTCATCACAATAATCAAATTCATTACAAATCATAAAAACAAAAGGAAGAAGAGAAGAACTTGATGTAGAATACTCCTCCTTTCCTCTTGCCTTTCCTTTTCTTGCTCTCAGCTATCAAAAGCTGCACACACCCCCTTTGGGCAAGCTTGACCTTCTATAGGATAAGTGAATTTGCCCCCAGACTTCCAAATTTACCCCTGAGAATTATTTTCTGGAACTGGGTTAGCGCGACCGCGCACGTGGGCGCGCTAATGGCCGCGCTAGTAGCCTACCATTCTGCCTTGACCATCTGGGCTAGCGCGGTTGCGCTAGTGGGCGCGCTAGTCCAGTCCTTCATTTGGTCGATTCTTTTTCTCGTCTTCTCGCTTACTCAGCTCCTAGGGGTCTTTCTTGCTTCAATGTAGCTCCAATCACAGCTTTAAGGCCTCATACAAGCTCCTCATTCCTGCAACATAATTTAGAGCTCATTTTTCATCATTTAATTATATTAGAGCATTGAAACATAATCAAGTTTAGGCAAAACAATCGTCAAATGACATAAATCTAGCCTAATATCAAAGGGCCATTGCCAAAATGAAGAGTTCGACCTCGTTCGAACTATGACGGGTTAACATTTCGACCAGCTTTGTTAGTTTGTTTGATTTCACCAAACAGTAGAGTACCTGGTCCTCTATGAGATTATACTGAGAATTCTAGTAAAACTGTAAGTAGATAAGACACATGATTTTTATGTGAAAAAATCCTAACTCAAGGGGACAAAAACCATGACCTACACCTGTAGGCTTTCAACTTCACTAACTTGTAAACACCTATTACAAGCCACTTTGTAATAACTCTATTAAAAAGGATTCAACTCAACTAACTTATGGTACTCTCACCACAAGTTACTTTGTCACTCTCTAGTTACCAAGACTTTGACTAACTTGTGATACTCTCACCACAATCCACTTTGTCACTCTCTAGTAACAAAGACTTTAACTTATGACTAATCCTAGTCACAACATAAACTCAGAGAGTTTACTGATTTTACAAGAGTGTTCCTTATCTACGCTTTTGGCTAAGCAGTTTAGGAGATACAATAAGAACAATCACAAAGTTACAACTCAACTAAGGAAAACAAAATACTAACTTTAGGAACTGGTCCGTAGTAGCATTTAACTTTGTTCTTCAAGCTCGTGAGAATTGATTTCTCTTTTTTGCAAAATGCTTTAATGAGAACCAGAAATGTTCAAGTGATGTTTTGATATAAACTCATTGTTGGTACACCTTGATGACATCACTTGAAATGATGTAAGCACTTTAGTTGGTCAAGGAATAAGTGGACACTGGAAATAGTGCAGTGCAAGCAGTCACATCTTCCAGCTGTGTCCCATTGACCTCGTACTGTTATGAGGGAACAACAAGGGTATCAGGTCCTTATTTGGTTCTCTATCCCCTGGAGCTTTAGCAGTTCACATTGAGCTTGAATCTATTAACTTGCAGTGCAACCCAAGTACGTCAGGTTCCCTATTTGGTTCTTGACAATGTTTGTTAGATCATCAAAATACAAATCAAAGATATTGAAAACCTTATCAATTTCCCCCTTTTTGATGATGACAAACTTAAATAGATAACGTTGTTATTTAGGGTAAGATGAACCAGATTAAGTAACAAGGGAACACAAGTTCCACAAGTTCCCCCTGACTTTATGCCTTTCTTATTTCTCATTAGTTTCTCCTGATTTTATGAATTATTTATTCCCTTTTTTGGCATCATTAAAAATGCCCAAACAGATAAACAACATAAAGAAGTCTAGTCGAGCTAACTCATGCCACATATGTGCACACAACATGATAGAGAAGAGAAACATAGAATTTAAGCAATGAGATAATAAAAGGGGATATATTTAAAATTAATAAAACTTAATATGCCTTGGCTTAAAAAGCAAAGGCAACATTGGACTGTTAAAATGGAAGCAGTACTGTTTTATCCCAACCACATCAAAAAGAAAACAAAACATCTGCCAAGACAAACAAAAGAAAAACTTAAAGGATATTTCTAGAAACTGGTCACTGAAGGGGTACTTAGGGGGAACTAGGAGTAGAGGGCTTGGAAGCTGCAGCAAGTATTTGGAGAACAAGGTCTATTCGGGCATTGACCGACTTTTGCTTATTGAGCAGTTCTGCTTTCAGGTTCTCTACTTACGCCCTGAGATCAATATTCTCTTTTGTCAAATGAGCTACTTCATCATTTGACACCGGAACCCCTTGGGCTTTCTGACCTTCCAGGATAATATTCCTGGCCTTCAACCAACGAATCTCCTCTGCTGCATTATTCTGAGCATTAATAAGCTGTGAGACGGTTGATGTACTTCCTACCCCCTCCCCCATTCTTCTCTATGTACTCGCATTCTTCCAATGTTGTCTGTGAGAAAGTCTGCTTCTTAGTCCCCAACTTGCTTTACCCCAGTGGCATCTCAAAGAACTTAAACACTCGCGTAAGCAAAAACCCATAGGGAAGCCCATGATTACCATCTTTGAAGCTGGCTACCTTTTGCATGTGTTTAATCATAATAGCAGGCAGGCTTACAGGAGTAAAGCTATCCAGTTGCTCCATCAAAAAACAAGTCAGACTTAGAAGTCACGGACCTCCTCTCAGCACGAGGCAATAGAACTTTGTTTACCAATTCGAAAAGCAGCTGATACACAAGGAGTAACGCCTTCTTATGGATCTAGTCCCCCTTTTGGTTTGAATTACTTTTATCACGGCATTTCTGAAGTTAAACGGACACACATCCTTTACACTAGACACACCAACTGTAGGAACTTTAAGAATTTCTTCAAGCAACTTTACATCGAACACTATATCTACTCCATTCACCAAAGCACAAATGTGATCAGTCTCAATGGGAAAGAGGCTAGCAAAGAAGATTTGTGCCTCATCCTCATATGCTTTGGGTGCATCTATTTGGAATAGATGCCCCCATCGTTGAAACTCGACCATTTCAAGAATTTGGCGTATACCAACCATCTTAGAGATTGCTAGGTCAAACGTGCGACCTAGTAGAACCTTTTGGTGCCTCAGGTGTTCTGAGCCAAGGCTGACTTCACTTCGCATCCTCTTCACAAAACCAGTCTCCTGAACATTTTCAGACTTTCATTTGCCAGACTTCCCACCACTTGATTTCTCTTTGCTCTTGGATTTAACTAACACATCCTCATCAGACATCGAAAACTCACTCACAATATCCTTCAACTTGGAACTAGAGGTTGAGGCCTTCTCTATTGAAGCAGGCTGCTTCTTTTTCTGAGACTGTCTAACCAGTGAACCAGGTTCATCTGGTGTTTCCTCATCCACCTCCACCATAGGGATCGCCTTATCACTTACAGGCACATTATCTTTCACCAGTTTCCTCCTTTGATTCTTACTGCTTTTTTTGCTCTTTTGAAGGGTAGAGTCGTAGGCCACCTTAGCTTACAGCCTGGTAGTAGGTCATTTGGTGGAAGACTCAGGAGTGGACACAACCCTCCGCTTAGCGATGAACGCATCGAGAGCCAGGTTATCTAGATCCTCCTCATCACTTGACCTCATCTCAGGAGCTTGAATTTCCAGAGGCACAACATCAAATGCAGGAGTAGAACTGTCCTGGGAATGAGAGCCCTGACCTAGGTCCTCCTGAGAGGGATCAGTTTCCTTATGTGAGAGCCCAATAGCTTCTGCTAGTGCAGCGTCCTCAGCTGGCACTATAGCTCCTTTTCCCCTATACCCTGTACCGCATATTTTTGAGTGATTATCTCCTGAAGAACACCGTCAGCAAACACTACAAAGATGGTTAAAACATTGTCTTTCTCAATCACCACTAGTGCCACCACGGAATCTGTAGTAACAATGGCGGAACCCTCTATGACCTCATGCCTTTGACTTTGTTCTTCATTTGTTCGTTGATTAGTGGGTATCTGAGAATATAGAGAGGACGAATCAGTATTTTTAGGGTTTTCTGAAATAGAAGGAGGTAGAGAATTAGGGTGAGGTGTGATTTAGCAGGGAGAGTAGGGGTGGTTATAAAAGACTCTGAAGAGATGGAGGACTCCATAGGTTTTTCAGTAATAGGTATGACTGAGGCATGGAGGTCGAAGTTTGTGTCAGCCATGGAAAGATGGAGTGAAGGTGCTTTGGGAAGTTCTAATGGAGGACTTATGGTTTTTGGGAGAACAGAGGTTTTTTTTATTAAGAATGGATAATTATGAAGAGAGAGATAGGGACCGGTTCTGAAACGATAGTTAGACGTGGAGAAATGCAACGTTTCAAAGGGAGATGGAACAATTTGAAGTGAAGAGACGTGACAACAGATTCTAAAAAGTTGGATGACATGGCCGTTGTGTTTTGTACCCTTTTTAAGACGTGTATTAAAGAATGCACAAAACTACTAACCTTTTGTACAAGAACAAGGTTCTTGACTTGTTATTTGAAAGTATCAAATCCTCTTTTATCATCCATGCACTGCATCTACAGCTTTTATACTCATCATGTGTGTTTACCTGCAATGGTATTGAAGTGAGTTAGACATGGCCAGAAAACACTTTTATCTAGTTTTTCCTGAAGGTGATTTTTCATAGCCAAATAATGAGGAATCAGGTTCTTAATTGGGCTTTAAAAGCCCCAACTTCACTTTATTTCTTTCAAAGTGTTCCCTACTTAATGCCTTGGTAAAGATGTCTGCAATTTGGTCTTCTGTGCTACAAAAATTCATACATATCAACCCTTTCTCCACATTGTCCCTCAGAAAGTGATGTCTCACATCAATATTCTTGGTCCTTTTATGTTGAACTGGATTCTTGGCCATGTTGAGTGCACTGGTGTTATCACATAGAAGGGGCACACTCTCAGTGAGTACCCCAAAGTCCTCCAGTTGCTTCTTAATCCATAAAAGTTGAGCACAGCAGGATGTTGCGACTATATATTCTGCTTCAGCTGTTGAAAGAGACACTGAGTTTTGCTTCCTTGTTCTCCAAGAGATGAGACATGAACCTAGTAAGTGAGCCATTCTATAAGTCTTTTCCTATCCACAAGATATCCTGCATAGTATGCATCAGCATATCCAATGAGATTAAAACTGTCACTTGAGGGATAAAAAAGAACCATGTCCTGTGTTTCTTTAAGATATCTCAGAATTCTTTTGGCCGCTTCAAATGAGATTCCTTGGGATTTGATTGAAACCTTGCACATAGCCCCACACTGAAGACAATATCAGGTTTACTGGCAGTAAGATAGAGAAGAGACCCAATAATGCCTTTATACATGGTTTGATTCACAGGAGTCCCAGTTTCATCCATGTTAGTCGAGTGGCCGTAGCAAAGGGAAAGTCTATCACCTTTGATGCTTCTATGTCAAACCTCTTCAAGAGCTCCCTGATGTATTTTTGCTGACAAATAAATGTACCCTTTGGAGACTGTTTTACTTGAAGACCCAAGAAGAAGTTCAGTTCCCCCATCATACTCATTTCAAACTCACTTCCCATGGGTTTTGCAAAGTCATCACACAGAGAATCAGTTGTTGCCCTAAAAATGATATCATCAACATAGACCTGAACAATGAGTAAGTTCCTTCGCCATTTCTTTAGGAACATGGTGTTGTCAATCTTCCCTTTTTTAAAGCCATTTTCCAAGAGGAATTTTAACAGTCTTTCATACCAAGCTCGAGGAGCCGGCTTCAGCCCACATAATGCTTTGTCCAGTTTAAACACATATTCAGGGTGTTCATGACATTCAAACCCTTGAGGTTGCTTCACATAGACTTCTTCCTTTAGAAGTCCATTCAGAAATGCACTTTTGACATCCATTTGGAACAAGGTGAATTCCATATGAGATGCAAAAGTGATTAGAATTTTAATAGCTTCCATGCGAGCGACTGGAGCAAATGTTTCATCATAGTCAATCCCTTCCTCCTGAATGTAGCCTTAAACCACTAGTCTGGCCTTGTTCCTTGTGTTATTTCCATATTCATCAAGCTTGTACCTGAATATCCACCTGGTTCCTATAATGGTTTGATTTGAGGGTCTGGGTACTAGGTGCCAGACATTGTTCCTTTCAAACTGATGTAACTCATCTTGCATGGCCGTAATCCAATTCTCATCTGTCAAGGCTTCCTTGATATTCTTGGGTTCTATTTAGGAGAGAAATGCTGAAAAGGCAAGTGAATTTTTTGCTTTTGACCTGGTTTGTACTTCGGAATTTAGAGGGGTAATTATGTTGTCAAGAGAATGTGAGCTTTTGTGTCTCCAGTTAGAAGTCGGGGGTTCATTTATAGAGAGTGTGGGTACATTTGACTGGTTTTCCTGTGTTCTTCTATCAGGTGCTAGTGGAGTACCCTGAACTACATCAACCATTCTTTCTTCAGCTTCAGTGGTTGCAATTGAATTACCTGGTTCCATTGAAGATGAGTCATCATTGTCTTCACTCAGTTCTTTTACTTGGCTCATCATATTTGCCTTTCCATTTATCATGTCAATGACTTCACCAGGGACTAGTAAGGGTTCTCCATCTTGATCTTCGTCAGCACTCTTCTCACAGGATGGATAAGACTCATCAAAAATAACATAAACACTTTCCTCAACACATTGAGTCCGCTTATTGTATATTTTGTAAGCCTTGCTTTTAGAAGAGTAGCCCAGAAATATTCCTTCATCATTCTTGGCATCAAATTTACCAAGTTGATCCTTTCTATTATTGAGAACATAGCATTTGCATCCAGATGTTCTTAGGTGAGTCAGCTCGGGTTTCCTTCCGTTCAGCAGCTCATATGGGGTTTTGTTCAAGAGTGATCTGATCATGCACCTATTCACCAAGTAGCAGGCAGTGTTGACCGCTTCAGCCCAGAAGTTCTTTACAATTCCACTATCGATCAACATTGTTCTTGCCATCTCTTCCAAAGTTCTGTTCTTCCTTTCTACTACTTCATTTTGCTGGGGAGTTTTGGGAGTTGAAAAGTTGTGAGTGATGTCATTTTCATTGCAGAACTAATCAAACTTGACATTGTCAAATTCTGTTCCATGATCTGATCTAATGCACGCTACTCTAGACTCCATCTTCACCTGGATTTTCTTCACAAAGGCCATAAACACCTCAAAGGTTTCATCTTTAGTTCTAAGAAACAGAATCCATGTGAATCTGGAGTAGTCATCCACTATCACAAAAATGTATCTTTTTCCTCCCCAGCTTTGCACTCTCATAGGACCACATAGGTCCATATGCAGAAGCTCAAGTGGCTTTGAGGTGCTCATATCCTTCTTAGACTTAAAGAAGACTTTATGTGTTTTCCTCTAGCACAGGCATCACAAACCTTTTGCACCTTGAACTTTGACATGGGCAGACCATGGACCAGGTCCTTCTGAATTAGTTTGTTCAGAAGAGAAAAGCATGTGTGCCCTAGTCTTCTGTACCATAGTTCAGCATCATCATCAACAGCTTTCAGACAACTCAGATCACCACTTTGTAAGGACTCAAAATCAGCAACATAGATGTTCTTGTATCTCTTGGCCACAAGTACCACTTCACCAGTTACTTGATTCGTAACTGTACATATCTTGGACAAGAATTCCACCTTGTTTCCTTTATCACAGATCTGAGAGACGCTCAAGAGACTGTACTTAAGGCCATTGACATAGTACATATTTTCAATAGACTGAGTGAGTGACTTCCCGACTCTTCCAACTCCAAGAATGTACCCCTTTTTCCCATTGCCAAAGGATACACTCCCTCCCTGCAGGGCTTTTAGTGAAAGAAAGTCCATAATGTTCCCAGTCATGTGTTTTGAACACCCACTATCCATGAACTATTGTTGACCACTTTTTTTTACTGTTCCCTGCACAAGAAGATCAAGAGTTAGTTTTAGGAACTCAAGAAAGTTTGGGTCCCTTGTAGTAGACAAGAGGATGAATAAGAGCTCTCTTAGTCCATGCAGATAATGTGTGCTTTTTGTGAGTGGAACCTGGTCCCTCTTTTGTAGTCATTTTTTTAGCAAACACTTTGTTTTCTGAACAGATTGAACCCTAGCCTGGAAATTTTCTTTGAAGTGCCCATTGTCCCCACAGTGGGTACAAAGCCAGTTATCAGAAATAGTGATGTACCTGCTGTGAGAGTTGTAGGGAGTTTTCTCCCTTTGGGACTCTATTCCCTGCCTGTTAACACCATTATTAGTGTACATGGCAGTGATAGCTTTTGAGGACCAGGTCCACTTTAGGGACTTATCAAGATCATTTTTTACTCTTTCTAGATCAGTTAGGATGTGCTTGTTATTCGCAGTTTCAACACACATCCTAGTTCTCATAGCTTTCAACTCATTTTCAAGCCTAATGTGTTCCTCACTGGCTATCTCTTTTCCTTTTCTAGACTTTCCAGGTTTGGACTTAGTCCTTGGTCTCTCTATTGTTTCCCTTAGGTCTGTAATTTCTGCCAAGAGATCATTTCTTTCTTCTCTGAAGTTTTTAATGGTTTCCTTATGGTCAATAACTTCAGCCACTGAGTCATGTTTAGTTTGTTTAGTTTCTCCTAGTTCTAAGGTCAAGGAATCCCTATCCTCAACAAGACTATGATAGGCATCAATCAATATGCTAGCTAAATACACAAATTTCTTAGGAGGGTAGGATTTTAGATTTCTCTGAACATTCCTAAAATTTACCTCTTTGTTGTCCTCATATTCATCATCATCTGATTGGGCCATCAAAGCAAAAGTTGAGTCCTATTCATTTTCCTTGCCTTCAACCGCCATCATAGAGCTATCACCAACATCAGTTTCATCTTCAGACTCACTAGAGGAGTTTCCCCATGCTGCAAGATCCTATTTCACAACATTGTCAGCAGATCTCTTTCTTTTGAAGTCCTTAAAGGGAACCAAGTTCCCCGTTGTTGCTTTTCCAAGGTTGTTCTAGGACAAATCTTGCTTCAAGAGAGGACAGTCTTTGATGAAGTGTCCAGGCTTTCCACACTTATGATAGAGATCGTGGTTTTTTGGTTTGTTAGAGCTGCCCCTTTTTAGCATTTCTCTATTTCTTATGACCATATTCTAAAATATTTTGGTCAAGTAGGCCATGTCACTGTCTTCCTCACTTGAGGCATTACTATCAGTTTTGAGTACCAGGTTCTTTTCTTTCTTTGGTTCTCTTCTTTGACTGTCTATCTTCCTCTTCATCTCGTAGGTCTTAAGATTTCCAACCAGCTCTTCTATGGTCAGCTCCTACAAGTCCTTTGATTCAGTAATGGCATTCACCTTGCTTTCCCAAGGGCTAGGCATAATATTGAGGATTTTCCTCACTAGCTTGTTTGTAGGAATGGTTTCACCAAGTGAGTGTAACTCATTTATGATGGAAGTGAATCTTGTGTGCATATCTTGAATTGATTCATCGTCCTTCATCCTGAAGAGTTCATACTCAGTGGTGAACATATCAATCTTAGACTGTTTTACTTGGGTGGTTCCCTCATGAGCTGTTTGCAAAGATTCCCATATCTCCTTAGCAGTGTCGCAAGCGGAAATTATATTATATTCTTCAGGTCCTATTCCACATACCAGAATCTTCTTGGCATGAAAGTTTTTCTTCATAACTTTTTTGTCTGCGTCAGTGTAATCTTTATTGGTTTTTGGCATTGAAAATGGATGTTCCTCCAGTACCTTTGTTGGAACATAAGGATCGTCACATATGACATCCCATAACTCAGAATCCTCAGCCATGATAAAATCATGCATTCTTATTTTTCACCACCCATAGTATTGTCCATTGAACCTGGGTGGTCGGTATGTAGATTGACTTTCTTCAAAATTTGGTGGAGCAGCCATAAGGATCCTTCCTAGGTGTTAGCCTGATAGGAGAAACCTACTCTGATAATAATTGTTAGTTTGTATGAGTCCACCAAACAGTAGAGTACCTAGTCCTCGATGAGGTTATACTGAGAATTCTAGTAAAACTGTAAGTAGATGAGACACAGAATTTTTACGTGGAAAAATCTCAACTCAAGGGGACAAAAACCACGACCTACACCTGTAGCTTCACTAACTTGTAAACACCTATTACAAGCCACTTTGTAATAACTCTATTACAAAGGATTCAATTCAACTAACTTATGGTACTCTCACCGTAAGCCACTTTGTCATCTCTACTTACAAAGACTTTGACTAATTTGTGATACTCTCACCACAAGCCACTTTGTCACTATCTAGTAACAAAAACTTTAACTTATGACTAAACCTAGTCACAACATAAACTCAGAGAGTTTACAGATTTTACAAGATGGTTCTTAATCTACGCTTCTAGATAAGCAGTTTAGGAGATACAATAAGAACAATCACAAAGTTACAACTCAACTAAGGACAACAAAATACTAACTTTAGGAACTGGTCCGTAGTAGCATTTAACTTTGTTCTTCAAGCTCGTTAGAATTGATTTCTTTGTTTTTGCAAAATACTGAATGAGAACCAGAAATGTTCAAGTGATGTTTTGATATAAACTCATTGTTGGTACACCTTGATGACATCACTTGAAATGATGTAAGCACTTTAGTTGGTCAAGGAATAAGTGGACAGTGGAAACGATGCAGTGCAGGCAGTCACGTCTTCCAGTTGTGTCCCATTGACGTCGTACTACTATGAGGGAACAACAAGGGTATCAAGTCCTTGTT
Source organism: Nicotiana sylvestris (assembly GCF_000393655.2). NCBI lineage: Eukaryota > Viridiplantae > Streptophyta > Magnoliopsida > Solanales > Solanaceae > Nicotiana > Nicotiana sylvestris. The sequence goes on from NC_091058.1 coordinate 28,736,387, forward strand.
TAGTTCTCTATCCCCTGAAGCTTTAGCAGTTCACATTGAGCTTGAATCTATTAACTTGCAGTGCAGCCCTAGTACGTTAGGTTCCCAATTTATTTCTTGACAAAGTTTGTTAGATCATTAAAACATAAATCAAAGATATTGAAAACCCTATAGAGCTTGAAATAACACCCCTACGGCCAAGGGACATCGCTAAAATGATGAGTTCGACCTCGTTCGAACTATGACGGGTTAACATTTCGACTAACTCGAAATAATACACCTACGGTCAAGGGTTATCACCAAATGAAGAGTTCGACCTCGTTCAAACTATGATGGGTTAACATTTAACACCCCTACGGCTAAGGGTCATCGCCAAAATAAAGAGTTCGACCTCGTTCAAACTATGACGGGTTAACATTTCCACTATCTCGAAATAATACCCCTACGGCCAAGGGCCATTTTGACGAGTTAATATTTCGACTAGCTCAAAATAACACCCTTACGGCCAATGGCCATCGCCAAAATGAAGAGTTCAACCTCTTTTGAACTATGACGGGTTAACATTTCGACCAGCTCAAAATAACACCCCTACGGCCAAGGGCCATCGCCAAAATGAAGAGTTCGACCTCCTTTGAACTATGACGGGTTAACATTTTGACCAGCTCGAAATAACACCCCTACTGCCAAGGGCCATCGCCAAAAAGAAAAATAAGTCTGACTTTACTCGAACCACGACGGGATAACATCTCGACATTAGCTCAAAAATAACATCCATATGGCTAAGGCCGTAACTAAAGGAAAAAGTTTGACATAAGTTCGACATCGCTCGAAACACAATGGGGTTAAACATTTCGACAACTCAAATAAGTACGACTACGACAAAGATCATCGTCAAATAAACAAACACAACAAGAAAATGATTCAGAGATACACAATAAAAAATAACTGCTCCATTACAACTGTTATATTACAAAAGTTTTTACAAAGGGCTCAAGAGCGCCCCCACAAAAATGGCAACGCAAAATAAATACAACCAAGTCCTATGCCACATCACCCCCATGGCATACTCCTTATTTTACCAAGAATCGGAGGCGAGCTTGTTCGCATCGTCGAAATCGACATCGTCTCCACCAGGCGTGCTGGGGTCATAACCACATGCCTCTCAAGCGACACGTGCTTTAATACACACCTCTTGGAGTTCTGCCTCAGATACTTTCCTATCAGCATAAAGAGACTTATATACGTCAAGCTAGGCTTCGGCATAGACCCATATCTCATATAACTCTCGAGGTACGACAGGGTCGGCCGAAGCATGGGAAGTAGAGGGATGCGACTATCGTCGTACGTCCTCCGCCTTCAAAGCAGCAACTTGTTCATTTAATACGGACAACTCCGCCTCCAGATCTTGGATACGCCCCTTAAATCTTGCCTCCTTAAGCGCAGATGTCTCCACCTCCTTGTTCCGTTCTGATCTGCATACACGAAGGGCGTCCTCTAGAGCCGCTGCCTCAGAGATGGCCGTCGCCCTCTCCCTTTCAACATGAGCCAATCCATCAACATTCGCACTCAGCTCACCTTAAGGTCGATAACCTCCACCTCCTTCCTATCAAGCTCGGAAACTAAGTTGGCCACCTTCGCTTGGAGGTCAGCATTTTTGCCCATCACCCCCTACTCAGCTCGAGCTCATATTCCTTGGCCTTAAGGTCTGCCTCAAGTTCACTACAACGGGCAATGGCCTTCATCAGGTCCTCATCTCGCTCTCTCAGCTCTTCGACCTTTTGTGCCAATTGTTTCTCCTTTTGCTTAAGACCGTCACAAAACAACTGAAAGTCGTTGTCTTGAGTAAAGAGATCGGCCAACGCATAATGCTTGGTGCGGTATTCCTGATATTTGGTGGTCATCTTCCCATAAATGGTTGTCCTCCGCTTATCCCTACGTTCATGCTCAATCTCCATGATGAGGGTCTAGTATGAAAAGCAAAGTCAAAGCAAAGAATGGGCTAAGGATACAAAACATAACCAAAAACAAAAAGAAAAGAATGTGGCATTTACCCGTAAAGCCATGCCGGAAAGGCTCCATGATAACTCTGCTTCGCTCATCTCTTTAAGTGTCGCATTCTCAGAAGCAACGCAAAAGGGGGAAAACACCAACGCCACTTGCTCACTATTCGACAACAAGTCGTAGTCTCCAAGAATGACAACATGTCGATCAGAACCCTCCATCCTTATCTCTACATGAGTATGATGTTCCATGAACTCTCGTGCATCTTTTAGGTCGACGTCCGAATCCGATTCGTCGCCCTCAGCGTGTATGACGCCTCCAACGGCAGATGATATGCCACCCTTGATAGAGCATGCAAATCCATCTCCTTGGTATACTCTTTCGGTCCGTGGAGACCATCCTGCCAAAATGGCATCCGCCATAAAAACAAGCACCGGTGCCGTCTCCGACGTACCAGTTCTGCTCTTTCCAACATCAATGGAAACTTTCTTCCTGAGTTCTACCCTCCTCCCTTTTCTTGACGAAGATTCGTCCCCATTGGAGGGCTTGTCCACGAGATGATAGACTGGTCGGGAGAAGATCTCATCCTGAACATTCATGTCATGAGAAGAGTCTCTGGCCTATACGGGTTGCGCACGGCCACCTCGGGCAGACTCAACCAAGGTAAATTGCATCCCTGCTGATGCTATTGAATGGAGAAATGCAGGGGATTGGGGTTGTATTCTTGGAAGCCCTACGACCTGTCATCACAAAGAGTTGTATCAATAAATGGTGACTGTAAGCATGTGATTTTTGCTTCACGGAAATACTCCAAAAAGAAAAATAAGAAACTCAAAAATATATGCATAAGTGTTTTGTCATTGAGTGATTTTTATTTAATGTTAAAATTATGTGTTAACTACTATAGGTGATAACCAATATGGTGTAATTGTATTTAATTTTTGCAATTTAGGAGTTTTAGTTTAATCTTGTTAATTAAAGGAAAAAGGGGGATGTGGAAAATCAGATTGGGCCCCAAAATGAGGCCCAAAATCAAAACAGAGATCCAGTCCAAACCAGGCCTGCCCAGGCACGACCCCAAAACGATGTCGTATGAGCCATTTAATCTGAGCCATCCGTCCAGGCCAATCCAACGGCCCAGGATTCCTTTTCAGTAACCCGTTTCTAAACCCGACCCAATAACCAGTTCGAACCGACCCCCCAACCAAGGCCAAATGATGTCGTTCCATATTAAGTGAAAGATCCTGGCCATCAATCTCGATTCATCCAACGGCCAGGATCTAATTACCCGTTACATATATAAGCCTAACCCTTTACCCAGCCCCCCTATACGAACACCCCCCCTTCCGTCTTCCCCAAACACGAACCCAGACCTCCCCTTAGGAACCCTAGCCGCCCCATTTCCCCTCACCACTAATCCCGGCGGCATGGACGCCGGTGACCACCTCCTTAACACCCCTGATGCACCTCAACCCCCTGAATCCAAATCCATCAACAGCTTGGCTCGAATCCTCCTCCACCTTCTCGAATCTTCATTGGAAGATTCGAGACAAAACTCGATCTACACCGATCTACCCCATATTCACACTAGGTACTCCCCTAACATCCCTCGTGACCAAACCATGCTTGGTTTGGTCCGAATCCACCCACAAATCCCAAAAAACCAAATCCGGAAAAGTCAAATCCTAGAACATAAAGATTTCATGGGGTCTGTTTGAATTTAGACAAGTTTGTAGTCTAGTAAACCCTAATCGAAGTGTTCTTGGTCGAGAACACCTCGGTTAGGATTTGTTCGACTTTAAACGAGCAAATCAAGCCCGGGCCTGGGTTCAGTTATGTTTAAAGTTTTTCAGGTTTGTTCATTTGTCCCTTTTATCGTCCATTTTGTTATTCAAATTAATTTGTTAGCATGTTTAGTTGTTTGTCTAGTTATGGGATTTCTGTTATCAGTTTGTCTCCCCATCTATACAAGACCTTTTGTTTAGTTTATTATGTTATGTTAAGTTCATGTGGTAGTGTGTTTATTTCAATTCAGTTGGTATTCGTCAAACCAATAATGTCCGTTTGTTTTCCTGTATCGTTGCAAATTGCCAAGAGCGTTGTTACACTTTGTTTTGTGTTGTTTTGTTGGGGTGATTGCTTGTCATGTATCACAATTAATACAGTCGAGTCGATGTATGTCGTCAATTAGTTTCAGCCATTAAATGGTAACAATTTGATTCATGTTGTTTGTGTTCTGCTGTGATCGTATTTGAATTCATTAGGAACTGGAGTATGTTGCCTATTGATTTTGTTCAATTTGAATCAAAAAACATTTAGGGGTGCGTTATAATGGCAGTTCAGACTTTGGTCTTAAATGGATGGCATGTTTACTTGGTTCAGATTTTGGGCAGCATGTGCTTGGTCAGCTGATTAAGGAATTTAAATAATTGGACAGCATGTGCTGTCAGATTATATTCCTGCTGCCCATGCTTTACTAAATAAATAAGAGATTAGGCCACTTTAACAACCAAATAGAGAGGGGCTGTCAGGGAATCTCGTGGGAGTTTTGTTTATTTTAAATAGCTGAGTGGGAAAAACAGCAGGGAAGGGGAATTCTGAGTTGTCCAACAGACTGTAAAGTGCTGAGGTTAGGCTATAAAAGAGGCAGACCTTCCATTAGAAGGGGGGGATTTTTGAGCTGGAGTGAAGGTTTTCTTAGAAAAGCTGAAAGAAAAAAACAAAAAGAAATCTCAGAACATTGTAACAAAGACTGTCTGAAAACTGCATAAGAGTTTAAGTTGGCCAAGCTGTCTTGGCCAATTGTTGTTGGTTATTTGCCGAACTGTGTGTGATTGTTAAACTGCTGGTGTTGTTACATTCAATATTCTGGGCTTCCTGCTGTTGTTTTTCTACTCTGTTTCTGGGATTTGTCTGTTTGATGCTCAATCACCTGTGGGTTGCATAGTCGTTGCTGGTTGTTGTTGCTGTGTTGTTGCTAGTTGTTGTTGTTGTTAGTTGCCTGCTGCTGATACTCTTTCTCTTCCTCTTCTTATTGTCCTAACATCCAGGTACACATTCTAAATTCACTGATGTAATGATGAGTTTGGAGCTGAATAAGGGCATAAAGAGTTTTGTAGTCTAAACATCAATATGGTTACCTTTATTCTGCTGCTTGTAGTTTAGAATATTTGTGTGTTCAACATGTAAAGACTGGCTTTCAAACTATGTAATAAAACAGTTTTCAGTTCATAAGGAATTTAGTCTGGCAATCTATTGTTGTATATAAATCAGGAAGAAGCTAGTTGGATAGTAACGATTATCGGCCAACAATGGTTTCACATAGAGCCTGTTGAATTGAAATGCATTAAGCACGTTAGCTTCACCTTCACTCATCAATTGGTAATGCACAATTCGAATGCACTAGGCAATCTGGGTTAAAGCAAAAAGGAAAAATCGTGTAATCAAACATGTAGTAATATCACATTAAGTTAGATAGGTTCGTTTCAAATGCCTCGTTTTCAAGTATCAAGCATGTAAGGAGTAATTAACTGAACCTCGTCCATATGCCCGTCAATGAATAAGGTCGAATATGTCTAATCTCTTCGCCTAAAATAATCTGCTTCGATATCATTGTACGCTAATCTCATGTTTCAATTTTTCCTTGAATAAGTAGAATAGAGAACAAAAGCAATAAATATTTGTATGAATCAAGCAATTAGCGTGTCATGTTTTCTTAAATAATAATAATAAAAAAAACGTAATTAATTAGGATTTTCTTTATTCATTTTAGAGACTAATTTTAAATAGCAAAATGTAGTCGCTTTAAGATTTATCCATTTAGGAAAATAAATGAGATGAGCCTCGCTTAATAAAATGTATAGATTGCGGGGCCCTCAATAAATGTACATTTAATTGCTTAGAATTAAGGAGGAGTCGTTTTAGCAAATTTCACGGCCCTACCCCAAAGTAATAAATCGCTAATTGCTTTAGGCGCGATATAATAATAATACATTCTTAAACACGGGTATGCATTTATGCGACCCAAATCCAAATCCCAAAACATTGAATAAAAATACGTTCCGGATCGTGGATGCATTTTATGTGACCCAATCCAAAGACATGTTTTTAAACGATGTTCACATTCTTTAAAAAATATAATAATGAAAGCGGTAAAAAGATAAAACTTGCACATGAGTCCATATTTGTATAAAATCAGATAATCAAGCCAAATATAACAGTTGAGCGACCGTGCTAGAACCACGGAACTCGGGAATGCCTAACACCTTCTCCCGGGTTAACAGAATTCCTTATCCGGATTTCTGGTACGCAGACTGTAATATGGAGTCATCCTTTTCCTTGATTCAGGATTAAAATTAGTGACTTGGGACACCCTAAACCTGCCAAGTGGCGACTCTGAAATAAACAAACAAATCCCGTTTCGATTGTCCTTTAATTGGAAAAAACTCCCTTGTACCCTCGGGTATGTAAAAAGGAGGTGTGACAGCTATGGCGACTCTGCTGGGGACTTATGCAACCCAGAACCACTGGTTCAGGGTTAGAAATTCGAGCTTAAATAAATTGTTATATTCAGCTTTTTCTGATTTTTTACATGATCTATGCTCAATGTGCTAACTGACTGCTTTTACCGCTTTGATATTTTATGAACTGTATATAAATTGTGCCGAAACCCATATCCTCTCTGAGTCTTCTAAATCATGAAGAAGGGTGTACTTCGTACGACTTCTTTTCTGTATAGTGTCAAATCCCAATTTAGAACGAGGTTCGGACAAGTTGCTAAGCCGGTGAAACTTCTGTATTCCCGGTACGCTGCCCCCCTCGGCTCGAGCTGTCCGCTCGGGTAAGCCAGGTCTAGAACAAACACCCAGGTTCTGAACCTAGAATAACTCAACTACATGCCGGGTCCCTAGTAGGAACGCTTATTTGCATCACGTGCATTTTTTACTTAGGGGACTCAACACAGGGGTTGGGTCCGTCTAGGAATAGCAACCTGAAACAGAAAAGGTCATCCTGATGCATCCTGCTCACTGCTTGTGCATTTATTTACTTCGAACATGCATGATGACCGGTTTTGAATGTTGGGAAATTTTACAGAAAAAAAAAATAATAGTAATAATAAAAAAAATGACAAAATTCAAATAGAAGAGAAATGGGTATATTTATTCTTTTTTTTTAATAGTTTGTTTTACTAAAACAGGAAAAGAGAAAAAAACTAGCAAGCTGAGAATGAGGAATGAGTTTTAATAAATAAACTAGTTAGTTTATTGTCCGAACTACGTCGGTTTGATTCTCACCGGATGTGGGATACGTAGGCAACCCTCATCGGGTCCAACTCCCTTTTTTTTTCATTTTTACCAATAATGATACATAATAAAGTATATATATGTATATATATATATATATATATATATATATATATATATAGATATACGTGTATATACACATATATTGTTTTTTTCAAAGATTTTTTGTTTGGAATCAAAATAAAGATTTTTGCTTTCGCCTAAAAAACACCTTAATAAACGTGCAGGATGAGCACAGAGCAAAATGAACCATTCTCTGCCCTCAGCGAGGTCCCTCTACAACTCCACATGTGGTGGAATGACTTGGAAACCGATAGCAAAGGGATAGTGGGAAGAGTATTGGGAGGTTTTGTCAATTTGTTGAGTGTTAGGCCGAGGACAGATATTCTTGAAGCTCTAATACCATTTTGGGACCCAACCCGCAATGTATTCCGCTTTGTTGACTTTGAACTCTCACCAACACTTGAGGAAGTCGCCGGATATGCGGGATTGAACGAGAGGTTAAGAGGGCAATATTTACTTTCGCCGAGGCCAGTATCTCCGCATGCGTTTCTGGATCTACTAAGCATCAGTCGGAAGATACAACATGATGATTTATCGAGAGGATGTTGTGATCTCCATTTCTTGTATCAGCGGTACGGAGCTCCGCAAGGTTTCGAGGAACCAAACCTTGGACTAACTCATGGCGGGAACAGAAACAAATGGGAAGCAAGACGTACTTTGGCTTTCATCACAGCGTTCTTGGGAGTCATGGTCTGTCCTAGGAAGGATAAAAAGATAGAGATAGGCCTTGTAGGGATGGCCGACGTCGCAATCAAAAGAGCCGACAGTACTGTGGTTCCTTTGATTTTGTCCGAAATCTACCGAGCTTTGACTATATGCCGAGAAGGAGGCAAGTTCTTCCAGGGTTGCAATCTGTTACTTCAGTTATGGATCCAAGAACACCTCCATCACCGAGTAGGATACATGAACCACGGGTTGACCGAGAGGAATTGTATCAGCGGTTTCGAGAAGCACATGACAGGCGCCAGATTTCCTAAAGGTGTCGAAGCATGGTTTACACGGTTAAGGTCAACAACAACTGACCAAATTGAATGGGCATTCGGTTGGTTGATTGATACTGAGGTGATCTACATGTCGGCTGAAGAATGTCATGTTCTCTTAATGGGACTTCGCAACATCCAGCCATATGCTCCTCATCGGGTATTACGACAGTTGGGCAGGTTTCAAGTAATCCCTACTGACAAAGATCTGAGCAAGCATGCCTTGGAGCTGAGCCCGGGAGTCATATTTCCCGAGGGGAAGATTAGAAAGCTGTGGCACGAATGTAGATTCTTGGAACCCAAGACCATGGTGCGAGAACTAGCTAAAGGTGAGGTAGACCCAAAGTACGATGCTTGGTTCGAAAGAAGGTTTCAGATTCGGCAAAGACCTGCTAAAAGAGCCCACGTCCAACAATTCACAGATGATTCACAGGAGCAATGGGGATGGTTAAAAAGGGAGGAAGGTTACCGGGTTGAAATCGGGAAGCTAAAGCAACAAATTGAAAGGCTTGTATTTGAGAACAACGTGCAAGTCACCTCGGAGCAGGCTGAACGAAACAAGCTAGCCTAAGAGAACCAAACCCTGAAGGCCCGCCTTCGCCAAGCTAGTAAGAGTAACGTTGACCGATATAAGCGTCGCTCCGATGAAAGATTGATAGCAAGTTTGAGAAATCAGGTCGTCCAAAGCCAAGAAGGATTAGAACAATCAGAAGCTTGCATAGCAAGGATGAAGGTCAGATGGGCAAAATACACAATGGCCCGGAAGCAGCGTCTGCAATAGGTCATAAAGGATTATGAAATGAGCATCGGGATATTAAGTGAAACGAACTCCACTCTACATGATCGGATCGTCAAACAAGCACGAGACGCTCAGACCGACATGAGACATTGTTACGATGCAATGGCCTGCATGGAAAGGCAAATGGAGCTGTTCCAGGATCGACTTGCCAACAATGCTCAAGCACTGGGATTAAAGAACCGGCAAATAGAGCAATTACTCACTGAAAGGGACAACATTCGAGGAAGGATCGATGAGATTGGGCACTACATCTACATGAGATGCCTAGCATGCGAGCAAATGCCTCGGAAAACCCTTCTTGATTCCATCATGGGCTGCGTCCATCGGATCATGAATGAATTGAAAAGCTTGCAAAGAGACCTCACACCTAGAGCCGCGAAAAGGCCGAATGATGCCTCGCGGGCCCTTAAGTTGGAGAATTAATCTTTGGTCAAGTCCTGCTTATTTGGCTTTGTTTTCCCATATGTTGTTTTCTTTTCTTTTAGTCAAATCAAGTTAAAAACTGTGGGGTCTATACTGTTGCTACTTTTGTTTGAAGTAATGTGTAATAGGAAATTTTGATAATGAAATTAAGTGACTCCAGAAGAATTTTTGTGTCTTTACTTTGTGGCAGAACTACGCCTGGTCTGATTCACGCGGGGACGTGATACGTAGGCAATCCCCATAAGATTCGACCGCTTTTAATAAAGAAAGAAAAGAAAATACAAAAATAAAATAAAATAACAGAAAAGGGGACAAATGAGCAAACCGGGATGACGCATGTTGTTTGAAGCGAAGCATGTAGAAACGGTTAACTGCCTAGGAGCATTGCATCATCTATGTGTTGAGATCAAATCTGTTAAACTCTAACGCTAACAAAGTTTGTTGTTGTCTGATCCAGACAGTTAGTTGTTAAAGAATTCTGGCAACACACCCTTACCAAACCAGATCCAAAGGACCGGTAGCAATAAGTATGACTACTTCAGAGAATAGTAACGAGGAAGAAAGGCCGATGAGCCCGTTGTTAAAAGAAGCGATGGAAAAGATTGAAAGGATGGGACTAGAGATGAATGCAATGCAACTAGCTTTAGCCAAAGCACAAAAGAGCCCTGAGCCACTGGGGCGCATGCCGGAATACCCTCATTCCGGCCCTTCCACAAGCCTCCCAAATCCCTGTTATCATTAAGAAAGAAGCCCTCATGATTCCCAAGCTCCACCACCCCATCAACCTCTACCAACACCAAATATTCCCACTTTTGTGGGACCCACATCGGCCACTTTGCAAAGAACGACCAGTGAGCCATTGTTTCAGGCTCACGATACGCAATACTATCCCCCTGAGCCTACATTCCATGCCCCCGAACCACAGGCCTACAATCTGTACTTGGAGGTACCGGCAGAGATTGAAAAGCCAGTTAAAGCCCCTGAACAGGATGAGGTATTGAGAAAGTTCAAAAGCCTGGAGCAGTCCTTTAGGAACCTGCACGGATTGGGCAACCAAGTCAGCGTGGCTTACAAAGATCTATGCCCTTTCCCGGACGTCCAACTCCCGGCTGGGTTCAAGATGCCTAAGTTTGATTCATATGAAGGGCACGGTGATCCCATGGCACATTTGCGGGGATTCTGTAGCAAAATGAGAGGGGCAGGCGGCAAAGATGAGCTGCTAATAGCTTATTTCAGCCAAAGTCTGAGCGGATCTGCACTAGAATGGTATACCAGGCAGGATTCCAGTAGGTGGTACACTTGGGATGATCTGGCGCAGGCTTTCGCAGGTCATTTCCAATACAATCTCGAGATAGTCCCTGACCGTCTCACATTATTGAGAACTGGAAAGAAACCCGGGGAAAGTTTTTGCGAGTTCGGGTTCCGCTGGAGAGAGCAAGCGGCCAGAGTCGATCCTCCCATGAGAGAGAGAGATATGGTGGACTATTTCTTACAAACATTGGATCCAACCTACTTTGGTCACTTGGTGACGACGGTTGGAAAATCCTTCAACGAGGTGGTGAAGATAGGGGTCATGATAGAAGAGGGTCTGAGGTCTGACAAAATCCTGAACTACTCGGCACTCAAGGCCACGACCCAAGCTATTCAGAGCGGCACCGGAGGTGCGTTGGGAAGAAGAAAGAAAGAAGAAATTGCCACGATCGAGGCAGACAGTTGGTCCAGGGCTGGCAAGCCACACTACAACCAACCCAGACCTCACAGGCCAAACTACCCATACAACCCACCACAACATTGCTATCCGCCTCGAGAACCACATTGTTCCGTACACCAGGCCCAGACATGCCATACAGGATCTTATTGACACCAATAAGATCGAGGTCCAGACACCGGAGGCTCCTAACATCAACCAGAACCCACTGCCATCGCACCACGAGACTCACATGATTGAGTTGGTGTATGAGGGAGGAGAGTTGAGAAAACCCTCACAAACAGTGATGATGATCCAAGCCGCCCAGAAGGAAGGATCAACCAGTGGGGGAACGAGGGAACAGTCGCAGAGGGAAGGCGTCAAGCCAGTAGTGATATTGGGAAGGAGCCCGTCTGCCATAACAAGCAAACCCGATCCAAACAAGTTGGTAATATCAGGGACTCCACCCACGCCTGCAGTTGTGTTGAAAGGGGTGTACAGGGAACTGGTCACTATAAAGCCTGTAGTCCAGCTACCGATGATTGATAGCAAGGCTGTGCCTTGGAAATACGAGAGGGCAGTGGTGATGTACAAAGGAAAACAGGTGGAGGAAGTTAGTTGCGAAGTGCAAGGGCTGACTCGATCAGGTCGGTGTTTTGCTCCGGTGGAGTTAAGAAGAACCAACCCAACTGCAATCAAGAAACCTGTATCCAAAGAAGAGGCTGAGGAGTTCCTGAGAAAGATGAAGGTACAGGACTACTCTGTGGTCGAACAACTGAGGAAAACACCGGCCCAGATCTCGCTGCTGTCATTACTGATCCATTCTGAGGAGCATCGTCGGGCCTTGATGAAGATATTGAACGAAGCTCATGTGCCCAACGAGATTTCTGTAAACCACCTGGAAACCATTGCGAACAAGATTTTCGAGGTGAACAGGGTAACATTCTCAGATGATGACCTGCCGATGGAAGGTACAGAGCATAATAAAGCTCTCTACCTAACTGTCAAATGTGAAAACTCGGTAGTTACTCGGGTATTGGTGGATAACGGTTCAAGTGCCAATATCTGCCCATTATCCACTCTGAACCAGTTAAAGATCGACCACGGAAGAATCCACAAGAATAGCATCTGTGTCCGAGGATTTGACGGAAATGGAACAGCCACTGTAGGGGATGTTGTACTTGAATTGACCATCGGTCCAGTCCTGTTTACCATGGAGTTCCAGGTGTTAGATGCCACAGTATCTTATAGCCTTCTGTTAGGACGACCATGGATTCATGCAGCCAAAGCAGTCCCCTCCACCCTACATCAGATGGTAAAGTTCGAGTGGGAAAGACAAGAGGTCGTGCTACACGGCGAGGACACGGCGTGCACCATGGGTGGCGCCATTGTACCTTTCATAGAGACCGTTGATGACAAAGGTCCTTGGGTCTACCAGATTTTCGATACAGCGTCGGCAAACAAAATTTCTGAAGGAGAAATCATCCCGCACCCTAGGGTAGCCGCCGCGACAGTCATGATGGTCTCGGAAATGCTGGGTAATGGATTTGTGCCGGGAAAGGGCCTGGGAGTCGAGCTTCAGGGGATTGTCCAACCTGTCTCCCTGCCTAAAAATCTGGAAACTTTTGGATTGGGGTTCAAACCAACCGCAGCAGATAGGAAGCAAGCGCGAAAAATGAAGAAGAAGGTTTGGTTTATGCCCAAACCGGTACCACGTCTCTCAAGGTCTTTTGTCAGAGCAAGTGCCAAGGGGTCGCCAGTCCCGAAGATCCTAAGACCATTGATTGGTATGGATGGGGACCTGAATCAGAGTTTCGAGAAGCTATTCGCTGATATCAGTATGGTAGAAGCTGGAGAAGGTTCCAGCAGAGCAGAGATACAGTTTGTGGGGCCTGAGGCCAAAACCAACAATTGGACGGTTACTCCTCTTCCTGTCCAAGGGGAGTCTTGGTAGTAGGCTTTGATTTATGTTTTGTTTGTTTTGTTTTGTTAGGATTATTCCAGGGTGTAATCCAAATTTTACTTTTGTTTTGTAAAAGTGTGAACCCTTTTATCCCGCAAGTTTAATAAAGTTCTCTTCTTTTGTCCCATTTTAATTTTTGTTTTGTTTTTTTCTTTCTGAACAGTTCTCTTTTTACTGGTTCTAATGACATGGCATGCACAACGGATCTTCGACCTAGTCTAATAAATCAATCTGAATCCGACTCAATGATGCAAGAGGTCGTTTGTGACGATGAATCTGAATATGACGAAGATAAAGCCTTCGAAGAGATAAACCGAGAACTGTGCCAATTTGAAGAAAAACCCAAACCTAACCTAAATGACACTGAGGCTGTGAATCTAGGAGACGCTGATAATGTCCGAGAAACCAAAATCAGCATCCATATTGAGCCGAATGTCAGGGAAGAATTGATCAAAACCCTCGTGGAATTCAAAGATGTTTTTGCATGGTCATATGATGATATGCCGGGATTAAGCACCAATTTAGTGGTTCACAAATTGCCCACTGACCCGGCATACCCTCCGGTCAAGCAAAAGCTAAGGAAATTTAAAACAGAAATGAGTGTAAAGATCAAAGAAGAGGTGATTAAGCAGTTGCAGGCGAAGGTCATTTGGGTCACCCGATATCCCGAGTGGTTGGCCAATGTGGTACCAGTTCCAAAGAAGGATGGGAAAATCAGGGTGTGTGTCGACTAACGCAATCTCAACAAAGCAAGTCCCAAGGACAATTTTCCATTACCCAACATCCATATCTTGATCGATAATTGCGCTGGGCGCGAGATCGGATCATTTGTGGATTGCTATGCGGGTTATCATCAGATCCTAATGGACGAGGAAGATGCGGAAAAGACAGCATTTATCACGCCATGGGGAACTTACTGCTATCGGGTAATGCCGTTCGGACTGAAGAATGCCGGGGCAACGTACATGCGAGCAATGACTGCTGTGTTTCACGACATGATACACAAAGAAATTGAGGTGTACGTAGATGACGTGATCATAAAGTCTTGGCGTCAGGAGGACCATGTGGCAGACCTAAGGAGATTCTTCCAAAGACTCTGAAGGTATGATATCAAGCTTAACCCGGCCAAATGCGCATTTGGGGTTCCATCAGGAAAGCTGTTAGGATTCATCGTCAGTCGGCGGGGGATTGAGTTTGACCCATCCAAAATCGAATCCATCCGAGATTTGCCACCGCCAAAGAACAAAACATAGGTAATGAGTTTGCTGGGTATACTCAATTACATTAGCAGGTTCATCGCTCAACTGACAGCAACTTGTGAGCCCATATTTCGGCTGCTGAAAAAGGATGCTACGGTAAGTTGGATGGCAGAGTGTCAAGAGGCTTTCGACCAAATCAAAGGGTATCTGTCTAATCCACCCGTATTGGTCCCGCCTAAGCCAGGGAAGCCCTTAATTCTTTATCTGACAGTCCTGGAAAATTCATTTGGTTGTGTACTGGGGCAACATGATGACACAGGAAGGAAGGAGCAGGCCATCTACTATCTTAGCAAGAAATTCACAGTATATGAAGTCAAGTACACTCAACTCGAGAAAACATGTTGCGCCCTAACTTGGGTAGCTCAGAAGTTGAAACACTACCTGTCCTCGTATACTACTTATCTTATATCCCGTTTAGACCCATTGAAGTATATCTTTCAGAAACCTATGCCCACAGGGAGGTTGGCAAAATGGCAAATTCTGCTCACAGAGTTCGATATCATCTATGTGACAAGGACAGCCATGAAAGCCCAGGCGCTGGCCGACCATTTGGCAGAGAATCCCGTTGATGAAAAATACGAGCCTTTAAGGACGTATTTTCCCGACGAAGAGGTAATGAATACAAATGAGCTGGAGTTACCTGAGGAACCGGGTTGGACGATTTTCTTCGATGGAGCTGCAAACGCGAAAGGGGTTGGAATAGGAGCAGTACTCATTTCTGAAACAGGACGCCATTATCATGTTACAGCTCAACTACGCTTCTATTACACCAATAATATGGCCGAGTATGAAGCTTGTATTTTGGGTTTGCGATTGGCTGCGGACATGGATGTCCAAGACGTCTTGGTCTTGGGAGACTCGGACCTCTTGGTACATCAGATTCAGGGTGAATGGGAAACGCGGGATCTGAAACTCATACCATATTGACAATGCTTGCATGATCTGAGCAAGCGATTTCGATCAGTGAAGTTCAAACATATCCCGAGAGTTCATAACGAGGTTGCGGATGCATTGGCCACCTTAGCATCAATGTTGCACCACCCGGACAAAATGTATGTTGATCCTCTGTACATCCAGGTCTGTGATCAGCACGCTTATTGCAACACCGTAGAAAAGGAAGCAGATGGCGAGCCCTGGTTTCATGATATCAAAGAATACCTCAGAATGGGGATATATCCGGAATAGGCCACTGGAGACCAAAAAAGAGCCCTTCGGCGTTTGTCAAATGGTTTCTTCCTCAGTGCAGGAGTTTTGTACAAAAGAACCCCGGATTTGGGATTGTTGAGATGCATAGATGTCGGTCAAGCCACGACGGTTATGGCAGAGGTACATGCTGGAGTTTGCGGACCACATATGAGCGGATATGTATTGGCAAGGAAGACCTTAGGGCAGGGTATTATTGGCTCACCATGGAGCATGACTGTATCTCTTTCGTGAGAAAATGCCATCAGCGTCAGATACATGGAGATCTGATTCATTCTCCACCAACAGAGTTACATACGATGTCAGCACCCTAGCCGTTTGTGGCATGGGGCATGGACGTCATTGGACCTATCGAGCCAGCAGCATCCAACGGTCATAGTTTCATTCTAGTAACCATTGACTACTTTACCAAATGGGTTGAGGCTAAAACCTTCAAGTCAGTAACTAAAAAGGCAGTGGTGGATTTTGTGCACTCCCATATCATCTGCAGATTTGGGATCCCAAAAGTAATCATCACGGATAACGGTGCGAATCTTAACAACAGCCTGATGAGAGAGGTATGCCAACAATTCAAGATTACACACCGCAATTCCACCCCATATCGTCCCAAGGCGAATGGAGCGGTCGAAGCAGCCAATAAGAACATCAAGAAGATACTGCGAAAGATGGTGGAAGGATATAGACAATGGCACGAGAGATTACCCTTTGCTTTGTTGGGTTACCGCACTACCGTCTGGACTTCCGTAGGTGCAACTCCTTATTTGTTGGTATACGGAACTGAGGCCGTAATACCAGCGGAGGTCGAAATTCCGTCCCTCCGGATTGTCGCTGAAGCCGAGATTGATGATAATGAATGGGTCAAAGCTCGATTGGAACAGTTGAGTTTGATAGACGAGAAAAGTTTGGCAGCAGTGTGCCATGGTCAGCTGTATCAGAAGAGAATGGTGAGAACATATAATAAGAAGGTACGCCCCAGGAGGTTTGAAGTATGGCAGCAGGTATTAAAGAAGATCCTCCCGCATCAAGTCGAAGCAAAAGGCAAGTTCGCCCCAAATTGGCAAGGGCCTTATATCGTGACCAGAGTATTGTCCAATGGAGCTTTGTGTTTGACGGATATCGAGGGAAGATGTGTTGACATGGCTATCAATTCGGATGCAGTCAAGAGATATTACGCGTAATTTCTTTTGATTATGGCAATTAGTGGTTTGTTTGTTCGTACTTGGTACTTATTGGATAATGAAATGACGAAGGCAATTCTTTCTTCTATCCAAACACTTTTACCCTTGTTTCCCCCTTTTGAGCCTTAAGTTATTCTTTCATACCTCTCTTTTGGAATCACTAACGGAAAAGATATGAAAAGAGAAAGAAGAAGAAGAAAAATTTTTAAGAGAAAATGAAAAAAAAGAAAAAAAAAAGAAAAAAAAAAGAAAAAAGAGAAAAAGATAAAAATCACCAACTGTGGGAACTACGTTTGACCGGATTCCTCAAAGAGGATACGTAGGCGCCTCACGACTCGGTCATAGTGTGCATCATAGTATACATAGGGTGCATAGTGTACATAAACACACATAATAGGCACAGTGTACATAACGCACATAGCTCAACATAGGGTAAAAATAAAATCCCCTAAGCAAGAAAACTAGGGCAGGGGCTATATTTTAAAATTCCAACAAAGGTTTGATTCCAAAAGTTGTAGCAGATCACCCATCAAAGTTATTTCATTTTTTTGATAAGCCTTTCTTTTAGTTCCACACCAAAACCAACATCGACGTCCAAAAGACCTCCCGATCAATATCCAAGAGGTGCCAAGTCAGGCAAACGAAGCTGAGAATAATACATTGATCCCCATAAGACTGGAAATGAATTGATAGTCCAAAGGAATCTCCAAAGAGAGGGTCATATCAACAACACTCCAATTCCCCGTTGAAGAAATCAAATGAGAGAGTCTTATTGGTGAAAACCTTCACAGGCACCATAAGGCGACGAAAGATGAGAGATATAAAACGAGAGAATCTTATCGGTGAAAACCTTCACAGGCACTATAAGACGCCGGGAGCTGAGAGAAAAGAGAGAGTCTCATTAGTGAAAACCCCTCGAAGGGCACTATGAGGCAGCAAGGCAGATCAGCAAAAGGGTCCGCGTTCGCAAAGAAATGGACACTCATTTATCCCCAGCAAGTAAAACCACCAGGCAAGATGATTGATACAAATAGACTGGGTCGGGAATCTATGGTGCACGTCATGATCATAAGGACCAGTCATGTCATCCAGATAAGTTTGGTTCAGAAAGATTTTTCTCATTTTCTACATTTTTCATTTTTTTCTAAAACATTGGTTTTGAAAAGGATCTTTCAAAGTTTACTACCAGAGACTGAAGGGGTCCAAAAGCAAAATACGAAAAGGATAGGCCAAAAAACCAAGAATAAGACAAAAGGCGTCGAATTACATCGAAAGAAGGGGGACGCAAAAAGAGCGGAAAATGACGGGTGAAGGACTCTGGGACCAAGTTCCGAGAAGGTTTCCCCGCAGAACGTCGATAAATCACGGAACCAAGTCCGAAGTGGTCAAACTCCATAGGAAAGGGAAATTGATCCGATGAAAGATAACAGTCCCAAAGGTTATCCCCAGGCAGTAAAGTTCTATGCCCTGCCGGAGGAAGTAAACTCCTAAGGGAGTGGTTTCGGGAGGGAAGCAGACTCCCACGGTTGGTTCTATAAAGAGAAAAGCAAAAAGGGGGGATAAACGGAAGACCATACCCATCAGACGGGTCACCCCCAGCAAACAACTTAGTCCGCTAACCAGTTGTGCGGGCACAAAGCAAGAAAAGAGAAAGAGAAAAAAAAAATCATCTCCCAGCGGAAAGACGCCACTGCCCACCATGATTAAAACTAACTACATCCTTTTGTCTGCTGCAGGAAAATAAAGGTTGATGATGGCAACAAGACGCGATGCCAAGGAAGTCGCCAAAACGGGGGCAGAAAATTTTCTGCCGTTGTCAAAATTTTCTCGGAAGGACGAGGAAAAAATTCAATACTTTATGTTCTAGGTCGCCCACCAGTAAAATGCGGGAATACTTTATGTTCTAGGTCGCCCACCAGTAAAATGCGGGAATACTTTATGTTCTAGGTCGCCCACCAGTAAAATGCGGGAATACTTTATGTTCTAGGTCGCCCACCAGTAAAATGCGGGAATACTTTATGTTCTAGGTCGCCCACCAGTAAAATGCGGGAATACTTTATGTTCTAGGTCGCCCACCAGTAAAATGCGGGAATACTTTATGTTCTAGGTCGCCCACCAGTAAAATGCGGGAATACTTTATGTTCTAGGTCGCCCACCAGTAAAATGCGGGAATACTTTATGTTCTAGGTCGCCCACCAGTAAAATGCGGGAATACTTTATGTTCTAGGTCGCCCACCAGTAAAATGCGGGAATACTTTATGTTCTAGGTCGCCCACCAGTAAAATGCGGGAATACTTTATGTTCTAGGTCGCCCACCAGTAAAATGCGGGAATACTTTATGTTCTAGGTCGCCCACCAGTATAACGCGGGAATACTTTTTATATCGCAGATGTTGAAATCAGTAACCCCACCAGAAGGCAGAAGGTTACAACAGGAATCCCCAGCAGGAAACAATAAAACCCCTAGCACAGGGAAGCATAAGGTTGCAAACTCAAGTGCAGGCATCAAAAGGAAGAAAGGACGCGTTTTGAAAGAAGCGGCTTGTGAACATTAGACCATGCCCAGCATAACAAGTCTGATGAAGAGAGTCGTACCACCAAAGGAACCATTGAAAAGCTTAATGAAGAAGGCCATGTCCCCAGCGGACCAAGCAAAATGATGAAAACTGGTACTCAGAAGAGCAAAGGGCCAGTGCCATCCCCAAGATTACAGAATGAAAGCATCGGAGGAAAACGCAAGCCAACAAGAAAGCAAGGCGACAAGGACAAGTTGAAAATGGATGAGATCTTGTGATCCATAGTCTAGCCTAGTTTCTTGTTTTTCCTTTTAAGCACAATGTAATGAGGAAGTCGGTAAGCAGCACACAACAACAGCAAACACTACAGTCACACGGTAGTCCCAGCTACCAAAATTTCCCGAACTACATTGACTTGATTCCTGTTCAGCCCAGGATATGTAGGAAACCTCTGAAGCAAAGGTTCGGTCAAATATTTTTCAAAAAATGCTTCACACGGAGCACTCGAACGAGCAAAAATCGCCCGCTTTGTCTTTGCGCGAAAACCCTTCGTGACTTCGGGCAAAGAGGGGCAGCTGTAAGCATGTGATTTTTGCTTCACGGAAATACTCCAAAAAGAAAAGTAAGAAACTCAAAAATATATGCGTAAGTGTTTTGTCATTGAGTGATTTTTATTTAATGTTAAAATTATGTGTTAACTACTATAGGTGATAACCAATATGGTGTAATTGTATTTAATTTTTGCAATTTAGGAGTTTTAGTTTAATCTTGTTAATTAAAGGAAAAAGGGGGATGTGGAAAATCAGATTGGGCCCCAAAATGAGGCCCAAAATCAAAACAGAGATCCAGTCCAAACCAGGCCTGCCCAGGCACGACCCCAAAACGATGTCGTATGAGCCATTTAATCTGAGCCATCCGTCCAGGCCAATCCAACGGCCCAGGATTCCTTTTCAGTAACCCGTTTCTAAACCCGACCCAGTAACCAGTTCGAACCGACCCCCCAACCAAGGCCAAACGATGTCGTTCCGTATTAAGTGAAAGATCCTGGCCATCAATCTCGATTCATCCAACAGCCAGGATCTAATTACCCGTTACATATATAAGCTTAACCCTTTACCCAGCCCCCCTATACGAACACCCCCCCTTCCGTCTTCCCCAAACACGAACCCAGACCTCCCCTTAGGTACCCTAGCCGCCCCATTTCCCCTTACCACTAATCCCGGCGGCATGGATGCCGGTGACTACCCCCTTAACACCCCTGATGCACCTCAACCCCCTGAATTCAAATCCATCAACAGCTTGGCTCGAATCCTCCTCCACCTTCTCGAATCTTCATTGGAAGATTCGAGACAAAACTCGATCTACACCGATCTACCCCAGATTCACACTAGGTACTCCCCTAACATCCCTCGTGACCAAACCATGCTTGGTTTGGTCCGAATCCACCCACAAATCCCAAAAAACCAAATCTGGAAAAGTCAAATCCTAGAACATAAAGATTTCGTGGGGTCTGTTTGAATTTAGACAAGTTTGTAGTCTAGTAAACCCTAATCGAAGTGTTCTTGGTCGAGACACCTCGGTTAGGATTTGTTCGACTTTAAACGAGCAAATCAAGCCCGGGCCTGGGTTCAGCTATGTTTAAAGTTTTTCAGGTTTGTTCATTTGTCCCTTTTATCGTCCATTTTGTTATTCAGATTAATTTGTTAGCATGTTTAGTTGTTTGTCTAGTTCTGGGATTTCTGTTATCAGTTTGTCTCCCCATCTATACAAGACCTTTTGTTTAGTTTATTCTGTTATGTTAAGTTCATGTGGTAGTGTGTTTATTTCAATTCAGTTGGTATTCGTCAAACCAATAATGTCCGTTTGTTTTCCTGTATCGTTGCAAATTGCCAAGAGCGTTGTTACACTTTGTTTTGTGTTGTTTTGTTGGGGTGATTGCTTGTCATGTATCACAATTAATACAGTCGAGTCGATGTATGTCGTCAATTAGTTTCAGCCATTAAATGGTAACAATTTGATTCATGTTGTTTGTGTTCTGCTGTGATCGTATTTGAATTCCATTAGGAACTGAAGTATGTTGCCTATTGATTTTGTTCAATTTGAATCAAAAAACATTTGGGGTGCGTTATAATGGCAGTTCAGACTTTGGTCTTAAATGGATGGCATGTTTACTTGGTTCAGATTTTGGGCAGCATGTGCTTGATCAGCTGATTAAGGAATTTAAATAATTGGACAGCATGTGCTGTCAGATTATATTCCTGCTGCCCATGCTTTACTAAATAAATAAGAGATTAGGCCACTTTAACAACCAAATAGAAAGGGGCTGTCAGGGAATCTCGTGGGAGTTTTGTTTATTTTAAATAGCTGAGTGGGAAAAACAGCAGGGAGGGGGAATTCTGAGTTGTCCAACAGACTGTAAAGTGCTGAGGTTAGGCTATAAAAGAGGCAGACCTTCCATTAGAAGGGGGGATTTTTGAGCTGGAGAGAAGGTTTTCTTAGAAAAGCTGAAAGAAAAAAACAAAAAGAAATCTCAGAACATTGTAACAAAGACTGTCTGAAAACTGCATAAGAGTTTAAGCTGGCCAAGCTGTCTTGGCCAATTGTTGTTGGTTATTTGCCGAACTGTGTGTGATTGTTAAACTGCTGGTGCTGTTACATTCAATATTCTGGGCTTCCTGCTGTTGTTTTTCTACTCTGTTTCTGGGATTTGTCTGTTTGATGCTCAATCACCTGTGGGCTGCATAGTCATTGCTGGTTGTTGTTGCTAGTTGTTGTTGCTGTTAGTTGCCTGCTGCTGATACTCTTTCTCTTCCTTTTCTTATTGTCCTAACATCCAGGTACACATTCTAAATTCACTGATGTAATGATGAGTTTGGAGCTGAATAAAGGCATAAAGAGTTTTGTAGTCTAAACATCAATATGGTTACCTTTATTCTGCTGCTTGTAGTTTAGAATATTTGTGTGTTCAACATGTAAAGACTGGCTTTCAAACTATGTAATAAAACAGTTTTCAGTTCATAAGGAATTTAGTCTGGCAATCTATTGTTGTATATAAATCAGGAAGAAGCTAGTTGGATAGTAACGATTATCGGCCAACAATGGTTTCACATAGGGCCTGTTGAATTGAAATGCATTAAGCACGTTAGCTTCACCTTCACTCATCAATTGGTAATGCACAATTCGAATGCACTAGGCAATCTGGGTTAAAGCAAAAAGGAAAAATCGTGTAATCAAACATGTAGTAATATCACATTAAGTTAGATAGGTTCGTTTCAAATGCCTCGTTTTCAAGTATCAAGCATGTAAGGAGTAATTAACTGAACCTCGTCCATATGCCCGTCAATGAATAAGGCCGAATATGTCTAATCTCTTCGCCTAAAATAATCTGCTTCGATATCATTGTACGCTAATCTCATGTTTCAATTTTTCCTTGAATAAGTAGAATAGAGAACAAAAGCAATATTTCTTTGTACAAACTCCGTTGCGATTTTCCATTTGTATCAACCGTAAACTAACAATTAATAAGCTACGTTTTTCAGCATGTAAATAATTAAGAAAGTTTCTTTTATTTTAGAGACAAACCTAATAGAAGAAATGTAGTCACTGTAGGTTTATCCTTTTAAATAAAATGAGACGAGTCTCGCCAACTAAAATGCACAGATTGCGGGGCCCTCACAAAATGTATTCTTTAATTACTTAGAACTCGGGATCGGCCGTTTAGCAAAGTTCCACGACCTCATCTAGAAATAATAATCGCTAATCACTTTAGACGCGTATTTTAATAATCTTACCTTCTTAAACTCGGGTGTGCATTTCATGCGACCCAAATTCAAATCCTAAAACATTGAATAAAAATATGTTCCAGATCGCGGGTGCATTTCATGTGACGCAATCCAAAGACATGTTTTAAACGATGTTCACTTTCCTTTTAAAAATATGATAAAAGCGGTAAAAAGTTAAAATTTGCACATAAGTACATATTTGTATAAAATCAGATAATCAAGCCAAATATAACAGTTGAGCGACCGTGCTAGAACCACGGAACTTGGGAATGCCTAACACCTTCTCCCGGGTTAACAGAATTCCTTATCCGGATTTCTGGTACGCAGATTGTAATATGGAGTCATCCTTTTCCTTGATTCGGGATTAAAATTGGTGACTTGGGACACCCTAAACCTTCCAAGTGGCGACTCTGAAATAAACAAACAAATCCGGTTTCGATTGTCCTTTAATTGGAAAAAACTCCCTTGTACCCTCGGGTATGTAAAAAGGAGGTGTGACAGTGACAAACAACCAAAGGTCAGAACAGAAAAACATTTACCAGATGGAACCTTCGGCTCAAAGCGTTTCATGAAAGCGGGCCAATCTCGAGTCTCCATTTTGTGAGGTAGCAAACGGGCTACCCAGTCCTCGATACCAACGACGGGACAAGGTGCGCGCCTCGCAGCTGCACGAAAAGGTTACAAATAAGCACAAAATTGGAAAAAATGAAAGTAAACTACGAATACCAACACCTACGGTTGTGATTCCACCATTCTGGGAATCCAGCGGGGTCCGACACCAGATGCTCGGTTCTAACGAAGAAGTATCTATGCCAAAATTTGTGGCTTGCCCGGTCATCTGTCCCGACCACCAGCCCTTTGGTCCCGCAATGCCTTAAGTGTATCATAGTACCCTTGTGAAAATAGGGGAAAACAAGTGTAAAAGGTGATGAAGGCCGACTTTACACCCTGCCAACTCCGCGTATTTCGTCAATAACAAAAATATCTTGTATGTATACGGAGATAGTTGTGCTGAGCAGATTTCATAGAACTGACAAAATTCCTCCGCTAACGGAAGAAGAGGGAAGGAATGGCCGATCACAAAAGGGTACACATAAAAATCACAATACCCCGATCTGTGGACGTCCACGAAGTCCCTCCCAGGTGGAACTAACTCAATATAAGAGGGAACGTTATACGTAGAACGGAGGTCATCTATGTGAGCCTGTTCAGCCTCAGAAACCACCAGAGCAGGAGAAGGGATAAGTTCCTTAAGAAAATTATTCCGAGACATGGGGTTTCTCGGTAATATCTCCTCCATGGTGCGAAGACTGTCCCCTTCTTCTACTGCCATATCATCACCACAAGAGGGAGGTGCCATAGATAGCGGGGTGGCGTCGGAAATCTCTTCGTGTGACCGATGTGCTCTAGGCATCTCGATGAAAGAAGGTATATTGATAAAACACAGAGCAAAGAACGGTGAACAGAAGAAGGCGAGAAGAAAGATCACGAAAATAGAGCTGGAGATACGAAAAGAAATGGCTAAAGAAGACAACACATACACTAGAGAGGAAATGACCAAAAGTTCTTGAAAGAAGTCTATTTATAAGGTGGTGTGGCGCCAGAATCAAAGCAAAAAGCTGCCAGAAGGCGCCAAAACCAAAGCGACAAGCCAATTGGTCTCTGCCTCGGGAAGACACGCAATGATGACGCACGTGGGAGTGACATCATCTCCCGTTAAGCTACACTATCTAGAATACCGTGGAATGCACCACTCTTTCATTAGTAATCAAACCATTACAACCCAACCGCCAAATTTCTCCGCGGGTATGGACGACATCCGCTTATCAAGGACGTACTGGGCTGCGACCTCAACAAGTGGAAGGATTAACTGTATGGGTCCAAATTTGGCAACCATGACCATTACCAAGTAGGACAAGGAACGAGGTTGTCATGATGCACCGTCTGGTGGTCGTCGTGGTGAAAGGCAACGATTGAGGGCGGTTAGTCGACGCATGATATCCATGACAGTGTAAACTTAGTAGGAGACAACAAGAATATACCTTTTGAATATTCTCTATATTGTACTTTCTAGGGTTTTCTGGGAGATTGTCCCTTATAAATAGGAAGGGTGAGTAAAGAAAAAGAGGAGACGAGAAAAAAGATAAAAGAACACTTTGTAAAAGAATCCTCTAAAAGTGAATACAAAAGCAGTCTTATTCATCTGAAAAGAGAAAAGATTCCCCAATCATCTCATATTTATTCCCCATTTAATGCCGATTGTACTGTTCAAGCTTGATTGTGCATTTAAGTCTTCGTATTCGTGAGCATTCATTTGATTCCAATATATTTGTTACATCATTCA
The DNA here is from genome assembly GCF_000393655.2 of Nicotiana sylvestris. Taxonomy (NCBI): domain Eukaryota; kingdom Viridiplantae; phylum Streptophyta; class Magnoliopsida; order Solanales; family Solanaceae; genus Nicotiana; species Nicotiana sylvestris. Next base: position 28,761,866 of record NC_091058.1, read on the forward strand.
TCTTGCTTACTCTCTTCATCACTTGATCTAGATTTTATTGTGTTTAACTAAGATTGACCTCATCTTTATCTTTAGTTATTTTAATCATAAAGGTTTTGATATATTTTGGTCAAACACTTACTAAGGAATTATGAATAAATCTAATAATAAATATTAATTGACAATATTATAAAAATGATAAGTAATATGTCATAAATAGGTTAAACTTTCTTGACATGTTAATGTATATAACTTAAATTTGGTCAAAAATATATTTGGGCTGACCCCTTTTCTCTGTAAAAATTGCACGGATCGTCCTATTTGGTCGCCCCTATTTAAGTAAAAATTGTGTGGGGTAGCCACTTTTTAAAGTGATATTTACTTTTTATCCAGCATTTTTAATGCTGAGCAAAAGTAGTCATTAGTCTATTAAAATTAATTTGAAAAAACGGTGTTACCCTTTTTTCTGTCTCTTTTCTGTCCATGTTCTCTTCCTTGCCAGTATACCTCCATGGCTTTGACCCCGCCGCACAGTAGTGAACAAATTTCACCTTCTCAAGTTCCACATTATCTGAGTGACGCCACAACATAGCTAATATCAAGTTGTACTTGTTTGGAATTAGCTTGTATACATCTCTGAAGAACATGTTCAACAAATCCTACAAAATAAATCCAACTCTATAAACATACAAAAAGTATTAAATATTTATACTGAATTCACAGGTAGTCCTGAACTTAGAGTTACAAGTTCAAAAGTTAAGGACAGGTAGTCCTAAACTTAGAGTTACAAGCTCAAAAACTAAGGACAGGTAGTCCTTAACTTAGACTTACAAGCTCATAAATTAAGAACAACTAGTCCTGAACTTACAATAACAAGCTCATAAGTTAAGGACACTTGGTCCTGAACTTAGAGTTGGAAGTTCAAAAATTAAGGACATTTGGTCTTTAAATTTGAGCGAAGTTCTCTGCAATCCGCGTAGGTTTCAGCAAATTATAGCAGAAGGTTATTTTCGTCCAGACGGGTAAAAGTTTATTAAAGCAGTGGCTAAAGACTAAAGACATTTAAACAATGGCTGAAAAGTAAATATATGTCTTATTACTGGCTAACTGTGTACTTCCCCCCCTCCATTTAACCTATACCCATATTCTTAAAATTATTTAACCTATACCCTAATTTTTACAACTTCAGGCGTCTTCTTCTTCCTGCTACTTGTGCGCTCCTTTCTTTTCATCATCATCATCATCATCATCATCATCATCATCTTCTTCTTCTTCTTCTTCTTCTTCTTCTTCTTCTTCTTCTTCTTCTTCTTCTTCTTCTTCTTCTTCTTCTTCTTCTTCTTCTTCTTCTTCTTCTTCTTCTTTCAATCTGAAATTCAGTCAAAACCAAGTCTAATCTTCATTGCTTCCGCACACACTATTAATGTGTGCACAAGGCGAACACCAGTTTCTTGTGAATCTACAAGTACAACTGGCCTTGTTGCATCTGCTGTTAGTGGAACACAAGATCTCTGTCTTTTATTACTCTCTGTTGCAAACACAGCTCCACCTGGAATTGCTCTCAAATTGTCATCGGGAATAATTTTGTTTTGCTCATTGATAGTAATACTACTAGAAGATGCACCACTGGGGATACACATAAATATTTTTCTCCAATACTACCAATCATGTCGAAATTAGAGGGAACTGAAGTGTTGTTGAGCTCAGATAACATGCTTTGTACCCAATCAGAAAGATCAGAAAGATTTTTATGAACTGTATCAATAGAAAGATGAGAAATTCCATCTTCAATACAAGACAAACTTCAGCCCTGAAGTTGCCCTGAAGTTCATCACAAACATAACAAAGTTTCAGCTAGAACATGCTAAAGTTCAGCAAATATAGAACAAAATTTCAGCTAAAACATGATGAAATTCAACAAATAGAGAACAAAACTTCAGCTAGTAGAATTCTTAAGTTAAGCAATTACAAACAAAAACTTCAGCCAACACTTGGTTCAATAATTTTTGCTACTTCAGACCCGTCTACTAGAATGCTGAAGTTTGCGTGATTGCCTTTGCTACTTCAGGCAAAAACCTCAGCTAAAATGCTGAAGAGAACAAAACTTCAGCTAGTAAAATGCTGAAGTTCAACAAATAGAGAACAAAACTTCAGCTAGTAAAATGCTTAAGTTTAGCAATTACAAACTGCTTCAGGCCCGTCTACTAGAATGCTGAAGTTTGTGTGATTGCCTTTGCTACTTCAGGCCTGTATGCCCGAAGTTTACGCGAAAAGTGGGTATGCTTGCAATTTTTTTGCAAAGCGGTTATAAGTTAAAACGTGACCCAAAAAGCGGGTGTAGATGCAAATCCCCACTTTTCTCTCTCACAATGTCCTCCGCCCCAAACAAGAAAGGGGTATTATCACTTTTAGCCCGCGCCAGAAACTATTTACATTCGATAGCCGGAAAAGAGTATCAAATTTGTATAATTTTTGTATATAACATACAGAATGTATATATATACAAAAAATATACAAATATTACACACTTTTTCGGCTATTATTTTGAGAGTGACTATATTTTCCAACCAGGAAAAGTCGTAGTGTGCTGCTTTAATATTAAGGATGCATACCATGCAATTTATTTTAGTTTGGCCATTTAACACTGTTGGATGGCAAAGGAAAAGTCTTCTATAAAGTTGACATTACTGAAATTTTAGCAGGTTTGTTCATTCTCCACTTTTGTGCAAATTGCACCTAGAGAAGAAGATAACAAGTCTCCAAAATGTAGCATCATCTCTCCAGACAAATGTTACACTATATAAGAAGCACTAGATGAGGCATAATTCCTTGCATCACTCACTTCTCTTCTCATCCTCTGCCTCAAACTAAAAGTATCAAAAATGAAACCATTTTTCTTTCAATTTGCAGCTATCCTTCTGTTATTGCTTAATACTATTATGATGATAGAAACTCAAGCAGCTTATGTTAAACCTCAGCGAGTCACGTGCTATAAACGTTACAGCAAATGCTATCTCAAGTACATAACTTGCCCCTCTGAATGCCCAGAAATTCGCCCAAAAGATCCCTATGCTAAAGAATGTTTTCTTGATTGTTACTCTCCAAAATGTGAAGCAGTATGTAGAAGTAAGAATTTTCAACTCATTCTTAAGAATTGTTACTAATGTCAAGCTAAATTTGAGAAGCTTAGCAATTTTTGGCCTTCTTTGGTTGCAGAAGTAGTAATATAATTACATTATAGTATAAGCTAATGAATGTTCATTTGTATTTACAGAACGAAGACCAAATTGTGATGGTCCTGGTGCAGCTTGTTACGATCCTCGTTTCATAGGTGGAGATGGGATTGTTTTCTATTTCCATGGCAAAAAAGATGAGCATTTCAGCCTAATTTCAGATGTCAATCTTCAAATAAATGCTCGTTTCATTGGCCTTCGTCCTGCTGGCAGAACACGAGATTTCACATGGATCCAAGCTTTAGGCCTCATATTTGGCTTCCATAACTTCACTCTAGAAGCCACAAAGGCAGAAAATTGGGATCAAGAAGCTGATCACTTAAAATTCACATATGATGGGATGAGTTTTAATGTTCCAATAGGCTATTCATCGGCATGGAATTCACCTGATGAAAATCTTGAACTTGAAAGGACCTCAGGAACAAATAGTGTAAGAGTTACAATTCAGGAAATAGTGGAAATCTCAGCCAATGTTGTTCCTGTTACAGAAAAAGACGACGCGATACATGGTTATCAAATTCCTAAAAATGATAGCTTTGCTCACTTAGAAGTGCAATTCAGGTTCTTTGGTTTGTCTCCAAATGTTGAAGGCATTCTTGGCAGGACTTACCAGCCAAGTTTCAAGAATCCAGCCAAGCCAGGGGTCGATATGGCGGTTGTTGGTGGTGATGACAAGTACAAGACTAGCTCACTTCTATCAACTGACTGCAACTCTTGTGTTTTCACTCCTGGAAAAATGTTTGCTGAGAGAGATTTGGCATTAATGGACTATGGCTCTCTGGATTGTACTGGTAGAGGTATTGATGGTGGAAAAGGAATTGTGTGCAAGAAATGATCTTTTTCTCTTATTAATCACATAGTAAAAGAAAGGAAGCCAGCCAATATGGCTATCCAATTAGTACAAGTTCAATTCTTATGTTTTATGCTAGTAATAAGTAATGTAACAGTTTGAACTCAGCTATGTTTGATCCCATCAATGCGTTGTTTATATGGTGAGTTACTTGTTTTAACTCAGTTTAATTTAATTGTATAAAAGTCCTCCAAATTTTCACAAACTAAGTAAATTCGAATAAATGTTGAATACTACTCAAAAGATTTAAGGGAGTTTGATAAAATAAAAATTAAAAAAGCATAATAAATTATCTTCGACAAAAGAAAAAAAGTTGTCGCTAAAAAAACAATTATAGAATCATGTTTAGTGTACTTAATCATATTTTCTTTTATATTCCTTTTGACAAGTAATAAAGCTTTGAATTTGATCATCGGTAGAACTTCCTTTTCACGTCTTAGAAAAATTAAAACTTCTTTTTCTTCCATTTAATATACTCCTAGTACTTAACACTAGTGATGAGAGTTCTCAAGAAAGGAAAATAAAAACAATTATAAAGTGTGGGGGCCAGAATGACACGTAGAGAGTATTGCAAAAACTCAATTATTGAATATGCTTTAGACAATTGGACAATCTTATCTTAAACTTGGTTTTCTGAAATTGATTACCCAATCAAATTATCTTACTATTATTTAAATATAAGTTTGAAACTACCGCGTTTCTTAACTCAACTTATTTTGTGAATATAGTACATCACTTAGTTCAACTACTCAGTTCAATACCATTCCTAGGGTTTACTCCACCTTAAAATCGTGTCATTCTTGATTCTTGAAGCTCCAATAACTCTCTCTAGCAACTGGTACTATCTTTTTTTCCTTTTATTTATTTGTTTTGTTCTTTTTAATCCTGTATATGTACTTTAAACTACACAGAAACATTTCCTTTTTTATTTTATTACAGATTGTGCAATTTGATCGGAAGAGATGGGTGGGTTTGAGTTAAGATGGGTTGTAAGAGTAACTGTTGTACTAATGATGGTTCCAAAGATTCTTGGTTGGGGAAAAGAAGGACACTATGTTATCTGCAAAATTGCTGAGGTAACTGAAGTTTTTTTCTTTTTAAACTTTTTTGCTGGCCATTTTTTTCTTTCTGTTATGTACTTTTTGAGCCAATTCTTGAAGAGATTTAGTGTTTGGATAAAAGGGGTGTTTAATTTTTGTTAATTTTTTATGGATTTATTCATAAAGGTTGAATCTTTATGTACTTACTTGCAGGATCTTGTGTTGACTAGTTATTTGATTTTGCATTTGGCATTTGCCTGAACAAGTTGAGTCTTTTGAGGGGTTTTATGGGTGTGCATCCATTGCTGCAGATAATAGTTTGTAAGGAAATGAAAGAGAAGGAAATAGGAAAATAGAGAGAAAAAGATCGTTTTTCATTCGTTCATCAATGCTTTATAATTGTGACTACTACTGAATATGAACAGTGTAGTAGTAATCTGGAACAGCAGAATATTATTGAAATTACCATCTTAACAAACTGAACTAGGGTGCTTAAGAAATAAAAATGGAAATTGGGACTATATTGTTAATGATAGAAACTCTGACGTACTATTTAGGAAGCTCATGGTACTGCTACATAGTTTTTGCTAGAATCATCTGATTTGGAGGTTACTTGATCTGGCAATTATCTAGTGACATAGAATGTAATTTCCCAGGTTACAATCAAATTTTCAACCCAGAAGGATCTTTTCTAATGTAGATCTCTTTTCAACATAATATTCCCATGTATCAGATGTGCTATTTCTAGGAAGTAGTGTCTATATCAGAGAATTCGGGGCTTCCATTTGGTTTTTGCCTTTTCATATTTACCCTCTTTTTAATTCAGTTTTGTTGATGTTCTAAAATAGATAGTCTTTGTGTGCTTCAAGTGATCAGGTACTGGATGAAGGTTCTTGTTAGACATTCATATAAACTTGCTTGGTTGAAGCATATATTATATTGACTTGATTTAATCGAAAATTTGACACTGCACTTCAAATAGAATAAAGTCTTTAGTATTTTTCTTTAAGTTTAGTGTTTAGATTGTCAAGGAAGAAAGCATATGGAAAAGGATCGCCAATTTTTTTTTTTTTTTTTTCCAAAAAGTTTGGTCGAGCAAGCTCTTTTATTGGGAGTTAATGTGAATCTTGGGCCTTTCAGGAATATCTTACAGAAGATGCTTTGGCTGCAGTCAGAGAGTTACTCCCAGATCAAACTGAAGGTGATCTTGCAGCTGTCTGCTCCTGGGCCGATGAGGTTAAGCACCACTACCCGTACTACCGCTGGAGTTCTCCATTACATTATGTAGATACCCCTGATTTCTTGTGCAATTACAAATATTGCCGTAAGTGACACTGCATATAATTGTACTATATAAATATTTGTTAATTTTTTGGTTATGTTTAGCTATTCATCTTTGGTATCAAGACTTTATCCCTAGAAATCAATTGAAAAGAGAGGTACAGTAAAAGTTTTATAAGTCGTGTCTGCATTTCCTATTATTATTTGGTGCACTGAAGTCAATGTACCTCAACTGGATCCAGCGTTTCGTTGTTGACATTTTTTCTGTTATAACGATGAACCCTGATATGACTTATGAAGATAAACTTTTAATGCCGCGCTTTTATATCTTAGCTTTGAGCTGTTAATAACCTTTGGTCTAGCAACTTATCTTTTACCTACTTTCTGATAGGAGACTGCCATGACGGGCATAGACATAAGGACAGGTGTGTTACAGGAGCAATATACAACTATTCAATGCAACTTTCACAGGGATACTATGATTTGAATTCAGAAAAATGTGAGGAAGACCCCCCCCCCCCCCCGCGGGTGTTACTGATGCATTTTGGACTGGAACTAATTGGTTTTTGTGACAGACAACTTGACTGAAGCGCTTATGTTCTTGTCTCATTTTGTTGGTGATGTACATCAGGTCAGCTCACTTTTCCTGGAACCTTGGTGTATGTTACTGTAAATAAACATAAATGTATGAGTCTGCATATAAACGTTTGGAACTACTTAGATAAGTTTCTTTTAGTTTTAAAAACTTGCTAAATGAAAGTTTCGTTTAGTCTTAAATAACAATGTCCATACTGCTATACCTCTGGTGTAGAAATATCCCGCATAACTGATGAAGAAGTTATCCACGGTACATGGAATTGAACCATTAGATATGCCATTATTATTTTTCTTTTCATAAACCAGTTGTTTGTTTACCTCCTATCGTGCTGATGTCTTGATTATGATCGAGAGACAGGATTACTGATTAAAAAGATTATGACCGTGAGGCAAATTTCACCAAATCCTAAGCTTGTACAGCATATATTTGATGTTTCTTTAACTTGCGTCCAAATTTGAGTGGTGATAAAAAAAAGTCCTGAAAGCTAAACTTAGTTTTGTCTTATTATCTTTTCTGTGTGCAGCCTCTACATGTTGGTTTCACTGGAGATGTTGGTGGAAACACTATAATAGTCCGTTGGTACAGGAGGAAGACTAATTTGCATCATGTAGGTCGTGAGTTTCTTTCGAGTATCAATTCATTCTGATCTCATTTTTTTGGGTCACTGAGTAAAATTGTTGAGGTGTAACATCTTCGAGCGGATTTCTTCACTTCGTGTTACTTCCCTTTTGTTTGAAATATATATAGATCGTACCTTCTTTCAACCTCTCGAATTACTTATTCACTTTTCTCTACTCTGAAAACAAAAGGCAAGTTCTGAGCATGTTTGCCTCTTCTTAGATTTTAACTGTCAAATGATACTAGATAAGTAGTATATGCATCTTAATCCGTATGAGCATAAGAGAAGAGGTGTATCTTGAAACTTAAACTATTTATGTGAACCGTGCACAAATTAGATATCTATTTTGAAACAGTCACTGTAACTTCTTGTTTACTTCATTCAGGTATGGGATACCATGATTATTGAATCTGCATTGAAGACATACTACAAATCTGACCTCACGTTAATGATACAAGCTCTTCTGAGAAACATCACTGTAAGTTTTTGTTGAGTCTTCATGCAAAGTATTAAATATCTGTTCGGTAGAGATATGACCATTACATTTCTAAAGGTGAAGTTGGGAATTGTTATATTGTGCATGAATTGTGGGAGGATTTCATCATCCCAGTGCCACAGTGCTCATTGAAAAGAGTCTCACACTCTGTTTTATTCTCTTAAAGAAAATATTACTATCCTTTCAGCATAAACCGAGTCTCTGAAGTCGTAGTCAAAATCTACTTCACATGGATTCCACTTTCTGATCCAGCAATATGTAAGATATTGTGTTCCCTAGCTTATCTGGAAAATCTTTCTGCAATATGTATGTAAATGGAGATAGTTTTCAAGAAATAAGATGAATGTTTACAAAATGGATGTTCAAAAGGTTATAAGGACGTTCAACCACTATCTCTAAGGAGAGTTGCTTCGGTGACTGGAAGTTCCTCAACAGCATGTAATTGAGATCTCTACCATGCCTATTCAAGTTCATGCAATATTCCTTTCGTTTTGAATGTATAGAAAACACTAACTCTCGAACTTGTTAAGCTCAAAATTTAGCAGTTTGAGTATGTCTCTTTTCACTAGCTTCTCAGGACCTGGAGAAGACATTGTGTTCTTGATGCTTGTCAAAAGAAAAGAGACGGTTTAATTTTTGATCCTGTCTTCTATTCTCTTTATTCCCGTCATCACTTGTAATTTATGTATTTGTAACTGGAAATAGGATGAATGGTCCGATGATGTTCCATCTTGGGAAAATTGCAAGAAGATGATCTGTCCTGACCCGTAAGTTTATTCTTTTTCTTTTCCTTTTGGTCCGTTAGAACCTGCATCCCATTCTCCCGCCCTCTTTTCTTTGTGGATTACGGTGTTCTGATCTTTGACTTTGCTCAATATATGGTCAGATCAGAGCTAGATGTTTTTTATTTTTTGCGTGGAGAATCTCATATGCGATGTAAAAGCTGTTAGTTAATGTAAGGCAAACATTATTAAAAAAGTGGCACCAAGTAGGTGTGTTGGTATGTGCATTACAAAAAGCAAAACCTCTAGACCTTACTCATGTAAGGCATTGAAGAATTCTATCAATATATCCACATCAATTACATTTGTCATCTTGCACCAGTATGCTAATGTGGAGATACAATTTTTTGTAAGTATTTATTTATGAGTTCTTGTCTTCAAGGATTATCGAGTCTCGCATTATAGGGGTGTGATCCTTGCATACATACGTACATGCATACATACGTACATGCATACATATATATAAAAACAGCGCACTACTTTGAGGAACATGCTTTTACAGGTATGCTTCTGAGAGTGTCCGTTTGGCCTGCAAATTTGCCTACAGAAATGCAACTCCAGGAAGCACTTTAGGAGGTAAAAACTGATTCTCTGTGGTCTTCTTTCACTTTCCAACGTTTATTTGAATGACATGCTTGACATTCATAAAGATCCAAAATTATATTGGAAAACCCTCTAAATCTTAATCGTCCAAGTAGATCAGTAAAAGGTTAAAGACGAAGTTGCTTTATGAACAAGTTTTGCTTCTTAATCTGACTGTCATCAGAGAAAGCCTTTTCTTTGTGGCTCTGACTATGGGAAAACCCAAGTAATAATTGAGCTCTTGATGCTGTAATGAAATTTAAATTGACAATTATCAACCAATTCTTGAACATGCTGTTACGTGATGTTGGGAAGTCCTTTTTGCCCTGGTTGATAATAATTAGACTGATGTGTATATTTTTAGTAGTTGTCGTACTTATCTCTTCACTATTATTAAATGATCTTGCTTTGCCTGTAGATAGGGCCATTTTCTTGATTCTCTACAAATCAACTACCTATAAATGTATTGATCCATATGTACATGGAATGATGGAAAGCCTAGCTATGTACAGTTACATTCTTTCCGTAACAGTAATTAGCTGACATTGACTATATTCAGTATAATGCCATGTCTGTTAGTTCACTAATCTTCAATTGTCTGTTTGTTGCCTAGACGATTACTTCCTCTCTCGGCTTCCTGTTGTGGAGAAGAGGTTAGCGCAAAGTGGGATCCGCTTGGCCGAAGTTCTCAACCGAATTTTCAGTAAGCAACCATTTGCTGCACAATGAAGATAACAGCGAAGTAATGAAGATAAACTGCAGAAGAAAGTCGCAAGTAGGGGACCACGCAAATGCAACTTCCTTCATAACTTGGAGTTTCCCTCACGTCAAGAAATGAAGCCTACCTAAAATGCCTTATAAGTCAACATTACTTAAAAAACTGTAATAAAATGTACCTTTAAATGTAAAACTAGTCACCACATGTGATAGATGCTGCAGGCAACATTAGAATATGCTCTATGTTGCTTTTATGAATAATCTACTTCTATTTACTTAAGATAGGAGGAACCGTTAGCTTGTACACAATAACAACAACATTTTGTATATATAGAACAAGCTCATCTTAGTGGAACATTTCTGTTTCTGGTACATGTCAAGTTATAAATCCATTTTAACTTCTTTGAGGATGTTGAGGTTAACATCATTATGCAGTATTTTCTTTTTCTGTCTTGCTTTTATCACCCAACCTGGTGTTAAAGCATGGAGCAAAGAGGGTCATATGATGACTTGTCAGATCGCCCAGGTATTCACGTATATAAAATTTCTTGATATTCATTAAGCAAGACAAAAAATTTAATTCTCCTAAGTCTCAAATGTAAATTTAATTCTATTAATGTGAATATTTTTTTTTTGAATAAGAAGAGTTATTTCATGTGAAAATAGGACCTGTTGAATGATGAGGCAGCTCATGCAGTTAAGATGTTGTTGCCGGAATATGTCAACGGCGACTTATCGGCACTCTGCGTGTGGCCGGACCAAGTCCGGCATTGGTATAAGTATAGGTGGTCAAGTCCTCTACACTTCATTGATACCCCTGATAAAGCTTGCAACTTTGACTATGATAGTAAGTTAAATGCTTATATAAAAAATGTGATGTCTTTTTCTCTTTTTTCACATTTTGATCCTGTAATATTATTACTTGGGCAATGAACTCATAGTATTATTTTGTATGGTGAAAAGGGGACTGTCACGATCAACATGGAGTGAAGGATATGTGTGTTGCTGGTGCAATCCAGAATTTTACCACTCAGCTCTCTCATTACCGAGAGGGAACTTCGGATCGCCGACGTAAGAATCAAAATAGTAAATTTTTTATATTGTCAGTAAATAAAACTGAAACTCGAGAGAACTTAAAATTAAATAATTTTACCTATAGAGATTGATGTTCAAGAGCTTGGTGACATTTTCTCGTATTGTATGAGGTGATTCAGTTATGATTCGTTTTAATTAAACTTTTGGGGTTTGATAATTACAGATAATATGACAGAGGCCTTGTTATTCTTGTCACATTTCATGGGAGATATTCATCAAGTATGCACCAACTCTTTTTTGCGTTGGAAGCTTCAATTTGAACATTACATAATTAATAGCAGCTTATGATTTTTTTTTAATTTTTTTTTACAAAAATAAACAAAATAACTTGTTCCCTTGTGGTTTTGGTGATTTCAGCCATTGCATGTTGGCTTTACAAGTGACGCAGGAGGAAATACTATTGATTTACGCTGGTTTAGGCACAAATCAAACTTGCACCACGTAAGTATGTATATGAGTAGAGTCAGATCCATGATTTAAAATTAGCGAGTTCAGGTTGTGGATACGATTTAATTTATACATAAATTTGTACATGTATAGATCTGTACGATCCAAAGTCATTATGTTAAGCTTAAATCCGGCTATGATAAAAGATAAGAAACAAATCTATATACTGTAATTATCAGAAAAAATATTAGTGGCTTGTATTATTTGTATATAAAAAAATAGAAATTGATGGTATAGGTATGGGATAGAGAGATCATTCTAACCGCTGCAAAAGACTACTACGCAAAGGATGTAGACCTCCTTGAAAAAGACATTGAAGGAAACTTCACTGACGTAAGACCTTTGTCAATTTTGTTTAGATTAAAATTGTCACATAGAATAATAATTTTATTTGTAAGATTGATGGGGTTAACGAACATACTCAGGGAATCTGGTCCGATGATCTTGCTTCCTGGAGGGAATGTGGCGATCTCTTTTCCTGTGTCAACAAGTGAGTTCTTCCTCCTTTTTGTTTTTCAGTTTATCGCTCAAATAACTTATTTTCTACTAATGGTAAGTTGTTTCGAATTCCTCCACCTTTAACTAAAGGTTTGAAATTCGTGCCCTAAAATAAGAATGGAAAACCTTTGGCAAGGGATTGATTAACTCTCTTTAGTAGGTTTATCCGTCGCAAATCCAAATTAATCGAGCCAATACGCTTCAGAAACTAGATGATAAACCAAAAAGAAGAAACTTACTTTCTTCTAGCATACCATGTCATTTTGTTTTAATAAAAAGGAGTCACCAAAATCTTGGTGTGATCCAATTTTATTTGGGTCAGTGTCTCAATGTAGTTACTTCATTTTAAGTCGTGCCCATGAGCCCTGATTGAATCTGTATGCTGGCAATCCAAAGGTATAGACAGCGCAGATATGAATCTTTAATTCTTAATTTAAAAATAGAATAATAAAAAGAAGTTTATTTAAAACGTTAAAAGATTTTATAACAATATTATGGTAAAAAAAATGGGGGAGTATTAATAAACACTGAATTTGTCATAGTGTAAATGAATATTTACACGATTAATGCGATTTAATCTAGTGTAGAAGGTTATTCGCTTTATTTTTTCAAGCTGTGATTCCATTTTTTATGGGTAGTACTTTTAATAACCTGATAATATAATATAAAATAAAATAGAAAATTTAGCTCTCGGGGTATAGAATTGAAACCTTATACACTTCACTGGTGGATTGAGATAATAAGAAGAGAGTAAGTTGGGCCATGTCAACTTGAATGGGCTTCTTGAGCTAGTCCACTTCTTATGAAGCCCAACTAGTGCAAGCTTTGTTGGGCTCGGACTTGGTAGGTTGGCCCAACGGGTTTGACATTGGAGCATGCTAAGGTTAGACTTAAGATGCCGTACTCTTGTCTGAACCTTGCCCAAAAAGCAAGACAAGTATGAGTGGTGGAATTTAGTACTATATGTTCTTAGAAATTCTCTCTTTTAAAGTTGAGCATTAAGAAGGTAAATTTCACATTCAAGTTAGGGAAACTTAGTTATAAGCAAATATTAATTTTCAAAACTTACCATTTTTTTGTTTACAAACATTCGGTAATAGAAGCCAGTAAGCTGCTGATTAATCCAAATTTGAGCCGATTAGGCTTATTAAGAGGGATAAATGTTCCTCACTAAAAGATTCTTCCATCTCATCACTCAAGACTTGAGACTTTTGAATTAGGGCGAAAAAATCTCAATCATCCCACCACACCTCTTGACGGTAAAACTTACCACCTCAATAATAACTGTACCTTTTCACTTGTCTTACTGAAGAAGATATTTCAGAAAGAACTTTAAAAAAAAACATGCATCCAGAAAAACTAAGAAAAAGGGAAAATAATATTTGATGTGATTTTCCAGGTTTGCTACGGAAAGCATTAATATAGCTTGCAAGTGGGGATACAAAGGTGTTGAAGCTGGTGAAACTTTATCAGGTATCAAAAAAATTGGAAAATAAATTATAGTAATATATATTAGCACAAAAAAAAAAAAAAAAGAGGCAATTTTATGTGACGTTTTTTGTCCTTTTTTTCTTCTTTCTTTCTTGTACAGATGATTACTTCAATTCAAGACTTCCAATAGTGATGAAACGAATAGCACAAGGTGGAGTGCGATTAGCCATGCTTCTAAACAAGGTTTTTGGAGAATCTCGAGAAGATTCAGTAGCAGCAACTTGATCACCCATCTTAATTGCTATTCTATTGAATAGCAAATAAATTTAATAAGAAAATGGAAAACCACAAAGTAGTTAATTTCTTATTAATACTTGACCGAAGAAATAAACCGATAAGTGCCGTTGTAGTCAATATCTTGTATTCTGATTAAACAGTCTTACAATTCTTTGTTGTATATAATTTCCTGTAATTACAGATGGGGATGTTACTAAAAGTGTAACTACATGTACTTAGCTTGTGTTATGTTATGCAAACAGTATTTAAAAAAGGCGAAATGGCTTCCTGACCACTCAAACTTGTAGGGCTTTTAAAAGCCGATACATAAACTTTTGTCTTTCCCATTTAAACACTCAAACTCCTGAAATTTATAACTAATAAATACAATTTGTCCTTGACCCTAGGCGCGTGTATTACACATTTGCTAACGTGTCCATCCAGTCAGCAAATGACCAATGAGACCGGTACACGTCAATGGCGTGAAATTAAACCCAACCGATTGGGGTCCCCCTCTTTTAATCAGTACACCGAAAAACCCTCCCCCACTTTTTGTCTCTTTTCCTCTCTCTAACCATCCCTCCCCTCTTAAATCTAGGTTAAGCAATGGCTGATTAACCTGGCCATCTCCTTCTAAACTAATCTTAATCACTCCAAAACCAAACGATTGGGATCCCTCCTCTTTTAATGAAAAGCTGATCGAGATTCGTCTGAGCTTTCGATTTCAGTCACGTTAGTCTCTGAAGGTTAATTTGTTTCTTTTGATGTCGTTTTCATCTTTGTCTTCTAATTTCTTGTGAAACAATGTGGGTAATGTTTGATGTGATTCAAATAATGTGAAAGCTATGTATGTCTGCATGCATAATATTTCATTTGATATAGTGGAAGTCATTTCGCATTTTGGGATTTTATATTTGGGGAAACACTCGAATATTCACTTTTTTATGTTTTTTTTTTGTCTTTTTCATGACTGATCTGGCATTTGGGGTTAAAAAATTAGGGCTTTTGTCTGCATGCACAAATTATGGGATTTTATATTAGGGTTTTGGGGAAAACAGTCGTACGTTCACTTTATTTTAGGGGTTTGTCTTTTTCATGAGTGATATGACATTTAGGGTAAAAAAATTAGGTCTTTTTTGAATATCAAAATATTCTTGTCTCCCATTGTGTTAAAGTTTATAGCTTTTTAGGGTTAAAGTGTATCTGACTTGTCCCCCTTTTTTTATAGGTTTCAATGGCTATCAATGTGAAATTACAGTTTCATCATCTAGGGTGGTTAGTGGCTGACCCAATTATGAGGTATGTAAATGGTTAAACTTGGTCAGTTGTTCTTCAAGCTGACATTGATGAATTACATATAATTCAATTTCATGATTGGGCTAAGGATATGGGGTACTTAACAGTAGATAAATATGCATGTAAAATTAACCAAAAAGGAGAATTTAGATTTCTGAAATATGATGCTGATGTGTTAGCTTTCTGTCAAGACCTTAAGGATGGAGATTTTATTGATGTGTATATATGTCACATAATTAATACACCATGTATTGATTTGGACCTAGATGAAATGTTAAGTAGTGGTGGTTTAAATGTGGATCCCACTAACATTCAGTCATTTGGCTTTAATGAAATGCCACATGGGCAAACAAGTGATGTTAATGCTAGGGCAACACACTCACCTAACAATGATATAAATAGGGGTGATAACACTCAAAGGAAGGGTAAAAAGAGGGTTGCTGAAAGTTCTTCTGAAACAGAAGAGTCTAGTGAAAATGAAGGTGACTTCTATACCTTTCATTTAGCAACTGATTTTGAGGGTGATGTTGAGGGTGATGCTGAGGGTGATGAGCTAAATACTAAGAGTGATAAAGAATATGAGGCTATTTCTGCAGATGATGATGATACAGATGAGTCATTATATGGTTCTGATGAGGATATTGTTGGAGAGACAAGTGACCTATAACCTGAAATTGTTGTTGCTAGACAGGCTAAAGTGAATAAGAGTAGTAAATTAAGATCTTCTGAAGTTAATACTGATGAGATACCTAGTGGACCTGTAGGTATAGACCCTAGTTTTGAAGACATGTATAAAGATAGGGGATCCAAATATGATGGAAAGTTGGGAGGGGATGAGCAATATCTGGACAGTTCAGATCCAGGTAGTGAGGATACAAATGATGAAGTAGATGAAGAAGATGGGGTGCATAACCCTCAACCAAGAAGATACAACAGTAGGGTATACTTTGATCCTGCTTGTAAGAAAATTTGTTTCCAGTTGGAAATGGTGTTTGAAAATGTGAAACAGTTCAGATCTGCTTTGCAAGATTATGCTGTACAAAGAAGAGTTCAAATTAAGTTGAGGCCTAATGAACAACATAGGGTTAGGGCAAAATGTGTGAACTCAACAAGATGTAGATGGAATATTTTGGGAAGTTTGGAGGGACACACATGGAATTTCATTGTCAAGAGCTACTATCCTGTTCATAAGTGTTTTAGAGCAACCAGAAACAAGTTGGCTAATACAGCATGGGTAGCTAAACATTTCAAGGACAAGATTATCAACCAACAGGATTTGATTAGGATAAAGTATGGTGTGTATATAGGAAAATCCATATGTTCTAGGGCTAAACATCAGTTCATGGGTCAGTATCTTGGTGATTACAAGAAGGAGTTTGCTAGAATATATGATTATGCTGACATGTTGAGGTCTACAAATCCTGGCAGCACTGTTGTTGTGAAGACCTCCAATGAGACAATATCTGGTAAGGAGGTGTTTGTGGGTATCTATATTTGTCTACATGCTTGCAAAGTTAGTTGGTTGGAAGGGTGTAGAAATGTTATTGGATTTGATGGAATTTTTATGAAGGGTGTGTGTAAGGGTGAGCTACTATCATGCATTGGTAAAGATGGTAACAACCAAATGTACCCTGTTGCCTGGGCAGTGGTGGAAAAGGAGACAAAGCACACATGGTCATGGTTTTTTAGGTGCCTGATGCATGATCTGCAGCTCACTGAATCCCAAGGTGAGGGGCTGACCATCATTTCTGATATGCAGAAGGTATATACTACACCCCTGTTCTTCCTTTAATTACTTGGATACTTTATATATGTTTCTGATATTCTAATTATTATTTTTTTGTTGCTTAAGGGACTTTTTGCATCTGTTTCTGAGTTGTTACCAAATGCTGAGCACAGAATGTGTGCAAGACACATATGGAGCAACTGGAAACAAAAGTGGAAAGGAGAGGAAAGAAGGAAGAAGTTTTGGGCCTATGCAAGGGCTTCATTTGAAGCATATTTGAAGGCTAAGATAGATGAGCTGGCAGAATTAGGTGATAATAAGATCATTGAGGACTTGCTGAGATACCCAAAACAATATTGGTGTAGAGCATTCTTCAAAGATTGGAGTAAATGTGATTCTGTGGAGAACAATATGTGTGAGACCTTTAATAGTTGGATCTTGTCTGCTAGGCACAAGTCTATCATAACCATGTTAGAAGAGATTAGAGTAAAGGTGATGGAGAGGATGACTACCATGAGAGAATTTTCAACAAGGTGGATTTCTGATGTATCTCCTATAGCAATGAGGTACATAGAGGAACAATCTCAATATGTTGTTAAGCATGAAGTTAAATAGAATGGGGATACTGGGTATGAGATACAACATGGGGTTACAAACATATTGTTGACTTCTCCAATAATACATGCACATGTAGATCATGACAGCTCAAGGGAATACCATGCTCCTATGCAATATGTGCAATGTTTTTTAAGAGATTTGAGTCTGCTGACTATGTAACCCACTGGTACAAGAAAGATACATACCTGAAGGCTTTTAGTTGTTACATACAACCAGTAACCAATATGGAGATGTGGCCATCAACATAGAATCTAACTATTGAGCCTCTTGTGATTACCAAGATGCCTGATAGACCTAAGAAAAATAGAAAAAGAGCTCAAGATGAACCTACGAAGAAGTTTGGTAAGAGATCAAGGAAACGGACACCAATGACATGCTCTAATTGTAAGACAATAGGCCATAACAAGAAGGGGTGTCCTATCCTGGTAATGTATTCTATTTGTGTTTGATTGTATCTTGTACTTTGGTTGTTTCTATATCTCATTTTTTATTTTGGAAATTTCAGAAAGGACAAGGATCTGGAACAACAGGAACCAGTAATGATGGTGCTACTCAATCATCACAGGCTGCTCAAACAACAACTCAACAATCAGGTCCTACAAGTGATTCTGGAACTGCCAGGGACAGAAATACTCAACCATCAGTTTTCCAAGTGCATCTGTAAGTATTCATTTTAGTTAATTTAGTTAATCTGTATTAGGACCAAAAATTTTAAATTACAAGAAAGTACTTTATCTTACATTAGGATACTGGAAGTATGAGATCAAGAATTTTTAAGGATATTATAGTTAGTGTTAGAGGAAGGCCAAGAGGTAGTGGACTCCGAGGAAGACCAAGAACTACTGGATTTGGTATATTATTTAGTGATATAGGAACAGTGATAGAAAGGGTAAGATCATTAAGGATTTGAATTTTTATTTATATATTGGTAGTTTGGGTACTAATTTGGCTTCCTATGCAGTGTGGAGAAAGAGATAGGGTACATTCTGCTCCTACAAAAGTAGTGGATGCTGGGAAGACCAATATCGATCTTGGATATAGTGCACCTAGACTAAGGTGGCAAGGAAGAAATGCTATATCACTAAGGCAACTTCAACAACAGTTGAGGAGAAGACAAACTCAAGCAAGCCTTAGCCAACCTCAAGTCCATTCTTCATCTCAGCCAAGCCAGTCTCCATGTCCAAACTTGAGCCAATCTCAGCAAAACATCAACCAATCTCAACTTTGAAGATGACTGAATGTTTGTTTTTGTGGTAATTTAAGTCTGTTAGTTGCAGAACATAATTTGTAGGTTAACTTAAGTCTGTTTAACTATGACTTTTCTTTTGGAACAATGTTTAAACTATTTCTGCTACTAGACAGCAGTTCAGTGCTAATTTTGTCAACTAAGAAGGCTGATCGAACTTGGTTGTTTATATATGTGTGCTTGTTTATGTTAAAATTGTTTTTCATTCCACAAAAAATACATCATTCATTATGTCATTATCATTGTACATAGGGTTATGAAGTTAGTGCTAACTACACTAAGAAGAAAATTACAATTATTAGTGCTACTACAACAACTAAAGTTACAATGATCTTCACCCTCTTCCTACACTGTAGTCGATCTCTCTCTTTAATTCTTGATAACAGCCCTGAAATCACCTGTTTATAGTGATCTGGAAGAGGTGGGTCAAACCACCTAAAAGAATTATAAGAATTGACTCGACCATAGTTTGAGCACCCATAAAACCTCCTTCCT
This sequence comes from Nicotiana sylvestris, assembly GCF_000393655.2. Lineage (NCBI taxonomy): Eukaryota > Viridiplantae > Streptophyta > Magnoliopsida > Solanales > Solanaceae > Nicotiana > Nicotiana sylvestris. Next base: position 28,781,171 of record NC_091058.1, read on the forward strand.
GGATTTGTTGGCTTCCAAGTGATGCAAATATGAGTTTCAACTCCACAATGACAAAATACAGGACTTTGATTCATTATCACAATCTGAAAAAAGAAAAAAAATTATAGAAAGCTTCAGATTTTAAGAAATAGGCGAAATAAAGCTTCAAATGCATATAATAGAGGGATAATATGTATCCAATTGAAAGAATAAGACCCCACTTAAATATGCCCTATTTTTTACCGTTGGGCGTTGAGAAGGGGGTCTCTCACGCTCCTAAAAGTCGTGACATTCACAGAGGGGGTTGACTAGGACTAACTGACGCCACATGGGATGGGTCAACGGTCAATTGTATTTATTAGTTATAGGTTTCAGGAGTTTGAGTGTTTAAATGGGAAAGACAAAAGTTTATGTATCGACTTTTAAAAGCCTTACAAGTTTGAGTGGCTAGGAAACCATTTCGCCGATGTTATGCAAACGGTAAATGTTTTTCCTATAGTTCTGAATTATCGTGTATATATATATTGGAGCCAATTGCAATTCTAACTTGTGACACTATTGTAACATCTTAAACACTGGAGCACTGTACCTTAAGAATAAGTTTAATTATATGTTATAAATTTGGTTAGTCTAAATTAAAAAAAGTCATTTTGGAACATAATCAAACAATTCGTCCCAATCAATTCTCAGTTTTGATGGACATGAAAGTATAGATTGATTTTCTATCAGGTCAAGGCGAAATACATACTTTACCCATCGATTTTGTCTCCAAATTCCTCTTACACACCTGTTAAATAGGGGAATAATATTATACACCAAAACTTTTAAAAGTGTGTCAATTACACACCACTTCGGTGTTTGACCACATCTGCTTAAAAATTTCTGTTACACGCGCCAATCAGCATCCGACACATGTCAATAAATCGAGAGAGAAAAAAAAAAGAAAAACTGGGAGAAAAAAAACCTCTGCTCCCCCCCCCCTCCAACCCCCTCTCCTCATCTTCCCAAAGAAAACATTATAGAAAAGAAAAAACCCCGCCCCCTCCTCATCATCCCAACCCCATCATCTTCTCCACTACCACCAACCCTTCCACCATAAACACCTTCTTCCCTAATTATAGATTCAACTCTTTGCCGATTTTTAACAAGTTTTAACAATATTCATCACAAATCTTTATACAAATTTCAAATTCAAGCTCAAACCCAAAACTTCAAACTTGTTAATTGTGTTTTTTAAATTTTACCAAAATTAATCACCAAATTTTCAGCATATTTTTAGTAAATTTTTACTCAACAATAATCACGAATTCAAACTAATTTTCTAGGTCATGGAACACCAAAATCAAGAAGACCCGATTAAATGTTCAAGCTTTTTCAAAAGTTCAATAATGATGATTTTTACAAGACTCAATAGCTCCTCTTTTCTTCTTCTTTTTCTTTTTCTTCTTAGTCATGGGGGTTGGAGAAGCAAAACATGAGGGGTAGATAAAACAAGGATGGGGGTTGGGGAAAAAATTGGGGGGAAGGGGAGGAATCGCTGGGGTGTGGGTTGGGGAAGAAGACATGGGTTATATTTTTTTCTTTAATTTAAAAAGAAAATAGTTTAAAAAAAAGGGAAAATAGAAGAAAAAACTTAATTTCAAATGAAATTTTTAGTTTTCACGCGCCTATTTTATGTGTAATACACGCGTGTGACACATGGCAAAAAAGGTATTTAATTGACATACTTTTAAAAGTTTTGGTGTGTAATACTATTTCCGTGTTTAACAAGTGTGTAAGATGAATTTAAGTACAAGGTCGATGGATAAAATATGTATTTTCCCATTATAATATTCCATTTTCCAAATTCCAAAACATACTCGAGTAGAGATAGTCCTTTGGTTCTTAAATTAAACTCCTAGTTTGATTTTTCTAATGACTAAAGTAACAGGAAAAAGGGAATTATCCGAAACAACTTTCTTTTGTAAATTTCACCTAAAAATAATAAATTAGCTGGAAAAAATTAAACTCTAGCACAAAATAAATACTAACTATTGGAGTATATTGGATTTGAAAAGTAAACTGGGCAGATATTTATGGTCTGGTTAATGGTTATAGTAGCCAAGTAGACATTAATTATATTACACATTTCACAAGTGATTTAAGCAAGTAGGATTATTTTTTGACCAAGTAGCTCCAACAGTTAGCAAAATATCCTTAGGCTCAGGTAGGCACTTATGTTATGTCCCTATTTGACTATTAGAGATGGCGAGGAGGAAGCTATAAAATGCTTAAGCTTTTGGCAACGAATTATGTAACGAATGGACAAACTACCTACTATTTCAATACGAATTCTAGAGCTCAAATGCAAATTCGGATAACAATTCAACACTCAAACTACTGAAACTGAAACTACTGAAATTACAATGAGAATTGCTGGAATGTAGAAGTAGCTAAGCATAGAGATAAGAAGGAGAGATGAGAAGCTTAGACTCAGAGCAAGGAGATGAGAGGAACATACATTTTCTTCTTCAACATTCGGCATCATCCCTTCTTTCTAACTGATAGTCCTTTTTTAACCAATTGCTAAATGGGCTTGGATCCCAAATAAAACACTATAATATTTTACTCAGCTCAATAATTCCAAAGGCGGAGCTAGGATTTAAAGTGAAAACTTTTACCTCCTATAGCAAAGGTATACACCCTATTTATTATAAACTAAAATTATTTTAAAATATTATTTTCAACAACTACCTTTTATATCATATAGCAAAATAGGTATGTATCGTATATACTACCATTGAGGCGTGAAATACACTATTTATGTTTTTATTCTCTCTTTCTTTCAATTAACTCATGATTCTCTCGCAAAATTTTTCTTCCTTCTCTCTCTCTCTTCGAACAAAATACTTGCTTGTAATCGTGAATTCTCTCGTTGAATCTTCTAGGGTTACTGCAATTGAAAATACTTCTAAAGTGTTGGGAGAAAGAGGGGAAAGACGGACCTTTTCTTCAAAATCATATTCCTCCATAGCAAGGAGGGGTTCGTCGCTCTGAGACTAGGGCCACTACGCGGGGAGCAAAAACGATGTCGGAATAATCCGAGTAGAGCATGGTACTGTAACATGAATGACAAATACTGCAATATTTTCTACGCCGGAGAAGATTGAGAGCCAAGGTTTTTGTTCATCTCTATTTTTAGTTTTAATACAATGTATATAGTATTTTGCTTGGCCGGAAAACGCCATCTCCGACTAACTTTCTTCTCTCCTTTGTTATTTAGTCACATACCATGATACAAATACCATTGTATTTTGTACAAATTCACTCAAACACATTGTATTTTTGTATAAATATATTTTTTGCATGTATTTATGTATTTTGAAGGTTTGTATTTTTTAATACAGTTGAATACACTTGTATTCATGCATACTGTATGTACAGAATATAAACATTAAAATACACTGAATACAAATATTGAAATAGAACAGAACATAAACAGTGAATACACTTAATTTTAAAATACAGTGAAATTCAGTAAAATACACTGAATATAAATAAAACATAGTGAATACAACCAATGAAATATATTGAATACAGCAGCAATAATATGTATTAGGAATAACTAAAATATTGTTAATACAAATATATTTGAATGCACTACATAAAAAATAGTGAATACAGTAAATACAAATATTTAATCTAATGAATGTAACGGTAAAAAACAAATATTGAAACACATTAAATACAATAATTAAATATAACAGTTATATACAACTGATAAATCATTCTAATTAATTGGTTTGATAATGACGCGTGTTAAAATTGATTTTGTTGAGTTAAATTAGGACTGTATCACACTAATTGATCATACTTCCGTTATTAGACAGCTGGACAGACCTATTTTTAAAGTTATTGTCGTTATTGTATTCATGAATACATGGCGCGAATACATATGAATATAATCGCGTACAGCTGTAACCCCTATTTTTAGAGGGCTTTTGCTACTGTATTCATGAATACAATAACGCGAATAGAGCGAATACACTACCGTAACAACTGGATAGTAGATATAGGAAGTAATTATGTATATGGTAGCTATAGGAAGTTAATAGCCACTAAACAATAGTGGTTTCGGTGCTTTCAATGGGATTCGAACCCAAGCATTTTCCCTGGAACCCAAAACCTTTGCCGCTGAATCCAAAAACGTTTGGTTACTGGGTTTGGCGTGCTTTATCTATATACATAGATGATTTTTTTCAACACAAATATAGGGTCCGAGAAAAAGTCACTGGGTTCGTCCGAATCCGCACACTCTACTGTAGCTCCGCCCCTATTATAATCCCTACTGACTCAGTCTCATCCACCATTTCTAGCCGTTGGCCCTTATGGAGTGAGCTTGGTTCATAAAAATTTACTATATAACTTCTTTTCATATGATATACGTCTCTCTCCCTTATCTGACTTCTCCTCCCCCCCCCCCGACTTCTTTTTGTAACCCAACGGTTATCTTTTGACCGGACATTGTACAGCGCCGATGCCGGCGGACACCCAACCCACCAGTTAAGTTTTCGGTCATCTCTCCCCTTCCCTCTCCTTCTTCTACTGCTCCTCTCTGTCCTCTGTCTTCCCTCCTTCCCACCCCAAACCCTAACAGTGGCCGACGGGCAACTGCTGCTCTGCCAAAAAAAATTCTGGCGACTGTTGGCAGCTTCACTCTCCCTCTCTTTCTCTCCTACTTCTCTCATCTGCAAACCCTAAATCCGCCTTTTTATTTCTTTTTCTTGCGGCATATTTGGGGCTGGTCAGCGACTGCCTTCGTCGGTGCCTGCTCCAGCGTCGTAAAAGCGGGCAACCAAGGCTGTCAGACAGTGGGTCACCAAGTGCAGTGGTGATAACAGCCCCTCCCTCCCCGTTTGGTGTTCGTTTTTCTTTTCTAAATTTCAATTGGAAAGTCGCGACGTTTGGACAAGCAGCACGGGTCACCTCCGATTGGCATTAGCAAGGGACGGCGTGAATTTGGAAGTGAGCGCGGTACACTGATCCAGGTTCTGTTCTCTGGAGTTGGTACCTCCAGGTCTCTTGTTTCCCTTCATCTTGTGGTAGCGTGTTGTTGTCTTATTAGTTGATACTAGTCTAGGCACTTTCTTTAGTGGACCTGTAGTACTTCCCGTTTCTTTTGCGTTTGATCGTTGCTTGTTTTGGCTATGGTTTGTGATGGCAAAATAAGGTCATGTCCTCAGGAGGGGCGGGAGCCGAGCATATGATAGGGGGTGGGGCAGGGGGAAAGTGGGGTAAGGAGGCAAGGGTGCGTTTAGGTTGAGAACTGGGTCGTGGAACGTAGGGACGTTAACGGGTAAGTCTATCGAGTTGGCAAAGATTCTCTAGAAGAGGAATGTCAATATAACATGTGTTCAGGAAACTAAGTGGGTAGGATCGAAGGCGAGGAATGTAGGTGGGTTTAAACTGTGGTATTTTGGACGTTCGAAGGGTAAGAACGGAGTGGGTATTCTGGTGGACAGGGATCTTAGGGAGTCGGTGGTTGAGGTTAGGCGGGTGAGTGATAGATTAATGTTTATTAAGTTAGTGGTTGGAGGGCTCACTCTAAATGTCATTAGCGCATACGCGCCCCAAGCGGGTTTGGATGAAGAGGTTAAGAGGTGTTTTTGGGAGGGTTTGGATGAAATGGTGCGTGGTATTCTGCCCACGGAGAAGTTATTTATAGGAGGGGATTTCAACGGGCATATCAGCATGTCTGCCAGTAGTTATGACGAGGTGCATGGCGGTTGTGGCTTTGGGGTTAGGAACGGAGGTGGAACTTCTCTATTAGATTTCGCTAAGGCTTTTGAGTTGGTGATTGCAAACTCTATGTTCCCAAAGAGAGAGGAGCATTTGGTTACTTTTTAGAGTACGTTGGCTAAGACTCAGATTGATTATCTGCTCCTAAGGAAGTTTGATAGAGGGTTGTGCAAGGATTGCAAGGTTATCCCGAGTGAGTCACTCGCAACCCAACATCGGCTCTTGGTGGTGGACGTCAACATCCCGATAAGGAGGAAAAGGAGGGTGGTTCGGGGTAGTCCGAGGATTAGGTGAGGTGCCTTGATAAAGGAGAAAGCTCACGAGCTGGGGAGGAGGCTATTGGCTATGGGGGCCTGGAGAAGTAGTGGGGAAGCTATCGGTATGTGGACGATGACAGCGAACAGTATTAGGAAGGTGGAATAAGAGGCACTAGGGGTCTCAAAGGGTTACTCGGGCAGGCACAAGGGTGACTGGTGGTGGAACACCGAGGTCCAGGGTAAGGTGGAGGAAAAGAAAGCGGCGTATCGACGGTTAGTGGAGATTACGAACAAGGAGGAGAGGCAGAGGAACAGAATAAGTTATAAGGAAGCTAAGAAGGTGGCGAAGTTAGCGGTCATGGAAGCGAAGAGTGCAGCATTTGGTCGCATATACGAAGAATTGGGGGAAAAGGCGGAGATAAGAAGTTGTTTCGGTTGGCCAAGGCGAGGGAGAAGACGACTCAGGATCTAGACCAAGTGAGGTGCATCAAGGACGAGGAAGGCCAAGTGTTAATAAAGGATGCACAAATTAAGCGAAGGTGGCAGACGTACTTCCATAAGCTGCTAAATAATGAAGGGGAAAGAGACATTGTGCTAGGGGAATTGGAGCACTCCGAGTGTCACCAAGATTTTAGCTATTGTAGGCGCATTAGAGTTGAGGAGGTTTGTCGGGGCTATGCATAAGATGAGCAGGGACAGAGCGACATGGCCAGATGAAATTCCAGTAGAATTTTGGAAATATGTGGGTAGAGCAGGATTGGAGTGGCTAACTGGGTTGTTTAATGTTATTTTCAAGACAAAAGAGATGCCAGAGGAATGGAGGTGGAGTACGATGATTCCGCTATACAAGAAAAAAGGCGATATCCAGAACTGTAACAACTATAGGGGCATCAAGCTATTGAGTCATACCATGAAAGTGTGGGAGAGGGTAGTGGAAGCGAGGGTGGGGAGGATGTGGTCGATATCCGAGAATCAATTTGGGTTCATGCCTGGCCGTTCCACTACGGAAACGATCCATCTTATTCGGAGGTTGGTGAAACTGTACAGGGATATGAGGAGGGATTTGCACATGGTGTTTATTGACCTAGAGAAAGCTTATGATAAGGTACCTAGGGAAGTTCTTTGGAGATGTCTGGAGGTGAAAGTGTTCCGGTGGCTTATATTAGGGTGATTAAGGATATGTATGATGGAGCTAAGACTCGGGTTAGGACAGTGGGGGCGACTCAGAGCATTTTCCGGTTGTTATGGGTCTACACCAAGGATCTGCAATCAGCCCGTTCTTATTTGCCCTGACGATGGATACACTGACACACCATATACAAGGGGAGGTGCCATGGTGTATGTTATTCGTTGATGATATAGTACTGATTGATGAGGCGCAAGGTGGTGTTAACGAGAGGTTGGAGGTTTGGATACGGACCCTTGAGTCTAAAGGTTTCAAGCTGAGCAGGACTAAGACTGAATACGTGGAGTTCATGTTTAGCAGCATGCGGGGTGAAGCGGATGTGGACGTGAGGCTTGACTCACAAGTCATCCCCAAGAAAGGGAGCTTCAAGTACCCGGGGTTGATTATACAGGGGGATGGGGATATTGACGAGGATGTCACGCACCGTGTAGGAGTGGGGTGGATGAAATGGAGGCTAGCGTCTGGTGTTCTGTGTGACAGGAAGGTGCCTCCGGAACTTAAAGGAAAGTTCTATAGAACAGTGGTTAGGCCGGCCATATTGTATGGTGCAGAGTGCTGGCCAGTGAAGAATTCTCATATCCAGAAGATGAAAGTTGCAGAGATGAGGATGCTGAGATGGATGTGCGGACACACTAAGCTAGATAAGATTAGGAATGACGATCGGTTGAAGGTGGGCGTGGCTCCCGTGAAAGACAAGATGCAGGAAGCTAGGCTTAGATGGTTCGGGCACGTGAAGATGAGAAGCCTGGATACACCGGTGAGGAGGTGTGAACGGCTGGCCTTGACAGGTATGAGGAGAGGTAGATGGAGGCATAAGAAATATTGGGGAGAGGTGATCAGGCAGGACATGGTGCAGATGTAGATTTCCGAGGACATGGCCCTTGATAGGAAGTTGTGGAGGTCGAGCACTAGGGTTGTAGGTTAGGAGACAGGAGGCTAGTGTGATAGTGTCTTGTTTTAGGCTGTTAGGGGCTCCAGTTGTGTTCTTAATACTTCTTTAAGGTCGAAAGTTAGGCTATAGTATATTTAGCGGCCCTGTATGTACATATTATTCCCTTGTGTATGTAGTATTGTGCCTTTGTTGATACTTAGTGTTAATACTTTGCTCTCTATTTTCTGGTTATTGCGTTGCTAGTGTTATCTGTTAGGATTCCTTTACTGCTACTGATACATTGTCTCTTTCCTTCTTGTGCTGAGGGTCTACCGGAAACAACATCTCTACTCCTCCGGAGTAGGGGTAAGATCTGCGTACACACTATCCTTCCTAGACCCCACACATGGGATCTCACTAGGTTGTAGTTGTTGTTGTAACTTCTTTTCATATAGTGGAATGGCAGTTAAGAGAATAAATCTAAAACTTGACTGATGATTTTAATGCTAGTGGATGCCTTAGATAAAATCAACTTGGTAGATCAAATGAACTCCTTATTCCCGAATCTACTTGCCGTGAAGAAGAACCTGCTGAAAATGAAAGGAGCAAGGGGCTACAGAACTAAGGTCAAAAGGAAGTGTGGCTTTAATTGAAGCAAGGGTAGGCCTCCTCATAAAAAGTTAAGAAGCGAAGTTCTCCAAATTGGATACCATTTGAAAAATCAAAAGGAAAAAAAGGCAAAATTTCTCATAACAAAATTTAGGCCGATGATCGAGGTAGCTAGGGGCAGCCTCAATTCAAGCCCACCCTACAAGTGTTCTTTTTTCCTTCTTTTTTTTCTTTTGGACATAATAGACTAGAAAATCGTCCTACGGAAAGATAAAAGCTAGTAATTATTTGTATATCAAAATCACCGAGAACATCGACTAAAGGTATTGAAAAGTACAGGTTTTGGAAATACTTAAGAAGGGTAAGAAATGCAAAATATTATGTTTGATTAGTACTTTCTTCAAACTAATCCCAAGTTGAAGATACAAGAAAATTATAAGGAAATTTGTATCGGTCAAAATCTTACCACCATCACCAGGTTGCCCACGATCCCCTTATCAGCAATCAGGTAGTGAAAGTCAACAGAGTCCACTCCATTTCTCCTCCGATATACCCGACAAATCGAAAAGAGCAACGCCTAAAGCTACGACCAGAATGCACCATTGACCAAAACACATCAAATCACATTGAGGGTAAAGGGATTTCGACTATATATAGCCAAGGAAGGCTTTCGATAGGGGGATTCCCGGAGAAGGGAAATCAAAAGAAAAGCTCCACTCCTATATCATAAGAGAGAAAAAATTTTGTAATTCACTTTTCTCATTGAGTGATGATAAATTTTAATAAGATTATCGATATTTCCATTGTCACTAATGCAATCATCATTACCAAAGTTTTCAATCTGGAATTAACTAAGTTTGACTTGAATTTACCCCTTCATCTTTGATTGATTTGTTCAAAAAGATTTCAATATCTTTTGAGTCAAATAAAATTGTCATGGATTAAGTCATGGCAAGAATATAAAAGAAACTAAATCGTCCATATTCTTTTACGTCATTACGTGCGAGATACATTTCATTAGCCATAAAGAAGGGAAAATACAAGTCAAAGAGAGGAGTAGCTAGAAGAAAAACGATGGTAAAGTCGGCTCCTAACGTCTTGGGAATGAAGTAAATTAAACGTGAAGAAACATTTGGACCGTTGAGACATTCATATCATGAATGTGGAATTGGTGACAAACCCCTTTGACACGAAAGCGCCAACCAAACAACTAATAACGTACGTCCATACTTCACATGTCACAGTTTTAAATCTTGCTTTGATTTAAGTTCTTCTGTATACAGTATAATAAATTGTTTCAGGTTAACTATACGATAATTTCAAGTAAAATATTGTATTAAGTGCTTATTTGTAATATGATATAAAAATAATAATCAACTTACTATAACATGCTAAATTATGCGATAATAGCATATTTTTTTTTATTATTATTGATAACTCTGTATATGGTGAAATCGGAGTGTCCAACTCCTCGCCATCGAAACACCTCAAAGGATCATCTCGGAGGCTCTAGGCTACAAGGCTACCGTCGAGTTTCCTCTTTCAAAGTTCGTCGACGCTCGACCTGGGGACAATATTGACCACGGCTGTGATAGAAATAGAGAGTTCCCAAGATACACGGCTAGGGCTGACAAAGTCTAGTATGCTACTCTAAACCTGAATCAGGGCGCCATCTAGCTGTCCCATCTCCATATTTGTATAATTAATGCATCTTGTACTATGTTGGAATTCCCCTCATATATAAAGGGGATCCTTATCATTTTAGAGGCTTATGTTGCTTCAATAGCTCCACACGAAATATACAAGAACATTCTCTCTGCTCTCTAACACATTCTTTTGATATTATTGCTTCAATTTATTATCTTCATTATTGTTCATTATTTATTGCTTATCATTAGCCATAAAGAGCCTTCATTGATTTTATTATAACTGTTAATCATACTCTGATCATCTTTGATAGCTCACAGTCGAGCTCAGGAATCGACCTCGAGACCCCCAAATCGACAAGCTCGAGGCCCCAATTGTTAACCTATCGATTTGGTTATCACCTTACTCCTTACTCTTATCTCGTTTCTAAATCTCACACATAGCATCATCTGCTTAACAACTAGCATAAAAATATATCACGAATTTTTAGAGTCCCGTAATCAAATTTAATTGTTATTACCATTTTTACGGTAAACAGTTTGGCGCCCACCGTGGGGCTAAAAATAATAGTGATTATTTTCTTGTTGGTTTTATTACACAACGCAAGTTATCTTTCACACCTATTCTTGTCCAAGATCTTCAAAGTTTAGGTCCAAATGCCTAACTCAGTAAATAGAGATGAAAACAACTACCTCGAGAACCGAGAAAAGAATGGTATGGTTGTTCCAGGTGTTGGTATACCACCACAGAACCCTGTGAATGCACCGGAGTCGACCTCCAAGGGTACGACCTCACGTGACGCCCAATGTGTTAGCACCGCTCCTCACACTCACCAGAAAACTCCTAGCATGGTAGCACCGGGGACAACTCCCCCAGTCGAACATGTACCAGAGAGATCGAGCAATAACAGATCGATAACCGATCCCGTCATCATAAAAATGCTCGAGGACCTCACCAGAAGGATCGAATCAGGCGAGAAAATGATAGAAGCTAATGATAAGAAAGTCGAAACTTACAACTCGAAGGTCGACCAAATTCCAGGAGCGCCCTCGATCATGAAAGGTGTGGACTCGAAGAAGTTCGTACAGAAGTCGTTCCCATAGGAAGCGGCCCCGAAACCCATTCCAAAGAAGTTCAGAATGTCAGATCTCCCGAAATATAACGGTACCTCGGACTCTAATGAGCACGTTACCGCTTACACCTGTATAGTAAAGGGCAACGACCTGAGGGACGACGAGATCGAGTCTGTCCTGCTGAAGAAGTTCGGAGAAACACTTTCTAAAGGGGCAATGATGTAATATCATAACCTGGTGATCGCGACCTACTCCGCACTACTAATTATGTAGCGAGAGAGGGTCGGAGCAGCTTTTACCCGATTTTGGGTCGGGATCGATATCCACAGAGAGCTAGAAATGGAGTCGAGTATCTATCTAGTTTAGGATTGCGTATATGTTCCAAATTACACTTCTAATCATTTTTGGGAGTTTTCTTTATAATTCTACTTTTAGCAAACTACAGATTGTAAATTAAGCTAAGAGTTAAATGCTACGGGTTGTTCAAATAGTTTAAAGGGCACTAGGATAGTGACATCCGCCTAGGTGGTCAATTGACGGGTACTTGAGTCTAAGGCACAATTGACATGATTGGGGAGTATGATATAACTATTGCACTACTTTACCCACTCTACACCCCTCGGTGGTTCAAGTGATTTTGCCCAATTGACTTTTTCAAGACCAACTGGGTATGCAAATTTGCACAAGCAACTTAGGGTTCAAGTCGGGTATTACTCTCTCGAGGTTTAACCCTTTAATTGGGGCTATCAATATCTTGAGTATGACCCAATTCCTTGTTGGATCAATTTCGGAGACTTAGACTCTCTTTCTCAAGAAGAGCCCTAGTCAACTAAACACAAACTAGTGTTTGCAACCACTAATTCAGCAATTAACCATGAAATTGACCCAAATATCAAACACTCATAATCAATTTAGCCATAAAATACAAGACCCATCAATTACTCACACTAGGGTTGAGCCACAACCCTAGCTATGAGGTTTATCTACTCATATTCAAAGAAGAAAAACAAGAAATAGATGAAGATAAACACATATTAATTAATTGCTAAGCTAAATATAGTGATTCAATGATGAAATGTAGTTAAAGTTGCCCAAAATGACCAAGAAAATCGACTCACGAGCGCAGCTATGCTATACCAATATCTGATGACCTAAAAATGGAAAAGGGACTATTTACACTAAGCTGAAAAATCTGGACAAAAATACCCCTACGGGGTTAATGCGGACCGCACAGAATGGAATGCGGCCGCACTAGGACTCTTCTCTCCAAAATCTAGCCCTCTGAACTCAGGCTCCACGGACCGCACAGAATGGAATGCGGCCGCGGTGACTTCTAGTGTGGTCCACACAAAATGGACTGCAGACCGCATTGGCTTCAAAGCTCCAAATTGCAACTTCTCTGAATCTTGGCTCTGCGGACCGCACAGAATGGCAGTGTGGCCGCATGGACTCCAGTGCGGACCGCACTAAATCTAGTGTGGCCGTATTGCCTTTTAGCTTGAATACCTGCTCTCTGAACCTCCTATGCAAACCGCACAAAGTGGTGTGCGGCCGCACTGGACCTATTTTGCCTAAGCTTGTCTTGTCTTTGGTACTTGTGCAAGTTTCACTCCTTTTGAGCTGATCTTTGACATATTGTCACTTTGTTGATCAAATCTGCAATCAAGCACAACTTATGAGCCTTTTAGGACTATTTTGTATGAGTTTCTAATCAAAGCATGAGCAAGAAGGAGTATAAAATGCATCAAAATACTTAGTTATCACCTGGCCCCAAACTTTATAGACTTATTTGTTATGCTAGTGGATTCCTTCATTAAAGCACATGACGGGGCCATCAAGGTGGCCACAAGGAAATCTGGCGTCTTCAAAATCAAGCAAAGTGAGAACGAAATGCTGCGAAAGTTCGTATCTCGCTTCCAAATGGAACTAACACCGGTCTCCGATGACTGGGCAGTGCAGGCCTTCACTCTAGGTCTGAATGAAAGAAGCTCGGTGGCTTCAAAGTAGTTGAAAAGGAATTTGGTTGAGTATCCCGCTCTGACCTAGTCGAACGTTCACAACCAATACCAGTCGAAGATTAGGGTCGAAGACGACCAACTAGCAGCCCCCTCGGGCTCAGTATACCCAAGTAAGCTTTTGGCGAAGGAGCTAAAGCCAAACAAAGAAAGCTATCAGCCATACACCGAAGACAGAAGGAACGCCCCGAGACGCAACCCACCTCACAACGATCGAAGGATAGACCGACGACAGAATCCTCGGGGACTCATCAACAGAGTCGGATTCGATAGGAATGCAGGGCCAACAGAGGTACCTCGCTTATCAGAATACAACTTCAACGTCGATGTATCGGACACCGTGTTCACCTTTAGTAAAATCAGAGACGCCAAGTGGCCCAGGCTTGTACAATCAGATCCTTCACAAAGGAATCATAACTTAGAGTGTAAATTTCACAACAAGCACGGCCACAGGACCGAGGATTGACACCAGCTCCGAAAAGAGGTAGCCCGACTACTTAACAAAGGCACCTCCGGGAATTCCTCAGTGACCAAGCAAAAAATCAGTTCCGAGAAAGAGAGGCGGCCAAGAAGAACGAAACAAATGAGCCACAACATGTCATCCACATGATCTTGGGAGGCATCAATGCCCCACAGGAACCCGTGATGAGATGGACAAAAATATCTATCACTAGAGAAAAGCGAACCCGGGGGTATATACTCGAGGATGCCCTCACATTTAGCGAAGAGGACACCGAGACCTTGTCTCAACCCCACAATGATGCACATGTAATCTCTTTCCTTGTAAATACATTTCAAATAAAATGTGTACTCGTGGATCTAGGTAGCTCGGCCAATATTATCAGGTCAAGGGTAATAGAGCAGTTCGGACTGCTTGACCAAATCATGCCCGCCACTCGAGTCCTCAACGGATTCAACATGGCGAGTGAAACAACAAAAGGAGAAATCACCCTCCCAGTCAACGTGGCCGGCACAACCCAGAATGTCAAATTCCATGTCATCGAAGGAGACATGAGGTACAACGCCTTGTTCGGGAGGACATGAATACACTACATGAGAGCAGTACCATCCACCCTCCACCAAATGATGAAATTCCCGACAAAGGATGGAATTAAAACCGTCTACGGGGAACAACATGCGGCAAGAGAAATGTTTGTGGTGCACGATGTGGCGCCAGCACCAATACCTCCACTCGCAAAGGGGCCAAAGGGTAATCAAACTACATCTTTGGTTAAGCCCTATTAAACAAAGAAGAGGACCGTACCACATCCTCATCACAAGCGAGTAGAACATATCGGACCTCGAAATGTCACCGGCACATCCCACACTAAGTTATAACCTTCTCCCTTTTCATTTTATATTTCACACTAACTCTTATACAGGCGCCTGACCGAAGTAGTCAAAGCGCTAACCCAGCCCGAAGACCTTAAGGTTTTAAATCATCCGTTGCACTCTTTTCCTTCGACCGAGTTTTTGTCCCGAAAAGGGTTCTACCAGCAAGGTTTTTAATGAGGAAACATCTGCATACTACCTAAGGAAGACTCGACAAGTATTCAAGACTTCTTTTGCAAACAACCACGAACACTGATGAGCATCCCCCCGAAAGGTCATCCACTCAGAAAATCCAAGAAACGCCAAATGGGGTTCCAATAGGAAAATGATGTACCGGGCCAAATGGTCGAACGAACCGTGCCCGTATAGCCGGACCCCTGACAGCAAAAACATGTATACTTGTACCAAGTAATCAAAGAATATCTTTTATCAAAGCATCTCACGCTCCAAAAGAAACTCGACATCTTTGCGAAAATGACTTCTTTGACAAAAACATCTCGAGCACTCGGGGACTGGCGTTAACAATTCAACATCTGAACGACCCCCGGGTCGGGACTCCAAACTCATAAGCCCTCAAGTGAGGCAACATGAAAAACACGAAACATCTCCAAGGCTGAAAGTGTCCCGAACAGTCGGGGACTGGCATCAAAATCTCAAAAATCGCACGACCTCGGGGTCGGAATCTCCGAAATCGTAAGCCCTCAATGAGGCAATACCAAGTTTACGAGTAATGACTCGGGGACTATCGCCAATCACCATCCATTAAAAAAACCGAGGCCATAAGACCCCAAGCGGGTAGACTCGGTCTCGTAAGACCTACATAAGGCAGCAACAGTATCTATAAGACCTCAAGCAAGGCATGAACCATACTTGTACCAAGTATCTAAAAATTGTAAGACCTCAAAGGCATGAAAATTTTCTAAGACCTTACTAAAGGCATAAACCTGATCTCATAGTTAAGGCTATATATCGAACTTGTAAGACCCCCAAAAGGCATACCCTTGATATAGATGTTGAAACTACTCCACTCGGGATCAAAAATGGCTCCGGCCAAGCATAAATGACTACGATCATACAGTTGTACCAGCCATACTAACGCGACTCGGGGACGCCCGACCGTCTCTACAAAATCACATGCCTTCAATTACTTCGAAGCTACTTCGAAAAGAACCGGTTAAATAGACTACCCACGATATAGGCAAAAGAGCTTCGACCATGTCAGCTCCAAATCACAAGTTTTGAGATACTCAGCCTCCGAGCCAAACCTCCCGAAGTGCTCGATTATCTCCACATATTGACTTGTAATCAAGGTTTTTATCGAACCGTCGAAGAGTCAGGCAAAAATTATTTCAAAAAGTCCTTAACGAGGAAAAATAAAGCCAATAAAAGGTGGCTTTGACCCAAGGCGTAAGAGCCATTGTCGCCAGCCCGCATAAAAGGCCGCATCGGCCCAAGGCGTAAGAGCCATTGTCGCCAGCCCACACAAATCTGAAAACTTGAGGGTCGAATGAGCTCAAGTCGAAACCCGACTTGGAGACTGAACCCAAAATAGTTAACTAAATATGCCTAAGGGCAAGGCATAAGAGCCCTTGTCGCCAGCCCACACAAATTCGAAAATTTGAGGGTCGAATGAGCTCAAGTCGAAACATGACTTGGAGACTGAACCCAAAATAGTTAACTAAATATGCCTAAGGGCAAGGCATTGTCGCCAGGCCACATAAGAGGTCGATTCGACCCAAGGCGTAAAAGGTCGAATTGGCCAAGTACATAAAAGGCTATGAGCCAGCCCAATGAGCCTCAGGGCCACACGTAAAAGGTCGAATTGGCCAAGTACATAAAAGGCTATGGGCCAGCCTAATGAGCCTCAGGGCCCTATCACAAATCTAAGGATTCCCATCGACCCAAAGACCAGTTCACATGGCCAAATTCAAGACAAAGAGAGATACGAAAGAAGTAAAGCTGCAAGGTTTTCTTTTATACACATATACAAAAGAACAAAATCTCCATCTGCAAACATACTTTGAAAATGATGTATACAGACGGCAAAATCTACGCCCTCTTGGGGGGGTACGGCCTAACAGACTCATCTTCTCTTTCTTCGGTGTCAGACAGAAGTAACCGAGCATCAAGCTCGTTCGACCTCGTTCGCGCCAACTCTTCCGAGAGGACAAAACCCCTAACACGAATCTCCTCGAGAATCTTTCTTCGAGACTTGCAATGAGCATATTCTCTAATCCTCTCTTCGCGATCGAGGATCCTTCTCAGCTCAGCTTGAGCATCGGTAGCGTCCTTTAAATAGATCGCCATATTCTGGTTAGCATTAGTTTGGCTCAGTACGGCTTCAACCCGGGCATCAATGATCTCAGCCCTGACCTTCGAAAGCTCGGACTCAAGCTTCGTAATCATATCTATTTGAACCGAAACGTTATCGCAAGCTAAGCGAAGTTGAGCCTCAAAAGTGGGAACTTTAGCCAGAGCACCCTTCCCCTCTAAAGCCTGAGCCTCCGCCTGAGCTTTTAGCTCATCATGCTCATACTTGGCTCGGCCAGCTTCATCCCGAAGGTGCTCTAGGGCCTCCATCTTTTTCTGCAACTGCAATAAACGAAGCATTAGCCTCAGAAGCTAGAAGGCAGAATGCACGCTCACCCAGGACAGAAAATTACCTGCTCCTTTAAGTAGCTCTCATAATTCAAGCTCTGACTCACCTCATACCGCAAGTGTACCAACTCATCTTCCTTTTCATCGCAAAGGAGCCTAAGGGATCTCACCTCATCTAGAGCTTTCCGCAGCCTAGCTTCGCGACGAAGCAACCCGGACTTAAGCTTGTCGAAGGCCTGCAAAAGAAAACCCAATAATGAAGGGAAGGCGCGAAGCTCGAAAGGCATGTGCAGAAACTAACCACGAAGTGAAGCCATTGGGTTTTCTCGAAGGACGAGCACACATCTTCCAACCTAGCTCCCTCAGCTCTGAAAGGGTCGACTCCGGTCGAGGCACGGTCGCTCGGTGTATGTGACCCCAGGTTTTGAGTATCCCTCAAAGTACTTTCAACGGAAAAAGAAGACGACAACAACAGAAAAACCACCTTTCCAAAGTCAAGAACCACAAGCACGGTAGGCCCCGACAATGATTCCACTCTGAAGCCCCGGTCCGGCTTCGCCTTGCCTCGAGCGCCATCGCCCTGTAGAGGCATCTCTCGCTTATTGTTGTCGTTCTTTAGCCTAGAAGCTAGCAATCCTTCCCCATCTCCAAAGGGGCGCGGCCTCGCCTCGGAATGCTCTTCGTTGCCTAAAACAACAAGATTAATACGTAGAAAGGGAAAAATTGAAGGAAGGGAAAGGAAAAAATAACACAACATGCACCATGATGTTTTGCTTCCCATATGCCCCAGGACAAAGCTCGCCACTTGCGCTCATCACAAGTCGAGTAGGTCGCCAACCTCCGAACCCAATCCGGTAGATCAAGAACCTCGCCCGACGCCCATGAAGCCGCTGCAGAAAAAGAAAAGAAGGCGCAGTTACGAAACCAGCATTCACCATAAACAGAACTGAGAAGGCACAGAATGTACCACTTACGTGTATAGATCCATTCCTCAGGGAATGGCATAAGCTCCATGGGTATAATGTCAGCGGTCCGGATTCGGACGAATCGACTCATCCACTTCCGATCTCCATCTTCCTCATCATCAACAACGAGGGGCGTGGTGGACCGGCATCGCAAGGTTAGCAGACCTCGATGGTGAAAGGGCCGGTACAACCTAATAAGTAGGGGTGTTCATGGTTCGGTTTGGATCGGTTTTTTCCTAAAAAGAAACCAAACCAAGTAAGTCGATTTTTCAAATATTAGAACCAAACCAAACCAATTAAGTCGGTTTTTCTCGATTTGGTTTATGTCAGTTTTTTGGTTTTTTCGGTTATTTGTCAGTTTTTCTTAAATATAAGACATACACTACCAAATACCTATTTCGGCGACCACATTTTTAATGTAACACTATCAAATCAATTGCCCTTTAAGAAATCTATTATTTACCAAAATATATTGATGATAATTGAATCAAATAGTGATGAATAATTTAAGGACTCAATTAAAAATATGTTATTTTTAACACGAAATGGATTCTTACACTAAACAAAAGAAAACTACCAATCAAACTAGAATGTAAAGGTAAAGAACTATATTAAAAGTGCAAACTATTAACATTTACCATAAATTTTTTGAAACTTTTTATAACAATATACATATATATAGGTGTAATAATAAATTTGAAATAGTTATTCCTATAGTCGGTTTGGTTCGGTTTTTTTCTGATTAAAACCAAAACCAAACCAAATTTGATTGGTTTTTAAAATTCAAAACCAAAACCAAACCAAACCAAAAAGTATCGGTTTTTTTGGTCGGTTGGTTCAGTTTTTCGGATTTTTATGAACACCCCTACTAATAAGATGACTGAGTGTCAGTTCAAGCCCCGCTTTCTCCGCAAAAATCTCATCATCAACAATATTCGCCAAAATGATGGGTGGATCTGCACCAGGTAACCCGATACTTTAAACAAAAGTCGAATACAACCCTATCAAGGGGGCCCAGTGTGAAAGGATACGTGTACACATTCAAGAATCCATCGGCACGAGCCGTGATGCCCTCATCCGGGGAAAGTATCTGTAACACTACTTCCTCCCCCCATCTGCAGTCTTTTCTCACCAACCCAAGATGATCTTCTCCTATCAAATAAGTTATCTTCAAGGTATACTCTCGCTGGTCCTAAATTTCGGAGGCAGAGTTCTCCCCTCTCTGCCGGACAGACACCAATGCGGCAATCATGTCTATGGCAAAATTAGAGAACTAAAGTAGGAATTTGTGCAAGTACGTACGTACTAAAGTAATGAAAGGCTTAACGCAGAAAAAGAAGGGTAATTACTTAAAATAGTGGTATCTCTAAAAGAGCAGAAACAACCCTATATATGGAAAAAACGGCGACGATCCGCCTGCCTCAAAAGCTGATTAAAAACACTGACTGATATCACCAAATCGCCTCAATAACTTTGCAGTCATATCGTACATTAGGCGACGCCATGTAATGTATTAGGAAAGGAAATTCCCGTATCACCGCAAGTCCCGAGGTGGTACCCGACCTCGAGGACCTCCATCAAAAGGGAAGTTAGGCTCTAAGAAGCCAACGGTATCACCGCATGTCCCAAGGTGGTACCCGACCTCGAGGACCTGCATCAAAGAGAGGTTGGGCTCCAAGAAGCCAACGACATCATCGCAAGTCCCGAGGTGGTACCCGACCTCGAGGACCTCCAACAAGGAGAAGTTAAGCTCTAAGAAACCAACGGCATCACCACAAGTCCTGAGGTGGTACCCGACCTCGAGGACCTTCATTAGAGAGAGGTTGGGCTCCAAGAAGCCAACGACATCATCGCAAGTCCCAAGGTGGTACCCGACCTCGAAGACCTCCAGCAAGGAGAAGTTAAGCTCTAAGAAGCCAATGGCATCATCGCCAGTCCCGAGGTGGTACCCGACCTCAAAGATCTCCATCAAAAAAAAGTTAGGCTCCAGGAAGCCAATAACATGATTACAAGTCTCGAGGTGGTACCCGACCTCGAGGACCTCCGTTAAAAAGGAGTTAGGCTCCAAAGAAATAAGCATTTAAACTCCACCCAGATGGGCTTGATCACGGGGTACCATCTAAATTCGAGTAAAACCTCGTTCGAGATCTATCTACAACGCCTTAAGGCTATCTACGCTAAGTCCAAAGCAGGTTTCCACGTGGCCTGGGTTTGAACGAACCCTCACTCGGGGACTGCTCTCCAAAGCTTAAAGGTAGTCCTTATCCTCAGACCTCCGAGCAAATCTCCCCTCAAAGATTATCGCTGGATATAAATGGTAAATCCCGATCTCAAGGCTCGAAGCATTACTTTCAGTCAACTCGAAGTAAGGGTCCCGATGACCCAAGTTTATCGGCCCAATCCAGGCTTGGTCCAAGGAATGGCAAAAAGGTTCCACGGGGAGCCGTATTAATCAATCGAAGGTTAGGAAAAATGCTCACACCTGGGCTCGATATTGGCAACAGCCGATAGAATTGTGCATTCAGAGTCTCCGTAAACATAAATAAAAGGGAATATAGCAAGCATCGAAGACAAAATTGAAGAAATATCTTTGTATTCATAAAAATTTGATTACAGAAGCCCATGAGGTCCTTACACAGAAACAAAGAAGAGAAAAGGTATACATATAGTAAAAGCCTAGAGCCTAGCCTACTCTTAAAGGTGTATCCTCGGCAGCAACATCTTCGAGCACCATTTCCTCGGGCATGCATCCTCGGGCGCAATATCTTCTACCGCCACCTCCTCTGGGGTTTCATCTCGGTCCTTTAGAATAATATCTTCGAGAGCGAAGATGAAGAAGAGTAAAGTGGGAAGATGAAGAAGAGGAAAGTGATGCAGAAGAAGCAGAAAAAAGAGACATAGCCTGCCAAAGCCAGAGGTAGAGGATTTGGAGAGCATCAACCCTACATGCACGGCTGCTCCAAGTCCGCCTTATGGGACATTGTACCATGCAAGTTTAGCGGCCAGTTGTGCCATTTTATCCCTTGGAAAACCAAGGGAATGAAGTGCCACACCAGGCCAGGGTAGGAGAGTGAGCAGCGGTATATAGTCTGAACACTCTCCCGAGTAGCGGTGTAGAGTCCAAATGTCCTCCTAAGTTGGAAGAAGTCGGCCCCCTATCTCATTACCTCGAACCATTGATGACAGCAGTAACAACCGTAACAACAACAACAAGACAGTATAATCTCGCTCAGCAAGGGAAAGCCCAGGAAAAAGGCCATAGCGTGGCTGATGAGAATGCCGTCATGTAACCTTAAGGCCATAGACCCCAAATATGGTGGGAAGCAATGGAGGAGGATAGTGAGAAGAAAGGGATGGAAAGATGTTAAAAGGCACTTGGATAAAAAGATAGTACCGGAAGGCCCCCATTTATAGAGGGTGATAGTATGGCCGACAACGCCATCAATGCCTTTGAAAGACGGATCGGCATGCGCAATCAATACGTTATTGAAAACTGAATCGATGGCAATACTGTCGCTTTGAAGAATGGGGATCGGCAGCGCATTGAATAACACTGAAAAGACAAGTCCATGGGATGTCTCGGTTATCGTGAAGGCTTACGTCATAAGTATGATATCATCAATATGACATCATCAGGGGAAGTCCGAAGAGTTGGATGTCAAAATCGTTTCTTATCGCCCCTCTCTAAGAAATGCGGGGATTATCTGTATACGGTGAAATCGGAGGGTCCAATTCCTCGCCATCGAAACACCTTAGAGGATCATCTCGGAGGCTCGAGTCTACAAGGCTACGGTCGAGTTTCCTCTCTCGAGGTTCGTCGATGCTCGACCTGGGGACAATGTTGACCATGACTATGATAGAAATGGGGAGTTCCCAAGGCACACGGCTAGGGCTGACAAAGTCTAGTAAGTTACTCTATACCTGAATCAGGGCGCCATCTAGCTGTCCCATCTCCATATCTGTATAATTAATGCATCTTGTACTATGTTGGGATTCCCCTCATATATAAAGGGGATCCTTATCATTTTAGAGACCTTTGTTGCTTCAATTGCTCCACACGAAATATACAAGAACATTCTCTCTGCTCTCTAACACATTCTCTTGATATTATTGCTTCCATTTATTATCTTCATTATTGTTCATCATTTATTGCTTATCATTGGCCATAAAGAGCCTTCATTGATTTTATTATAATTGTTAGTCATACTCCGATCACCTTCGATAGCTCACAGTCGAGCTCCGGAATCGACCTCGAGACCCTCGAATCGACAAGCTCGAGGCCTCGATTGTTAACCTATCGGTTTGGTTATCACCTTACTTTTTACTAGCTCTTATCTCGTTTCTAAGTCTCACACATAGCTTCATCTACTTAACAACTAGCATAAAAATAGATCACGTATTTTTAGAGTTTCATAATCAAATTTAATTGTTATTACCATTTTCACAGTAAACAAACTCTTAAATTCTTATTATTATATCCTTCACACATTCTCTCCAACTTTTATCTTTGTTTCGTGTGTTCCACATTTCCAGTTTTTCAAGATCCTTGGGAATATTCTGAAATTTTAAGGCCAGATTCATATAGGTGTTCGAACGTGAACTTTTTCTTTCAATTAGATCTAGAAAAAAATACTTCCCACGTCCATAAGTGACTTTTTTATCATTGACATACCCCTTAAGAAAGTAGTAACTCTTAGAGGAAAAAAAGATATATTTACTAAAAAATATTTAATTAAAATTTGCATATTATTCCGTTGACACATTAGAATATATAAATAAGGACAAGTTTTGAAGAAAAAAAATTAATTTCTTTTTAATTAGGTAAAAGAATATTTATTTTGGACAAAAATAAAAAGGCTAAAAGGATTATGTACAGGAGGGAGTAAGAAATATGCATTTAGAATCCCTTGGGAAGAAAAGTTTACCCATTTACATTATCGTTCTCTAGGGTTTAATTTTCTTCTTATTAATTAAATCAATTAATAATATCATATTTTAATACGAGAGGTCCTCCCTATAATTGGTCCTTAAATATAGTAAGCCAATTATTTACATGTATTTCTTTATCTGGCATTATTTACTTATTAGTCATATAAAAAAAGAATATTTTTTTACATTTAAAAATAAATTTAACTTCACTTTTAATTTTACCCTTAATATCCTCCTTTTACGTTACACTTTAAGATCATAATTTTTCTAAAAAAATACTTCTTCTAGCAGGAAGTAGTCTAGAAGCATAATTTGTTATATTTATTTATGGAAAAATGACATTATATATCCGTTGAAAATATATATATATTCTGTATGTTATATGTAAAAATTATATAAATTTTATATACTTTTTCGACTATCAAATATAAATAGTTTCTAGCATGGACTAAAAGTGATAATACCGTTCTAGTTATTAGGAGTGTTTTGGAAAACCAAATAATGAAGGCAAGCGCGGCTGCTTGTTTGACCTAAGACAAAGAAGGAAGCAAAACGTGGTCGTTTTGGTAGAAGTGATGTAAGATGGCCGAATATTCCCATATTGTTACCGAAATGGCTGAGTCAAAGAAACCGCCTCTTTCCTTTTGCCTTCCGCGTATCCAGCATGCTTTATATTATTACTAGAAACTATTACTCCCTTCATATAAATTTGCAGCAGAATTAGAATATTATTTTATAGCAGCAAAACACTTGCTTTTATGATCTCTCAGACCCCATCTTCTTACATTAAAAAAGATTTTGCATGTGGAGGTGTGAGAACTGTGACCAGACTTTCTTGCTGCTCAAGGTTTTGTGTATAAAAATATAGAATAAAAGGGTGGCTCTTTTTATTCTTTGTTTCAAAAGCTTACTGTTAAACTCCAGATATCCTGGACAGCTGCTCAACAAATCTGTGCTTTCTTCTTCATCATTAAACTCCCAAAGGTAATTTTTTTTTTCCCCTTCTTCTGATTTTCAGGTATTTCTCTGTATTTTTATGCTGGATTTTGATTGTATCATGTGTTAGCAGTAGTACTTTCATTAGTTTTGAACCATATGTTGTACCACTCTGAGTTTTCTGAACACATTTAATTAATATTTAGTCCAGTCAGTTATATTATGAAAATGATAGCCACAATAACAAAAATGGGATTTCTTTCCTTTGTTTTCCTTGGTGTCCAGATTTCTTTCCTTTTTCTTCTTCTTTTGGTTTAGTTTGATATTTTGGCTTGTGTATGTACCAAATAGCCCGGCCCCCAATCACCCTCCACCAAAAGAAAGACAAGTGGCGGCAGGGTTTAGGCCTTAGGGTTCATGCTGAGCACAGATCAGGAGATTCTTGATCTATATATAGCTCAAAATGTGCTTTGGCATATGCCATTAGGCCCTTTACTAAGCCAAAATATTTCAGTTTGGTCATGAAGCCAGATTTTTCCAAGGCTATATAAGAAAACAATCAACTCATTTCCTTGTATGATACTTAACTCCCACATGTCCTGCTCGTCCTATACAATTTAAAAAATAAATCTCGAGTCTAACTCAATGTGCTAGTGATTACATTTTCTTCTATTGCTAGACATTTTCTGTCATTCCAAATTCAACTTAAGTATGTAATGTCCAGAAATTTAGTCCAATGGGATTTTGCTGATAGTTTGGAACATTGTGTCAGCAAATAGCTTACTCTGAGGTCTGTCTGTACTAAGGAATTGCAAAACCTTATGGCATTTTTAACGTATACAACATTTATTCTTAATTTATATTTACACACACATACACACACACACACATATATATATATATATATATATATATATATATATATATATATATATATATATATATATATATATAGTGGCGAAGCCAGGAAATTCAATAAGGGTGTTCAAATTTTGAACACCCTTTGCTAGTGGGCTATCCAAGGGCGTTCAAAGTCTGTTTTTAATCAATAACAAGTAATATTTTACCTTATATGTAGGATAATTTTTCGGCGACCCTTCAACCAAAGTAGCTTCGCCCCTGTATATATATATATATTAAATTTTATGCTAAATTATGTGTAGCACCGCCTGATAGGCTGGTGTTGTCAATCTTTCTTTTTTCTGTGATGCAGCCAATCTTTTCTTCAGTCTGATTTTGTCAATCTATGTCTTGAAATTTCTTTTCTTTGTTTGTGTATAATAACTGAAACCATCTTTTCGATGATGCAAGCTATTTTTATGTAGAACTATATATTTTATGGAAAACAAGATTGGACTTAGTATCATATGAGAGATTAATGTTGTTTACCTTACTTTATAGATTCTTGCATTGTTAGTGATTACATTTCTTCCATTGCTAGACATGTTCTGTCATTCCAATTCAAATTAAGTATGTAATATTCAGAAATTTAATCCAATGAGGTTTTGCTGATAGTTTGGAACATTGTGTCAGCAAATAGTTTACTCTGAGGTCTGTACTAAGGAATTGCAAAACCTGTAATGGCATCAGACTTTATACCTGACATCAAGTTGTTTTCTACTTGTAAGTAGCATTAGTTTTGGATTTCACAACACACATTAAGAATGGTGAATTCATATGCAATTTGTTACATGTAAATATAAGTAAAGCTATTGAGAAAATGAAGTTCAAATTGGCAGAGCTGAAAAGTCTGGTTCCACTCTTCATTTTCTTGTCTTTTCCTCCATCTTAAAGCAAGCAGAAGCGACCAGATTCTTGTAAAATATGCTACCAATTTTAGAGTTTGGCACTTACTAACCATGTTTTTCTAGAGAACTGAGATTGTAGTAAATGCCATTAAGAATCATGGCATATTCTATTTGTAGATACAGGTATTTTATATCTGGATTCCTTCTAAGAATTTTACAGAACTGTTCGCATTGAAACTGCCACCAGAAACAAGTGCAATGTTGTCCTGTCTGTTTCTGCTCTGGTAATCCTAAGAATCATATTTCTCTAGCTTTTGTCATGCCCTTGACTGATATTCATAACTTCAAAGTTCATAGTCTTTAATTCTTCACACTTCTGGGGTTTTCTTCTATATAAGTGTCTTCGAGCTTTCAATTGAGAGCTCAAAAAACTCACATATACCTTCTTCCCTTTTCCAGTGTGATTCTTAAAGGTTGCATACCAAAGAATATCAGCTGTGGTAAGTCGTGCACTGGACATGGCATTGGTAAGGGCTGCAAGGAGTAGCTTAAGGCGCTCCGGAGGTGCAGTTGGAATCTATGCTAGTGAAAGAAATAAATTCTGTGAAGGCATTTCATCATTGAATCATCCCGCGCCTATTTCTGAAAATGCTGTAGCAGGTTTCAATTCATCATGCATTCTAAGCATACAGAGGATAAATGAAATAAGGCTTGGGAAAAGAGGAGTGAAGTTTACCCCTCAATATCAGTTTTCACATGCACAAGCTCAAGTGGTTGAGGATTCTGATTCAGAGCATGAAAGCTCAAAGTATCCTAGCCTTGAAGCAACAAAACCGGGCGAAAAGCCTAGAGTAGTTGTTCTTGGTTCTGGTTGGGCTGCTTGCAGGTTCCTTAAAGGGCTAGACACTAAGTTATATGATGTGGTTTGTATATCACCAAGAAATCACATGGTCTTTACCCCTTTGCTTGCATCTACTTGTGTTGGAACATTGGAATTTCGATCAGTTGCTGAACCAGTTAGTCAGATACAGAAAGCATTGGCTAAGGATCCAAATTCATATTTCTTCTTAGCATCCTGCTCTGGTGTTGACACTGATAAACATGAAGTGAGTGACAAGCTCTTCTTTTCCTCACTTCCATGATATAAGTCTCAGTTTTATAATATAAATCCTCCGTTTGCTCCAATCAAATATTATGGGAAAATATAACGGTTTTGTAAATTTTATCAGGTGTACTGTGAGACTGTTGGCGATGAAGGAGTCTCTCATGAGCCTTATCGATTTAAAGTTGCATATGACAAGCTTGTAATTGCTTCTGGAGCTGATCCCTTGACCTTTGGAATAAAGGGGGTAAGGGAAAATGCCTTTTTCCTTCGTGAAGTATATCATGCCCAAGAAATCAGGAAGAAGCTTCTTTTGAACTTGATGCTCTCAGAAAATCCAGGTGATTTGATTCCCCAATGTTCCATATTCGTATACTCTTGCCGTGCCATACTTCTTTGGAAGCTCTCTAGGATAATATATGACATCAAGGTTTGAAGAAAATGCAGTATAATTTTTTACGTGTAAAATTACAGGCATTTCAGAAGAAGAGAAAGAGCGCTTGTTGCACTGTGTTGTTGTTGGAGGTGGCCCTACAGGGGTTGAATTCAGTGGGGAACTAAGTGATTTTATCATGAGAGATGTACGTCAACGTTATGCTCATGTCAAAAACTACATTCGTGTAACCCTCATTGAGGTAAATATATCAATCCAGCTGTGTAGGGTAACCTAAATCGGATAGGAAATGGAATTATGCTGAGTATGGTTTACTAACACCTTTCCTTGGACAGGCTAATGAGATCTTGTCTTCATTTGATGTTGGATTGCGCCAATATGCCACAAAGCATTTGACTAAGGTATTGAATCACTCAATTGCTTTCCTTGAGTCAAGAAATAAGTTACTTCAGTGTATTTCGAATTATGAATGATTGCAAAACTTCATATATATCAGGTTGGTGTCCGCCTTGTTCGAGGTGTTGTCAAAGAAGTACATCCAAATAAAATAGTTCTCAGTGATGGAAGTGATGTCCCATATGGCCTTCTCGTTTGGTCTACTGGAGTTGGTCCTTCTGAATTTGTTAGATCACTAAATGTTCCTAAATCTCCTGGTGGAAGGTAAAGAATCTTAATATTTCTCCAACAACTTGGCAAATTGGTTCCCTTTCGTGTACCCAACCAACTAATCTTAAGACATGTTACAGGGTTGGAGTCGATGAATGGTTGCGGGTTCCTTCTGTAGAAGATGTGTTTGCACTGGGAGATTGTGCTGGTTTTCTTGAACACACTGGAAAGCCGGTGCTTCCGGCCCTTGCTCAGGTCAGTAAAGTTTCCTGATACGTCATTGACTTCTCCGGGCACATTGTTTATGCATCTGCCCGCATTTTTCCTGCCTCATTCCTTTCTCCTATAGCGAATTACATGTTTCTTCCATCTTGGTGCTACTTAAATTTACATGAATGAGTGCAAGAATTAAGTGATCTTGGTAAAGCACTATGTTTTCTTGAACTTTGGCTTTGGAGTATAAAACTTTTCTGAATGCAATAATATTTTATAGGTTGCTGAAAGGCAAGGGAAGTACCTTGTTGGATTGTTCAACAACATTGGGAAACAAAATGGAGGCAAAGCTCTCTCTGCCAAAGAAATCTCTCTAGGAGATCCATTTGTCTACAGGCATCTTGGAAGCATGGCATCCGTGGGGCGTTACAAAGCTCTCGTTGATCTCCGCCAATCTAAGGTACACTTATCATCTCCATTACTCTTCCCTCAAGCCTAAAGTGTATTTGCTGGTAGGTTATGACACATAGTCGTCAGAGGCATCTACGACGAATTCTATGGATTCAACTAAACCCTTTGTACTTATAGCTTGAACTAAATTTCCATATGCCCAAAAAGAAGTTAATGCGTGCATATAAGATATCACTCATTTTGGACTTACTGATAATAAATCCTGGATTTACCTCAATGTCTGTATCAATCAAGAAAGAGCTTGTTTACCTTTGCTTCTTGTAGATTAGACTATATATGTTCTCATCTTCGTTTTTGTTTGTCAGGATGAAAAAGGCATCTCATTAGCAGGCTTTGTGAGCTGGTTTATTTGGCGCTCTGCATATCTGACTCGAGTTATCAGCTGGAGGAACAGGATATATGTGGCTATGAACTGGGCAACAACGTTAGTCTTTGGCAGAGACAATACTAGGATTGGATAAAACTAGCACTTGTTGCAGGATTCATGTTTCCAATCCACTTTTTGAACACTTGATAACCTACCTAAGTGTGTCAAGTGTGAGCATCTTTGAAGCTCCAAAATGCTAAATACAGATAGAAGAGATCAAATACGGGAATAAGAAGCAAGATCGCCTTTGTTTCTTTAATCATTTTGTGTATACACTTTACTGCTGATTCATGGGATATCGAATTACTAATCCTAATGTATACTTTATAAGCATAAGCCCCTTAAGTTTTACTCATTTCCCTTACATTAAGCATAATTAGTACTATGTGATTTTACAAAAGATTAAGTGAACAACATCTCAAGTTACTATTTTATTCCCAAAGTATGAGCTTGTGTGTTGTGCCCGAATAAACACTTCGATGTAGTATTAGTTATCGCCGTCTGATTCATTTACAAGATCCTTTTAGAGGATAAAAAGTTTTTAAAAAAATTATGACGAAGTATCAGCAACTTTATTCTCTCCTTGTAATGATACATTGATCTCGTGAATAGTGGAGGTGGAGAACAAAGGTGGAAGGTGTTATGATAAAAATCAAAATACGGTGGATGTCTACTCTTCCTTCATGATGTTTCTCTCAAATGGTTAATGACATATTCAATGACATATTTTCTATGTTCAATGACATATTTTCTTCATTTTTCATGCTTATATAAAGGCTTTGTAATATATAGGAAAATACACACAATTGAAGAAGAAAATCTCTTCCTTCTCTCTATCTCTATTTCTTGTTCATGTTTTACTAAATTGCTTTTATTTCATAACACGTTATCAGCACGAGTCTCTAACTAATTGTATATATATATCTACAAAAAAATTCTACATCCGGAAAGATTACAATTAGAAGCCATACATATCATCACATGGTTAAATGTAAAGAGAAACTACATATGGTAAGTAACGAAATGTAAGAAGGTATGATTATCTTATACTTGTCATTCCTTTAAAATCTCATATGCACACAACTTCGTACTACACCTGTATTGCATAAGCACATATTAATATTACATCTTTTATATCACATGAATGGAATAAAATTTTCGAAGTTCTATATGTGAAAATCATAGTAGCAGTTAATTGTTGATATGATGCATGTCATGGTAACCAAGGATATTTTATATAAATTGTCCTATGCATATTTATGTGTTAACTATCTTCAATCTGTCCTGCCGCTTTAAACATTTTCTTTTACTTGGATGAATATTTTTTTCCTTTTGGATTTTTACACTTGCATATAGTACCAAAAAAAGGAATAAAAAATAAAATAAAATTGGTCATACTGATTAAAAGCATAAATCATCTTGAAGAAAACAAGAAATACTTCACATCTTTATCTAGGTTGATTAATTACTTCTTTGAAGTTTGGAAAACAAACCAGCTATTGAGAAAGTATACTTCATAATTTATGGTCGTATCATTTGAAAGCAAACAATGATTAGTATGACTACTAGAAGAGGTATTTTTGAGTATCCATGACCTACTTGATGCTTGCTACTGACTTACCATTTTTAAGTATTTTATATGAATGATGCACAAGCTACAACTGGTAAGTTGTTACCTATAATGTCACTTTTCAGGTAATATAAATGCTGAATTTATGTATTAGTACTATATATGTGTTAGGTGTACTTTTGATAAATTTATTCACTAATTGCTTGGTTGAATTGAGTGAAGGAAAGTCATGGCGTTAAATTAAATCCAATAAGTAGGGTATACCCCGAAAACAACAATATTTTTGAGAGAGACTCAATAAATATTATGACAATGATTTTATGATCCTTTTAAACTCTTATAGAATTTAGAAGATATATTCTGATTACAAACGGTTGTATTTCATATAGATGCTACAAATAATTAATAAAGATTTACACTAATTTGAGATTTGTACACTTATTTAAGAAAGCAAATTTGATTTGCTAAGTTGCAAATTAGTTTTGTATAACTTTCTTGGCATGTGATTGAAATTAAGGCTTGAGAATCAATCTCAATATTGTTTAGCCTATTATGCCATTGATTGAGGGTAAGACATGGGGATCAAGTCCTGATGCTCCATAATGATAAGAGTTGGGTTTGAGTCCCAATTTATTATGGCCTAACATGCCTTTATATTGGTAAGACATTGGGTTTGAGTCCCAATGTACCATATTGATGATATAATGATGACTAAAGAAAAATAATATATTTTTCATGAAAAGGCATGAAAATTGTTCCACTTGATTTGTTCCATTCTTGAAGTGAATGTGATAACAATGCATAATAAGTTTCAATGAAGACAATTGGTTGAACAATGAACGTGGGCGTTCCAAATATCAAAATAATAATAATCATCACTATGATTATAAAAGTAGAACAATAAGGGTTCTCAAAATAGTCCTTCAAAATGTGAAGGCGATGTTTACCATCAAATTGGTATGAAAATAATAAAGCACGTCGCTGATTATGATCCATTCCTTGAACAGAATGTGACTTATGATAAGCATTGAGAATGCAAACCCATTCCTAAAGTTGAATGTGGCAATATGTGATAAAAGCAATGAATAAAGACATGCAATTCATGATTATATGAATACCACACAACTCACCTCTAAGGGAGGTTTGAGTAAAATAAAGAGAATAAATATTATTGTGTGGTTACATGAATATGTCATTGGTCGCGTACATGTGATATGCCAAATATTATTTTGTCATGCCTTATAAAAGTTATTAAAGGCAAAATTAAAGCAAGAAATGATTTTGCTTATGATGATTTTGACCATGACAATTTATTATGATATAATATTCTCCGTGAAGGAGACATTTACCATATGAATGGTATGATAAAAGATCTTGTAGTACAAAAGTTGTTAAGAACTCCGGAAAAACTAATTTGTTACTACCCCGGATGAATAAACTTATTCATGACATTGATATTGTAAAGTCTCAAAAGAAACTTTTTGAGTTTCAAATATATAAGTCAAAGTGATTGGCATATTGAGTCTATAAATGAAAGGAAGATTGAATATCTTCATATTTCTATAATCATACCGGGTAAATATGAAAGGTTACCCGATCTTCTTTCTATTTGTACTATACAAATATAAGCATGATGCTGGAATCATATGCTACAAGTAAACTAGAGATTTACTAAAATAAATATTAATTGGCATGACCGATTGACCATATCGGTTCAATTATGATGCGAAAAATTAATTAAGAATTACATTGACACATATTGAAGAATAGAAGATTCTTCAAGAATTCTCTTGTACTGCTTATTCTCATGATATACCAGTTAAAGGTTGGGATTGAATCCTTTGATTTCTTGAAGGAATAAAAGGTGATATATATATATATATATATATATATATATAAAGGTGATATATATATATATATATATATGGGCCCAGTCACCTGCCATGTGGACCGTTTACTATTATATGATTTTAATAGATGCATCTATTTTATGGTCACATGTGCATTTGTTATCAACTTGCAGTTTGGTTTTTGCAAGATTGCTTGCTCAAATTATTAGAGCACAATTCCAGAATATAAATTATGATGATTTATCTTAATAATACTGGTTTAAATCCAAGTTGGTTTAGCAGAAATTGTATGCCTCCAATTATAGCTAAATCATTGGTTATGAGAACAAAACTCCCAAAAATAAAATTTGGTATGAGATTTATTATTTAATATACAGCAGCACTTGTACGCATCTAGCCAAGTTATAAAAATTTCTCCCTATCACAATCGGTTCAGGGTCAGGAACCAAATAATTTCTATATAGAAATATGGATGTGCTATATGATTTAATTATGCCACCAAAATGCACAAAGATGAGTTCCCAAAGATAGTTGGGAAATGTGTTGGTGATCCCAATATTAGGGGGAGAAAATGGACAGCTGAGAAAGTGATACGTGAAATGAATTATTATGAATACATATAGATCCTCGTACAAGAAAATATAAACTTGAAGTTCAAGTGATAATTCATTTACAAATTATTGCCAGATGCATTTGTTGACCCAAAGCTAAATATCATATTTCAGCTGCTAATGCTCCAAATAGAATAAAGTCCATGAGGGACAGAGTCTATGGCACGCATGAAGTGTAACAGACCAATCGGTTCCAAAGATAAAACTCCTTGAAGAAGGAGAGGGGCAAATATTCAAAATGGTCATAATAAGGAGGCAAGTGCCCTAGAAGAGCACCACGACATAACACTTCATAAGACCTCATGGGAGAGGCTCAGGTACCTGAAAATAATGAAATAAAGAGATCTCAATAAGTTATGTCTTTATTGGGTAATAATGGAACCGACATAAAATGATTGTCGACGATATTGTTAATATAATGTAGCGCTCAATATGATTAATATTGACGAGGATCTTGAGATCAAATCTGTCATGAAATTTGGACGGATAAAAGATTGGCCAAATAAAAAATACGCAATGAAATTGACTTCACTTGAAAAATGTGAAGTTGGACGGATAGTCCAACACCTGAAAGTATAAAGTCAATTGAGGTATAAATGTGTTCTTGTGCGAAAGGTTCAAGTCGATAGACATAAAGACGACTTGTGGCACAAGAAAATTAGTAAATATCCTCACATTGATTATATGGAGACATGTTCTCTTATAGTGGATATAGTCACTTCAGGTTTTAATCTGGCAATATATGAAAAACTTGATATGCGTATAGTTGATATCATTGAAAGATTTAAATTGTCTTGGAGCATATTAAGGTTTCCAAGAAATTTATTAAATAAAGCTTCAAAAATCCTTATACGGATTGAAACAATCAGGGCCCATGTGGTATAATCGCCCGAGAGAATACTTGTTGAAAGAAGGGTATAAGAATAATTCAATTTGTCCTTGTGTCCTTATAAAAGGATATGGATTTGAATTTGTTATAATCGCCATGTATGTTGATGATTCAAATATCATTAGAACTCCTGGAGAGCTTCCTAAAGCAGTAGACTGTTTAAAGAATTTGAAATGAAAGATCTTGGAAAGACAAAATTTTGTCTTGGTCTACAAATTGAATATATGAAAGATGGAATTTTTGTCCTTCAATCAGCATACACTAAAAAGATTTTAAAGAGCTTCTATGTGGATAAAACACATCCATTAAGTACCCCGATGGTTGTGAGATTACTCGATATAAATAAAGATCCACTCTGACCTCATGA
The DNA here is from genome assembly GCF_000393655.2 of Nicotiana sylvestris. Classification (NCBI taxonomy): domain Eukaryota; kingdom Viridiplantae; phylum Streptophyta; class Magnoliopsida; order Solanales; family Solanaceae; genus Nicotiana; species Nicotiana sylvestris. The sequence continues at coordinate 28,815,534 of NC_091058.1, forward strand.
AAATAATGAAGAGCTTCTTGGTCCTAAAGTACCATATCTTAATGCAATTGGTGCGCTAATATATCTTGCTAACACTACAAGGCATGACATAACTTTTTCAGTTAATGTCTTAGCAAGATATAACTCCGCTCAAGGAGAAATTGGAATGAAATCAAGCACATATTGCGTTATCTAAGGGGGATTACCGGTGTGGGCTTATTTTATGGCAATGATTGCAATACCGATCTTATTGGTTATGTCGATGTGGGGTATTTATCTGACACACACAAGGCTTGATCTCAAACATGTTATGTGTTTACATGTGTGGCACTGTCATATCTTGGCGATCGACTAAGCAATCAATCGTGGCTACTTCTTTTAATCATGCTGAGATAATTGTTATTCATGAAGCAAGTCGAGAATGTGTATGGTTGAGGTCTACTATACATCTTATTCGAGACAAATGTGGTTTGAAGTGTGATAAACTACCCAAAGTTTTGTATGAAGAAAATACAACATGCATAGCTCAATTAAAGGGAGGATTCATAAAGGAGTTAGGACAAAGCACATTTCACCTAAATTATTGTTCACACATGATCTTCAAAAGAATGGTGATATTAATGTGCAACGGATCCGTTCAAGTGATAATATGGCTGATTTGTTCACCAAATATCTACCAGCGTCAACCTTCAAGAAACTAGTGTACAAGATTGGGATACGAAGGCTCAACGATGTGAATTGATATCATCAGGGGGAGTTAATACGCGTTGTACTCTTATTTCCTTACAAGGTTTTGTCCCATTGGGTTTTCCTTGCAAGGTTTTTAACGAGGCAACCAAAAGGCGTATTTCTAAATATGTGTACTCTTTTTCCTTCATTAGGATTTTTTTCTCATAGGGTTTTTTCCTAATAACATTATTTATAGACATCCAAGGGGGGAGTATTATGATAAAAATCAAAATATGGTGGATGTCTACTCTTCCTCCATGATCTTTCTCTCAAATGGTTAATGACATATTCAATGACATATTATCTATGTTCAATGACATATTTTCTTCACTTTTCATGCCTATATAAAGGCCTTGTAATAGATAGGAAAATACACACAATTGAAGAAGAAAATCTCTTCCTTCTCTCTATCTCTATTTCTTGTTCATATTTTACTAAATTGTTTTTATTTCTTGTTCATGTTTTACTAAATTGCTTTTATTTCATAACAGAAGGAACTTTGTTGAGATTTAGAATCACACACTTAAATGTTTAAGTCATATTACTTACTAGTGCTAGTGTCGAACAATTTGAGCAATTCTATTACTTCATTTTATGTGACACTCTTTCTTTTATAATCAATCCCAAACGAAATGATATATTTTTATATTTTAATATTAATTTAACTTTAAAATTTTCATTGTGCCCTTATTGAAATAATTATAGCCACACAAATAATTATAGCTTATTCTAAACCACAAGGTTCAAAGTCTTTAAACTTAATGCCTAATCAAACACTATCAAGACGGAGGGAGTAACTTTTTCTTTTTATCGTTTGAGGAAAAAAAATTGTTTCCTTTCTTGGAGGTATTTTGAAAAATTTAAATAAAGGGGTCATGGGATGTATTACGAAAAAGTTAACAAAGATTTTATCTTATTTAAAAGAATCTTATTGGTTTATTTTATCCCCACTGATGACGTGGAACTACCAATTAAAATGGAACTCCAAAAACGTATGGGCACTACTTGCAGTAATTCCTTCCAAGGTAGTTTTGTTCCCTTTAATTTTATCTCTTGTTATAAGTCCAAAACTCTGCTTGCTATAGAATTCTCATGATTTCTGAAGAAATCAGCCCTATTTATAGTTTAGAGATTCTTGGAAAACCTAAAATGTATTATTCATCTTTTGTTTCATATGGGAGGAGAGACTCAATTCTTTAAGTTATAGGTGAGGCTAATAGCAACTTGGATATGTATTCTTCATCTTTTGTTTTACTGAATTTAAATTCTTCAATGTCAAGTACATATATGCGAAGCATCATCAGTTGCAGAGCTTTTGACTTAGTAAAAACTAAATACCTACTAAAATATACCATGTTTAGGAGAAAAATAAAATAAAATTAAAAATCTCACGTTGATATCATAAAACATCAATTCCTACTAGTGTAGCCAAAGAGGGAAATAATGTGATTTAGATAAGTAATACTAGGGGTGTACAAAGGAAACCGACAAACCGTATCAACCCAATAATTCGAGTCAAATTGAGAAAAAAAATTCGACTATGGTTTAGTTTGATTTGGTTTGGTGTTGGAAAAAAAAACTCAACCATAATTGGGTTGGTTTGGTTTTAACTAAAGAAAGACAAACCGAAACCAAACCAACCCGGCATTATATATATAGAAATTTTGGATATATTTAATATATAAATATATTTATTATGATGTAATTTATAAATATTTCATAAAAAAAATCATAATTTTATCGTTTAAGGTATTATTTTAAGAAAGGTATTACTTTAAAGTTGGACTAAGAACTTTTGACTGTTCCAATAAGTTTTATAAACATTAATATTAGTGAATTAAATAATGCTAACAAAAGCCCAAACCAAAATCAAATCAATACTAATACTATCAAAAGACATTCAATTCAATAGTCAATACTACGAACGAGAATGTATTGAATATCTATTTTTTGTTTTGTAATAATTTAGATAAAAATGCATAACCTATTTTTATCTTTTCTTTAGCGTTTAGTCATGTAATTAATATTCCCTTATTAATCTACTAATTACTTTAGCATGACTTAGTACTTTTAGATTATGTTTATTTTTATTATAGTTTTTTAATTAGCAATATTTATATTACATAATTTTATTGTCTTTATTGTTGAATATTTTAGGATAATGTCATGACACATCTCATATTTTGTATTATTTTCTTGAAAAATAATTTATATTGTTGTATCTTACTAGGATTAAAGAAATATTTTGAGCACAAGTTATATGTTTTGTTCTACGAAGATTTTATCGGAAAAAAACCCGAATAACCCGAAAATCTGAGAAAAACCAAGATTTAAAAATCCTAGTTTTATTGACTTGGTTTGGTCTTTAGATTTAATAACCCGACACAATTGGTTTGGTTTGATAATCATAAAATTCGAACCTCGACCTATGTACCCCTAAGTAACATCTCATTTTAGTGGGTGTTTGGACATAAGAACGGTAAAATTCCGGAAAAAAGTAGAAAAAATGTAAGTGAGAATGTTATTTGGTTATTAGAGTTGTGTTTAGGATATTGAATACAATTTCGAGATTTTTTTAATTTTTTTTTAGTGATTTGAAGCGAAAAATTTTGAAAAATATCTTTTCAGAGTTTTTCAAAAATTCCGAAAAATTCTGAAAGTCATTTCAAAGTGAAATATGAAATTTTCTGGGCAAACACTAATTTCCGAAAAAAAAAAAGTCGACAAAAAGTACCCCTCATTTCAATATATGTACCCCTTTTGAGGAGAAGGCAACTCTTGGTTTTCAGGCAGGTGCTGATTTGTGGTCGTTCAAATGAAGATGATATTTGACTAAACTCTACGACAGAAAAGATGGAATCTGTTCCCACTGTTGGTTGAGATGGTTTGAGTGTTTGATGTTAGTTCAAGCAATTGAAAGACATAAATGTGGTACTTGTCAAGGAGTTGTTGGTAGGTTAGGTTTGTTGTTATTCGTATAGTTTCGCTTTGTAATTCCTTTCTGGTCTCTCTTATGTACAAAATTAGTTGCAAAAAAGTATGCAAAGTTGATGGAATAATGAATCATCAAATCAATGGAGAATGGATTTTAAAACAAAATGAATCTCTGGAAGATGATTGAAAACTTTAACTTCCAAAATTATACTACAAGACAGAACTAGGAAAAATCAGAAAAATATGTACAGAACAAACTAAAGAACAAGCTCAAGATTCTCAAGAAGGACAACTATACCCTCCAACACTCTCTAAATTTACCAAAACTGGGTATTCTCTCTTCACTCGCTCAGGGGAGATGGGTTGTTCTCCGTCAAGACAGAACGGCCACCGACGGAGAAAATAGAAGACAAAGAGTGAGCTAATCCCAACACTATGGTCACCTTCACTTGCCCTCTCTTTGGTATTGGTCGCCCATATTCTACCCTTCTTGACATCATGTTTCCTCCGTTCATCATCATCTCTGTCTTTGCTCCGGCCATAATTGAAATTCTCCGGTGTATTTTTACTGGTAGTGATGTACTGACTACTGGGTCGCCGGCGGTTTTTTCAGGTGATGTTGGCGGCGGAGGGACTGAGTTGCCGGGTGTTGCTTAATAGCTTGTGTTTGCTTTGCTCAGAGGATGTATATGGCCTGTATTTATATAAGTAAGAGGTTAATAATGGCCCTGGTTTTGAAAAGAATTTACACTATATGCCATTGCTTATCTTTATCCTCCATTATTAGAGACATCAAGTACTTTTGACGTTTTCTTGACCATATTGACCTTGTAGTCACGCAGTTTTCACTCTCTTTTGTACTTTATTTTTTTCCCTTCTATTAAAGGAAATGGAAATGATGTAGGGGTAGTTATGTCTTTAAACAAACCTAAATTATTCAAGTGCAAGATGTATATAGTGGAGGGCACAATGCCAATTAAGCATAAAGATTATGTTAAGTGGAAGCAAAAGAAACTAAAAGACGCCACTAAAGTTATCTGAAAAGCAATATTTTTATATAGTCATGTAGCATAAAAATCACGTGGGGATCAATAATATTGGCTCCAATTCCATTTAGCAAAAGCACATATTATTTGTTTAAAAGATCAATTTGGGCCACGACGGCTTTCTTTCATTGTCTTATCTTTTATTTTCATAACCAACACTATGACCTCGTGCATTGAATTCAGATTAGAGATTTTTACATGCTTTCCCTTTTTAACTATTATTTAAATAAATAATAGCATTTCTCGTTTATTCCATAAAAAGCACTTTTTTTTTACATTTGTTGCAAATTACAAAAATTAGTCTTAATATTTAATAAATTAATGGATTGCACTAATCAAGGAAGTACCTTTTTTTCTTACTTTCTCTCTCTCTATTTTTTAGTTCTGTATCTCCATCAACGTATCTCGCTGATGGAGCCTTCATATACTCTCGATATTTCTTCTTCTCCTATTTATCATTCACTAATTCACGCTTCTGATAATTTTCACGCGGATATGCAGGAATTACAATCAATTTTCTTTATGGCGGCGATAATTTTGATATGGAATCGTGCCATAATATCATACAAATTAACTCTGAAATCTCTTATTGATTCATATAAATATTCGATTACTTCTTCGTTTTCTCTATTGCTTATGTAGGTTTTTGAACTTTAAGGTAAGAAAACCCTGGAATCTGTATATTTATTCATTTTTTACATCAGTTTGTCAATAATTTAATCTTAGGCTTTCATTTTTTTTGCAGAATTTGCAACAATGGAGAAGTCAAATCAACCACAAAAAAATATTTTGAACAACTATTTGGGCAGAGGATTGAAATTGGATGTCTCGGCTATCAAGGCTATCAGGAATACCTATTGTGATTCTCCTTCAAGAAGTAGTGAAAATGTTTTACCACTTTCTCGTCCCAGCTTTGAGTTGTTGTATGAAACTCCTGAAAGGTCTGCAAACCAAAGGCGTTTGCAGATGGGTAGTTCAATTAGGGAGATTAGGGAGCAAAGGATCGAGGGTCTGACAATTGTTTCTCAAGTACCTTCACACTCTACTCCCAAAAGTTATAATCAAGTTGCAAAACCAAACATGGATGAATTAGGTATAAGTAACCATAAACCGACAAGAAAGTTAGATGTGAAGAAACTAGCAAAAGGGGTTGGAGATGAATTTCAGGATATACAATTTCAGTTTGTGAAACACAACAAAAGAAGAAAGATTGATGGGGCCAGCGGGCAGATAGCAAATTTGAAGGTATTTTATGTTTGTATTTAAGATTATCGCAACATCAGTTATACTTGTAAATTTTATCAGTTGTAGTTTCTTTTTTAATTTATCCGTATAAGGTATAAATATCGTTGGTATCGGTGAATTTGCGCTTGTTACGGGTCTGAAATGTACTGGTATGGCGTATAAACGTTATGATACTAATCAAAGTTGTAGTCTGATTGATAGGTGTTTTGGAGGAATTAAGAAGCTTAATAGCCAGGCTATAATCGATTGTTTTGAAGGGGAGAGATGATCATCAGATCAAGATGCAGTGAAGATGTTGTGATGTACTTCATTAACATCTTTTTATTTTCATCACTTCCTGATAGTCCTGTCTCAGTTGGTCACTTTAAGCTAGTTGAGTCTGGTGAATTTGAAAATTATCCACGGGGTAAATTGATTTTTAACGAAACATATATCTCATTGAAAAAAGCTTTTCAAGGGAAGAAAGCAAAAAAATATTCCAGGCTATATGGATTTTCATTAGCATTCCAAATTTGGTTTTATGAATGTTGTCCTCGAGCAAAAGATCAACTTGTTGTGTTTGTTGAGCATAGAGTCCCTCGCATACCGTATTGGTCAAAATCTGACCACCACGATCAGGTTGCCCACGACCTCCTTTTCAGCAATTGGGTAGTGAAAGTCAACAGAATCCACTCCATTTCTCCTCAGAAATACCCGATAAATCGAAAAGAGCAATGCCTAAAGCTACGATCAGAATGCACCATTGACCAAAACGCATCAAGTCACATTGAGGAACGGGATTTCGACTATATATAGCCAAGGAAGGCTTTCGATAGGGGGCTGGGGGATTCCCTCAGAAGGGAAATCAAAAGAAAAGCTTCACTCCTATATCCTAAGAGGAAAAAAAACAATTATAATTCTCTCTTCTCATCGAGTGATGTTAAATCTTAATAAGGTTATCGATATTTCCTTCTTCACTTTTGCAATCATCATTATTAAACCTTTCGATCTGGAATTAACTAAGTTTGACTAGGATTTACCCCTTCATCTTTGATTGATTTGTTCAAAAAGATTTTAATATCTTTTGAGTCAAACACATACTTAACTGGAAAGTGATCAGTAATCCTACTGTATTTGTATTATACCGTATTTTTCTCGAAAATTTTGGAAGAACCACTCCCACGATGCATCATTCTCCGAATTAACCATAGCATATGCGAGCGGAAATATTTTACCTGATTGAACATCACAAAAAATAACTTTACTTAAGCTTATATTGTACAACACATTAAATGAAAAAATGAATTTTACGTAAGAGTATAAGGATATTATTAATAATACAAGCTTTATACAATAAATAAAATATACTACATGTAATTTCTATTTACCACATTATATTCAATAATAGTATACTTGAACTAACCTGCCGCATCTTGCGTGCAAGCCGTTAGTAAGGTCCCTCTGTGCGTTGATTTTAAAAAGCTCTCATCAACAACTATATTAGGCATGTAATACTCCCGCTCTTTAATTGATGCGTAGAGTGACACATATACATATAAGAAGCAGCCGTCATCTGACTTTTCCAACCTTGTCACAGATCCAGGATTTGTATGCATTAACATATATAGAAACCTCGGCACCTTATTGTACGAATCGATTGGTTTACCTCTCAGTAGCTCGAAAACTTTTTCCCTAGACCTCCATGCTTTCATATAGTTCAAATCAACTCCATATTCCCTTTTGATGTCACGTTGTATTTCTACCGGTGTATACTCTAGCTTAGGATCATCTAACTTGTTCATTATCAAACTTCCAACGAGATTTGAGGTAGCCTGCCGTTGTAAAAATAATCTGAAATTATTTCCACATATGTGAACTTTTTCAAACTTTCTCACCTTAAATATATTCGAGGTGTTTAGGCTTGATGACTTAAGATTCCATGAGCATTGATCATCCACACATACGAGATAATACCTGCAATATGATTGTGTGATTTTTGCCCTATGAGAACTACTCCCAAAAATTCAAAATAAAATGGTTTTGTGTTGTTTGTGATTTATTTGTATTTTGTCTGTGCATGTTTATTTCTACTCTAATTAAGAAAAATACAAAAATATGTGTTGCATGTGCATTTAGGATTTAATTTTACAATTTAGGAATTAATTAAACAATCAAGTTTGTTTTACAAAATGGAAAAATCACAAAAATATGAATTTTTGGTAGCTTTGTCATTTTATTGTTTAATTGTGTGATTTTTATTTTAATCAATATTTGATCTTGTGCGTTAATTGTTGTTAAGGGTTAATTAATATCTTTTTAAAATAATCTTGGTTTTACAATTTAATTTAGGAATTTTGGGTTTTTAGGAATTAAAGAAAGTAAAAGGGAAAAGAAGAAACAAGAGAAAAAAGGGTAAAAATTCGGACTGGGCCAGTTTAAAAGGGAAAAGTTCAGGCCCAAATATCACCCCCAAGTCAGCCCATACCCGCCCCAAATCCAGTCCACCTGTGACCAGTCCAAAACGACATCGTTTGGGCATTGTGAATCTGGACCGTCAATCTCATACGATCAAACGGTCCAGTCCGTCTCCAGATATATCCAAACGGCGTCGTATCTGGCCAATAAATCCAAGCCATTGATTTGTTTTGATCTAATGGTCCCAGGCTTCCCCCATAACCTGGTCCATTTCAATCTGGATCGACCCCGCCCCAGTACTACTCCAAACGACACCGTTTTCTTTAAATGAATTGATCCAGGCCATTGATCGTGGTTGATCTAACGGCCAGGGTTAAACTACCCCCTTCGTATATAAGCCCAACCACTCACCTCACATCCCCCAAGCCATACCCCTGTTCATCGTCTCCTTCAGAGACAAACCAAACGACCCTCGAAACCCTAGCCGCCCTGAAACCCCTTCGCCTGAAATCCGGCGGCAACAACGTCGATGACCATGAAACCAACACCCCTAGAGCACCTAACCACCCTCTCCACGAATCCCTTACCCGTTTTGCTCGAATCAGACTGTAGCTTCTCGAATCTTCAATCGAAGATTCGAGCAAAACTTGAAACCCACCCCAACCAGTCCCAAACTCACACCAAGGCACCCCCTGACCACCCTCGTTACGGATCTATTAACCGTTTGCCTCAAATCAACCTCCAGTTTCTCGAATCTTCAATCGAAGATTCGAGCAGAACCTAAACCTACCCCAACCAGTCCCAAGCTCATACCAGACATCTCCCTGAACTCCCTCGTCACCAAACTACCGTTGGTTTGGTTCAAATCAGACCAGAACCGTTCGAACCCCAAATCGAACCCCCCAAGAACCGTTCTCGGTTGAGAACACTCGATTAAGGTCCGTTCGACCTCAAAAAAAGGTCCGAGTCAGAGTCCAAGTCAGGATCGTCTAGTGTCCGAGTTCTTGAGGTATTTTTCCTGTTCTGTTGGTTCCATTTTGTATGTGTTTATATCTATTTATTTGTGTAGTTTAGTTTATTGACTTTTCATTTCTTTTGTCGATTGATTCTGTCCTTCTTCAATGACCCTTTATTTGGTTGAACTTTTTCTGGTCATGGTCAATGAATATGATAAAACTATATAATCGATTTGAATGAGTGCCGCCGATTAGTTAAGTTTTATTATGAATCCATGTTTCTATCAATACAATTCGAATCACCTATGTGCCTGTTCGATTCTTATTTGCTATTGATTGTATGTGTTGTAATTCGTGTAGTCGATTGAATAAGTGTCGTCGATTAGTTTTACATGCTTCAATTCTAATTGAATAACCTGCTAATAATTTGATTCGTACTGCTTCAATTCTGATTGAATCATTGTTTGAATTTGATTGTGAATTGGTTATAGATGGAGTACTTTAGTGATCAGTTAAAAATCAGTTATTAGGTTTGTAACTTAGAAAACAGATCGATGAAGCTTAGGGCATGGCAGTAAATCACAGGAGTTTTCAGGGGTATTTTGGGGTTTTAAAAGGCTTGAAATGTTTAGTGTTAGTGGTCTGACCGTAAGGGTACTTAATTGACCATTACACTAATACTTTGTCTAGTAGTAGTGGCTTAGAAAACATAATAGCATGGGGGATTAATTGAATATTATAAGCTGCCCATGCCTTTGGACACAAGACACTTGATAATGGGCTGTAAGAGAATATCATGGGCAAAAGATGGTGGTGGTATTAGTTTAAGTGTTTCAAGAGGGCCGTGAAGGGGGTCAGTTTTTGGTGATATAAATAAAAGCATTGAGGACAGATTATGGAGGTTTTTTTTTCTGGACAGAGTATAGGGGGCTGGTTTTGGGAGCCGAAAATCAGTTCTCTTTAGGCTTTTTGAGTCTAGTCTGGCTGTTTCTTTTGGGCAGACCTTAAGAGGAGAACATTCTGAAAATCTTGAGGGTATTGAACATTCTGAAAAACTAGAAGAGTCTTAAGAGTAAGTCTAGTTTAACTAGTACTATTCCATTGAGACTGAAAAGAGCTTCAGCTTGATTGTGGAGTTGTATTTTCAAGTTTTCTCTTGATTACTGAATTCTAGGGGGTATTTCTGCTTGTGTTTTGACTGATATTTGGTTGTTGTCAAGTTGTTTGGAGTCAGTTACTAGTTGTTTGTGTTGTTGTTGGTATTGCTTGGAATTTTAACTGGTTTTTTCTAAGTCGCTGCTGATTATTTTTTGGTGCATTGCTGTTGTGAACTGCTGTTGTATTGTTGCTAGCATTTCTGCTGCTGCTGATCCTCATCTTCCTCTTCTTGTACTGTCAATACCAGGTACACTTTGAGACTTTGATGTAGCATCTCTTATCGGATGTGAAATAGAAATGAAGTAAGTTCCCTGCTGCGGAATTATAGTGAAAAACTTCTGTTACATATATGGATAATTTGCTTATGATGCGTGTAAATGTCCATTGTAGTTAAGTATGCTGAACTCCAATGGACTGTGATGGACTGTTTGTTTTAACCCGTGGACTGTGTTGAACTGTTATAATAGATTCTAGAATTTAGAACATCAATGTGATTTAGTTAAACCAATTAGATGTGTATTCCTAGAAGCATAAGAGTTCTATAGCTAACAATCTGATTTAACTTGTGCTGATTAATGGAATCTCAGTTTGCTTTCATATATATTCCACTAATGTTTTTCTAGGACATAGTTGATTTTGAAATCAGTATGACGGCCACTTTAAGTTTGATGGCCCGGAATTCATTGTTATAGTATAAGTGTTGGTAATTCTGGATTAATAGTTCATAGCAGTAGTTAATCGAATTGAACATGCCTTATTAATAAGACTGCTTTGAATCCGTTCGTGGATGTTAGTAAAATCAAATAATTGAGTTGTTTAGTCCAAAACTTGATCCCTCATTAGGAATCACCATTAGTTAAACAGGTGGAGTAAGCTGAATTTTAATATGAGATTCAAATGATCAATTGTTCCTTAGTTTGAGTAGATAAACGTGATTCTCCCTTCTCATGATTTGTTGAGTGCACGTTAAATAACTTGAAGTTGTTCCAGTGATTCTGCGTTCAACTAGAATTGAAGCTGAGGTCAGTGGTCCACTTTGGAAATTTTGGGCTTCAGTACTGTCACAAACGGCCCAGGTCCAGCTCTGACTGCATGTTCATTTGGACCTGGGCCCGATCTATAGTTGATTTGCTCTTTGTACACACTTAGATAAGGGTCTATTTATACGGACTGCATTCAGAACCTAAAGTGAATAAAATTTGGTTTCGCATGAGTTCAACAGACCCAGGTCTTCTAATTCTTAAATAATGCAAAACTAATTAGGATCTTCTTCTTTGTTTTAGAGGCAAATAAAATAGAAAATTATAGATTGCCTTAGGATTGAGCCTTTAAATAAAAATGATGAGACGAGCCTCGCCGAGTAAAAAATGCAAGTTGCGGGGCCCTCAATGAATGGTTAAAATAAAACATTTAGAATTTGGGACGGGCTATTTAGCGAATTTCATGGCCTTCCCCAAAATAAAAACGCGTTAGTCTCTTTAGGCGCGTATTTTAATAACAATACCTCCCTAAACTCGGGTGCACATTTATGTGACCCAAATCCAAATCTCAACGAAAGTCGAAACGTGTCGCTGATCACGGGTACATTGATTGTGACGTGATTCGAGATGCATTACCACGACGTTGCAAATTCCTTAAAAAATAATGAATGAGACGAGCCTCGACAAACCAAAAATACAAGCTGTGGGGCCCTCCATACGTGTTGGTAAAATTACTTAGACTTCGGGATGGGTCGTTTAGCAAAATTTCACAGCCTTATCCAAAATAATGATACGCTAGTCGCTTTAGGTGCGCCTTTAATAATTTACTTTCTTAAACTCGGGTGCACATTTATGTGACCCAGATCCAAATCTCAATGGAGTCGAAATGTGTCGATAACCACGGGTACATTGATGTGACGTGGTTCGAGATACGTTTTCACAATGTTGCAATTCTCTGTTAAAATAATAATGATAATAATAAAAGCGGTTAAAAGTTAAAATTTGAACATAGGTTCATAATTGTATAAAATCAGATAATTAAGCCGAATATGACAGTTGAGCGACCGTGCTAGAATCACGGAACTCGGGAATGCCTAACACCTTCTCCTGAGTTAACAGAATTCATTACTCGGATTTCTGATTCGCGAACTGTAATACAGAGTCAATCTTTTCCTCGATTCGGGATTCAACCGGTGACTTGGGACACCATAAATCTCCTAAGTGGCGACTCCGAATTAAATAATAAATTCCGTTTCGATTGTCCTTTAATTGAAAAAACTCCCTCCTGCGCCCCTGCGGGCGCGGGTGAAAAGAGAAGTGTGACAATGATTATGCTACATATGTTAATAACTGTTTTGATTTCAATTATAAAATAACAATGTAACTTAGCTAAAAACTAGTTTGAAACCTACTGATATAGATGTACAACAACCATAATTCCAAGTATAATTCGTGCATATACAAACCGAAAACACCAACATTACTGTTAGTCTCTCAATGATACTAGCTGAAAAATATACATGTGTAATTTAAGTTTATTTCAGATAATACGTTGCATATTTTTAGCCCTTCTGCATCCTTTTATGAAACTGTTATATATTAAATTTTATATAACATGATATTAATTTCATGTTTACCTGGTCTTATTTGAACGCTCAACCTTAAACTGGAACTTCTCTCGGATTGCAAGATGTTTCATAACATTTTACAGTACATCCTTGTTTTTGTATAACTGGCCTTCAATAACCTCTGGATGTTTACTGTTGTCAATAATATCATATTCATCGATCTGCATAACATCATAGTCCTCCTCATTTTTAGAACTAAAAAATTTAGTGGTTTCCAGATTGTCAACCATTGTCAAATTCGGAAAAACATTGAAGTTCGATTCGTTTACAACCGAATTCGAGCATGTACCATCATTAACCAACTCCTTCTTACTTATACACAAAGGATAATTAGTGAATGACCAATTTTTTCTTTTCAACTCCATGTACAAGCCCAAACTCCTGTCGTCGTATATTTTTATTGGTGAAAAATTCTCTTTCACAGAAAATTCAATATCCGTCGTATCACTGTTTGCATCAACTCTAAGGATCTTTGATATTTCCGAACGAAAAGATTTAAAAGCCCAATCTATATTGATCAACAACCCATCAACGCTAAAAATTTTAAACATGTGTTGCATATCCCATTCCCCGCTATGTTGAACCAAAATAGTGATTCTGTTATCCATGGCAGAACAAATAAACCAAATATTTAGTCGTTTTCTTTCTGCTAGCTTGCTTCTCGTATAATATATGCAATATATAGAATGGGAGAGATTATTGCCGTTACGTATAACCCAATTGTCAGACTCTAACTTAGGAATCATATTAATTGTGGAGCAGAATCCAAGTGAAACTGAAACTATAAAGGAAACGAAAGATTTTGATGCTTGATTTTAGGGGTATCTTTTTAAGATTTCTTGCTAGAAATATAAATATTTAGTGGTCTAATGTGTAAAATACATTCAGCTGCTACCCAAGTGGAATATTTCCTGAAATTTTGCCTACTTATATTTTTTGCTAAATGTTCTTCGTATCAGATGCTATGTCTCTTATAACTATCAATTTATCTCCTTTTTTTAAATGTAAAATGCCTTAGGGTCTCAGTTATTATTTTAATTCACACTATGTATAACTTGTTGAAGGGGAAAGCGTTTCCTATCAAAAATTCTGTGTTCCTAGAACTCAAATTTGAGATATCTGATTAAAGGCATATGCTTTTTTTTTTCATTATTGCATATTTTAATCTTTCATTCTCAGTTATCTTCTTCAAATTTACACATATTTCATTTTCACTTGACTAATAAGTGGCGATCTGGAATGCTAATAATAACATGTAATTTACTTAATTTCTTATAAGGTAACCTTAAGCAGATACAGTGGGCCCATAATAGCTAAAGTGCAAAAATATAACAAAACAAGTAATACTACTTTATAAATTTCAGTATAATGAAGTTGTTGTTTTTGTATGTGGGTTTCAGTCTGTTTATTGTACTAAGAATCTGCAGAAATTTGGAGCATTAGCATGACTAGATCTTGACTTGCTAAGCTTTCACACGTCTATTTTCGTTTGAAAAAGTTGTGTCCACACCTAGACCATTTCTATTATTTAAACGTTGCGTTAAAAGAGGAAGGGGCAATAAGAATTGAGGCACACGTGAGAATCTTTTTACTGATACTCCTATACTTTAGTAAATTCTTATTGTATCTCGCCTGTTAATTTATTTACACACGCGTATTTGGATTCCATGGCACATGCTGCACGTGCTCTAAATGGACCGAGAAAAAGTTAGTATCTCTCTTTTATGAAATAGTACAGGCTAGACCTCCGTTAAAAGTTGGTCTCTATTCTGCTCTTGCCGTCAACAAATGGGCTCATATATGCCCTTCATCACTAATGGGAGACTTATAAAGCCATGTGGAATATATGTGAGGGCAAGTTAGACCTAGTTCGAATTGTACATGGGCATATATGAGTCAGTTATAATAGCCATTTCTCAAACACTTCACAACTCCATATCAGTTTACTTAGACACCTATTTGACAAAACCAAACTAATTATCATAGCAAATAAACTCAGTTATAGATACAACTGTAGACAATAAATTTGTGTCGAGAAAATAAAATCAAGACCGAAAAATATCGCAACAATCGTAGTGTTTTATTTCGAATATTTGAGTGTACAATCTCTATGAATCCTTTGATTCTTCCTTTCAATGGTAAATAAATTCAAGGGCCTTTGAGCTTGATCTTGAATCTATGTTTGTTGCCACCACGAACGATGATCTTGTTCTTGAGCTTTAGCTTGATTGCTTGAACTTGACCTTGATTCGTTCTTCGTTCTTGAGCTTGAACTTGATTTGTTCTTCCTCCTTGAGCTTGAACTTGATTACCTGAATCTTGAAACTTGTGGAGGAATTTGCAGTGTTTGATTCACGAGCTGTTTCTTGGTTCTTTTTGTAACTTCTGGTCCCTTTTCTGGATTATGAAGACCCCTATTTATAGTTGTGGAAGGGATGAGTTGTGATAAGAACAACCTCTTTCCGACCAATCAAATTGAAGTGTGACATGGCTGCATTTGATTGGTCAAAACATGTCACTTGCATACGTGGCGCGATTTCATTGGCATTTTAATGTGACTTGGCATGCCTTGTCATTTTGACACGTGGCATGATCCTATTGGCTCTTCTGTTTGACTTGGCGCGCCACGTCATTTGACATGTGGTACCAAACTGGGCTTCTAGGAAGATGACATTTTGGGCCTAATGAAGTGGGCTCGTCACTTTAGTCCAATTAAATACGCTAGCCTAATGGATTAAGACTTATTTATTTAATCCATATATGTTGGACCTATATAATTAATTCATTTATATATTAGCCCATAATATTTGTTTGGACCAATATATCTTGAATTTTAAAATATAGTCCAAATTATTTTATGGATTTAATTTAAGTAAAATTTATATGCCTAACAACAAATGAACGACAATGCCTTATTAAATCCTTGTACAAAAATATAAAGCTTCATTACATAGTAAAAGACAATAATTAAGCCACAATAACACTAACATTACATATTATTTCCCACTTATCCAAAGAAAATAACAAAACATCCCAATATCACAAATATGAAAATCCATATCTTCTTCCGAAATTTAGCATCAAGCACAACTGAGTACTCTAAATCGGTCAATTTCTTCATTAGAACATTTCTTTCCAATTTCAAGACTTCTATTCCTCCATGATTGACGAGCATCATAACATTCTCAAGATCAAATTTCCTTTGGAGAGTATTTCTTTCACGGATTAGAACTTCATTTTCCTTCTTTAAACTGCATATGAGATTTGAAACTCTAGGAGGAAGCTCTTCATCTTGCCATTCCCAATAGGAATATTTTTGATCCTAAAAACTAAAAATAATAAAACAAATTAACAAGCAAATCAGAATAATTAAAAGAACCCATCAAAAAATTTACTTACCTCATGCTTCGGGCACTTGAAAAACCTTCTTCTGGTATTTAAAGGTGTCCATGCCAGGAAATAATTGGCAGTAAGTCCGCAATGACACCTCTTATTCGACCCTTTTGAGCTACTAGAACATTCTGACATTATTTTTTGTTGTCTTTTGTTATGATTCGACCCCTTTGAGCTACTAGGATTTAATGAAGTCATTGTCGTTCATTTGAATATTTGTGTCTATGACTTAGTTTATTTGCTGTGACAATTAATTGGGTGTTGCCAAAGATGTGTGTAAGTAAATTGATATGGAGTTGTGAAGTGTTTAAGAAATGACTATTATAACTGACTCATATATGCCCTTGTACAATTCGAATTAGGTCTAACTTGCTCTCGCATATATTCCATGTGGCTTTACGAGTCTCCCGTTAGTGATGGAGGGCATACACGAGCCCATTTGTTGACGGCAAAGACAAAATAGAGACCAACTTTTAACGGAGGGCTAGCCTATCCTATTTCATATAGCAAAGGGGCATTTTAGGCCCTTTTCTATAAATGGTTACTGAAATATATATTGGCTAGTCTTTCCTCTTTAATTTTTCGACACACTTTGTATATATAGAATTTAAACGGCAGAAGTTCCAAAAACATGGTTGTTGTAGCTGATGGAGACCACAGCCCATTATCCTTTTATTCTCAACTAGAGCTGTATTACATATAACTTCGGCAGCAAAAATCATGTCACTAAGGGGTGACATAGGAAATTTGGTCTTGTCAAATTAATGGCATATATGGGAAGACTGTGGCAGAAGTTTGATTATCCGACAAATACATGGCTTATTATTGGTGCGAGGATTGGAATTATTAAAAGAAGGAACGTACTCCATAGGCTGACTGAAAATGGTGACTCAATCGTATTGAGCAGCAAGAAAAGGCCTTGAAACAGGGCAAGTTATACTTCAATTTTAGTTTAAGGTATTTATTTATTCCAAATGTATGTGTAACTTTAGTTATACTGCAACTTGACATAGTAACACATTACTCATAATGTCTTTCGTAAGCGTAACATTTCTATACTCATTTATCCATACATAGCTC
The DNA here is from genome assembly GCF_000393655.2 of Nicotiana sylvestris. Taxonomy (NCBI): domain Eukaryota; kingdom Viridiplantae; phylum Streptophyta; class Magnoliopsida; order Solanales; family Solanaceae; genus Nicotiana; species Nicotiana sylvestris. Next base: position 28,833,056 of record NC_091058.1, read on the forward strand.
TGGCTTTTAATATTGTCGAAACCTGGTGATACTAATTGTCCAGGCGGTAATGATAGTATCTTGTACCTGAACCGGTGGCTCACTTTTTCTAAGTAATGGGGAAGAGAACCGAAACGTGCCACTGAAAGACTCTACTGAGACAAAGATGGGCTGTCAAGAACGTAGAGGAGGTAGGATGGGCAGTTGGTCAGATCTAGTATGGATCGTACATGGACGGTAGTTGGAGTCGGCGGCTCTCCCAGGGTTCCCTCATCTGAGATCTCTGGGGAAGAGGATCAAGTTGGCCCTTGCGAACAGCTTGATGCACTATCTCCCTTCAACCCTTTGAGCGAAATGCGGCAAAAGAAAAGGAAGGAAAATCCATGGACCGACCCCATCATCTCCACCCCGTAGGAACTACGAGATCACCCCAAGGACGCCTTCGGCATCCAGGGGTCACGGACCGACCATAGAACCCTGTTCAATAAGTGGAACGCATTAGCTGTCCGCTCTCAGGTTGGGCAGTCAGGGTCGGAGAAGGGCAATGACTCATTCTTAGTTAGAATGGGATTCCAACTCAGCACCTTTTGAGTGAGATTTTGAGAAGAGTTGCTCTTTGGAGAGCACAGTACGATGAAAGTTGTAAGCTGTGTTCGGGGGGGAGTTATTGTCTATCGTTGGCCTCTATGGTAGAATCAGTCGGGGGACCTGAGAGGCGGTGGTTTACCCTGCGGCGGATGTCAGCGGTTCGAGTCCGCTTATCTCCAACTCGTGAACTTAGCCGAGGCCATTCAAGGATGTAAAATATCACAGTGTGATAAAAAAATCAATTAAAAAAGATCCCCTAATTCCAATTAGGAATTCATTGGGCCCTTTAGGAACATCCCTTCCAATTGAGAATTTTTATTCATCTTACCATTTAATAACTCATAATCAGATCTTAGTAACTAACTATTTGCAACTTGACAATTTAAAACAGACTTTTCAAGTGATTAAATTTAAATATTATTTAATGGATTTCAAAAAGAATGACTCATTTCTAAATTTAGAAACAATTTAGCTTAAAACTTCCAATTTCACCCTCTATGAGAAGCTTTTATAACCACACAAATATTTTGAATTCATTTTTAACTTGTTTAAGACCACAAATTCTAAAAGTGTTCATTTTTTTTAAAATTTGTTTCAGTCAAATAAGTTCACATAAATTGGAACGGAGGAAATATACCAGTGGCTATTAGGGGTTTATGACAAAAATGCTTACAGATGTAAAACTGCCTGCAGTGCGGCAACAAAGTAAGTTTTGTCAGATTACTAATTATGTAAAACTGCCTTCATATATCATCTAATTCAGCTAGTCGAAAATGATCAAGTCGGTGAATTAATGCGTCCGATTACTTGGAGAAATCTTATTGTGTGCGTCACACAATTGACATTAGTTGTGTAATACTCTTTTTTGTCTCATAAATTAATAGACCCCAATCTTATACTTCTGGGTCTACAAAACTGTGAAACAAAAAAGATCCTCATTAGTTTTATGAGACACAAAATAAAATTTTCCAATTACTTGTACAATTTTTAATATTGCTAGTAAAAATAAAATCATCTTTGTTGAGTTAGTTTGCGCACAATTCAACTAGTTCACGAGTATCTGCTACTTATAAATTCTTTGGGAACAATTTTGGTTTGGTAATGACTCATAACGGGTGGGTTTAAACGTACTGAGTCAGAATTTATTTTATAAGTTTTATGATTTGATGATACAAAAATAAAATAAGTGAATTTACTAAAGAATTTTACTAAGTTAGAGTAACGGATATGAGGAATTTGCTCAATTTTTGGGGAATTGGCGTCTTTGAGAAGTTTCGATATTTCAGAAATTCAATACTGGCAATTGGGAAATCAGTGAGAACAGAAATTAGCATAGTTTAGCGCAGGAAGAGGATTGAAAATTAACTTCCAATTTCCAGAACTATATGTACAAAATACAGAAAAGACAACGCTCAAGATCCTAATGAAGAAAGGACAATAATACCCTCCAACACTCTCTAAATTTACCAAAACTGGGTATTCTCTCTTCACTCGCTCAGGGGAGATGGGTTGTTCTCCGGCTAAGAACGGCCACCGGTGGAGAAAATAGAAGACAAAGAGTGAGCTAATCCCAACACTATGGTCACCTTCACTTGCCCTCTCTTTGGTATTGGTCTCCCATATTCTACCCTTCTTGACATCATGTTTCCTCCGTTCATCATTATCTCTTTTCTTGCTCCGGCCATCTTGGAAATTTCCGGTGTGTTTTTACTGGTATTGATCACTGGATCGCCGGCGGTTTCTCTGGCAGCGTTGGCGTTAACTGACTACTGCAGTTGCTAGGCACTCTTTGTTTGCTTTTGATTGTTGGGACTTGGGAGTGAAACGATCGAATGGTCCCGTGAGTATATATAGTTGAATGATTGGTAATGGCCCCTAGTTTTTGAGAAATTTACCATGTTATGCCATTGCTTACCTTTATCTCCATTATTAGAGTTACTGTATGAAGTACTGTTAGACATATTCGTTGTGATATCGACCTTATTGTGTTCACATTGTCTTTTTACTTACATTTTTGTTTAAACCCAAAAGAAAAGATTTTTCTTGGTAGATAGAAATATTTAAATATTGTTGGGCCCCTTTATCGAAAATAGTCCATTTTGGCAAGAGTACGGATAAAATTGTATACATCCTAATCTTCCCATATCCCATTTATAGAATTATACTAGTTGCTGTTGTGCCTAAATGATGTTTTAATGCAGCTATTCTTAATCTTCATGAATGGAACAAATAACCAAACATAGGACCAATACCACAAAATAATGGAATGCTCAAACTAGCAGGTGTTTGGATTAACTTATTTTAAGTGCTTATTGATTTTTAAATATTTTTTAAATTTTTGGGATGTTTGACAATAAAAGTAAGTGTTTAAAACACTTACTTTTAGATATAAAAAGTACAAAAATAAGGGAAAAGTTGAATATTACTCAACTTACGACTGACTTACCCGTTTTTTAAAAGTCAGTCACCCTCTAGACTTGAGATTTATGCGATGTCACTTCAAGTGACAAATAGTAGCAACTGTGACATCCTATTAGTTCTGTCACTTTCTTTATTTCTTTTTCTTTGTTTTTCCATCCATATAAAAGAGAGGTAGGGTAAGTTATGTTATGTTTCGGAACGATAATGATTATAACAATTTTTAATCGCAAGTTGATAAGTGGTGGGCACATTTGCCAATTAAGCATGTACCGATATGTTTGGTGGAAGCAAAAGAAAAAGCCATTACAATAATCTGAAAGCAATATTTTAGTTCCCATGTTGCATAAACATCACGTGGGAATTTATATTATTGATACCAAATCCATTTAGCTCAAGTAAAGTTATCACTGAAAAGGAAAACTGGGCCAGATGGCTTTCTGTCATTTTCTTATCTTTAATTTGTTTTCAACACCAAAATTATTATGGACTCGTGCATTGAATTAAGACTCGCTTTTCGTTTAATTATCCCGATTAATTTGTTCATATATCAGATGCTTTGCCAATAATGACTATCAATTTTGATATTGTTATAAAATAAATATTATAATTATAAACTAAAGCACCAAAAGAGAAAAGACAAGAATAGATAAGAAATGTAGAGAGGAGAGAATTATTCTTCTTATTTCAAGTATATAATTCATGAGCCAAAAGTGCTCTATTTATAGTTACAAAGGTCTCCTCAAGTTACAATAATTAATGGGTTCATTGATGTGGTACATAAATTACTAAAGAAGTTACTGAAGGACATCCACATTCACTGGATTTATACAAATATTTCGTTTTTTAATTAAATGTTCCTTTAGGGTCTCTGTCATTCTTCGTCATCATATTAATTACATCGAAACTGACATGGTTTTTAATCTATAGACTATGTTTAGGATTGGTGAAAGATTGAATCGATCTAAGTTTCCAACTGTTGCAATTCAAGTTAACTTACTAATTGACTCAGATTTATATTCTCTTTGGATTTGATAAGGATTTTGACAATATTAGCAGTACATGTTTGACTCTTTGATCCACACACATTAATACATTAGTAGTTATCCTTTCCTTTGAAGCTATGATAGAATATTATTTTAATTTCAATTTAAAATACTCCATTATTTTTGGCGATCTGGAATGCTAATCATAAAAAATGTAAATCTGTGTGTTTCATATATAAAAAAAAAGCTCAAGTACATTCTACCGATGGCCATCATTCTTATGTATAACCTGCATAAATTTGGACTGTTAGCTTTGACTAAATCTTGACTTGTCGGTTTCACATGTATGTTTCCCTTGGACTTTGAAAAAGATGCGTCCACACTCCGCCCCGATGCCATATATTATATTTTTAAATATTAAGTTTTCACTGACGATCAACTGTTACACGACTTGCTGTGTACAACGTTCAAACGTCAAACTTGACCTTATTTGTTTTCGCCCCATAAAATATAAAAACTAAATTAAAAGAAAATGGCATATGGAAGTTTGTATTGCGTAAATCTAGGTTTGCATAAGTAGTATACATACGTATTTTTATTTAAAAAAACTATTATTTCTTCATTAGTTTGTTCCCTTTCCGATGATGTGTTCTTTGTAACATTCGCTTGCTTAGTTGCTTTTGAAACTACTGATATAAGTTTTTCTGTTCCTTGTTAAAAATAATTACAGAAAATGGTCAAAACTGTTCTTATACTATTCGATATTGAACAACTATATCCTTCAATGGTATCAAAACTACCCATGTCGGGAGCAATTTGGCTAACTTATACCCTTTTTGACTAACAGACTTAATTTTTGGACTTTAAATTTTTAGAACTTTTTTACCCTAATAAAATGTCACATGTCTCAATTAATAACCTGTCCCCTCTCTTTTTTCAATAGATCCCCTCCCCTCCCTTATTGTTACACTCGACCCCTAGCCCCTAATTTAAATTTTACATTTTCTTGACTAGTACAAGAACAGTTTTAACTGGTCTACATCTTGACTTGGCTGGTTTCACATTTTTATTTTTATTTGAATTAAGGTTTCTCCACATCGATGTGTCAAATACTCATAATCCTTCACTTGCAAAACTAGAAAGTATCTTTTTCTATTTTCGTATATAAATTTCTAGGAGGCAAATATGACCTAGAGAAAGTTCCACTGCCCAGAAGCTTCCAAACACATGTCTTGTCAAACTAAAAAAGGTAGAGGTATTTTAATCAAGCATTTTTTTAAAATGTCAATTAAAATATAGCAGACAAACCAGATTTGATATCTTGGAACTTCTACTTGTTGTTGTCTTTTTATTACTACATTATGTTTTTTTCCCCTTCTAAAATAGACAAATTTGACTAAAATAAGTTACAAAGAATGGCAGACAAGATTCGATTCCTGCATCATTGTAGTAGTAACAGCTTATTTAGGAAGTTCAATGAATAAAGACTTTGTTGCAATCATTTTTTTTTCTTTTTATTAAAGAAAATAATAGTTTGTATTGGATGAGGCTTCCATGAAAAAGACTGTTTCCTTTTAATTTATTTCATCTTGGACCCACAGTGTAGTGGAATTAGATTGTGATCTAGCTAGGTACTTTAATTTATAGTTCCTTTGTATACGTATTTTGGACAAAATTTATCATGAAGATTGAACAAATGCATTTTTGAGTCAATTATAGCGTTTACTTATAAGTAGGGTGACAAAGGTACGGGTCGGGTTGGTCCAGGTCGGATATGGACGGGTTAAAAATTGGGTAATGCAAAAAAAGATAAATTATTTGATTTGACTTATATTTAATACGGATAAAAAATAAATTAACCGACGGATAATATAAAGAATTTCCATGCCTATTATATGGTGGGAATCTCAATTCTATGTAATGAGTGTGTAAAGTATATTTACCTAATCAGGTGGTCACAACTTATAAGGTATTACAGGAAAATCTTAATGATAAGTATCTATTTGATCTGCTTTTGCAAGTTAACTTTTTTAAATGTCCTGAGCTTTTGTGTTTTGTGAAAATTCTGTAAAATTGAGGAAAGTGGAACGAAACATTAACTCCCTTTAAGATATCGTATTGGTGAGTGAATTAAGATTGTACTAGTTATATATGGGGCAAGGCTCAAGAAGAAATCTCAAATTTGGCTGATTTTCACTATTGATTTTTTAACCTCGCTTATTTATGGACAGAACTTGAAGTTTAACAAGTGTTGCCCTTCGCTTTCTCCATGAGAAACACTTATGAATTTTAACCTTAAAGATTTGCCTAATGAGACTAGCGAGAGTTAAAAAATCAAGATCATTTCGTTGTAATTTTCCTTTCTAAATTTGGGCAGCTAAAGCCCATATTAGTTGTCAGAGGACTGGGCTTTAGGTGATTACTGCTGGGCTGTCAAATGTGTGCGGGCTGCTTCATACAATTTGTTCCGCCAAGATGCATCTTTTTCCCGTAAAAATTGCATCTATATTCACTTTTAAAAAAAGTTATAACTTATACTCACTTTTAAAAAACTTCAGGCCTCCTTCTCCTCCTTCGTTTTCTAAATGCTGAAGTTTGAGATATTGTTATGCGTTGCCTGATGATTCATATACATCTGTTTGTCCCATTATGTTCAGTTTGGTCTTATTCACAATAATTTAACCTCTTAGATATTTTAGCTTTACAAGCACATTGGTTTTTGGTTCTAATTTATCTGTAGTAACTTGTTTTCATGTTGAAAATAACTTTTATTCTTTAATCTTTGAAATGAACAGCATCAACCGTTGTTAATCATGATCTATTAAATTCATTGTTGTTTAGAACTTCAGCTCTAAGAGTGCTGAAGTTCAGCAAATATAAACAAAAACTTCAGCTCCTAAAGTCCAACAAGTACAAAACAAACTTCAGCCCTAGAATGCTGAAGTTCAGCAATTACAAAACAAACTTCAGCTCTTAGAATGCTGAAGTTCAACAATTACAAAACAAACTTCAGCTCCTGGAATGCTGAAGTTCAGCAATTACAAAATAAAAATTTCAGCCAAAACATGTTGTAGTTTTATTGAACTGATGTTTTCCATTGCACTATGAACTGAAGTTTGGGTGATTGCCTTTGCAAGTCAGGCCAAACTTCAGGCAAAAATATCTGAAGTTTTGCTATTCTTCAGGCAAAACATTTTGAAATTCAAACTTCAAACATAAATTTTTACTACTTAAGGCCCGTATGTCTGAAGTTACGTGAAAAGTGGGTACGCTTATAATTTTTTTTTGCAAAGCGGGTATAGGCTAAAAGGTGACCCAGAAACTGGGTATAGATGCAAATGCGCTTGCAATTTTTTTTGCAAGCGGGTATAGGTTAAAAGGTGACCCAGAAACTGGGTATAGATGCAAATGCCCCCTACTTCATTTTTCTTTAGGGATTTTTTCCTTCCTATACAATATTTGAAACTTATTTACTAAAATTATCCTAATTTTGTATATTACTCGCCCTAAACAAGGATTACTTACAAATTATATACAATCTATTATTGCCTTAGGGGATTTAGTTACACTGTCACGATCCGGATTTTCCACCCTCGGGAGTCGTGATGGCGCCTACTAATGTGAGTTAGGCAAGCCAATTATTGAACGAATAACCTTTTTACCCTTTTATACCCTTTAACGATTATAAAGCAATAATGTGTAAACAACGAAAATTTTAAAATAAGCGGAAGAAAAGCAATAAAATATCTGAACATGTATCTAATGCAACCGTTTAAGCCTTAACTACCTAGAACTGATGTCACAGTACCACAGACGATCTAAGATTTACTACATACAAAGTTCAAAAAAAAATAAACGATACACTGTTTCTGAATTAAGGAAATGAAACAGGGATAAAAGGATAGATGGAAGGTGACGCCAAGGCCCGCAGACGCCAAAGAGTACAGAGTGTGGTATCAGCACAACTGACCCCATGTGCTGGTAAGTGTCTAGCCTAACCTCGGCGAAGTAGTAACGGGGCTAGGACCAGACTACCAAATAAACCTGTGCAGTTATATCATAAATAACAAAAATAGAAGCAGATAATTACAATTAAAATTGGGCATGGGAAACATGCTTCGGGGAATAACAGATAACAACAAAATATCAAGAGAATATAAAGACACCAAAATCCAATTACTAACACCGATAGGGTAAACAAATGCAAAGTTCACTTTCATTTCACATTTCGTTGCAGGCGTGCAACCCGATCCCATTTCATAAATCTCGTTGCAGGCGTGCAACCTGATCCCATTTCATATATCTCGTTGCAGGCGTGCAACCCGATCCCATTTCACATATCTCATCCCATTTCATATATCTCGTTGCAGACGTGCAACCCGATCCCATTTCACATATCTCGTTGCAGGCGTGCAACCCGCTCCCATTTCACATATCTCATTGCAGGCGTGCAACCCGCTTCCATTTTATATATCTCGTTGCAGGCGCGCAACCCGCTCCCATTTCATAAATTTCCGTGGCGGCGTGTCACCCGATCCCATTTACAAATCAACAACAATCACAAAAGAATTTCGGTAAGGGAACAATTATATTTCAACAACATTCCGGCAAGGGAACAATAATATCAAGACAACATCCCGACAAGAGAACAATATTGATAATAACATCCCGGCAAGGGAACAATAATGATAATAACATGTAAAGCGCAATAAACCACAACGGGGTCATAACAACTACAATACAAGACTCACGGGCATGCTTGACACCAACGTATAGATACTCGTCACCATGCCTATACGTTGTACTCCACAATTAACACGTAGCAAATGAGATACAACTCCTAATCCCTCAAGATAAGGTTAAACCAAATACTTACCTCGATGCCACGGACAAAATTCAAGTCTCTACTATCGCTTTACCTCGTGATTCCACCACCAATTCGCTCGTATCTAGCCACAAGTTACTTAATTACATCAATAAATGCTAAATAAATCAATCCTATTGCATGAAAATGAGTTTTCTAAAGTTTTTCCCAAAAGGTCAAAAATTGCCCCCGGGCCCACATGGTCAAAACCCGAGGTTCGAACCAAAACTAGATTACTCATTCCCCCACGAACCCGAATATATAATTTATTTTGAAATCATACCTCAAATCGAGGTCCAAATCCCCATTTTTTGAAAAACCTAGGTTCTACCCAAAACACCCAATTTCCCCCATGAAAATCATGTTAAAAGATGTTAATGATTGAAGAAAACGAGTTAAAATTGACTTACAATCGATTTAGAAGAAGAGTTATCTTTAAAAAATCGCCCAAGGATGTTTTGGTTTTGAAAGAGTGTGAAAAATGGGAGATTTTCTGCTAAGTATAAAATTTGCAGGTCGCAGATATGGGAATTGCGAACAGGGTTCACAGCTATGTTGGGAATTGCGAACAACCCCTCGCATTTGCGAGGATCGCGTCGCATTTGCAATTACTGGCTAGGAGGGGAGGCATCGCATTTGCGAACCATTGCATCATATTAAGCCCAAAGCTCTTTCAGCTTTGTGAAATAAACAGAGACTGAGCTAGTAGCTTATGATAGAGTAGCAATTTGGCGGTGAACTTGAAAAATCCTCATGCGATTAACTTTGTCAAAGCGCTCCTTCAGATCCTTTCACACAGTGTGAGAATCTGATGCATAAACGATTCCACTAAGGAGATCTTCCGACACTGTATTTATCATCCATGAGAGATTTGTGGCATTGCATGTGTCCCATTTTTCATGCAATTCAGTCTCATAGGACTCCCTCTTACAAGTTCCCAACACAAACCCTAGCTTCCTCTTCGCTTGCATAGCGATACGCATTGACCGGCTCCATAAGCCGTAATTCTCAGATCCAGTAAATTTGACTGGAATCAGCACAGCTCCAGGAGTATTGGAGGGATTCATGAACAAAGGATGAGTATATGTGAGCTTATCTGCCGCCATAGCTTGTAATTGATGAATTTGTAGAAACAGAACTTCATACCACAAATTGAGATCGAAATGTTACACAGAGATTATGATTTCTCACAGAGAATTGAAAACATATAAAATTGCGTTTGTATCCAGACTCGAACGCTCTGATGCCATGCTAAAATATGGGGGAAGCCAGGGAGGGTTTGAGCTTCAGCTCTTCGAGAACCTTCTATGTGAGAGAGAAGAGGAGTTTGAAATGAAAGGTTCAACTGTTTCATTAACTGATGGTCCCTATATACACATACACTGTTTTGGACTCTAACTAACTCACTAATCCACAACTAACAGCTATTAACTTATGCCAGCTGTCACTATCCTGGCTACAACTTTACACGTGTACTACTCCACCTACAACTACTATATTCAGCTTCTCATTATATATATATATATATATATATATATATATATATATATATTAGAAAAAATAATAATTGAAAATGAAATTGAATAAGGTTTGAGGCGTGAGAACGACTTTTCTTAAAGAACATATTGCCCGTATACAAATTGGAGAAATACAAACAATCTTCTTCAGAATACAACAAGCCAAGAATATATTTGAATTTTTTTTTCTCTCCACTTTGTTGGAAGAACTTCTATTTATAGAGCAACCGCTGAACCTTTTCAAAAAGATATGTTCTTTCACAAACATACACATTTATTTATTCAAATATATTTAAAATTTAAATTTCAAATAAAACAGATTTTAATTGTAAAAATATATGTGTTTTAAATTAAACATATAAAAGGACAAGGACTTGAAAGACACCAAAAGTGGCCTTTCACCACCGAACTTTCCAACTTGTATAACAAACTATCCTTCAATATATATACACACAATGACGAAAAGGTTCGAAATGTGTATATACAAAAATCCTCCATTACTAATATCGACCATTTAAAGGAGTTATGTCGAACCCTACAAAAAGACAGCCACCTCGAGCTTTCTAAATTAGGAGTAGTGAGCTCGGACAAAGCACTAGGACTTAATTAAGCTTGTACCTTCCAATGATCTATATCATCAACTTTTGAATCTTTAGTGATATACTCTTATTGATCTTTTGATATAAAGCGCTTAAGTTATATACATTGATGGAGTAATTTTTTTTGTGTAACTACGTCACTTATTAGGTATTTACAAAAAAAAAATTCTATAACTTTTTCTGGAACCATGTAATTCACTACTAGAAATTTGGCAAAAACCGACCAAGAAAACCGACCAACTTTGGTCAGTTTTTCAAAATATTTTAATTTTTAATTTTTTTTACGAAACCGACCAACTTTGGTCGGTTTTTGCAATTAAAATAAATAAATATTAATATTAAAAAAACCGACCAACATTGATCGGTAAATTCGGCCGATCATTTTAAAAAACCGACCAACTTTGGTTGATAATTTTATTTTTTAATAAAATCGACCAACTTTGGTCGGTTATTTTCGCGCGATATACAATTAAAGAGTATAAATAAATAAAAAAAAGACAATCTTAAAACAAAATGCACCAATGGTCTAGTGGTAGAATAGTATCCTGCCACAGTACACACCCCGGTTTGATTCCCAGATGGTGAATCTATCTTTTGATTACATAATTAAAATACTGACCAACTTTGGTCGGTTTTTTTTGCAAATTTTTTTTTTGAATTTAATTGACCGACCAATGTTGGTCGGTAATTTCCGACCAATTTTGGTCGATATATTAAAACAACCATCAAAATACCGTCCAAGCGTATTTGGCCGTGTTTTGATCGGTAATTGGCCATAATCGACCAAAGTTGATCGGTATTTACCGTATTTCTAGTAGTGTAAGGCTCTGCAACATTTGAGCACATCATCCTGAGCTAATTTACAAGTCATATTCCTTTCTTATATGTTCGATCTTGAGATCAGAAGCCAGCCAGCCACATTTTTCTATGTTAGATTGGTCTCAGCCGTCTCTGAGTCTGACCCACTTAACCAGATCACTTTTTTTCTTTCTTTTTTGAATGGTTAAGAACAAATGGTTAGAATGACGCTATGTTTAACAAAGCAATGTATCATGCAGCATTTTTACTAGTTACTTTCTCATATAATTAGAGTAACTTTGGACAATTATGTGCACAATCATCTATATTTATGCTCCAGGACAAAAGCTGATAATCAATATTCAAAAAACGGAAAGGTCATTGGATAAGTGCAAAGATATTATTCCATATGTTTATGATTAATGTTTGGATCGGATTTACTCCTAGCAACAGTTAACCTATTTATGGAAAAACGATATTTGGATTTGAAATAACTGAGGAAATTAGGTAATACTGACCACAACTTCCAGAATAAAGCCTTTTAGAATTTTAAGAAATTACTCCCTCCATTTTATTTTTAATATTACTTTAAAACATTAATTAAGTGAGTATTTTACTGAAAGATTCTTTATCTCTCCTTAAAATTCGTTCAACCATTTACTATACAAGGGTAATTGTGGAAAAAATTTAATACTTTGTTAATTTCTTAAAAAATTATTTATTTTTAGAACATGTTAAAAAGGTTATAAATAATTTAAAATGAATGTAGGAAGTACGTGATAACTCTTAAATTTAATTAGATAACATTCAGAAGAATGAAGGAGCATAAATATAAGTGATAGACCAAATTATAAGCTCATGAATTCTTCACCTTCGAGCAGCAATGTGTCATTTTGAAATCAGCAATAAGTCATTTCCTATGTACATAAATTTTAACGTTACTCTCAATGTGCAAGGGGTTACGTTAAAACGAATAAGGATCAAGATATTGGTGAATTCTTGAGGTTGAATTAATTTTCATTGTTATCCTGAATAGGGTAAGGATTATACTCCAGCTTCCTTATTAGTAGCCCGTGTCTCTCCTTTAGCTTTCATAAACAATATAATTGAATCAATCATTATATTGGTTCTCCTAGTAGATAAACCACTCCATCATATCAATATATTTGTCTACTTCTTATCATCTCCTTTCCCCCACGCACACACTCTTGTTTAGGTCGTTGGTTTGGTATGCGCCTAATTATAGTGAAAAAGACGTCCATGATCTCATAGTTAATATGACCTTAGCATCCTTATATAACAATCATTTACTATAAAAGTCAAATTATTTTTAAAATCAATTTTTAAGTTATATTTTACTTTTATAATAGCTTTTTATCTATAACGGCAACATTCATATTTATAGCAGAAAGAACATTTTTTGTAAACTTATCCTTGTATAACATCTATATAGAATCTTTAAGATTACTAATAATAATTCTAAAAATATGCACACAATCTTTTTCATTGAATAAAGCTTCTATCTTGCATAAAACATACTATTTGAAGATATGCACATGATATATGTTCCATTGAATATCTTTTTACTAAAAATTTAGACACGAATCTTCGCTAATTCAAGTGTTATATCGGTAGTAAGAAAATAAAATCTATGAAACAACTACAATTATAAAGTTATTCCACCAATCTTCAAAGGATATATTTTTCTAATAGTTTTAAAATATGTGCCTTAGCGTTTAAATATGTGTATATTTAGTTATGAATTTATTAATAATGTATTAACTTTCTTCAATATATACCTAGTGAAATATGCATATCTTCTGAGATTTTAAATTTGAAGATTTTTTTTTATCTTTTATGCGTAACATTAAAAAAAGAAAAATAATTGATTTTTGAATAAGTTTTATATATAACAGCCAAAAAATATTTAAACATCAAATGTTGTTATAGGTGTATAACAAACATTCACTATAAAAATTAAAATATATCGGAACAAATGAAGCTATTATACAGATGTTTGATTATAAAAAAAATTGAGTATCCAACTCCAAATTAGCGGCCGGATATTTTCTAGAAATGAAAAAAAGAAGATATTCTGATTTAAAATAAGAATATTTAACACCGTGTTTCTTCTCAAAATCCAAAATATTGGTTCCAGAGGGAAAAAATTAAACTCAATTCAATTCAAACGGCATAATGTTTGGAATTCAAGATCCAGTTTTTAGTTCCAAGAGACAATACTAAACTAGAATGGTTATTTGGAGCAATGGAGAGTACACGAGTCTACAATAAATAATCATAATATCAGACAAGACATCACTTTGTTTCTATAAGCTAAGTCGTAAAAATTCAGGCTAACCGAAATACTTTCCAATTTAAGAATGTTTTGTTTTTAACATTGAGATTTGTTAGTACTGTGATGTAACGTATTGTTAGTAATCTGTATTCGAAAATATATTCAAAAACCAGTAGCAATGTAAAAATAAAAAATGTAGAAGAACATAAATTAATTTGAGTCCACTGAATTCACAGTGTTTCCTTAAAGAACTTAATTCCCTCCTAGTACCCGAGGTTTAGGATTATGTTCTCCCATAATAGAATGGATTACCCTCACTGGTGCAACGGTACTTCAAACTCCAGTGACCAACGAACTCAAAGATCGATAGCAAATCACACTCTATTAAAACAACGCAGAAGGAAGGAGGAGAAATCAGAATTTTCGCAAGGAAAATCTGAGGGAAAAATCATGTATTTATAGCCAAAACATTGGATAATACTAACGAGTTGCAACTATTCAAGTAAGGCTGCAACTCAAAATGATTGTTTTATTTAAGACATCCCGCCAAATTTAAATTCTAACGGGAAATTCTAAACTTTGGAAAAGCAATTTACTGTTACAAAAAAGGCAATTTGAATTAAATTAATATTACGTTAATCTTAATATTAACAAATAAATAACCGAAGCCGAGCCGACAGAGCGACGACGACGACGACGACGACGACGACGCTAGGCTTGCCTTCTTCCCAACTCTTTAAGAGCTAGAAGAAGTGCAATTGTATATATACCCATCAAAACTCTTTTCCTCCTCCAATATGGGAGTCACTTTGTCAAAGAGAGGAAATTTAAATTTTCATTTTCCCTTTCCCATTCACTCTATTTTAAGCTCTAACAAACTTAAACCCAACAATCCCCACATGAATGGGGAATGGTTATATCACTGAAATATGCATGTAAAACTATGTGATTTACAAACGAGGATTAATCGCAGCTGGACAAGTAGATTTCGCTTTGAACTTGTTGGGTTTTAAGCTTGGTAGAGCTTAAAAATAGAATGAATGGGAAATGGAAGGAAACATGAAAATTTTAAATTTTCCTCTTTGACAAAGGGACATTGTCCCATATTAGAGGAGGAAAAGAGTTTTAATGGGTATATATACAATTGCACTTCTTCTAGCTCTTAAAGAGCTGAGAAGAAGGCAAGCATCGCG
The DNA here is from genome assembly GCF_000393655.2 of Nicotiana sylvestris. Classification (NCBI taxonomy): domain Eukaryota; kingdom Viridiplantae; phylum Streptophyta; class Magnoliopsida; order Solanales; family Solanaceae; genus Nicotiana; species Nicotiana sylvestris. The sequence goes on from NC_091058.1 coordinate 28,848,294, forward strand.
TCGTCGTCATCGTCGCTCGTTTCGGCTTGGGCTTGATTTGGATTTGGTCAAATGATTTGATTTATTTATTTTTTGGACCAAATTTATTTGTTAATATTAACATAATATTATTTAATCCAAATTAGACCGTTTCTGCAACGGTAATTTAATTTTTTCTCCATTTTTATTTTTCCCGTTATAATTTGAATTTGGCGGTTTGCATAAATAGCTTTTTTATAAAAAAAAAATCATTTTGAGTTGCAGCCTTACATGAAGAGTTGCAACTCAAAATGTATTACCCAACGTACTCTCCCTCAGATTTTCCTTACGAAAATTCTGATTTCTCCTTCTTCCATCTGTATTTTTGTTAACAGAAAGAAAGCAGTAAATGTGATTTACTACTGTTCTTTGAGTTCTTTGGTCACTGGGGTTTGAAGTACCGCTACACTAGTGAAGGTAACCCATTCTATCATAGGAGGAAATAATCCTAAACCTCGAGTACTAGGAAGGGATTAAGTTTCTTAAGAAAACATTGTGAATTCAGTGGGCTCAGATTAATTCTGTTCTTCTACATTTCTAATTTTTTCATTGCTACTGATTTTTGAATATATTTTTGAAATACAGAATACTAACAGAACTTTCCGCAGTGAACTTATGTCGGATATACTCGATTAATCAGTAGATTTGATACAATCGAACTTTGGTGTATATCTAGACAACCATAAGTCACACAATAAACCCTTAACCGTATTTGGTTCTCATTGTTGTGTTCTTTTCAGCCATGAACATCGCCTGGTTTCATAAGTGCATAGAAAACTGCCTTGCAATATTCTCCTTGAAGCGGCTAATACTTCACACTTATATAGGTTATTCCTAAACGTGTCATCCCATAGATACACTACTTGATATACCACAATATCGAATTTAGAAACTATTAAAAAACTTTAATGATATATCCTTGATACTAAACATTGTCTCATCGTGAGAAATGGACCAAAATTTTAGTTGACTATGTTTAACTGTCATTAATGACTTTGTTTGATTTCCTTGAACCTAGATCTTGGATCTCCAGTCTTCTAGGTAGAGTTACCGCCACAATGACTTGTCCTCGGCCATAATCCCATTCCCCTTGATGATCTTTTAACTACCTCTCTAGTTAGGCCTTTTGTGAGCAGATCCAACACATTATTGCTTGACTTTACATAGTTAATTGTGATAATCCTCCTATAGAGTAGCTGCCTAACGGTTTTATGTCTTCGTCATATATGACGAGATTAACTGTGATATATAACGCTCCCAGCCCTTTCAATTGCATCTTGACTATCGCAATGTATGTATATTGGTGCCAACGATTTGGGCCAAAATGGAATATCTTCCAAGAAATTTCGGAGTTGTTCAGCTTCTTCACCGGCTTTATCTAAGGCTGTGAACTCAGCCTCCATTGTAGAGCGAGTAATACATGTTTGTTTGGATGACTTCCAAGATACCACTCCTCCACCAATAATAAATACATATCCACTTGTGGATTTAGAATTCGTTGAACCGGTGATCCAATTCGCATCGCAATATCCCTCAATCACCACAGGATAATTACTATAGTACAAAGTAAAGTCTTAGGTATGTTTTAAATATCCCAAAACTCGTTTCATTGCCATCCAATGAGATTGACCTGGATTACACGTGTATCGATTCAATTTACGTATAGAATAAACAATATCTGGTCAAGTACAATTCATGATATACATTAAATATCCCAACACACGAGCATAATCCAATTGTGATATGCTTTGGCCTTTAGTCTTTGCAAATGCAAGATTCACGTCAATTGGAGTCGTTGCAACTTTAAAATCTAAGTTCTTGAATTTATCAAGTACTTTTTTAATGTAGTGAGATTGCGATAATGCCAGACAGTGAGGAGTTTTATGGATCTTAATACCCAGAATTAAACCGGCAACTCCCAAGTCTTTCATATCAAACTTGCTAGTTAACATACGTTTAGTCTCATTTATGTTGGCAATGTCATTATTTATTATCAACATATCATCCACATATAAGCAAAATGACTATGTGATTTGAAACATCTTTAATGTACACATATTTATGACATTCATTTATCTTAAAACTATTTGACAACATTGTTTGGTCAAATTTAGCATGCCATTATTTAGGTGCTTGTTTTGGTTCGTAAAGCGACTTAATAAGTCTACATACCTACTTTTCTTTACCTGGAACCACAAACCCTTCATGTTATTCCACATAAATTTATTCCTCTAAATCTTCATTTAAGAAGGCCGTTTTAATGTCCATTTGATGATTTTCAAGACTGTATATCACAGCTAATGTTACTAACGTTCGTATGGACGTAGTTTCTTGTAACTGGAGAGTATTATCATAATAGTCAAGACCTTCTCGTTGTCTATACTTTTTGACCACAAATCTTGCCTTATATTTGTCAGTAGTACTATTATTTTTCGTTTTCTCTTAAAATCCATTAAGAACCCAATGGTTTATTGCCTAGAGAAAGAACAACCAATTCTCATGTATGATTGTTCAGTGTGGATTTATTTTCACTATTGACTGCTTTTTTCAAAATAATGACTCGTAAGAAGACATATATTCTTTAAATGTTCAAGGCTCATTTTTTAATAAGAAAGTCACAAAATCTACTCCCAATGAAGTCTACGTTCTTTGACTTTAACTACGTCTTAGATTCTCCTGATTATACGTACTTTATTTTGTTTCTTCATGAGGTCGTTTAGATCCTTCACCAATCGACTCACATTCTTTTTTATACGGATATATATTTTCGAAGCATTCACCATTATCTGATTTTAACTGTATTATTATGACTGTTAGTATTTTCTCATTTATGAACCAGAAATCGATATGCTTTACTATTGGTTGCATATCCTATGAAAACACAATCAACAGTTTTTGGTCCTATCTTTGCCCTTTTGGGTTTAGGAACTTCCACTTTTACCAAACACCCCCACACTTAAAATAATTTAAGTTGGGTTTTCTTCCTTTCCATTTTTTATATGGAATGGATTGCGTTTTTCTATAGGGTACTCGGTTTAGTATCCGGTTAGCAGTAAGAATGGCCTCCCCCCACAAGTTCTGTGGCAAACCAGAACTTATCAACAAAAGGGTCATCATCTCCTTTAATGATCGATTCTTTCTTTCTGCAATCCCATTAAATTCGGGCGTATAAAGGGTCGGTGTTTGATGAATAATTCCATATTCTAAACATATTTATTAAAAAGGAGATTCGTATTCACCACCACCTATCACTTCTTATCATTTTGATTTTCTTGTTAAGTTGCGTTTTAACTTCATTTTTGTATTGCTTGAATGAATGATTGCTTCTTCTTTACTATTAAGTACGTAAACATAGCAATATCGAGTACTATTGTCAATAAAATTTATGAAATACTTCTTTCCACCGAAAGATAGTATTGACTTCATGTCATAAATATCTGTGTGAATTAAATCTAAAGGATTTGAATTCTTTTCAACTGACTTATAAGGATGTTTAAAATACTTAAATTCCACACATATTTGAAATTTTGATTTGTAGCATTCAAACTTAGCCAATACTTCCAAATTAATCATTTTTCGCAATGTTTTATAATTGACATGTCCCAAACGTAAATGCCATAAATCAGTTGACTCAAGTAAGTAAGAAGAAGCTGAAATTTTATTATTGTCAACAACCATTACACTCAATTTGAAAAGGCCCTCGATACGGTAACATTTTCCAAGTACATCTTGTTCTTACTTATTACAACTTTGTTTGAAACAAAAACACACTTAAACCCATTTTTGACGAGAAGTGAAAAAGAAACTAAATTCTTCCTTATTTCAGGAACATGACAAACAGAGGCGGATCTAAAATTTTTATAACATGGGTGCACCACTAAAAAAAGGAAAAAAAAGAAGTATGAAGTGGAATTTGATCTCTGCTCCTCTAGGTAAATAACTCAAAATTCAACAAAGTGTACCATTTAGTTTCTTTGATGGGTGCTAGCAGATAATATATACTAGTTTTAAAAAATATATACATAAAATACGTAATTTGATGGAGAGACCATGAGTTCACGTGCCCCATAAATTTACCTATAAATCCGCCCCTGATGACAAACGTTATTCAGAGTCACCACATTGCTAGTGGTCATCTTTAGAAATATCTTTCTATAACCTTCAATTTTGGCTGTTGTAGAATTTCCCATAAAAGTGGTCTCGTCGGGTCCAGCGGGAGCATATGAAGCAAATATTTCTTTAACAACACAAACATGGCTGGTGGCTCCAGATCAATCCACCACTCCTTAGGATTTTCTACTAAGTTGCATTCATACAACATAGCGCACAAGTCATCAACATCATTATATGTTTCGACCATATTTGCTTGACCCTTTTTCTTCTCTTTTTTTGGAACACGACATTCTGCAGCTTTGCGTCCAAGTTTTCCACAGTTGTGGCAGTTTCCCTTGAATTTCTTCTTGCTGTGATAGTTCTTTGGTCTAGAAGACTTCCTTCTCTTTTTCGGATTAGTTGGAGCAGTCTCAACAATATTTGCTCACATAATTATTGAGTTTCCACGTGTCTTCTTTTCTGCAGCTTTATTCCTCTTCGATCCTCAATCGAACGATGAGATTTTCGAGTTTCATCTCCTTGCGCTTATGTTTCAACTAGTTCTTAAAGTCCCTCCATAAATGAAACAACTTCGCTGTCACACCTCTTTTTTCGCCAACACCGCCCGTGGCGCAAAGGGGCGCGGAAGGGAGTTTTTTCCAATTAAAGGACAATCGAAACGGGATTTGTTTATTTATTTCAGAGTCGCCACTTGGGAGATTTATGGTGTCCCAAGTCACCGGTTGAATGCCGAATCGAGAAAAAGAATGACTCTGTTTAACAGTCCGCAAATCAGAAATCCGGATAAGGAATTCTGTTAACCCGGGAGAAGGTGTTAGGCATTCCCAAATTCCGTGGTTCTAGCACGGTCGCTCAACTATTATATTTGGCTTATTTATCTGATTTTTTTCTTAACAATTAAGGACTTATATGCAAATTTGACTTTGACCCGCTTTTATCATTATTATTATTATTATTATTATTATTTTATACAAGAATTGCAACGTCGTGAAAACGCATCTCGAACCACGTCATAACCAGTGTACATGTGATTTGTTGACGCATTTTGACTCCGCCAAGATTGGGATTTGGGTTACATAAATGCACACTCATGTTTAAGAAAATACCCTTATTAAATACGCGCCTAAAGACTATGCGTTGTTATACTTTTTGGTAGGACCGTGAAATTTACTAAACGACTCATCCCAGAATCTAAGTATTTTAAAAAAATAAATATGATTGGAGGACCCTGCAATTTTTTTTGTATTGTTTATATTATTTATTTTTTAGCAAAATCCTCCCTTATTTTATGAATATCCTAAAATGACTACATTTTTTTTATTTTTGTCTATAAATATAAAATCAATCTTTATATACTTAAAAATAACATATTAAATACTAGTTTAAAATAAATATTAGTGGAAAGAAATATTACTGAAATTGTAATTATAAATACAATATGAAATTGTCAAATAATTTTTTAAAAGAAACTAATTATCCCATAACCGGATTAAAATCATATTGTTAGATGACTTGAGCTATTGAAATTAATTATTTACACTACTGAAAATTAGAAACAATCTTGATTACTAATGCGTATTTCTAAAATTTAATTAATTTAACCTTAACTAACATTGTTTTAATTCAAATCATGTCCTAATACTTGATTCGCAAAATTAATTTAAATTCATGCTTTAACTAAATTTAGCTACATGATTTCGATTAACTTAATGCTGGCGATACTAAAACCCTTATAAATAGTGAACTTAATCAATTTTGCCAAACTGATTTAATAAAGTCATTTTTTCGTTATTTTCTTCTCATTCTAATTATTAGACAGTTTAATCAGTAATGAACATGCTTAAATATATACTACTTAATAATCAGGTTAAAGCAAAGCATTATTTAATACATCGCTACAATATGTCTAATTATGCAAAACGACGGCGATTTACAGAATAATAATACATGAAATAACCTAAATACAATTAATAAAAAAAAGAAAAAGCTAAATTAAAAATTTAAAATTCCATTCTTCATTTCAGCTTACAAAATGCCAAAATTACAGTTGTGTACCTTGTATTGCCAATATAAGAAGAAGAAAGTCAGCAACGTAGTACGTAACACAACAACAACAATAATAACCAGCAATCAAGTCAACAGATATCCTAGTGACAAATTTGAAAATCAAGATAAATCCAGAAACACCGACAACAAACAACGGACAGAAGCCAAGGGCATCTTTTCAGATTTGAAAGACTAATTAATGTTTAACCCTTAATTTCTAAACCCGTATATCAGAATATTTATCAGGTGTATACTACTCTCTCTTTTAATTTCCAGCTCTTTTTTTTTATTTGTATTTTTTTCTTTTTCTTTTTTGAAAGTTTTAATATTTTTCGAAATTTTTCTTTCTCTCTCTTCAATCTTCAGCCCTTTTTTTTCTCTCTATCTCTCTCCCTCTAAAAATCTGATCAAGTCTATCTTATTTATCTCCCATCCCCAAACCCTTTAATCAACTAATCAAATAATAAAAATAACCACTTTCTCTTACCAAACCCACTACTACATAAAAAATACAATTATTATTTATTTAATCAACTTTTCTTGAGCCCCGCAATCCCACTATGTCTTGTTCCCCATGCTTACATTAAACAAATACATTATCCCCCCATTATGTCTTGTCCCCCATGCTTGATTATTTTAATCCTAATTGAATCAAAAAAATTAAAAACCAATACATAACTGCACATTAAATTACTGGAAAAAAACGAACTTCAAACAAAATGAACACGAATTAAATCTATTTTAAACAACAAACAACGAATTCAAGCGATTTAAACTAACACTCTTCTATATTAAAATTAAATCCTTTTAAATTAATAAAATAAACTAAAAAATAATTAATTGAATTTTCAACTTAAATCTAGCAACATTAAAATTAAGCTAATCAATTTCTACCTAAAAATAAACAAGAAAAAATGAATGAAAACAAACTGAAAAATAAAAAAACAATGAACATGAAATTAATATCAAACATATTTGATTTCAAATCCGAAAAATATCAAACAAATTACGGACGGGAACGAAACTTAAACCAACTAACCGGATCGGAACGATGATGAACTCGAACGAAAACAAATCTGCCCGAAAACAAATATCGCACCAAAACCATTTGACGCCGAAGACGATCACGAACGGACAAACGAAGAACTTGAATGTTTGGTGTCATTTGAAGACGAAGCAGTGGCGGTGAGGATGAGGCGAAGCAGTAGCAGCTGCTACTGCTGAACATGGAGCTCGACGAGGCAGCTGGAGGTCGACTGGGCAGTGTCGACGATGGGTCGTTCGACTGAAGGAGACGACGACGAAGTAGCAGAAGGACAGTAAACGCAGCAGTGGCGTAGCAGCATCATCGACGGGCAGCAGCAGACTCAGCAGTGGCGGAGCAGCAGCAGCGATGGGCAGCAGCAGACGCAGCAGCCATGGCGACTGTGTGTGGCTGCGTTGCTTGGCGTAGATGGTGGTGGTTTGGTGTAGAAGTGAAGAAGAATATGAAGACGAGGCAGCCATGGGAGCTTGACAAGCTCGTCAATGGCGGATAGGGGCGGATGTTGTTGGACGAAGAAGAAGGAGCAGCCAGGGTGGTCGACGAGCAGCTCTGCGTGTGTGAGTGTGTGTGTGTCGACAAGGAAAAGCCATGGACGAGCTTGAGGGGGCAGCCATGGATGAGCTTGGAGAAAATGGAGAGGAAGAAAGAGGGGGGCGGGTAGCTTTAGGTGTTAGGGTTTTTGGAGTGAAAAATGAAAAAAATGGGAAGATAGGGGTGGGGTCATTGGGCTATGGGGCAGACCGGGTCGACCCGGGTTGAAATAGACCGGGTCATGGGGAAACTCTTTGGGCTTGTGGTTTAAAATTGAAGAAAAGGCTCAATCCGGTCTTCTTCTTTTTTTGTTCTCTTTTCTTTCACTTATTGATAAAACTAAAATGTATGAAATTAAATTATAAAAGCCAAAATTATCTTAAAATACTAAATAACTTCTAATAATAATTATCACCCGAAATTAAACATCAATAAAATAAAATCACACAATTTGGATATTAAATGCTAAAAATGCAAAAGATGCCTATTTTTGTAATTTTCATTCTTGTAAAACAAACTCAATTACTTATAATTGTGAACTTAAATCCTAAACACAAATGCGACGTATTTTTGTATTTTTTTTAAAAATTAATTTAGCAAATAAACATGCACAGACAAAAATGCAAACAATACAAGAAAAATAACACAAAATTCACAACAATTGCAAACAATTAAAAATTGTTTTATTTTTTGGAATTTTTTGGGAGTAATTCTCATATAGGGCAAAAATCACGTGCTTACAGCTGCCTCTCTTTGCCCGAAGACACGAAGGGTTTTCGTGCAAAGATAAAGTGAGCGATTTTTACCCTTCCGAGTACTCCGTGTGAAGCATTTTTTTTTAAAGCTTTAACCGAACCTTTGCTTCAGAGGTTTCCTACATATCCTGGGCTAAACAGGAATCAGGTCAATGTAGTTCGGGAAGTTTTGGTAGCTGGGACTACCATGGTACTGCAATGTTACTGCTGTTGCATGCTACTTTTACTTGTTTGCTGACCTCCTTATTACACCATGCTTAAAATAAAAATCAAGAAGTTAGGCTAGACTACGGATTACAAGATCCCACCTATCTTCCATTTGTTCTTGATGCCTTGCTTTCTTGTCGGTTTGCGTCGATTCCGGTGCTTCTTTCTGTAAGCACGTGATTTTTGCCCTATATGAGAATTAATCCCAAAAAATTCAAAATCAATTGATATTCCTTGGTGTGCAATTTTGTGATATTTTCGGATTATTTGTAGTTGTCTGTGTTTGCTTATTTGTTAAATTAATAAAAAATACAAAAATATGTCGCATTTTGCATGTAGAATTTAATTCTACAATTGTTAGTAATTAAATTAGTTTTACAAAAATTAAAAAATTACAAAAATAGGCATCTTTTGCATTTTTAGCATTTAATGTCCAAATGAACAATTTTATGCTTAATTATTACTTAATTGTGCGTTAATTATTATTGGGAGTTAATTTGCGCTTCTATAACTTAATTTAGTTCTTAATAATAATTTAAGTATTTTTATAATTTAGTTTTAGAAAATAAAAGAAGAAAAGAGAACAAAAATACAAAGAAAAATCGGATTGAGCCACTTCTTCAATTTTCAAACCATATGCCCAAATAATTGCCCAATCTTCCCCATGACCCAGTCCACTTCAGACCGGGTCAACCCGCTCCGCCCCATTAACCCATTAACCCAACACCCACTCTTCATTTTTGGCCTAACACAAAGCAAAACACAAAACAAAAACCCTAAAAAGACCTAAGCCTACCCGCCCCCCTCCATCTTCTTCCTCTCCAAACCTTCAAACTCTAAGCTCCCAACCATGGCTGCCCGTTCCCCCGTCATCGAACCTCCATAGCTACACCAAACGACCCCTCCTTAGCTACACCAAACGGCCCCTCACGCCTTCATCTTCTTCCTCACCTCCAAATGACCTCTCCAATCGCCGGAAAAACCAACTTCCCCCTCGCGTCTGCCGTTGATGAGCAACCTGCTACTGCTTCTGCGTCGTCAACCACGAACCACTCTAAAGCCATCGCCATTCTTCTCCACTATTGGCACGCGTAACATTTCGTCGCAAGCACAAGAAGGAGTTGATAAGCCAACGTGCAAAGCTGGGAATGCGAGGAACCACTGGTGAATCCTGTGGTGGTAGTAACCACCAACATATCAGTCATACCAGCGCTGTCCGCCGTGAGGCACCACCGGGACGGAGGGTTGGTTTTATCGCTGCAAGGAGAGTTGGTCGCTTCCATGGCCAAGCTGCTGCCGCTCTGCGTCGTCACTGTAGCAGCTGCTGCGTCCAGCCATAAATCGCCATCGCAGTTGCTGTATCTTCCTCGCACTGCTGCCACCATTTCGAGGGTGTCCCATCGCCTTCGCAATCGCCATCGCCAGCACTGTTTTGTCGAGTTTTAGTCGAGTTCGTCGAGTGTCGTTTTGAGTTCGTCAAGTTTAAAAGGGAGTTGAGCTCGTCGTTGAGTTCGTCGTTGAGTCCGGACAGATTCATTCCCATTCGAGGTTCGTCAAAACAGTCCGTACATATTTCTTTCGATCCGGTTAGTAGATTTTGAGTTTTATGTTTGTCCGTATTTCGTTTTGATATTTCTCGAATCTAAAATCGGTAGATATTTGATTTTTGGTTATGTTCATGTTCATATGTTTTGTTAAATTAATTTTCAGATTTCAAAATGGAAGTTTAATTAGTTGTTTTTCATGTTTATTTCATGTTTGTATTATTGTTTAAGTGAATATTTGTTAGTTTAATGCTTGTTAGATTCAAATTGAAATTTAATTAATTATTTCTTCAATTTGTTTCATGTTGTTATGTATTTTCCAGAAATTATTAATGTTGTTTGAATCGTTTGAATCCGTCATGTTTGTTGTTTAAAAATAGATTTAGTTTATGTTCATCTTTGTTTGAAGTTCATGTTGAATCCAGTGATTTAATGTGAGTTTATGTTTGTTTTTGATTTGTTGATTTAGTTTGAATCATGTATTTTGTTGTTTCTTTGTTCATTCATTTTTTGGTCTAAGTTAACCAGGATTGGTTCCCGATATGGTTAATTTACTTCCATTAATTTTGAGTTGTGTTGTTCATCATGTTCGTGTAATTTGTTGTTGAAGATTGTTGAGAAATTGGTCATCTTGACTATATTTTGGTTAAGTTATGATTAATTGATTGTTTAGAGCTGATGGGGTAGTTTGGTAAATTGCAATCCGTTCAGGGGTAGAATGGTAATTGCAATAAGGTCGGAGGGGTATTTTGGTAATTGAACATTATTATAATTGTTTATGTAGGCATGAGAGACAAAATATAATGGGGTGGTATTTGATATAATTGTTTAACATAATAGGACAAAACATAATGTAGTGGAGGGGAATATTGTATTTGTTTATGTTAGGCATGTGGGACAAATTGTAATGAGTTGGGGATGATGTATTTATTTAATGTAGGCATGGGGGACAAATTATAATGAGTTGGGGTTGATGTATTTATTTAATGTAGGCATGAGGGACAAGGTTTAAAATAAAGAAAACATTAAGTAGTGGGGACAAAGCATGCCATTGGGGGAATAATTTGAGGTTGGGAATTGAAGACTTGTCTTGCTATATATATATATATATAGAGTCATTTGACACAAAAAACTTAGACTTGAACATTGAGAGAAAAAGGGTGGAGATTGTTGAGAGATTTTTACACTTGAGAGCGGACAGACTTGAAACATTTTGAGAGTAAAAGAGAAATGCAATTTGAACTTTCACTCGAATAAATTCCGTTTGCTTTTCTTCGAGTGTTATTCAAAAATCAGAAACTACTGCATCTTGTATCTTTTCTCTCCTCTGCTTTGATTGTGATTGCACTTTGGTATTGCTGAGTTTTCAGTCTGTTACTGGGTTATTCTACTGGTTGTTACTGGTTTGCGGTGTTGTTGAATCTGCTGTTGCTGTGGTATTATTGCTGCTGACTTCTCCTTCTTTTGTTCTTGTACTGCTGTTTTCAGGTACACATTTGTACACTCTCGGCTTGAAGCGAAATGAAATATTAATCAGGCGTTGTTCCTGTTGAATCCGAACTGTTTAGATTTGTTGTTTGAATATAATTTTCCTTTCTTTGTATAAAAATGTAGTCGATTTATTAATAAGTAATGGGGTTGAATATGTATAACTTCTTCATCTAATAATGTTAGTTGAATTAATCTGTTTTTGATATTATTGTATATCTATCTCATGTTCTAGCATTAGTAAATAATAGAATGTAGAATTAAAGCAGCTTTTCCTTGTACAAACGCGATCGCAATTTTTCGTTCACATTAGTCGTAACTTAATAACTGATAAGTTACGTTTTTCAGCATGTAATTAATTAAGAAATTTTCTTTTGCTTTTAGAGACAAACTTAATAGAAGAAATGTAGTCACTGTAGGTTTATCCTTAAAATAAAATGAGACGAGCCTCGCCAAATAAATCACACATCGCTGGGGCCCTCAATAAATACATAACCATTGACTAGACTTTGGATTTGGCCGTTTAATGAACGTTCACGGCCTCTTCCTAAAATAACAATACGTTAGTCTCTTTAGGACGCGCCTTAATAAATCTTACCTTCTTAAACTCGGGTGCACATTTATGTGACCCAAATCCAAATCTCAACGGAGTCGAAATGTGTTTCTAATCACGGGTACATTGATTGTGACATGGTTCGAGATGCGTGTCCATGACGTTGCAAATTCCTTTTAAAAATAAGAATGAGATGAGCCTCGCCGAATAAAAATACAAAATTGCGGGGCCCTCAGCAAATATTTGCTTTAAAATTGCTTAGACTTCGGGATGGACTGTTTAGCAAAATTCCACGGCCCTACCCAAAGTAAATGATACGCTAGTCGCTTTAGGCGCGCCTTTAATAATTTAATTTCCTTAAACTCGGGTGCACATTCATGTGACCCAAATCCAAATCTCAAAAGAGTTGAAATACGCCAACAACCACGGGTGCATTTATGTGACGTGGTTCGAAATGTGTTTCCACGATGTTGCAATTCTTGATAAAAATAACAGTAGATGATGAAAGCGGTAAAAAGTTAAAATTTGCACATAAGTTCGTATTTTTATAAAATCAGATTAATCAAGCCGAATATAACAATTGAGCGACCGTGCTAGAACCACGGAACTCGGGAATGCCTAACACCTTCTCTCGGGTTAACAGAATTCCTTATCCGGATTTCTAGTACGCTGACTGTAATATAGAGTCATTCTTTTCCTCGATTCGGGATTAAAATTGGTGACTTGGGACACCCTAAATCTCCTAAGTGGCGACTCTGAAATAAATAAACAAATCCCGTTTCGATTGTCCTTTAATTGGAAAAAACTCCCTTCACCCCTCGCAGGACGGAAAAAGGAGGTGTGACAGCTCTGGCGACTCTGCTGGGGACTAAACCCAGAACCACTGGTTTAGGGTTAGAAATTCGAGCTTAGATAAATTGTTATATTTGGTTTTATCTGATTTTTACATGTTTGAGCCTAATGTGCTAAATGCTGCTTTTACCGCTTTGATATTATTTGAACTGTACATATAAACTGTGCCGAAACCCTTCTCTTCTTACCTCCGGGGAGAAGCTCGCTGGTCGAGACTCCCTATTCTGTTAGTGTCAATACCTAAAATAAGAAAGAGGCCGGATAAGTTACAAAGCCGGACGACCCCGCGGGTCCCCGGTACGTAGCCCCCTCCTCGACTCGAGTTGTCCGCTCGGGTACACAGTCTAGAACAAATACCCAGGTTATGAACCTAGAATAACTCAGCTTCATGCCGGATCCCTAGTAGGAACGTTTGTTTGCATCACGTGCATTTGACTTTGGAGGCTCAACATAGGGGTTGGGTCTGTCTAGGACAGGTGTACCAAAAAATGAAAATGACCATCCTGATGCATCTTACTTGCTACTACTTGCGTATTTATTTGATTCGGACTTGTGTGTTGACTGACTTGTGAATATCAGGAATAATATTTTGAAATTGGAAAAAAAGAAATAGCGGTTAGGGAATTGATTGTTTATTTTTGAAAAAAAAACCAATATCCAAATACTGTCAAAACACTGCCGAAATTTTGAGAAAATGAAAAAAAAGGTCTTATTAGTTTGTTTTATTAAAAGCAAAGGAAAAATAGGAAAAAAAGTCGTTGTTCTGTTTTGTTTTTCAAAAAAAAAAATAGAAAAAATATATAGTTTGTCTTGCCATGAAAATGAAAATGAAAAAGAGTTTTAATTATTTATTTGCTTATGAAAATGCAAAAAATTAAAAAATAAAAATAAAAAAGAGTCGTTCATTATTTATCGCAAATATAAATATATATATATATATATATATATATATATATCCAAAAAGTTTTTTTATTTCCAAAAAATATATATATGTCTTTATTTGTTGCAAAAATATTTGTCTTACCAAAAAGTCTAGAAAAGTTTTTAGACCCCCAATTTTCAAAACAAAACCAAAAAAATATTTTCCATTATTGACTTCTTTAGAAAGTCTTTTTAATTATTTTTAAATATATATATATATCGTAAAAAAATATATAACAAAATAATAAAAAATAAAAAATAATAATAAAAAAAAATCCTAAAATATTTTGATTCTTCTTTCAAAATTGAAAAGAAAATTCAAAATTCAAAAAAATATTTTTTAGAAGCATTTCTTTTATTAAAAGTAAAATTCCAAAAATATTTTCTTTTTTCTTTAGAATAAGAGAAAAAAAACAAATGAAAATTCAAAAAAATATATCTTAGAAGTCTTTCTTTTAAAAAGAAAATCAATCAAAAATCAAAAAAAAAATACTTCTTTTCTTCTTTTAAAGTAGTTCTTTCACAAATTCAAAAAGATAATAATATATAAAAAAAAAGAAGTTAGTTCATCTACTTATTCTTGATTGCCCGAACTACGCGGGTTTGATTCTCACCGGATGAGATACGTAGGCAACCCTCATCGGGTCCAACCCCACCCTTTTGCTAAAAAGCCAAAAACAAATAAATAATAATAAAAAGATGTGTCAAAATTTTAATTCTGTCATAAAGAAGTCGGGTGATGCTGTTTTGTCAAAACATAGCCGAATGTTCCCGAAAGGGACGCCGGAAGGCTGACCTTGCATAAACATCCACTCTTTGGGTCACGTTAAAGATTTGGTCCAGTTGACCCCCACAGCCTTAAAAATCTTCGCCCCCGAGACGTTGAAAGGCCGTGTTTGCAATATTGACTTTTCTAATTCGAAAAACGATAAATAAGTCAGGTGATGCTGTTTTGTCATAAATAGCCGAATGTTTCCGAAAGGGACGCCAGAAGGCTGACTTTGCATAAATAGCCACCTTCGGGTCATTTTTTAAGATTTGGTCCAGTTGACCCTCACAACCTTAAAAATCTTCGTCCTCGAGGCGCTGAAGGGCCGTGTTTGCAACACCAGGTTTTTATTGTAATTTGAAAAAAAAAAAAGAGTCAGCGGTCAGGCGAAATCGTTTGAATTTTTGGTCAAAAATAAGCCGAGCCAGCTTCGGCAGTGTCTTAAACCGTTCTTGCCAAAATAGCCTTAGAGTATCTTTCAGTTGTCGAAAGGTTATTTTCGTAAAAGAACGGACAAGTTTGTAAAGTGTCGTAAAATAATCCTCCCCAGCCTCAAAATTCATGTGAGATTGGGAAGGGGTCACATGTCACGACCCAAACTGAAGGGCCATGACTAGCACCCGACCACACTTGCCGAGCACCAACGCACATTTCATCTAACCTTCATTATTATCTTTTAGGGCTGACGAGATCAATATAAATGGTAGACCTAGATCATGGACAACCAGCAATAAAATATGACGGCATGAACATACATAGCAGGGGATGACCAGACAATCAAGAAACTACATATAAGGTATGAGCTACCACGCTACTATGAAAGACTATACAACAAAAACTAGCCGACAAGGCATACCAAACTATACATGAGCCGACACCTGTCTATGAGCCTCTAAAAGAACATAAGTGTTGCAACATAGCCGGAACAGGGCCCCGACATACCCATAATGTCTATAACAAAAATTGCATACCAAGACCAAGGCAAGTCCGGAGAAGGGATCTCGCCAATCACCGCTGAACTGGACAGTCTACTGTGGTGGGGGAGCTGCACCTGCCTGTCTATCAGGACCTGCAGCACGACATGCAGCGTCCACAAATAAAAGGACGTCAGTACGAATAAAGTACTGAGTATGTAAGGCAATGAACCATAAATACGATCAGTAATGTAAGCAAGGATAGAGAATATACAACCTGTAACATCTTAGTACCTCTGAGGGCTACTTACATGAAATGCATGATACATATGTATAAATACATAAACCTTTAAAGCATTCGCCTCTATGGGCATCATCATCATCATATCGTACCCGGCCATAATAGGCTCGGTAGAATCGTACCCGGCCACGTGGAGCTCGGTAAAACCCAACTGATCAGTGGTTGCACAATAGGTGCCGTACCCGGCCAACTATAGTGTGGCTCGGTAGAGTAAAATAGATACATATATATAATGCATGCTCGACTCGGTAGAGTAAAATAGATACATATATATAATGCATGCTCGACTCATGGAATCACATTCTAAACCTTTCGGAGTGACGTAAGGTCGGTATCCTCTGTACACGTTATTAGGACTAACTCTTCACTATGAACCTTATAAGAATCAGGAAGTACCAACAACATTGATAACATAAGACTAAGAGAAGCAACATTAACATCAATCGTTCCATAAGAGGGAAAACAATGTAAGTACTGCTAGCTTCTAAGAGTAGAGTATCTTGGAAGATCGTTCATTACATTATGTACAATCGGAGTCGTGCAAAAGAAGGAAAGGGATAGCCTCACATACCTTGTATATACTGCCCCAATCTCAAGCTATGCAATTGTCAAAACTCCTTAGTCTACAATAAGAGAAACGATACTATCGTTATCATTTAAGCGTCATAACTATTATGTATCGACCACAACCTATTTTACGATGAAACGGACAACACCTCCCCTATATATATGACCTCACACCATTCAAAATAGTCACCAAACAGCCCAAACAACATCAATAATAAACATATTGAGCCTCCCAATATAGTCCACACACAGCCTAATCACTCCATACATACGACGACCACCGTAGTCGTGTCAAACAACCTGGAAATGTTACGAATAACTATCAGCCCATAACCCTACATATATATGGTGTTTCTCCACACCCTTCCTCCTCCAAAACTCCACAAGATAGTAGTAAAATACGCAGCCCAACAACAACGCAAAACAGTCCACAAAACAATAACATTACTTCCAAGCCTTTCGATATATATTTCACAAGTTCTAGCTTCAATGGCTTAGCTGCAACTTGGATAATCTTAAATACATATAGAGTAAGAGGTTCCTTACCTTTATACAGAAAGAACAACTCCAATTTGACCTTAAATTTCCATGAAATATCCCTCCAATGCTGCCACAACAACAAAAAAGCGAAACTAGCGATCAATTAGTGTTTTTCGGCACTAGAATCACTTTAGAAGGCTTGAAATCACCTAGGATTGATATTAAGAACATGAGGGAGTATTTACAGAACATAAACCCTTTAAAAAAACCTCCCACACGAGCTGGAACGACACAAAAATGAGCAACAACAAGAAGAACAAGAGACTTACTAGCGCCACGGAATTCCCGACACTTGATTTGTGTTGTTTGCCCTTTTTTGGGTCTTGAATCTTGAGAGAACCTTGAGAGGATGTTCCTAGGGTTCTAAGGTCTGAAAATAGTGAGAAGAAATGACTTAAAACGGGTTGGAGGCATCCTATATAGGTCCAAATATCTTAAACCGCCTTAGTGGGCCCCATAGAGAGGTGCTTGGCGCAGTCTCGCGAAAACGCGAATATCTCTCTACTCCGAGATCGTATCGATGAACGGTTTAATGTGTTGGAAATTAGACTCATAGATATTTAATTTGGTTGGTAGATCACCCCATAATTCCTTGTAAATTATGAGAAAAGATTAGAAACATTTGACCTAATGTTTAAGTAAAATTATGAACCTAAGTTGCGACAACTTTTGTCGACTTTTGTTTCATAACTCGTTTGACTTCAAGACTTATGATACGGATATTATATGATTAAAATACCTTAATAAATGACCTCTTGAGTGTATTAAGCACCGCTAGATTACCTGAAAATACGAGTTACAACATCCTTGATTCGTTTAACTTCTAATACTGGTTAATCACCCTTATACACTCTTGTATCACTTAAGACCAATAGGATTGACTTCTTATCATCTCAAAGATAATTCATTCTTGGATTTATGTTAACTAATATATGGCATGAACTAACACATGTGGATATGGGTTGTAACACCCTCCCCCTTAGGAACATTCGTCCTCGAATGTAAGGGTTTATGGGGAGTTTAAATCATCGTGGATTCCAATGGAAATTTCCGATCAATTTTCTCCTATAAAATGGTCACTAGCAAAACTTGCAAGTAATTAAGCCCAACATATGACTTCACAAGGCTACACAAAGCATTATGCATATTTACATTATCTACATATCACCATTTTGTATTAAGGAGGAGTATTCTCAAATTATTGCTTACCTCATAGAGCCGTTTCACCTTCCAATGTATCCTGTCTTCCACCAGCATCCTTGTTATCTTCATTCTGGAATAAGTAAGGGTATTTAGACTTCATCTCCTCTTCTGCTTCCCATGTCATTTCTTCCATATTTTTGTTCCTCCACAATACTTTGACGGAAGCTACATCTTTTGTTCTCAGCTTGCGGACTTGCCGATCTAATATCGCCACTGGCACTTCTTCATATGATAGGTCCTCTGTAACTTGTACATCTTTGATAGGGACGACTCGAGAAGGGTCTCCAATACATTTTCTCAACATAGATACATGGAATACCGGGTGGACAAATTCCAATTCGGATGGCAATTCTAACTCATAAGCAACCTGTCCAATCCGTCGAAGAATTTTATACGGCCCGATATACCTTGGACTCAGCTTACCTTTCTTCCCAAAACGCATAATACCCTTCATTGGTGAGATCCTCAGGAAAACCCAATCACCAACCTCAAACTCTAGATCACGACGTCGGACATCAGAATAAGATTTTTGCCTGCTTTGTGCCGTCCTCAATCGCTCCTGTATCACTTTCACCTTCTCAATAGCTTGGTGAATCAAATCTGGCCCATATAATTCTGTTTCACCGACTTCGAACCATCCAACTGGTGATCTACATCTCCTCCCGTATAGTGCCTCGTATGGGGCCATTTTAATACTGGAATGGTAGCTATTGTTATAGGCGAATTCTATGAGTGGAAGATGATCATCCCAATTCCCCTTAAAATCTAGAACACATGCTCGTAGCATATCTTCCAGTGTCTGAATGGTACGTTCAGCCTGTCCGTCAGTCTGCGGATGAAATGCAGTGCTGAGATTTACCTGTGTGCCTAAACCCTTCTGGAAAGACCTCCAAAAGTTAGCCGTAAATTGAGCTCCTCGGTCTGATATAATAGATATGGGCACACCATGAAGCCTAACAATCTCCTTGATATACAACTTTGCATAATCTTCAGCCGTGTAAGTTGTCTTCACTGGCAGAAAATGGGCACATTTTGTAAGTCGATCAATTATCACCCAGATGGAGTCAAACTTATGATAAGAGCGAGGTAATCCAATAATGAAGTCCATATTAATCACCTCCCACTTCCAGGTCGGAATCTCTATATTTTGAAGCAATCCACCGGGTTTCTGATGTTCTATCTTTACTTGTTGACAATTGGGACACTGGGCTACAAATTCTGCAATAGACTTCTTCATATTATCCCACCAATACTGCTCCTTGACATCATGATACATCTTTGTCGAGCCGGGATGGATGGAATATCGGGATTGATGAATCTCATTCATAATCTTCTCTCGCAACCCTGCCACATTAGGCACACACAATCGGCTCTGGTATCTCAGTGCCCCGTCTTTTCCGATCCCAAAAGCCATACTTTTACACTGTTGAATGCTTTCTCTTAATCGTACTAAGATAGGATCTTCATATTGTCGTGCTTTTACCTCGGCTACCAAAGATGATTCTGATGTATTCTGTACAGTAACACCTCCATCATCAGAGTCTAACAATCTGATTCTCATATTGGCTAGCTGATGAAGCTCTTTAATCAACCCCCATCTACCTGCCTCAATATGTACTAAGCTTCCCATTGATTTACGGCTGAGAGCGTCTGCCACAACATTGGCTTTACCGGGATGATACAATATCTCGACGTCGTAGTCTTTCAATAATTCAAGCCACCTACGCTGCCTCAAATTCAACTCTTTCTGCTTGAAGATGTATTGTAAACTCTTGTGATCTGTGTAGATGTCAACATGGACGCCGTATAAGTAGTGCCGCCATATCTTCAAAGCATATATTACTGCAGCCAATTCCAAATCATGGGTTGGATAATTCTTTTCATGCTTCTTCAATTGTCTTGATGCATAAGCAATCACATTCCCACGCTGCATCAATACGCACCCCAAACCTATACCTGAGGCATCACAATATACCACATAACCTTCTGTTCCTTCAGGAAGAGTGAGCACTGGTGCAGATGTCAATCGATTCTTCAGCTCCTGAAAACTACGTTCACAAGTGTCAGACCACTGGAATTTGGTAGCTTTTTGTGTTAACTTAGTCAATGGTGATGATATAGAGGAAAATCCTTCTACAAACCGCCTATAATATCCTGCTAGCCCTAGGAAGCTGCGGACTTCTGATGGTGTTGTAGGTCTCGGCCAATTCTTTACTGCATCGATCTTCTGAGTGTCGACACTAATACCCTCATCAGATATCACATGGCCAAGGAATGCTACTGAGTTCAGCCAGAATTCACATTTGGAGAGCTTAGCATATAACTTACGATCCTGAAGCGTCTGTAATACTATCCGCAAGTGGCCCGCATGTTCCGCCTCCGAACGAGAATACACTAGAATGTCATCAATGAATACAATCACGAACACATCAAGATAGGGCCTGAATATAGTATTCATGAGATCCATAAAAGCTGCTGGGGCATTTGTTAGCCCGAACGACATCACCAAGAACTCAAAGTGCCCATATCTTGTCCGGAAGGCCGTCTTTGGAATATCCTTCTCCCTAACCCTCACCTGATGATACCCTGAACGTAAATCAATCTTAGAGAAATACTTGGCACCCTGGAGTTGGTCAAACAGGTCATCAATTCTTGGAAGTGGATACTTGTTCTTTATAGTAGACTTATTCAACTGTCGATAGTCGATACACATCCGTAACGACCCGTCTTTCTTCCGCACGAATAGGACTGGTGCACCCCAAGGTGAAGTGCTAGGCCTAATAAAGCCCTTATCCAGCAAGTCCTTCAACTGCACCTTCAACTCTCGCAACTCTGCCGGGGCCATTCTGTATGGAGGAATAGAGATCGGTTGAGTGTCAGGCAACACATCAATGCTAAACTCAATCTCCCTTTCAGGAGGAAGGCCTGGGAGTTCATCTGGGAAAACATCTGGGAATTCGTTGACCACAGGGATTGATTGTAAAGTAGGCGGTTTCGCCTCCGCATCCCTAACGCGAACGAGATGATAAATGTAACCTTTTGAGATCATTTTCCTTGCCTTAAGATAGGAAATAAACCTACCTTTCGGTGTAGCAATGTTCCCTTTCCATTCAATGACGGGTTCACCCGGAAATTGGAACCTAACCATCTTCGTACGACAGTCAACATTTGCATAGCATGAGGCCAACCAGTCCATTCCCATTATCACATCAAAATCAACCATTTCTAACTCAAATAAATTTGTCGAGGTTTGACGACTACAAATCATCACAGTGCAACCTCTATATACCTTTCTAGCAATCACAGAATCTCCTATCGGAGTAGATACCGCGAGGGGTTTACTTATCAATTGAGGTTCAATGCCAAACTTATTAGCCACAAAGGGTGTAACATATGATAATGTAGATCCCGGATCAATCAACGCATATACATCATAA
This sequence comes from Nicotiana sylvestris, assembly GCF_000393655.2. Lineage (NCBI taxonomy): Eukaryota > Viridiplantae > Streptophyta > Magnoliopsida > Solanales > Solanaceae > Nicotiana > Nicotiana sylvestris. The sequence continues at coordinate 28,870,098 of NC_091058.1, forward strand.
GAAAACACAGATATAATACCTGTAACAACATCTGGAGACGACTCGAGATCCTGTCGACCTACTAGAGCATAGGTTCGATTTTGAGCACCACTCGAACTCGGCACTGCACCTCTACCCCTACCACGACCTGTCGACTGCTGAAAACCCCGTGCTGGAGGTCGAACTGATGAGGAAGAACCAGACACAGATCCAGTCGGCTGAGCCATACCATCACCTCCTCTATTAGGACAATCCCGCATCATATGGCCAGGCTGCCCGCACGAATAGCATGCATCAGAACCTCGACGACACAGTCCAAAGTGGGCCTTGCCGCACTGATCACAATGTGGTGTTGGGGGTCTCATCTGACTAGTATCCCTGTGATGTTGCGAGCCAGATGCCCGCGAACTCTGACCTGGACCAGAATAGGATCGATCATATCGAGGCCTCTGAAACTGTGGAGGAGCACTAGCTACAGGTGGCGCCGAACTCCTCGAAAACTGTGGCCTGATGCGGCCTCTGAAGTCATCAGAATACCCTGCAAATCTCGCCCTCTTATGCTGGCCCCTATCCTGCTCCCTAACTGCCCTCTGCTGGCGCTTACGATCCTCTAGGGTCTGGGCATAAGCTTGAATACGGGAAATATCCATGCCCTCCACCAAGGAGGCTGTCGTACACTCATTTATCAGATGTGGTCCCAACCCATTCACGAACATATGCACCCTATCACTCATCTCGGCCACCATATGGGGAGCATACCTTGCCAAAGAATCAAACTGCATACTGTACTCTCGCACACTCATATTACCTTGTCTAAGGTTCAAGAACTTATCAGCTCTAGCTCGTCGTATCTCAACTGGCAAGTAGTGACGAAGAAAGGCCTCAGAAAATTCCTTCCACACAGCTGGAGGAGGGTTCGGACCCCTGGATCTCTCCCAACTATCATACCAGAGAACCGCTAAATCCCGTAGCCGATAAGAAGCCAACTCTACTGCCTCTGTATCACTAACATGCATAACCCGAAGTGTACGATGAACCTGGTCAATAAAAGTCTGTGGGTCCTCCTTGGGGTCTGATCCGGTAAACACTGGAGGGTCTAAATTAATAAAATTACGAACTCTTGTACTAACTGGTTTCTCAGCAGCACCTGTATTCTGCCTCTGAGCAGCTACCAAGCTAGTCAATAACTACAAAGCACTTCGCATATCCTGGTCTGGAGTGCCAAACGGAGGAACTGGAGGTGCTGGGTGCCTTCTAATATCCTCTGGAGGAGATGGAGTAGATGAGGTATGAGAGGGCATCTCACTTTGAGCCTCACTTTGTCCTGCTCTAACTTGGGGCACCTGACTGGTACCCTCTCCCGCTGCTGTATCAAGCCGTTCTACTAATCGTTTGCTTCCTAGTCGAAGGCATCACTGAAAAAACAAGGTGAATATTAGAGACGAACACTTACGACTCAACTCTACGCACGATCTAGATTCAGGAAGAAGGTAACAACCCTAGATGTCATGTAGCCTCCTGATTATAAATGTGGCGCGCTACACATCCATAATCAAGACTCTACTAGACACGGCTCATAGACAACCCCTAGGACAGACTTGCTCTGATACCAAGTTTGTCACGACCCAAACTGAAGGGCCATGACTAGCACCCGACCACACTTGCCGAGCACCAACGCACATTTCATCTAACCTTCATTATTATCTTTTAGGGCTGACGAGATCAATATAAATGGTAGACCTAGATCATGGACAACCAGCAATAAAATATGACGGCATGAACATACATAGCAGGGGATGACCAGACAATCAAGAAACTACATATAAGGTATGAGCTACCACGCTACTATGAAAGACTATACAACAAAAACTAGCCGACAAGGCATACCAAACTATACATGAGCCGACACCTGTCTATGAGCCTCTAAAAGAACATAAGTGTTGCAACATAGCCGGAACAGGGCCCCGACATACCCATAATGTCTATAACAAAAATTGCATACCAAGACCAAGGCAAGTCCGGAGAAGGGATCTCGCCAATCACCGCTGAACTGGACAGTCTACTGTGGTGGGGGAGCTGCACCTGCCTGTCTATCAGGACCTGCAGCACGACATGCAGCGTCCACAAATAAAAGGACGTCAGTACGAATAAAGTACTGAGTATGTAAGGCAAGGAACCATAAATACGATCAGTAATGTAAGCAAGGATAGAGAATATACAACCTGTAACATCTTAGTACCTCTGAGGGCTACTTACATGAAATGCATGATACATATGTATAAATACATAAACCTTTAAAGCATTCGCCTCTATGGGCATCATCATCATCATATCGTACCCGGCCATAATAGGCTCGGTAGAATCGTACCCGGCCACGTGGAGCTCGGTAAAACCCAACTGATCAGTGGTTGCACAATAGGTGCCGTACCCGGCCAACTATAGTGTGGCTCGGTAGAGTAAAATAAAAATAGATACATATATATAATGCATGCTCGACTCATGGAATCACATTCTAAACCTTTCGGAGTGACGTAAGGTCGGTATCCTCTGTACACGTTATTAGGACTAACTCTTCACTATGAACCTTATAAGAATCAGGAAGTACCAACAACATTGATAACATAAGACTAAGAGAAGCAACATTAACATCAATCGTTCCATAAGAGGGAAAACAATGTAAGTACTGCTAGCTTCTAAGAGTAGAGTATCTTGGAAGATCGTTCATTACATTATGTACAATCGGAGTCGTGCAAAAGAAGGAAAGGGATAGCCTCACATACCTTGTATATACTGCCCCAATCTCAAGCTATGCAATTGTCAAAACTCCTTAGTCTACAATAAGAGAAACGATACTATCGTTATCATTTAAGCGTCATAACTATTATGTATCGACCACAACCTATTTTACGATGAAACGGACAACACCTCCCCTATATATATGACCTCACACCATTCAAAACAGTCACCAAACAGCCCAAACAACATCAATAATAAACATATTGAGCCTCCCAAAATAGTCCACACACAGCCTAATCACTCCATACATACGACGACCACCGTAGTCGTGTCAAACAACCTGGAAATGTTACGAATAACTATCAGCCCATAACCCTACATATATATGGTGTTTCTCCACACCCTTCCTCCTCCAAAACTCCACAAGATAGTAGTAAAATACGCAGCCCAACAACAACGCAAAACAGTCCACAAAACAATAACATTACTTCCAAGCCTTTCGATATATATTTCACAAGTTCTAGCTTCAATGGCTTAGCTGCAACTTGGATAATCTTAAATACATATAGAGTAAGAGGTTCCTTACCTTTATACAGAAAGAACAACTCCAATTTGACCTTAAATTTCCATGAAATATCCCTCCAATGCTGCCACAACAACAAAAAAGCGAAACTAGCGATCAATTAGTGTTTTTCGGCACTAGAATCACTTTAGAAGGCTTGAAATCACCTAGGATTGATATTAAGAACATGAGGGAGTATTTACAGAACATAAACCCTTTAAAAAAACCTCCCACACGAGCTGGAACGACACAAAAATGAGCAACAACAAGAAGAACAAGAGACTTACTAGCGCCACGGAATTCCCGACACTTGATTTGTGTTGTTTGCCCTTTTTTGGGTCTTGAATCTTGAGAGAACCTTGAGAGGATGTTCCTAGGGTTCTAAGGTCTGAAAATAGTGAGAAGAAATGACTTAAAACGGGTTGGAGGCATCCTATATAGGTCCAAATATCTTAAACCGCCTTAGTGGGCCCCATAGAGAGGTGCTTGGCGCAGTCTCGCGAAAACGCGAATATCTCTCTACTCCGAGATTGTATCGATGAACGGTTTAATGCGTTGCAAACTAGACTCATAGATATTTAATTTTATTGGTAGATCACCCCATAATTCCTTGTAAATTATGAGAAAAGATTAGAAACATTTGACCTAATGTTTAAGTAAAATTATGAACCTAAGTTGCGACAATTTTTGTCGACTTTTGTTTCATAACTCGTTTGACTTCAAGAATTATGATACGGATATTATATGATTAAAATACCTTAATAAATGACCTCTTGAGTGTATTAAGCACCGCTAGATTACCTGAAAATACGAGTTACAACATCCTTGATTCGTTTAACTTCTAATACTGGTTAATCACCCTTATACACTCTTGTATCACTTAAGACCAATAGGATTGACTTCTTATCATCTCAAAGATAATTCCTTCTTGGATTTATGTTAACTAATATATGGCATGAACTAACACATGTGGATATGGGTTGTAACATCACATTTGCAAAAATAGCCGTTTGGTTGCATTTGTCAAACGGGGAAAGGAAGCTGGCCATTTGTTTTGGAGTTTGTAAATCTTTTAATTAGAATATGTGGGTTGTTTGATTTTCAGTTTGTAGGTCATCTTCAAACCTTTGAAACCCAGTTTGTTTTAATATGAAAAATTGAAAAAAATGTTTAGTATTGCTTATCTTTTAGTGGTCCGAACTACGCAAGGTCTGATTCATGCGGGGGCATGATACGTAGGCAATCTCCATAAGATTCGACCACAACAAAAAAAAGAAAAAAGAAAAAGAAAGTGAATAAATAAAAAAGGCACAAAGAATAAATAAAAAAGGGTGGAATGAAGGGTTTCACGCGAGAGGATGCACGCGGTAGAAAAAAAACATGTTAGAAATGGTTAACTGCCTAAGAATATTGCGTTCCCCAACATGCAATTGCAATATCTGTTAAAACTTTAACGCTAACAAGTTTGTTGTTTGTCCAAATCCAAACAATTAGTTGTTAAAGCGTACTGGCACCATACCATTATCAAACAAGATCAAAAGGGATTATACCAGAAAGCATGACTGGCTTAGAAAATAGTGTTGAGTCGGAAGGGACGGCACATCAGATGCTGAAGGAGGCGATGGCCAATATAGAAAAAATGAGATTGGAAATGCATGAAATGCAGCTAGCCATGGCTAAGGCGCAAAAAGGGCCCGAACCACTCGTCACTCCTACTTCCCCACCGGGACACACACCGGAATACCCTTTACCCGGCCCTTCAACGAGCTTCCCCGTTGCCCAATACTACCAAGGGGATACTTCCTATAATCCCCAAGCTCCACCACCTAAACAAAACCCTCCTCCGCCAATCGTCCCCATCGTCAGGGCACCTCCGCCAGCCACGTTGCAAAGATCCTCCAGCAAGCCGTTGTTTCAGGCTCACGATACGTAATACTATCCCCCTAAGCCCACATTCTGTGCCCCCGAACCACATGCCTACAATCCGCACTTGGAGGTACCGGCAGAGATTGAAAAGCCGGTTAAAGTCCCAGAACAAGAGAAGGTATTGAGGAAGTTCAAAAGCCTGGAGCAGTCTTTCAGGAACCTGCACGGATTGGGCAACCAGGTCAGTGTGGCCTACAAAGATCTATGCCCTTTCCCGGACGTCCAACTCCCGGCTGGGTTCAAGATGCCTAAGTTTGATTTATATGAAGGGCACGGTGACCCCATGGCACATTTGCGGGGTTTCTGTAGCAAAATGAGAGGGGCAGGCGGCAAAGATGAGCTGCTGATAGCTTATTTCGGCCAAAGTCTGAGCGGATCTGCACTAGAATGGTATACCAGGCAGGATTCCAGCAGATGGTACACTTGGGATGATCTGGCGCAGGCTTTCGCGGGTCATTTCCAATACAATCTCGAGATAGTCCCTGACCGTCTCACATTATTGAGGACCGGGAAGAAACCCGGGGAAAGTTTTCGCGAGTTCGGGTTCCGCTGGAGAGAGCAAGCAGCCAGAGTTGATCCTCCCATGAGAGAGGGAGAAATGGTGGACTACTTCTTGCAGACACTGGATCCAACTTACTTTGGTCACTTGGTGACGACGGTTGGGAAATCCTTCAATGAAGTAGTAAAGATAGGGGTCATGATAGAGGAGGGTCTGAGGTCTGACAAAATCCTGAATTACTCAGCACTCAAGGCAACAACCCAGGCTATTCAGAGCGGCATGGGAGGTGCGCTGGGAAGAAAGAAGAAAGAAGAAATTGCCACGATTGAGGCAAGTAGTTGGTCTAGGTCTGGTAAACCATACTACAACCAACCCAGACCCCACAGACCAAACTACCCATACAGCCCACCACAACACTACTATCCACCTCAAGAACCACACTTCTCCGTGCACCAAGCCCAAACATATACTCAGCCTCCGGTTCGCCCGCAATGGCGCGCGCCGGCTCCCCAGAACACACATACACCATCGCAAAACACCTATCCACCGCCAAGAGCTTACAGGAACCCTCAAGGGGCAGGTTTCCGGGGAAATCAGGCTTTCAGAAATGAAAGAATACAAAGAACATTCACTGAGTTGGGAGAAACCTATACTGCCGTGTTCCACAAATTAAGGCAGTTAGGCTTGTTGAGTCCTGTTGAGCCCAGATTGCCAAATCCCCTTCCCAAAAATATGGACCACTCGGTAAGCTGTGAGTATTGTTCGGGGGCTCCCGGACATGATACCGAGAAGTGTTGGAAGTTGAAACATGCAGTACAAAATCTTATTGACACCAACAAGATTGAGGTTCAGACACCAGAGGCGCCCAACATCAATCAGAACCCGTTGCCGGCACACCTTGAAACCCACATGATTGAGCTAGTGCACGAAGGAGGGGAGCTAAAGAAACCCTCACAAACAGTGATGATGATCCGTGTCGGTTCAAAAGAAATGTTAACCAGTGGAAAAGCGGTGGTATAGTTGGAAAAGGTGGATGACAAGCCAGTTATGGTGTTGGAAAAGGGTCCAACGAGGCAGATGTGCAGTTTGTGGGGTTGAAAGCAAAAATCAACAATTGAACGGCTACTCCTCTTCCTATACGAAAGGAGTCTTGGTAGTGGGCTCTGATTTTCTTTTTGTTGTCTGGATTATTCCAGGGTTGTAATCCAGATTTTTCTTGTGCTCGCCAAAGTGTGAAACCTTGCTATCCCGTATTTTAATAAAGTGAAAGTTTTTTTCCTCATTCCTTATTTTGTTTTAATTTTTCTTCTTATTTTTCTCTTCTGAACAGTTCTCTTTATACTGGTTCTAATGACATGGCATGCACGATGGATCTTCAACCTAGTCTAAAAAAATCAATCTGATTTCGAACTTATAGTACAAGATTGTGATGATAAGTCGGAATACGATAAGGATGAAGCCTTCGAAGAAATTAACAGAGAGTTGAGCCAATTTGAAAAAAGAGCCCAACTGACACGGAAGCTGTCAATCTAGGGGATGCGGATGACATCAGGGAAGCTAAGATAAGCGTCCATATGGAACCAAACATCAGGGAAGAACTAATCAAAGCACTTACTGAATTCAAAACATTTTGCATGGTCATACGACGACATGCCGGGTTGAAGCACCAATTTAGTGGTTCAAAAATTGCCCACTGACCCGGCATTTCCCCCCGTCAAGCAAAATTGAGGAAGTCCAAAACCGACGTAAGTGTGAAGATTAAGGAAGAAGTAACCAAACAGCTGAATGCTAAGGTTATTCGGGTCGCTCGATATCTTGATTGGTTGGCTAATGTGGTGCCAGTGTAAAAAAAAAAAAAGGGGGGGGGAGATGGAAAATCCGGGTGTGTGTTGATTATTGCAATCTAAACAGAGCAAGCCCAATGACGCTTTGTGATCAACAAATATCGAAGGGAACTGCGTCGACATGGCTATCAATTCTGACGCAGTTAAGAGATATTATGTATGATTGTAATTGTTGTTTGTTTGTATTTAGCATTTATCAGAGAATGAAATGACGGAGGCAATTCTTTCTTCTATCCAAACACTTTAACCTTTGCTTCCCCTTTTGAGCCTTGTTTATTCTTTCATACCCCTCTTTTGGAATCAGTAATGAAAATGAAAGAAAAAGAGAGAAAAAAAAGTAATGATAATAAGAACAAAAGAAAAGTCACAAAAAAAAATAAAAAAAAATCCCCAAGCAAGAAAAACTGGGGCAGAAGTTGATTCCGAGAGTTGTAATGTTTTATCCATCAAAATCATTTTGAACCTCTTATTACCCCTTTTATTTTAACCCATATTGACATCCAAAAAAGACCTCCCGATCAGTATCCGAGAAGTGTTAAATCAATGCAAATGGAAGTCGGGAATAACACTTTGATCCCCAACAGGGAAGAAGATCATAAGCTGGAAATGAATTGATAGCCGAAAGAATCCCCAGCAGAGAGAGTCATATCGGCAGCACTCCAATCCCCAGCTGGAAAATAAAATGAGAGTGTCTTATCGGTGAAAACCTTCACAGGCACCATAAGGCGACGAAAGATGAGAGAAATAAAATGAGAGAGCCTTATCGGTGAAAACCTTCACAGGCACCATAAGGCGACGAAAGATGAGAAAAAATAAAATGAGAGAGTCTTATCGGTGAAAACCTTCACAGGCACCATAAGGCGACGAAAGATGAGAAAAATAAAATGAGAAAGTCTTATTAGCGAAAACCCCTCGAAGGGCACTATGAGGTGAGAAGACAAGATTGGCGGAAAGAATCCGCATTTGGCAAAGAGTTGAGTACCTGTTTATCCCCAGCAACATGAGGCCGTCCGAAAGGTTGATTGATACAAATAGACTGGGTTGATTAATCCGTAATGCGCGACATGATCGTTGGGATCGGTTATATCATTCAGATAAGTTCTTTTCTTTACTTTTCCCCAGCATTTGTTCACGAAGATTTCTTTTGTTTTTCTATTTTTTGAAATCATCACTTTTTTATTTTTTGGTTTAAAGACTTTACCTCCCCAGCAATTTGTTTTTGAAAAGGATTTTCAGAGCTTACTACCAGTTGCCAAAATGAT